>NC_137697.1:50954070-51554070 GCF_964034855.1 Anser brachyrhynchus | reverse complement strand
CCTATTCTGATTCTTCGGACACCCAGAAGTCTATATTCTGATCCTACCGGGGTTCGGAATCATCTCACACGTAGTCACGTACTACTCAGGCAAAAAGGAGCCCTTCGGCTACATGGGAATAGTCTGAGCCATACTATCCATCGGCTTCCTAGGATTCATCGTCTGAGCTCACCACATGTTTACAGTAGGAATAGACGTTGATACCCGAGCCTACTTTACATCAGCCACTATAATCATTGCCATCCCTACCGGAATCAAAGTATTTAGCTGACTAGCCACCCTGCACGGAGGAACAATCAAATGAGACCCCCCCAATACTATGAGCTCTAGGATTTATCTTCCTATTTACCATCGGAGGATTAACAGGAATCGTTCTTGCAAACTCTTCCCTAGACATCGCCCTGCACGACACGTACTACGTAGTTGCCCACTTCCACTACGTCCTATCCATAGGCGCCGTCTTTGCCATTCTAGCAGGATTTACTCACTGATTCCCACTACTCACTGGGTTTACCCTACACCAAACATGAGCAAAAGCCCACTTCGGGGTAATATTTACAGGAGTAAACCTAACGTTCTTCCCCCAGCACTTCCTAGGCCTAGCAGGAATACCCCGACGATACTCGGACTATCCCGACGCCTACACACTATGAAACACCATTTCCTCCATCGGCTCCCTAATCTCAATAGTAGCCGTAATCATACTAATATTCATCATCTGAGAAGCCTTTTCGGCCAAACGAAAAGTCCTACAACCAGAACTAACTACCACAAACGTTGAATGAATCCACGGCTGCCCTCCCCCATACCATACTTTCGAGGAACCGGCCTTCGTCCAAGTACAAGAAAGGAAGGAATCGAACCCTCACATGCTGGTTTCAAGCCAACTGCATTCACCGCTCATGCTTCTTTCTTATGAGACGTTAGTAAACCAATTACATAGCCTTGTCAAGACTAAATCACAGGTAAAAATCCTGTACATCTCATGTGGCCAACCACTCCCAACTAGGATTCCAAGACGCCTCATCACCCATCATAGAAGAACTCGTTGAATTCCACGACCACGCCCTAATCGTTGCCCTAGCTATCTGCAGCCTAGTTCTCTACCTTTTAGCCCACATACTAACAGAAAAACTCTCGTCCAATGCTGTAGACGTCCAAGAAGTAGAGCTGATCTGGACAATCCTACCTGCTATCGTCCTGGTACTCCTCGCCCTCCCATCCCTACAAATCCTCTACATAATGGACAAAATCGATGAACCAGACCTCACCCTAAAAGCCATCGGCCACCAATGATACTGAAGCTACGAATACACAGACTTCAAAGACCTATCATTCGACTCCTACATAGTGCCCACCCCAGACTTACCCAACGGCCACTTCCGACTGCTAGAAGTTGACCACCGCGTAGTTATCCCAATAGAATCCCCCATCCGCGTAATCATTACTGCAGGAGACGTACTCCACTCCTGAGCAGTCCCAACGCTCGGAGTTAAAACAGACGCAATCCCAGGCCGACTAAACCAAACTTCATTCATTACCACCCGGCCTGGGATTTTTTACGGACAATGCTCAGAAATTTGCGGGGCTAATCACAGCTACATACCCATTGTAGTAGAATCAACCCCACTCCCACATTTCGAGGCCTGATCGTCCCTTCTATCATCATCCTAATCATTAAGAAGCTATGCAACAGCACTAGCCTTTTAAGCTAGCCAAAGAGGGACTTCCCCCTCCTTAATGATATGCCACAGCTTAACCCCGCACCATGATTTTCAATCATAATTATAACCTGATTAACCCTAGCACTCCTCATCCAACCAAAACTACTAGCCTTCACCACAACCAACCCCCCATCAAATAAGACCTCCCTCACTACCAAACCCACACCATGATCCTGACCATGAACCTAAGCTTCTTTGACCAATTTTCCAGCCCCAATCTATTCGGCATCCCCTTAATCCTACTATCCCTACTCTTCCCAGCCCTACTATTCCCGTCCCCAAACAACCGATGAATCAACAACCGCCTTTCTACTATCCAAACATGACTCCTTCACCTAATCACAAAACAACTAATAGTCCCACTCAACAAAAATGGCCACAAATGAGCCATAATATTTACATCCCTAATAATCATACTTCTTACAATCAACCTTCTAGGCCTCCTTCCATATACATTCACCCCAACCACCCAACTATCTATGAACATAGCCCTAGCCTTCCCACTATGGCTCGCCACACTACTAACAGGCCTACGAAACCAACCATCAGCCTCTTTAGCCCACCTATTACCCGAAGGTACCCCTACACCCCTAATCCCCGCACTAATCCTGATCGAAACAACCAGCCTACTAATCCGCCCCCTAGCCCTCGGAGTCCGCCTTACAGCCAACCTTACAGCAGGACACTTACTCATCCAACTCATCTCTACAGCCTCCATTGCATTAATACCCACCCTTCCCGCAGTATCCATCCTAACAATAATCATCCTACTACTCCTAACCATAATAGAAGTAGCAGTAGCCATAATCCAGGCCTATGTCTTCGTGCTCCTTCTAAGCCTATACTTACAAGAAAACATCTAATGGCACACCAAGCACACTCATACCACATAGTTGACCCAAGCCCTTGACCAATCTTCGGGGCAGCCGCCGCCCTACTCACAACCTCAGGATTAATCATGTGATTCCACTACAACTCATCCATACTACTAACCCTAGGCCTCATCTCAATACTCCTAGTAATACTCCAATGACGACGAGACATTGTACGAGAAAGCACCTTCCAAGGCCATCGCACTCCCACAGTCCAAAAAGGCCTACGATACGGCATAATCCTTTTCATCACATCCGAAGCATTCTTCTTCTTAGGGTTCTTCTGAGCGTTCTTCCACTCGAGCCTGGCCCCAACCCCAGAACTAGGAGGCCAATGACCCCCAACAGGAATTAAACCACTCAACCCGATAGAAGTCCCCCTACTAAACACAGCCATCCTACTAGCCTCAGGCGTTACCGTAACGTGAGCCCATCACAGCATCACAGAAGGAAACCGAAAACACGCCATCCACGCCCTAACCCTAACGATCCTCCTGGGATTCTACTTCACAGCCCTACAAGCAATAGAATACCACGAAGCCCCATTCTCAATCGCCGATAGCGTCTACGGATCTACCTTCTTCGTTGCCACTGGATTCCACGGACTCCACGTAATCATCGGATCCTCCTTCCTGACCGTCTGCCTCTTCCGACTGATCAAGTTCCACTTTACATCAGACCACCACTTCGGATTCGAGGCAGCAGCCTGATACTGACACTTCGTAGACGTCATCTGACTATTCCTCTACATAACCAACTACTGATGAGGATCTTGCTCTTCTAGTATATTAATTACAATTGACTTCCAATCTCTGGAATCTGGTATAAACCCAGAGGAGAGCAATGAACGCACTCATGTTCATATTCGCCCTATCATCAATCCTAAGCGCCGCCCTAACCGCATTAAACTTCTGACTTGCCCAAATAAACCCCGACTCAGAGAAACTCTCACCGTACGAATGTGGATTCGACCCACTTGGATCTGCTCGATTACCATTCTCAGTCCGATTCTTCCTCAGTAGCCATCCTGTTCGTCCTATTCGACCTAGAAATCGCCCTCCTACTCCCCCTGCCATGAGCCGTCCAACTCCAATCCCCCCTAATGACCCTCACCTGAACTGTAGTGATCCTCCTTCTCCTAACACTCGGACTGGCCTACGAGTGAATTCAAGGGGGCCTAGAATGAGCAGAATAACAGAAAGTTAGTCTAACCAAAAAGATAGCTGGTTTCGACCCAGCAGATTACAGCCAACCCTGTAACTTTCTTATGTCGCCCCTACATTTAAGCTTCTACTCAGCCTTCATTTTCAGCGGACTAGGACTAGCCTTCCACCGAACCCACCTAGTATCCGCCCTACTATGCCTTGAAAGCATAATATTATCGATATTCGTAGGCCTATCAATATGATCCATCGAAAACCAAGTCTCCTCATTCACCATGGTACCAATTCTCATGCTAACCTTCTCAGCGTGTGAGGCGGGCACAGGCCTGGCCATCCTAGTAGCCTCCACCCGCACACATGGCTCCGACCATCTACACAACCTAAACCTCCTGCAATGCTAAAAATCATCCTACCCACAATCATACTTCTTCCAACAGCCCTGCTGTCTCCACCAAAATTTCTATGGACTAACACCACCTTATACAGCCTCCTAATCGCTGCCCTAAGCCTACAGTGATTAATCCCAACCTACTACCCCTACAAATTTTTATCCAACTGAACAGGAATTGACCAAATCTCATCCCCCCTCCTAGTACTATCCTGCTGACTACTCCCACTCATAATCATAGCAAGCCAAAACCACCTGCAACAAGAACCCCTACAACGCAAACGAATCTTTATCTCAACCTTAGTCGCAGTCCAGCCATTCATCCTACTAGCCTTTTCCACCACAGAACTAGCACTATTTTACATCTCATTTGAAGCAACCCTCATTCCCACCCTAATCTTAATCACCCGATGGGGGAACCAACCAGAACGCCTAAGCGCTGGCATCTACCTGCTATTCTACACGCCAGTAAGCTCTCTACCCCTGCTAATCACAATCATACACCTATACGTGAAAATTGGCACCCTGCACCTGCCAACCCTACAACTAACCCACCCAACCCTATCCACCTCATGGACAGGAATACTATCAGGTCTAGCACTGCTCGTAGCATTCATAGTAAAAGCCCCACTATACGGCCTACACCTCTGACTGCCAAAAGCCCACGTAGAAGCACCCATCGCAGGCTCAATACTCCTCGCCGCCCTACTACTAAAGCTAGGAGGATACGGAATTATACGAGTCACTCTATTTATGGGCCCACTGTCCAACCTCCTGCACTACCCCTTCCTAACCCTGGCCCTATGAGGCGCCCTAATGACTAGCTCAATCTGCCTACGACAGACAGACCTAAAATCACTAATCGCTTATTCATCCGTTAGCCACATAGGCCTAGTTATCGCCGCAGGAATAATCCAAACCCACTGATCATTCTCAGGGGCAATGATCCTAATAATTTCCCATGGACTAACTTCCTCCATACTATTCTGCCTAGCCAACACAAACTATGAACGTACGCACAGCCGAATTCTACTACTCACACGAGGCCTACAACCTCTCCTACCACTCATAGCTACCTGATGATTGCTGGCCAATCTAACAAACATAGCCTTACCCCCAACAACAAACCTCATAGCAGAGCTAACCATTATAATCACCTTATTCAACTGATCTGCCTTCACGATCATCCTAACAGGAATCGCAACCCTACTAACCGCCTCCTACACCTTATTCATACTACTAATGACCCAACGAGGCTCAATCCCCTCCCACATCACATCTATGCAAAACTCAACCACGCGAGAACACCTGCTCATAACACTCCACATTATCCCAATATTCCTCCTAATCCTCAAACCCGAACTGATCTCCGGAATCCCCTCATGCAAGTATAGTTTAAACCAAACATTAGACTGTGATTCTAAGAATAGAAGTTCAAACCTTCTTACCTGCCGAGGGGAGGGTTTAACCAACAAGAGCTGCTAACTCTTACATCTGAGCCTAAAACCTCAGCCCCCTTACTTTTAAAGGATAACAGCAATCCACTGGTCTTAGGAACCACCCATCTTGGTGCAAATCCAAGTAAAAGTAGTGAACCCCACACTACTAATCAACTCCCTCACACTACTCACGTTGACAATCCTCCTAACCCCAATCATCCTGCCATTTCTATTTAAAAACTTTAAAAACACCCCACAAGCCACCACCCGCGCTGTTAAAACCGCATTCCTAATTAGCCTAGCCCCTACAACCGCATTCATCTACTCGGGAGTAGAATCTGTCACCTGCCACTGGGAGTGAAAATTCATTATAAACTTTAAAATCCCCCTGAGCCTAAAAATAGACCAATACTCAATAACATTTCTTCCAATCGCCCTATTTGTAACATGATCAATCCTACAATTCGCCATATGATACATGGCCTCAGAGCCATACGTAACAAAATTTTTCACCTACCTACTGACATTCCTAGTCGCCATACTCCTCCTAACAACCGCAAACAACATATTCCTCCTATTCGTAGACTGGGAAGGAGTGGGAATCATGTCCTTCCTTCTCATCGGCTGATGACAAGGCCGAGCAGATGCCAACACCGCCGCCCTACAAGCCGTAATCTACAACCGAATCGGAGACATCGGACTGATCCTGAGCATAGCATGACTAGCTTCAACATTCAACACCTGAGAGATCCAACAAGCCGTACACCCCCACCAAACCCCAATCCTCCCCCTCATAGGATTAATCCTCGCAGCCGCAGGAAAATCCGCCCAATTTGGACTCCACCCATGACTGCCCGCAGCAATAGAAGGCCCCACCCCAGTATCAGCCCTACTGCACTCCAGTACCATAGTAGTAGCCGGAATCTTCCTGCTCATCCGCATGCACCCCCTGCTAGCCACCAACCAGACAGCCCTAACTGCCTGCCTATGCCTAGGTGCTCTATCAACCCTATTCGCTGCCACATGCGCCCTAACCCAAAATGACATCAAAAAAATCATTGCTTTCTCAACATCCAGCCAACTAGGACTAATAATAGTCACTATCGGACTAAACCTCCCACAACTAGCCTTCCTACACATCTCAACCCATGCCTTCTTTAAAGCCATACTATTCCTATGCTCAGGGTCTATCATCCACAACCTAAACGGAGAACAAGACATCCGAAAGATAGGAGGCCTACAGAAAATACTCCCAGTCACTACTTCCTGCCTAACCATCGGAAACCTGGCGCTGATAGGAACCCCATTCCTAGCCGGATTCTACTCAAAAGACCTCATCATCGAAAGCTTAAACACATCATACCTAAATACTTGAGCCCTACTCCTAACCCTTATAGCCACAGCATTCACCGCAACCTACAGCATCCGCATAACCATCCTAGTCCAAGCTGGACAAACCCGAATCCCCCCAATAGTATCAATAAACGAAAACAACCCACTAATCACCGCCCCCCCTAACCCGACTCGCCCTAGGCAGCATTACAGCAGGAATAATCATTACCTCTTTCATCACACCAACCAAAACCCCCCCAATAACCATACCCCTTATCACCAAAACCGCTGCCATCCTCATAACAATCCTGGGAATCATCCTAGGCCCCTCATGTACAGGGCCACACCCCTCTAACGGCGCAAGCTTACATAGAAACATTATTAACAGACCTAGACAGATACAAAAACCCCTACAAGACCACGTATTAACTAACCCTGTTAACCCGACTCAGGAGCGCCTATAAGAGCGATTAAAATCTGTGAAAGGAACTCGGCAAATTAATAAGGCCCGACTGTTTACCAAAAACATAGCCTTCAGCAAATTAAACAAGTATTGAAGGTGATGCCTGCCCGGTGACTTAGGTTTAACGGCCGCGGTATCCTAACCGTGCAAAGGTAGCGCAATCAATTGTCCCATAAATCGAGACTTGTATGAATGGCTAAACGAGGTCTTAACTGTCTCTCACAGATAATCAGTGAAATTGATCTCCCCGTGCAAAAGCGGGGATGTGAACATAAGACGAGAAGACCCTGTGGAACTTAAAAATCAACGACCACCGCGAATCCTCAATCAACCCCACTGGGGCCACTACCATCGCAGAGCCTGGTCGATATTTTTCGGTTGGGGCGACCTTGGAGGAGAACAAATCCTCCAAAAACAAGACCATACCTCTTTACCTAGAGCTACCCCTCAAAGTGCTAACAGTGACCAGACCCAATATAATTGATTAATGGACCAAGCTACCCCAGGGATAACAGCGCAATCCCCCTCAAGAGCCCATATCGACAGGGGGGTTTACGACCTCGATGTTGGATCAGGACATCCTAATGGTGCAGCCGCTATTAAGGGTTCGTTTGTTCAACGATTAACAGTCCTACGTGATCTGAGTTCAGACCGGAGCAATCCAGGTCGGTTTCTATCTATGACACACTCTCCCCAGTACGAAAGGACCGGGAAAGTGGGGCCAATACTACAAGCACGCCCCCCCCCCCCCCTCTAAGCAGTGAAACCAACTAAACCGTGAAGAGGGCCTTCCCCCACCACTTTCAATCCTAGAAAAGGACCAGCTAGAGTGGCAGAGCCCGGCAAGTGCAGAAGGCTTAAGCCCTTTCCCCAGAGGTTCAAATCCTCTCCCTAGCTTCACCCATGATTCAAATAACAACACTAAGCTGCCTCGTTATATCCCTCCTATACATCATCCCAATCCTGATTGCCGTAGCCTTCCTAACCCTAGTAGAACGGAAAATCCTAAGCTACATACAATCCCGCAAAGGCCCTAACGTTGTAGGGCCTTTTGGCCTACTTCAACCATTTGCGGACGGACTGAAACTATTTACCAAAGAGCCCATCCGACCCTCTACCTCTTCCCCACTTCTATTCATTCTGATACCAATACTAGCCCTTGTCCTAGCCCTCACCACTTGAGCACCACTACCACTCCCATTTCCCCTAGCAGATCTAAACCTCGGAGTTCTCTTCCTAATAGCCATGTCAAGCCTAGCCGTCTACTCAGTCCTATGATCAGGCTGAGCCTCGAACTCAAAATACGCACTAATCGGAGCCCTACGGGCAGTAGCACAGACCATTTCATACGAAGTGACACTGGCCATAATCCTGCTATCAATAATCATACTAAGCGGAAGCTACACACTCAGCTCCTTTGCCGTCGCACAGGAGCCTCTATACTTCATTTTCTCCTCATGACCCCTAGCAATAATATGATACGTATCCACCCTAGCAGAGACAAACCGAGCTCCTTTTGACCTCACAGAGGGTGAATCTGAGCTAGTCTCAGGGTTTAACGTTGAATACGCCGCAGGACCCTTCGCCTTATTCTTCCTAGCTGAATATGCGAACATTATGCTAATAAATACACTTACAGCCATCATATTCCTAAACCCAAGCGCCCTAGGGCCACCCACAGAACTATTCCCCGTCATCCTAGCCACAAAAGTCCTCCTACTATCTTCTGGTTTCTTATGGGTCCGAGCTTCATACCCACGATTCCGATATGACCAACTAATGCACCTACTATGAAAAAACTTCCTACCCCTCACACTAGCTCTGTGCCTCTGACACATCAGCATACCTATCTGCTATGCAGGCCTACCTCCTTACATAAGGAAATGTGCCTGAACTACAAAGGGTCACTATGATAAAGTGAACATAGAGGTATAACAGCCCTCTCATTTCCTGTTGACCTTAGAAAAGTAGGAATTGAACCCACACAAGAGAAATCAAAATTCTCCATACTTCCCTTATATTATTTTCTAGTAGAGTCAACTAATCAAGCTATCGGGCCCATACCCCGAAAATGATGGTTTAACCCCCTCCTCTACTAATGAACCCTTACGCGACCCCAATCATAACCTTCAGCCTCATCTTGGGCACCACAATCACAATTTCCAGCAACCACTGAGTTCTGGCCTGGACAGGACTGGAGATCAACGCACTAGCCATCATTCCCCTAATTGCCAAATCCCACCACCCACGAGCAGTAGAAGCCGCAACGAAATACTTCCTAACCCAAGCAGCTGCTTCCGCCCTGGTCCTATTCTCTAGCATAACCAATGCCTGAGTCACCGGCCAATGAGACATCACACAAATAAACCACCCAACCTCCTGTCTACTACTGACAGCAGCAATCGCTATTAAACTGGGCCTAGTGCCATTTCACTTCTGATTCCCAGAAGTACTACAAGGATCGCCACTAATAACAGCCCTGCTACTCTCGACCCTCATAAAATTCCCCCCACTAACCCTGCTCCTACTAACATCCAAATCCCTCGACCCAGCTCTACTCACCGCCATGGCCCTAGCCTCAACAGCACTAGGAGGCTGAATAGGACTGAACCAAACACAAACACGCAAAATCCTAGCCTTCTCGTCCATCTCCCACTTAGGCTGAATCGCCATCATCCTAGTTTACAGCCCCAAATTGGCCTTACTTACCTTCTACCTATACACAATCATAACATCAGCCGTATTCCTAGCCCTTAACAAAATCAAAGCCCTTAACCTATCCATGATCACAACCTCATGAACAAAAACCCCAGTGCTAAACGCCACCCTAATACTAGTACTTTTATCCCTAGCAGGCCTCCCCCCATTAACAGGCTTTATACCAAAGTGACTTATCATCCAAGAACTAACTAAACAGGAAATAACACCAGCAGCCGTGGCAATTGCCATGCTATCACTGCTCAGCCTCTTCTTCTACCTACGCCTCGCATACCACTCAACAATTACCCTTCCCCCCAACTCCTCTAACCACATAAAACAATGATACACTAGCAAAGCCCCAAGCACACCTACTGCGGTCCTTGCCTCACTATCAATCCTCTTACTTCCCCTGTCCCCAGTAATACATGCCATTGTCTAGAAACTTAGGATAACACCCCAAACCGAAGGCCTTCAAAGCCTTAAATAAGAGTTAAACCCTCTTAGTTTCTGCACATTAAGACTTACAGAATATTAACCTGTATCTTCTGAATGCAAGTCAGACGCTTTAATTAAGCTAAAGCCTCCCTAGACAGATGGGCTTCGATCCCACAAAACTCTAGTTAACAGCTAAATGCCTAAACCAATTGGCTTCTGCCTACAAAGACCCTGACGCACCCTAGTGCGCATCGATGAGCTTGCAACTCAACATGAATTTCACTACAGAGCCGATAAGAAGAGGAATTAAACCTCTGTAAAAAGGACTACAGCCTAACGCTTCAACACTCAGCCATCTTACCCGTCACCTTCATCAACCGATGACTATTTTCCACTAACCATAAGGATATTGGCACCCTGTACCTCATCTTCGGGGCATGAGCAGGAATAGTCGGCACCGCACTCAGCCTATTAATCCGCGCAGAACTAGGACAACCAGGAACTCTCCTAGGCGACGACCAAATCTACAATGTAATCGTTACCGCTCACGCCTTTGTAATAAGCTTCTTTATAGTCATACCCATCATGATCGGAGGATTCGGCAACTGATTAGTCCCCCTCATAATCGGTGCCCCCGACATAGCATTCCCGCGAATAAACAACATAAGCTTTTGACTCCTCCCCCCATCATTCCTCCTCCTACTAGCCCCATCCACTGTAGAAGCTGGCGCCGGCACAGGCTGAACTGTCTACCCTCCCCTAGCAGGTAACCTTGCCCGCGCCGGAGCTTCAGTAGACCTGGCTATCTTCTCACTCCACTTAGCCGGTATCTCCTCCATCCTTGGGGCCATCAACTTTATCACCACAGCCATCAACATAAAACCCCCCGCACTCTCACAATACCAAACCCCACTATTTGTCTGATCCGTACTAATTACCGCCATCCTACTCCTTCTATCACTCCCCGTACTCGCCGCCGGTATTACAATATTACTAACTGATCGAAACCTAAACACCACATTCTTCGACCCCGCTGGAGGAGGAGACCCAATCCTGTACCAACACCTATTCTGATTCTTCGGACACCCAGAAGTCTATATTCTGATCCTACCGGGGTTCGGAATCATCTCACACGTAGTCACGTACTACTCAGGCAAAAAGGAGCCCTTCGGCTACATGGGAATAGTCTGAGCCATACTAACCATCGGCTTCCTAGGATTCATCGTCTGAGCTCACCACATGTTTACAGTAGGAATAGACGTTGATACCCGAGCCTACTTTACATCAGCCACTATAATCATTGCCATCCCTACCGGAATCAAAGTATTTAGCTGACTAGCCACCCTGCACGGAGGAACAATCAAATGAGACCCCCCCAATACTATGAGCTCTAGGATTTATCTTCCTATTTACCATCGGAGGATTAACAGGAATCGTTCTTGCAAACTCTTCCCTAGACATCGCCCTGCACGACACGTACTACGTAGTTGCCCACTTCCACTACGTCCTATCCATAGGCGCCGTCTTTGCCATTCTAGCAGGATTTACTCACTGATTCCCACTACTCACTGGGTTTACCCTACACCAAACATGAGCAAAAGCCCACTTCGGGGTAATATTTACAGGAGTAAACCTAACGTTCTTCCCCCAGCACTTCCTAGGCCTAGCAGGAATACCCCGACGATACTCGGACTATCCCGACGCCTACACACTATGAAACACCATTTCCTCCATCGGCTCCCTAATCTCAATAGTAGCCGTAATCATACTAATATTCATCATCTGAGAAGCCTTTTCGGCCAAACGAAAAGTCCTACAACCAGAACTAACTACCACAAACGTTGAATGAATCCACGGCTGCCCTCCCCCATACCATACTTTCGAGGAACCGGCCTTCGTCCAAGTACAAGAAAGGAAGGAATCGAACCCTCACATGCTGGTTTCAAGCCAACTGCATTCACCGCTCATGCTTCTTTCTTATGAGACGTTAGTAAACCAATTACATAGCCTTGTCAAGACTAAATCACAGGTAAAAATCCTGTACATCTCATGTGGCCAACCACTCCCAACTAGGATTCCAAGACGCCTCATCACCCATCATAGAAGAACTCGTTGAATTCCACGACCACGCCCTAATCGTTGCCCTAGCTATCTGCAGCCTAGTTCTCTACCTTTTAGCCCACATACTAACAGAAAAACTCTCGTCCAATGCTGTAGACGCCCAAGAAGTAGAGCTGATCTGGACAATCCTACCTGCTATCGTCCTGGTACTCCTCGCCCTCCCATCCCTACAAATCCTCTACATAATGGACGAAATCGATGAACCAGACCTCACCCTAAAAGCCATCGGCCACCAATGATACTGAAGCTACGAATACACAGACTTCAAAGACCTATCATTCGACTCCTACATAGTGCCCACCCCAGACTTACCCAACGGCCACTTCCGACTGCTAGAAGTTGACCACCGCGTAGTTATCCCAATAGAATCCCCCATCCGCGTAATCATTACTGCAGGAGACGTACTCCACTCCTGAGCAGTCCCAACGCTCGGAGTTAAAACAGACGCAATCCCAGGCCGACTAAACCAAACTTCATTCATTACCACCCGGCCTGGGATTTTTTACGGACAATGCTCAGAAATTTGCGGGGCTAATCACAGCTACATACCCATTGTAGTAGAATCAACCCCACTCCCACATTTCGAGGCCTGATCGTCCCTTCTATCATCATCCTAATCATTAAGAAGCTATGCAACAGCACTAGCCTTTTAAGCTAGCCAAAGAGGGACTTCCCCCTCCTTAATGATATGCCACAGCTTAACCCCGCACCATGATTTTCAATCATAATTATAACCTGATTAACCCTAGCACTCCTCATCCAACCAAAACTACTAGCCTTCACCACAACCAACCCCCCATCAAATAAGACCTCCCTCACTACCAAACCCACACCATGATCCTGACCATGAACCTAAGCTTCTTTGACCAATTTTCCAGCCCCAATCTATTCGGCATCCCCTTAATCCTACTATCCCTACTCTTCCCAGCCCTACTATTCCCGTCCCCAAACAACCGATGAATCAACAACCGCCTTTCTACTATCCAAACATGACTCCTTCACCTAATCACAAAACAACTAATAGTCCCACTCAACAAAAATGGCCACAAATGAGCCATAATATTTACATCCCTAATAATCATACTTCTTACAATCAACCTTCTAGGCCTCCTTCCATATACATTCACCCCAACCACCCAACTATCTATGAACATAGCCCTAGCCTTCCCACTATGGCTCGCCACACTACTAACAGGCCTACGAAACCAACCATCAGCCTCTTTAGCCCACCTATTACCCGAAGGTACCCCTACACCCCTAATCCCCGCACTAATCCTGATCGAAACAACCAGCCTACTAATCCGCCCCCTAGCCCTCGGAGTCCGCCTTACAGCCAACCTTACAGCAGGACACTTACTCATCCAACTCATCTCTACAGCCTCCATTGCATTAATACCCACCCTTCCCGCAGTATCCATCCTAACAATAATCATCCTACTACTCCTAACCATCCTAGAAGTAGCAGTAGCCATAATCCAGGCCTACGTCTTCGTGCTCCTTCTAAGCCTATACTTACAAGAAAACATCTAATGGCACACCAAGCACACTCATACCACATAGTTGACCCAAGCCCTTGACCAATCTTCGGGGCAGCCGCCGCCCTACTCACAACCTCAGGATTAATCATGTGATTCCACTACAACTCATCCATACTACTAACCCTAGGCCTCATCTCAATACTCCTAGTAATACTCCAATGATGACGAGACATTGTACGAGAAAGCACCTTCCAAGGCCATCACACTCCCACAGTCCAAAAAGGCCTACGATACGGCATAATCCTTTTCATCACATCCGAAGCATTCTTCTTCTTAGGGTTCTTCTGAGCGTTCTTCCACTCGAGCCTGGCCCCAACCCCAGAACTAGGAGGCCAATGACCCCCAACAGGAATTAAACCACTCAACCCGATAGAAGTCCCCCTACTAAACACAGCCATCCTACTAGCCTCAGGCGTTACCGTAACGTGAGCCCATCACAGCATCACAGAAGGAAACCGAAAACACGCCATCCACGCCCTAACCCTAACGATCCTCCTGGGATTCTACTTCACAGCCCTACAAGCAATAGAATACCACGAAGCCCCATTCTCAATCGCCGATAGCGTCTACGGATCTACCTTCTTCGTTGCCACTGGATTCCACGGACTCCACGTAATCATCGGATCCTCCTTCCTGACCGTCTGCCTCTTCCGACTGATCAAGTTCCACTTTACATCAGACCACCACTTCGGATTCGAGGCAGCAGCCTGATACTGACACTTCGTAGACGTCATCTGACTATTCCTCTACATAACCATCTACTGATGAGGATCTTGCTCTTCTAGTATATTAATTACAATTGACTTCCAATCTCTGGAATCTGGTATAAACCCAGAGGAGAGCAATGAACGCACTCATGTTCATATTCGCCCTATCATCAATCCTAAGCGCCGCCCTAACCGCATTAAACTTCTGACTCGCCCAAATAAACCCCGACTCAGAGAAACTCTCACCGTACGAATGTGGATTCGACCCACTTGGATCTGCTCGATTACCATTCTCAGTCCGATTCTTCCTCAGTAGCCATCCTGTTCGTCCTATTCGACCTAGAAATCGCCCTCCTACTCCCCCTGCCATGAGCCGTCCAACTCCAATCCCCCCTAATGACCCTCACCTGAACTGTAGTGATCCTCCTTCTCCTAACACTCGGACTGGCCTACGAGTGAATTCAAGGGGGCCTAGAATGAGCAGAATAACAGAAAGTTAGTCTAACCAAAAAGATAGCTGGTTTCGACCCAGCAGATTACAGCCAACCCTGTAACTTTCTTATGTCGCCCCTACATTTAAGCTTCTACTCAGCCTTCATTTTCAGCGGACTAGGACTAGCCTTCCACCGAACCCACCTAGTATCCGCCCTACTATGCCTTGAAAGCATAATATTATCGATATTCGTAGGCCTATCAATATGATCCATCGAAAACCAAGTCTCCTCATTCACCATGGTACCAATTCTCATGCTAACCTTCTCAGCGTGTGAGGCGGGCACAGGCCTGGCCATCCTAGTAGCCTCCACCCGCACACATGGCTCCGACCATCTACACAACCTAAACCTCCTGCAATGCTAAAAATCATCCTACCCACAATCATACTTCTTCCAACAGCCCTGCTGTCTCCACCAAAATTTCTATGGACTAACACCACCTTATACAGCCTCCTAATCGCTGCCCTAAGCCTACAGTGATTAATCCCAACCTACTACCCCTACAAATTTTTATCCAACTGAACAGGAATTGACCAAATCTCATCCCCCCTCCTAGTACTATCCTGCTGACTACTCCCACTCATAATCATAGCAAGCCAAAACCACCTGCAACAAGAACCCCTACAACGCAAACGAATCTTTATCTCAACCTTAGTCGCAGTCCAGCCATTCATCCTACTAGCCTTTTCCACCACAGAACTAGCACTATTTTACATCTCATTTGAAGCAACCCTCATTCCCACCCTAATCTTAATCACCCGATGGGGGAACCAACCAGAACGCCTAAGCGCTGGCATCTACCTGCTATTCTACACGCCAGTAAGCTCTCTACCCCTGCTAATCACAATCATACACCTATACGTGAAAATTGGCACCCTGCACCTGCCAACCCTACAACTAACCCACCCAACCCTATCCACCTCATGGACAGGAATACTATCAGGTCTAGCACTGCTCGTAGCATTCATAGTAAAAGCCCCACTATACGGCCTACACCTCTGACTGCCAAAAGCCCACGTAGAAGCACCCATCGCAGGCTCAATACTCCTCGCCGCCCTACTACTAAAGCTAGGAGGATACGGAATTATACGAGTCACTCTATTTATGGGCCCACTGTCCAACCTCCTGCACTACCCCTTCCTAACCCTGGCCCTATGAGGCGCCCTAATGACTAGCTCAATCTGCCTACGACAGACAGACCTAAAATCACTAATCGCTTATTCATCCGTTAGCCACATAGGCCTAGTTATCGCCGCAGGAATAATCCAAACCCACTGATCATTCTCAGGGGCAATGATCCTAATAATTTCCCATGGACTAACTTCCTCCATACTATTCTGCCTAGCCAACACAAACTATGAACGTACGCACAGCCGAATTCTACTACTCACACGAGGCCTACAACCTCTCCTACCACTCATAGCTACCTGATGATTGCTGGCCAATCTAACAAACATAGCCTTACCCCCAACAACAAACCTCATAGCAGAGCTAACCATTATAATCACCTTATTCAACTGATCTGCCTTCACGATCATCCTAACAGGAATCGCAACACTACTAACCGCCTCCTACACCTTATTCATACTACTAATGACCCAACGAGGCTCAATCCCCTCCCACATCACATCTATGCAAAACTCAACCACGCGAGAACACCTGCTCATAACACTCCACATTATCCCAATATTCCTCCTAATCCTCAAACCCGAACTGATCTCCGGAATCCCCTCATGCAAGTATAGTTTAAACCAAACATTAGACTGTGATTCTAAGAATAGAAGTTCAAACCTTCTTACCTGCCGAGGGGAGGGTTTAACCAACAAGAGCTGCTAACTCTTACATCTGAGCCTAAAACCTCAGCCCCCTTACTTTTAAAGGATAACAGCAATCCACTGGTCTTAGGAACCACCCATCTTGGTGCAAATCCAAGTAAAAGGAGTGAACCCCACACTACTAATCAACTCCCTCACACTACTCACGCTGACAATCCTCCTAACCCCAATCATCCTGCCATTTCTATTTAAAAACTTTAAAAACACCCCACAAGCCACCACCCGCGCTGTTAAAACCGCATTCCTAATTAGCCTAGCCCCTACAACCGCATTCATCTACTCGGGAGTAGAATCTGTCACCTGCCACTGGGAGTGAAAATTCATTATAAACTTTAAAATCCCCCTGAGCCTAAAAATAGACCAATACTCAATAACATTTCTTCCAATCGCCCTATTTGTAACATGATCAATCCTACAATTCGCCATATGATACATGGCCTCAGAGCCATACGTAACAAAATTTTTCACCTACCTACTGACATTCCTAGTCGCCATACTCCTCCTAACAACCGCAAACAACATATTCCTCCTATTCGTAGGCTGGGAAGGAGTAGGAATCATGTCCTTCCTTCTCATCGGCTGATGACAAGGCCGAGCAGATGCCAACACCGCCGCCCTACAAGCCGTAATCTACAACCGAATCGGAGACATCGGACTGATCCTGAGCATAGCATGACTAGCTTCAACATTCAACACCTGAGAGATCCAACAAGCCGTACACCCCCACCAAACCCCAATCCTCCCCCTCATAGGATTAATCCTCGCAGCCGCAGGAAAATCCGCCCAATTTGGACTCCACCCATGACTGCCCGCAGCAATAGAAGGCCCCACCCCAGTATCAGCCCTACTGCACTCCAGTACCATAGTAGTAGCCGGAATCTTCCTGCTCATCCGCATGCACCCCCTGCTAGCCACCAACCAGACAGCCCTAACCGCCTGCCTATGCCTAGGTGCTCTATCAACCCTATTCGCTGCCACATGCGCCCTAACCCAAAATGACATCAAAAAAATCATTGCTTTCTCAACATCCAGCCAACTAGGACTAATAATAGTCACTATCGGACTAAACCTCCCACAACTAGCCTTCCTACACATCTCAACCCATGCCTTCTTTAAAGCCATACTATTCCTATGCTCAGGGTCTATCATCCACAACCTAAACGGAGAACAAGATATCCGAAAGATAGGAGGCCTACAGAAAATACTCCCAGTCACTACTTCCTGCCTAACCATCGGAAACCTGGCACTGATAGGAACCCCATTCCTAGCCGGATTCTACTCAAAAGACCTCATCATCGAAAGCTTAAACACATCATACCTAAATACTTGAGCCCTACTCCTAACCCTTATAGCCACAGCATTCACCGCAACCTACAGCATCCGCATAACCATCCTAGTCCAAGCTGGACAAACCCGAATCCCCCCAATAGTATCAATAAACGAAAACAACCCACTAATCACCGCCCCCCTAACCCGACTCGCCCTAGGCAGCATTACAGCAGGATTAATCATTACCTCTTTCATCACACCAACCAAAACCCCCCCAATAACCATACCCCTTATCACCAAAACCGCTGCCATCCTCATAACAATCCTAGGAATCACCCTAGGCCCCTCATGTACAGGGCCACACCCCTCTAACGGCGCAAGCTTACATAGAAACATTATTAACAGACCTAGACAGATACAAAAACCCCTACAAGACCACGTATTAACTAACCCTGTTAACCCGACTCAGGAGCGCCTATAAGAGCGATTAAAATCTGTGAAAGGAACTCGGCAAATTAATAAGGCCCGACTGTTTACCAAAAACATAGCCTTCAGCAAATTAAACAAGTATTGAAGGTGATGCCTGCCCGGTGACTTAGGTTTAACGGCCGCGGTATCCTAACCGTGCAAAGGTAGCGCAATCAATTGTCCCATAAATCGAGACTTGTATGAATGGCTAAACGAGGTCTCAACTGTCTCTCACAGATAATCAGTGAAATTGATCTCCCCGTGCAAAAGCGGGGATGTGAACATAAGACGAGAAGACCCTGTGGAACTTAAAAATCAACGACCACCGCGAATCCTCAATCAACCCCACTGGGGCCACTACCATCGCAGAGCCTGGTCGATATTTTTCGGTTGGGGCGACCTTGGAGGAGAACAAATCCTCCAAAAACAAGACCATACCTCTTTACCTAGAGCTACCCCTCAAAGTGCTAACAGTGACCAGACCCAATATAATTGATTAATGGACCAAGCTACCCCAGGGATAACAGCGCAATCCCCCTCAAGAGCCCATATCGACAGGGGGGTTTACGACCTCGATGTTGGATCAGGACATCCTAATGGTGCAGCCGCTATTAAGGGTTCGTTTGTTCAACGATTAACAGTCCTACGTGATCTGAGTTCAGACCGGAGCAATCCAGGTCGGTTTCTATCTATGACACACTCTCCCCAGTACGAAAGGACCGGGAAAGTGGGGCCAATACCACAAGCACGCCCCCCCCCCCCCCCCTCTAAGCAGTGAAACCAACTAAACCGTGAAGAGGGCCTTCCCCCACCACTTTCAATCCTAGAAAAGGACCAGCTAGAGTGGCAGAGCCCGGCAAGTGCAGAAGGCTTAAGCCCTTTCCCCAGAGGTTCAAATCCTCTCCCTAGCTTCACCCATGATTCAAATAACAACACTAAGCTGCCTCGTTATATCCCTCCTATACATCATCCCAATCCTGATTGCCGTAGCCTTCCTAACCCTAGTAGAACGGAAAATCCTAAGCTACATACAATCCCGCAAAGGCCCTAACGTTGTAGGGCCTTTTGGCCTACTTCAACCATTTGCGGACGGACTGAAACTATTTACCAAAGAGCCCATCCGACCCTCTACCTCTTCCCCACTTCTATTCATTCTGATACCAATACTAGCCCTTGTCCTAGCCCTCACCACTTGAGCACCACTACCACTCCCATTTCCCCTAGCAGATCTAAACCTCGGAGTTCTCTTCCTAATAGCCATGTCAAGCCTAGCCGTCTACTCAGTCCTATGATCAGGCTGAGCCTCGAACTCAAAATACGCACTAATCGGAGCCCTACGGGCAGTAGCACAGACCATTTCATACGAAGTGACACTGGCCATAATCCTGCTATCAATAATCATACTAAGCGGAAGCTACACACTCAGCTCCTTTGCCGTCGCACAGGAGCCTCTATACTTCATTTTCTCCTCATGACCCCTAGCAATAATATGATACGTATCCACCCTAGCAGAGACAAACCGAGCTCCTTTTGACCTCACAGAGGGTGAATCTGAGCTAGTCTCAGGGTTTAACGTTGAATACGCCGCAGGACCCTTCGCCTTATTCTTCCTAGCTGAATATGCGAACATTATGCTAATAAATACACTTACAGCCATCATATTCCTAAACCCAAGCGCCCTAGGGCCACCCACAGAACTATTCCCCGTCATCCTAGCCACAAAAGTCCTCCTACTATCTTCTGGTTTCTTATGGGTCCGAGCTTCATACCCACGATTCCGATATGACCAACTAATGCACCTACTATGAAAAAACTTCCTACCCCTCACACTAGCTCTGTGCCTCTGACACATCAGCATACCTATCTGCTATGCAGGCCTACCTCCTTACATAAGGAAATGTGCCTGAACTACAAACGGTCACTATGATAAAGTGAACATAGAGGTATAACAGCCCTCTCATTTCCTGTTGACCTTAGAAAAGTAGGAATTGAACCCACACAAGAGAAATCAAAATTCTCCATACTTCCCTTATATTATTTTCTAGTAGAGTCAGCTAATCAAGCTATCGGGCCCATACCCCGAAAATGATGGTTTAACCCCCTCCTCTACTAATGAACCCTTACGCGACCCCAATCATAACCTTCAGCCTCATCTTGGGCACCACAATCACAATTTCCAGCAACCACTGAGTTCTGGCCTGGACAGGACTGGAGATCAACGCACTAGCCATCATTCCCCTAATTGCCAAATCCCACCACCCACGAGCAGTAGAAGCCGCAACGAAATACTTCCTAACCCAAGCAGCTGCTTCCGCCCTGGTCCTATTCTCTAGCATAACCAATGCCTGAGTCACCGGCCAATGAGACATCACACAAATAAACCACCCAACCTCCTGTCTACTACTGACAGCAGCAATCGCTATTAAACTGGGCCTAGTGCCATTTCACTTCTGATTCCCAGAAGTACTACAAGGATCGCCACTAATAACAGCCCTGCTACTCTCGACCCTCATAAAATTCCCCCCACTAACCCTGCTCCTACTAACATCCAAATCCCTCGACCCAGCTCTACTCACCGCCATGGCCCTAGCCTCAACAGCACTAGGAGGCTGAATAGGACTGAACCAAACACAAACACGCAAAATCCTAGCCTTCTCGTCCATCTCCCACTTAGGCTGAATCGCCATCATCCTAGTTTACAGCCCCAAATTGGCCTTACTTACCTTCTACCTATACACAATCATAACATCAGCCGTATTCCTAGCCCTTAACAAAATCAAAGCCCTTAACCTATCCATGATCACAACCTCATGAACAAAAACCCCAGTGCTAAACGCCACCCTAATACTAGTACTTTTATCCCTAGCAGGCCTCCCCCCATTAACAGGCTTTATACCAAAGTGACTTATCATCCAAGAACTAACTAAACAGGAAATAACACCAGCAGCCATGGCAATTGCCATGCTATCACTGCTCAGCCTCTTCTTCTACCTACGCCTCGCATACCACTCAACAATTACCCTTCCCCCCAACTCCTCTAACCACATAAAACAATGATACACTAGCAAAGCCCCAAGCACACCTACTGCGGTCCTTGCCTCACTATCAATCCTCTTACTTCCCCTGTCCCCAATAATACATGCCATTGTCTAGAAACTTAGGATAACACCCCAAACCGAAGGCCTTCAAAGCCTTAAATAAGAGTTAAACCCTCTTAGTTTCTGCACATTAAGACTTACAGAATATTAACCTGTATCTTCTGAATGCAAGTCAGACGCTTTAATTAAGCTAAAGCCTCCCTAGACAGATGGGCTTCGATCCCACAAAACTCTAGTTAACAGCTAAATGCCTAAACCAATTGGCTTCTGCCTACAAAGACCCTGACGCACCCTAGTGCGCATCGATGAGCTTGCAACTCAACATGAATTTCACTACAGAGCCGATAAGAAGAGGAATTAAACCTCTGTAAAAAGGACTACAGCCTAACGCTTCAACACTCAGCCATCTTACCCGTCACCTTCATCAACCGATGACTATTTTCCACTAACCATAAGGATATTGGCACCCTGTACCTCATCTTCGGGGCATGAGCAGGAATAGTCGGCACCGCACTCAGCCTATTAATCCGCGCAGAACTAGGACAACCAGGAACTCTCCTAGGCGACGACCAAATCTACAATGTAATCGTTACCGCTCACGCCTTTGTAATAAGCTTCTTTATAGTCATACCCATCATGATCGGAGGATTCGGCAACTGATTAGTCCCCCTCATAATCGGTGCCCCCGACATAGCATTCCCGCGAATAAACAACATAAGCTTTTGACTCCTCCCCCCATCATTCCTCCTCCTACTAGCCCCATCCACTGTAGAAGCTGGCGCCGGCACAGGCTGAACTGTCTACCCTCCCCTAGCAGGTAACCTTGCCCGCGCCGGAGCTTCAGTAGACCTGGCTATCTTCTCACTCCACTTAGCCGGTATCTCCTCCATCCTTGGGGCCATCAACTTTATCACCACAGCCATCAACATAAAACCCCCCGCACTCTCACAATACCAAACCCCACTATTTGTCTGATCCGTACTAATTACCGCCATCCTACTCCTTCTATCACTCCCCGTACTCGCCGCCGGTATTACAATATTACTAACTGATCGAAACCTAAACACCACATTCTTCGACCCCGCTGGAGGAGGAGACCCAATCCTGTACCAACACCTATTCTGATTCTTCGGACACCCAGAAGTCTATATTCTGATCCTACCGGGGTTCGGAATCATCTCACACGTAGTCACGTACTACTCAGGCAAAAAGGAGCCCTTCGGCTACATGGGAATAGTCTGAGCCATACTATCCATCGGCTTCCTAGGATTCATCGTCTGAGCTCACCACATGTTTACAGTAGGAATAGACGTTGATACCCGAGCCTACTTTACATCAGCCACTATAATCATTGCCATCCCTACCGGAATCAAAGTATTTAGCTGACTAGCCACCCTGCACGGAGGAACAATCAAATGAGACCCCCCCAATACTATGAGCTCTAGGATTTATCTTCCTATTTACCATCGGAGGATTAACAGGAATCGTTCTTGCAAACTCTTCCCTAGACATCGCCCTGCACGACACGTACTACGTAGTTGCCCACTTCCACTACGTCCTATCCATAGGCGCCGTCTTTGCCATTCTAGCAGGATTTACTCACTGATTCCCACTACTCACTGGGTTTACCCTACACCAAACATGAGCAAAAGCCCACTTCGGGGTAATATTTACAGGAGTAAACCTAACGTTCTTCCCCCAGCACTTCCTAGGCCTAGCAGGAATACCCCGACGATACTCGGACTATCCCGACGCCTACACACTATGAAACACCATTTCCTCCATCGGCTCCCTAATCTCAATAGTAGCCGTAATCATACTAATATTCATCATCTGAGAAGCCTTTTCGGCCAAACGAAAAGTCCTACAACCAGAACTAACTACCACAAACGTTGAATGAATCCACGGCTGCCCTCCCCCATACCATACTTTCGAGGAACCGGCCTTCGTCCAAGTACAAGAAAGGAAGGAATCGAACCCTCACATGCTGGTTTCAAGCCAACTGCATTCACCGCTCATGCTTCTTTCTTATGAGACGTTAGTAAACCAATTACATAGCCTTGTCAAGACTAAATCACAGGTAAAAATCCTGTACATCTCATGTGGCCAACCACTCCCAACTAGGATTCCAAGACGCCTCATCACCCATCATAGAAGAACTCGTTGAATTCCACGACCACGCCCTAATCGTTGCCCTAGCTATCTGCAGCCTAGTTCTCTACCTTTTAGCCCACATACTAACAGAAAAACTCTCGTCCAATGCTGTAGACGTCCAAGAAGTAGAGCTGATCTGGACAATCCTACCTGCTATCGTCCTGGTACTCCTCGCCCTCCCATCCCTACAAATCCTCTACATAATGGACAAAATCGATGAACCAGACCTCACCCTAAAAGCCATCGGCCACCAATGATACTGAAGCTACGAATACACAGACTTCAAAGACCTATCATTCGACTCCTACATAGTGCCCACCCCAGACTTACCCAACGGCCACTTCCGACTGCTAGAAGTTGACCACCACGTAGTTATCCCAATAGAATCCCCCATCCGCGTAATCATTACTGCAGGAGACGTACTCCACTCCTGAGCAGTCCCAACGCTCGGAGTTAAAACAGACGCAATCCCAGGCCGACTAAACCAAACTTCATTCATTACCACCCGGCCTGGGATTTTTTACGGACAATGCTCAGAAATTTGCGGGGCTAATCACAGCTACATACCCATTGTAGTAGAATCAACCCCACTCCCACATTTCGAGGCCTGATCGTCCCTTCTATCATCATCCTAATCATTAAGAAGCTATGCAACAGCACTAGCCTTTTAAGCTAGCCAAAGAGGGACTTCCCCCTCCTTAATGATATGCCACAGCTTAACCCCGCACCATGATTTTCAATCATAATTATAACCTGATTAACCCTAGCACTCCTCATCCAACCAAAACTACTAGCCTTCACCACAACCAACCCCCCATCAAATAAGACCTCCCTCACTACCAAACCCACACCATGATCCTGACCATGAACCTAAGCTTCTTTGACCAATTTTCCAGCCCCAATCTATTCGGCATCCCCTTAATCCTACTATCCCTACTCTTCCCAGCCCTACTATTCCCGTCCCCAAACAACCGATGAATCAACAACCGCCTTTCTACTATCCAAACATGACTCCTTCACCTAATCACAAAACAACTAATAGTCCCACTCAACAAAAATGGCCACAAATGAGCCATAATATTTACATCCCTAATAATCATACTTCTTACAATCAACCTTCTAGGCCTCCTTCCATATACATTCACCCCAACCACCCAACTATCTATGAACATAGCCCTAGCCTTCCCACTATGGCTCGCCACACTACTAACAGGCCTACGAAACCAACCATCAGCCTCTTTAGCCCACCTATTACCCGAAGGTACCCCTACACCCCTAATCCCCGCACTAATCCTGATCGAAACAACCAGCCTACTAATCCGCCCCCTAGCCCTCGGAGTCCGCCTTACAGCCAACCTTACAGCAGGACACTTACTCATCCAACTCATCTCTACAGCCTCCATTGCATTAATACCCACCCTTCCCGCAGTATCCATCCTAACAATAATCATCCTACTACTCCTAACCATCCTAGAAGTAGCAGTAGCCATAATCCAGGCCTACGTCTTCGTGCTCCTTCTAAGCCTATACTTACAAGAAAACATCTAATGGCACACCAAGCACACTCATACCACATAGTTGACCCAAGCCCTTGACCAATCTTCGGGGCAGCCGCCGCCCTACTCACAACCTCAGGATTAATCATGTGATTCCACTACAACTCATCCATACTACTAACCCTAGGCCTCATCTCAATACTCCTAGTAATACTCCAATGATGACGAGACATTGTACGAGAAAGCACCTTCCAAGGCCATCACACTCCCACAGTCCAAAAAGGCCTACGATACGGCATAATCCTTTTCATCACATCCGAAGCATTCTTCTTCTTAGGGTTCTTCTGAGCGTTCTTCCACTCGAGCCTGGCCCCAACCCCAGAACTAGGAGGCCAATGACCCCCAACAGGAATTAAACCACTCAACCCGATAGAAGTCCCCCTACTAAACACAGCCATCCTACTAGCCTCAGGCGTTACCGTAACGTGAGCCCATCACAGCATCACAGAAGGAAACCGAAAACACGCCATCCACGCCCTAACCCTAACGATCCTCCTGGGATTCTACTTCACAGCCCTACAAGCAATAGAATACCACGAAGCCCCATTCTCAATCGCCGATAGCGTCTACGGATCTACCTTCTTCGTTGCCACTGGATTCCACGGACTCCACGTAATCATCGGATCCTCCTTCCTGACCGTCTGCCTCTTCCGACTGATCAAGTTCCACTTTACATCAGACCACCACTTCGGATTCGAGGCAGCAGCCTGATACTGACACTTCGTAGACGTCATCTGACTATTCCTCTACATAACCATCTACTGATGAGGATCTTGCTCTTCTAGTATATTAATTACAATTGACTTCCAATCTCTGGAATCTGGTATAAACCCAGAGGAGAGCAATGAACGCACTCATGTTCATATTCGCCCTATCATCAATCCTAAGCGCCGCCCTAACCGCATTAAACTTCTGACTCGCCCAAATAAACCCCGACTCAGAGAAACTCTCACCGTACGAATGTGGATTCGACCCACTTGGATCTGCTCGATTACCATTCTCAGTCCGATTCTTCCTCAGTAGCCATCCTGTTCGTCCTATTCGACCTAGAAATCGCCCTCCTACTCCCCCTGCCATGAGCCGTCCAACTCCAATCCCCCCTAATGACCCTCACCTGAACTGTAGTGATCCTCCTTCTCCTAACACTCGGACTGGCCTACGAGTGAATTCAAGGGGGCCTAGAATGAGCAGAATAACAGAAAGTTAGTCTAACCAAAAAGATAGCTGGTTTCGACCCAGCAGATTACAGCCAACCCTGTAACTTTCTTATGTCGCCCCTACATTTAAGCTTCTACTCAGCCTTCATTTTCAGCGGACTAGGACTAGCCTTCCACCGAACCCACCTAGTATCCGCCCTACTATGCCTTGAAAGCATAATATTATCGATATTCATAGGCCTATCAATATGATCCATCGAAAACCAAGTCTCCTCATTCACCATGGTACCAATTCTCATGCTAACCTTCTCAGCGTGTGAGGCGGGCACAGGCCTGGCCATCCTAGTAGCCTCCACCCGCACACATGGCTCCGACCATCTACACAACCTAAACCTCCTGCAATGCTAAAAATCATCCTACCCACAATCATACTTCTTCCAACAGCCCTGCTGTCTCCACCAAAATTTCTATGGACTAACACCACCTTATACAGCCTCCTAATCGCTGCCCTAAGCCTACAGTGATTAATCCCAACCTACTACCCCTACAAATTTTTATCCAACTGAACAGGAATTGACCAAATCTCATCCCCCCTCCTAGTACTATCCTGCTGACTACTCCCACTCATAATCATAGCAAGCCAAAACCACCTGCAACAAGAACCCCTACAACGCAAACGAATCTTTATCTCAACCTTAGTCGCAGTCCAGCCATTCATCCTACTAGCCTTTTCCACCACAGAACTAGCACTATTTTACATCTCATTTGAAGCAACCCTCATTCCCACCCTAATCTTAATCACCCGATGGGGGAACCAACCAGAACGCCTAAGCGCTGGCATCTACCTGCTATTCTACACGCCAGTAAGCTCTCTACCCCTGCTAATCACAATCATACACCTATACGTGAAAATTGGCACCCTGCACCTGCCAACCCTACAACTAACCCACCCAACCCTATCCACCTCATGGACAGGAATACTATCAGGTCTAGCACTGCTCGTAGCATTCATAGTAAAAGCCCCAATATACGGCCTACACTTCTGACTGCCAAAAGCCCACGTAGAAGCACCCATCGCAGGCTCAATACTCCTCGCCGCCCTACTACTAAAGCTAGGAGGATACGGAATTATACGAGTCACTCTATTTATGGGCCCACTGTCCAACTTCCTGCACTACCCCTTCCTAACCCTGGCCCTATGAGGCGCCCTAATGACTAGCTCAATCTGCCTACGACAGACAGACCTAAAATCACTAATCGCTTATTCATCCGTTAGCCACATAGGCCTAGTTATCGCCGCAGGAATAATCCAAACCCACTGATCATTCTCAGGGGCAATGATCCTAATAATTTCCCATGGACTAACTTCCTCCATACTATTCTGCCTAGCCAACACAAACTATGAACGTACGCACAGCCGAATTCTACTACTCACACGAGGCCTACAACCTCTCCTACCACTCATAGCTACCTGATGATTGCTGGCCAATCTAACAAACATAGCCTTACCCCCAACAACAAACCTCATAGCAGAGCTAACCATTATAATCACCTTATTCAACTGATCTGCCTTCACGATCATCCTAACAGGAATCGCAACCCTACTAACCGCCTCCTACACCTTATTCATACTACTAATGACCCAACGAGGCTCAATCCCCTCCCACATCACATCTATGCAAAACTCAACCACGCGAGAACACCTGCTCATAACACTCCACATTATCCCAATATTCCTCCTAATCCTCAAACCCGAACTGATCTCCGGAATCCCCTCATGCAAGTATAGTTTAAACCAAACATTAGACTGTGATTCTAAGAATAGAAGTTCAAACCTTCTTACCTGCCGAGGGGAGGGTTTAACCAACAAGAGCTGCTAACTCTTACATCTGAGCCTAAAACCTCAGCCCCCTTACTTTTAAAGGATAACAGCAATCCACTGGTCTTAGGAACCACCCATCTTGGTGCAAATCCAAGTAAAAGGAGTGAACCCCACACTACTAATCAACTCCCTCACACTACTCACGCTGACAATCCTCCTAACCCCAATCATCCTGCCATTTCTATTTAAAAACTTTAAAAACACCCCACAAGCCACCACCCGCGCTGTTAAAACCGCATTCCTAATTAGCCTAGCCCCTACAACCGCATTCATCTACTCGGGAGTAGAATCTGTCACCTGCCACTGGGAGTGAAAATTCATTATAAACTTTAAAATCCCCCTGAGCCTAAAAATAGACCAATACTCAATAACATTTCTTCCAATCGCCCTATTTGTAACATGATCAATCCTACAATTCGCCATATGATACATGGCCTCAGAGCCATACGTAACAAAATTTTTCACCTACCTACTGACATTCCTAGTCGCCATACTCCTCCTAACAACCGCAAACAACATATTCCTCCTATTCGTAGGCTGGGAAGGAGTAGGAATCATGTCCTTCCTTCTCATCGGCTGATGACAAGGCCGAGCAGATGCCAACACCGCCGCCCTACAAGCCGTAATCTACAACCGAATCGGAGACATCGGACTGATCCTGAGCATAGCATGACTAGCTTCAACATTCAACACCTGAGAGATCCAACAAGCCGTACACCCCCACCAAACCCCAATCCTCCCCCTCATAGGATTAATCCTCGCAGCCGCAGGAAAATCCGCCCAATTTGGACTCCACCCATGACTGCCCGCAGCAATAGAAGGCCCCACCCCAGTATCAGCCCTACTGCACTCCAGTACCATAGTAGTAGCCGGAATCTTCCTGCTCATCCGCATGCACCCCCTGCTAGCCACCAACCACACAGCCCTAACCGCCTGCCTATGCCTAGGTGCTCTATCAACCCTATTCGCTGCCACATGCGCCCTAACCCAAAATGACATCAAAAAAATCATTGCTTTCTCAACATCCAGCCAACTAGGACTAATAATAGTCACTATCGGACTAAACCTCCCACAACTAGCCTTCCTACACATCTCAACCCATGCCTTCTTTAAAGCCATACTATTCCTATGCTCAGGGTCTATCATCCACAACCTAAACGGAGAACAAGATATCCGAAAGATAGGAGGCCTACAGAAAATACTCCCAGTCACTACTTCCTGCCTAACCATCGGAAACCTGGCGCTGATAGGAACCCCATTCCTAGCCGGATTCTACTCAAAAGACCTCATCATCGAAAGCTTAAACACATCATACCTAAATACTTGAGCCCTACTCCTAACCCTTATAGCCACAGCATTCACCGCAACCTACAGCATCCGCATAACCATCCTAGTCCAAGCTGGACAAACCCGAATCCCCCCAATAGTATCAATAAACGAAAACAACCCACTAATCACCGCCCCCCCTAACCCGACTCGCCCTAGGCAGCATTACAGCAGGAATAATCATTACCTCTTTCATCACACCAACCAAAACCCCCCCAATAACCATACCCCTTATCACCAAAACCGCTGCCATCCTCATAACAATCCTGGGAATCATCCTAGCCCTAGAACTATCGAACATAACACACACCCTCACTCACCCCAAACCAAACCCCCTCATAAACTTCTCCTCTGCATTAGGGTACTTCAACCCCCTAGTACACCGATTCTTCTCCAAAAACCTACTAGAAAAGGGACAAAACATTGCCCTACACTTGATCGACCTCTCCTGACTCAAAAAAATAGGGCCAGAGGGCCTTGCTGAACTACAAGTAGCCGCAAGCAAAGCCGCAACCTCAATACACACAGGGCTAATTAAGGCCTACCTAGGATCCTTCGCCCTCTCCATCCTGGTAATAATCCTAATAACACACAGACTCACTAATGGCCCCTAACATCCGCAAATCCCATCCCCTACTAAAAATAATCAACAACTCCCTAATCGACCTACCCGCCCCCTCCAACATCTCTGCCTGATGAAACTTCGGCTCCCTTCTAGCCATCTGCTTAGCCACACAAATCCTAACAGGCCTGCTACTAGCCATACACTACACCGCAGACACTTCACTCGCCTTCTCCTCAGTAGCTCACACATGCCGAGACGTCCAGTACGGATGGCTCATCCGCAACCTCCACGCCAACGGTGCTTCGCTCTTCTTTATCTGCATCTACTTACACATCGGACGAGGCCTCTACTACGGCTCCTACCTATACAAAGAAACCTGAAACACAGGAGTAATCCTCCTACTCACCCTAATAGCAACTGCCTTCGTAGGGTATGTCCTCCCATGAGGACAAATGTCATTCTGAGGGGCCACCGTAATCACCAACCTATTCTCAGCCATCCCGTACATTGGGCAAACTCTAGTAGAATGAGCCTGAGGAGGATTCTCAGTAGACAATCCAACCTTAACCCGATTCTTCGCCATCCACTTCCTACTGCCCTTCCTAATTGCAGGAATCACCCTAGTCCACCTAACCTTCCTACACGAATCAGGCTCAAATAACCCACTAGGAATCGTATCAGACTGCGACAAAATCCCATTCCACCCATACTTCTCCATTAAAGACAGCTTAGGGCTTACCCTAATAATCACCCCTCTAATAGCACTAGCCCTATTTTCACCGAATCTCTTGGTTCTTGGAATCCTAGTTGGGAGTGGTTGGCCACATGAGATGTACAGGATTTTTACCTGTGATTTAGTCATGACAAGGCTATGTAATTGGTTTACTAACGTCTCATAAGAAAGAAGCATGAGCGGTTAATGCAGTTGGCTTGAAACCCATCCCCAGTGGTGCCAGTGCACTCTCTGAACTCACTGAAGTGCATCCCCAGTGGTGCCAGTGCGCTCTCTGGAGTCACAGCACTGCATCCCCAGTGGTGCCAGTGCACTCTCTGGACTCACTGCACTGCATCCCCAGTGGTGCCAGTGCAATCTCTGGACTCACTGCAGAGCATCCCCAGTGGTGCCAGTGCACTCTGTGGACTCACTGTAGTGCATCCCCAGTGGTGCCAGAGCTCTCTCTGGACTCACTGCACTGCATCCCCAGTGGTGCCAGTGCACTCTCTGGACTCACTGCACTGCATCCCCAGTGGTGCCAGTGCACTCTCTGGACTCACTGCACTGCATCCCCAGTGGTGCCAGTGCACTCTCTGGACTCACTGCAGTGCATCCCCAGTGGTGCCAGTGCACTCTCTGGACTCACTGCACTGCATCCCCAGTGGTGCCAGTGCAATCTCTGGACTCACTGCACTGCATCCCCAGTGGTGCCAGTGCACTCTGTGGACTCACTGAAGTGCATCCCCAGTGGTGCCAGTGCACTCTCTGGACTCACTGCAGTACATCCCCAGTGGTGCCAGTGCACTCTCTGGACTCACTGCAGTGCATCCCCAGTGGTGCCAGTGCACTCTCTGGACTCACTGCACTGCATCCCCAGTGGTGCCAGTGCACTCTCTGGGCTCACAGCACTGCATCCCCAGTAGTGCCAGTGCACTCTCTGGACTCACTACAGTGCATCCCCAGTGGTGCCAGTGCACTCTCTGGACTCACTGCACTGCATCCCCACTGCTGCCAGTGAACTCTCTGGACTCACTGCAGTGCATCCCCAGTGGTGCCAGTGCACTCTCTGGACTCACTGCACTGCATCACCAGTGGTGCCAGTGTACTCTCTGGACTCACTGCACTGCATCCCCAGTGGTGCCAGTGCACTCTCTCGAGTCACTGCACTACATCCCCAGTGGTTCCAGTGCACTCACTGGACTCACTGTACTGCATCATCAGTGGTGCCAGTGCACTCTCTGGACTTACTGCACTGCATCCCCAGTGGTGCCAGTGCACTCTCTGGACTCACTGCACTGCAGGCCCAGTGGTGCCAGTGCACTCACTGGACTCACTGTACTGCATCACCAGTGGTGCCAGTGCACTCTCTGGACTCACTGCAGTGCATCCCCAGTGGTGCCAGTGCACTCTCTGGACTCACTGAAGTGCATTCTCATTGGTGCCAGTGCACTCTCTGGGCTCACTGAAGGGCATCCCCAGTGGTGCCAGTACACTCACTGGACTCACTGCACTGCATCCCCAGTGGTGCCAGTGCACTCTCTGGACTCACTGCACTGCATCCCCAGTGGTGCCAGTGCACTCTCTGGACTCACTGAAGTGCGTCCCCAGTGGTGCCAGTGCACTCTCTGGACTCACTGCACTGCATCCCCAGTGGTGCCAGTGCACTCTCTGGACTCACTGAAGTGCATCCCCAGTGGTGCCAGTGCACTCTCTGGACTCACTGTACTGCATCCCCAATGGTGACAGTGCACTCTCTGGACTCACTGCAGTGCACTCCCAGTGGTGCCAGTGCACTCTCTGGACTCATTGCAGTGCATCCCCAGTGGTGCCAGTGCACTCTCTGGAGTCACAGCACTGCATCCCCAGTGGTGCCAGTGCACTCTCTGGACTCACTGCACTGCATCCCCAGTGGTGCCAGTGCACTCTCTGGACTCACTGCACTGCATCACCATTGGTGCCAGTGCACTCTCTGGACTCACTGCAGGGCATCCCCAGTGGTGCCAGTGCACTCCCTGGACTCACTGTACTGCACCCCCAGTGGTGCCAGTGCACTCACTGGACTGACTGCACTGCATCCCCAGTGGTGCCAGTGCACTCACTGGACTCACTGGACACATCCCCAGTGGTGCCAGTGCACTCTCTGGACTCACTGCACTGCATCCCCAGTGGTGCCAGTGCACTCTCTGCACTCACTGCACTGCATCCCCAGTGGTGCCAGTTTACTCACTGGACTGACTGCACTGCATCCCCAGTGGTGCCAGTGCACTCACTGGACACACTGTACTGCTTCACAGGTGGTGCCAGTGCACTCTCTGCACTCACTGCACAGCATCCCCAGTGGTGCCAGTGCATTCACTGGACTCACTGGACTGCATCCCCAGTGGTGCCAGAGCACTCTCTGGACTCACTGCACTGCATCCCCAGTGGTGCCAGTGCACTCTCTGGAATCACTGCACTGCATCCCCAGTGGTGCCAGTGCACTCTCTGGACTCACTGCACTGCATCCCCAGTGGTGCCAGTGCACTCTCTGGACTCACTGCACTCTATCCCCAGTGGTGCCAGTGCACTCTCTGGACTCACTGCACTGCATCCCGAGTAGTGCCAGTGCACTCTCTGGAGTCACTGCACTGCACCCTGAGTGGTGCCAGTGCACTCTCTGGACTCACTGCAGTGCATCCCCAGTGGTGCCAGTGCACTCTCTGGACTCACTGTACTGCATCCCCAGTGGTGCCAGTGCACTCTCTGGACTCACTGCACTGCATCCCCAGTGGTGCCAGTGCACTCTCTGGACTCACTGTACTGCATCCCCAGTGGTGCCAGTGCAATCTCTGGACTCACTGCAGTGCATCACCAGTGGTGCCAGTGCACTCTCTGGACTCACTGCACTGCATCCCCAGTGGTGCCAGTGCACTCTCTGGACTCACTGCAGTGCATCGCCAGTGGTGCCAGTGAACTCTCTGGACTCACTGTACTGCAACCCCAATGGTGCCAGTGCACTCTCTGGACTCACTGCACTGCATCCCCAGTGGTGCCAGTGCACTCTCTGGACTCACTGTACTGCATCCCCAGTGGTGCCAGTGCACTCTCTGGACTCACTGCAATGCATCCCCAGTGGTGCCAGTGCACTCTCTGGACTCACTGAAGTGCATCCCCAGTGGTGCCAGTGCACTCTCTGGACTCACTGCACTGCATCACCAGTGGTGCCAGTGCACTCTCTGGACTCACTGCACTGCATCCCCAGTGGTGCCAGTGCACTCTCTGGACTCACTGCACTGCATCCCCAGTGGTGCCAGTGAAGTCTTTGGACTCACTGCACTGCATCCCCAGTGGTGCCAGTGCACTCTCTGGAGTCACTGAAGTGCATCCCCAGTGGTGCCAGTGCACTCTCTGGACTCACTGCACTGCATCCCCAGTGGTGCCAGTGCACTCTCTGGACTCACTGTACTGCATCCCCAGTGGTGCCAGTGCACTCTCTGGACTCACTGTACTGCATCCAAAGTGGTGCTAGTGCACTCTCTGGACTCACTGCACTGCATCCCCAGTGGTGCCAGTGCACTCTCTGGACTCACTGCACTGCATCCCCAGTGGTGCCAGTGCATTCTCTGGACTCACTGCACTGCATCCCCAGTGGTGCCAGTGCACTCTCTGGACTCACGGTACTGCATCTCCAGTGGTGCCAGTGCACTCTCTGGACTCACTGCAGTGCATCCCCAGTGGTGCCAGTGCACTCTCTGCACTCACTGCACTGCATCCCCAGTGGTGCCAGTGCACTCTCTGGACTCACTGCACTGCATCCCCAGTGGTGCCAGTGCACTCTCTGGACACACTGTACTGCATCCCCAGTGCCGCCAGTGCACTCTCTGGACTCACTGCAGTGCATCCCCAGTGGTGCCAGTGCACTCTCTGGACTCACTGAGGTGCATCCCCAGTGGTGCCAGTGCACTCTCTGGAGTCACTGAAGTGCATCTCCAATGGTGCCAGTGCACTCTCTGGACTCACTGCACTGCATCCCCAGTGGTGCCAGTGCACTCTCTGGACTCACTGTACTGCATCCCCACTGGTCCAGTGCACTCTCTGGACTCACTGCTCTGCATCCCCAGTGGTGCCAGTGCACTCTCTGGACTCACTGCAATGCATCCCCAGTGGTGCCAGTGCACTCTCTGGACTCATTGCAGTGCATCCCCAGTGGTGCCAGTGCACTCTCTGGACTCACTGCACTGCATCCCCAGTGGTGCCAGTGCACTCTCTGGACTCACTGCACTGCAACCCCAGTGGTGCCAGTGCACTCTCTGGAGTCACTGAAGTGCATCCCCAGTGGTGCCAGTGCACTCTCTGGACTCACTGCACTGCATCCCCAGTGGTGCCAGTGCACTCTCTGGACTCACTGAAGTGCATCCCCAGTGGTGCCAGTGCACTCTCTGGACTCACTGTACTGCATCCCCAATGGTGACAGTGCACTCTCTAGACTCACTGCAGTGCATCCCCAGTGGTGCCAGTGCACTCTCTGGACTCATTGCAGTGCATCCCCAGTGGTGCCAGTGCACTCTCTGGAGTCACAGCACTGCATCCCCAGTGGTGCCAGTGCACTCTCTGGACTCACTGCACTGCATCCCCAGTGGTGCCAGTGCACTCTCTGGACTCACTGCACTGCATCACCATTGGTGCCAGTGCACTCTCTGGACTCACTGCAGGGCATCCCCAGTGGTGCCAGTGCACTCTCTGGACTCACTGTACTGCATCCCCAGTGGTGCCAGTGCACTCTCTGGACTCACTGCAGTGCATCCCCAGTGGTGCCAGTGCACTCTCTGGACTCACTGCACTGCATCCCCAGTGGTGCCAGTGCAATCTCTGGACTCACTGCACTGCATCCCCAGTGGTGCCAGTGCACTCTCTGGACTCACTGCACTGCATCCCCAGTGGTGCCAGTGCACTCTCTGGACTCACTGCACTGCATCACCAGTGGTGCCAGTGCACTCTCTGGACTCACTGCAGTGCATCCCCAGTGGTGCCAGTGCACTCTCTGGACTCACTGCACTGCATCCCCAGTGGTGCCAGTGCAATCTCTGGACTCACTGCACTGCATCCCCAGTGGTGCCAGTGCACTCTGTGGACTCACTGAAGTGCATCCCCAGTGGTGCCAGTGCACTCTCTGGACTCACTGCAGTACATCCCCAGTGGTGCCAGTGCACTCTCTGGACTCACTGCAGTGCATCCCCAGTGGTGCCAGTGCACTCTCTGGACTCACTGCACTGCATCCCCAGTGGTGCCAGTGCACTCTCTGGACTCACAGCACTGCATCCCCAGTAGTGCCAGTGCACTCTCTGTACTCACTACAGTGCATCCCCAGTGGTGCCAGTGCACTCTCTGGACTCACTGCACTGCATCCCCACTGCTGCCTGTGAACTCTCTGGACTCACTGCAGTGCATCCCCAGTGGTGCCAGTGCACTCTCTGGACTCACTGCACTGCATCAGCAGTGGTGCCAGTGTACTCTCTGGACTCACTGCACTGCATCCCCAGTGGTGCCAGTGCACTCTCTCGAGTCACTGCACTACATCCCCAGTGGTTCCAGTGCACTCACTGGACTCACTGTACTGCATCATCAGTGGTGCCTGTGCACTCTCTGGACTTACTGCACTGCATCCCCAGTGGTGCCAGTGCACTCTCTGGACTCACTGCACTGCAGGCCCAGTGGTGCCAGTGCACTCACTGGACTCACTGTACTGCATCACCAGTGGTGCCAGTGCACTCTCTGGACTCACTGCAGTGCATCCCCAGTGGTGCCAGTGCACTCTCTGGACTCACTGAAGTGCATTCTCAGTGGTGCCAGTGCACTCTCTGGAGTCACTGAAGTGCATCCCCAGTGGTGCCAGTGCACTCTCTGGACTCACTGCACTGCATCCCCAGTGGTGCCAGTGCACTCTCTGGACTCACTGTACTGCATCCCCAGTGGTGCCAGTGCACTCTCTGGACTCACTGTACTGCATCCCCAGTGGTGCTAGTGCACTCTCTGGACTCACTGCACTGCATCCCCAGTGGTGCCAGTGCACTCTCTGGACTCACTGCACTGCATCCCCAGTGGTGCCAGTGCACTCTCTGGACTCACTGCACTGCATCCCCAGTGGTGCCAGTGCACTCTCTGGACTCACTGCACTGCATCCCCAGTGGTGACAGTGCACTCTCTTGACTCACTGCAGTGCATCCCCAGTGGTGCCAGTGCACTCTCTGCACTCACTGCACTGCATCCCCAGTGGTGCCAGTGCACTCTCTGGACTCACGGTACTGCATCCCCAGTGGTGCCAGTGCACTCTCTGGACTCACTGCAGTGCATCCCCAGTGGTGCCAGTGCACTCTCTGCACTCACTGCACTGCATCCCCAGTGGTGCCAGTGCACTCTCTGGACTCACTGCACTGCATCCCCAGTGGTGCCAGTGCACTCTCTGGACACACAGTACTGCATCCCCAGTGCCGCCAGTGCACTCTCTGGACTCACTGCAGTGCATCCCCAGTGGTGCCAGTGCACTCTCTGGACTCACTGAGGTGCATCCCCAGTGGTGCCAGTGCACTCTCTGGAGTCACTGAAGTGCATCTCCAATGGTGCCAGTGCACTCTCTGGACTCACTGCACTGCATCCCCAGTGGTGCCAGTGCACTCTCTGGACTCACTGTACTGCATCCCCACTGGTCCAGTGCACTCTCTGGACTCACTGCTCTGCATCCCCAGTGGTGCCAGTGCACTCTCTGGACTCACTGCAATGCATCCCCAGTGGTGCCAGTGCACTCTCTGGACTCATTGCAGTGCATCCCCAGTGGTGCCAGTGCACTCTCTGGACTCACTGCACTGCATCCCCAGTGGTGCCAGTGCACTCTCTGGACTCACTGCACTGCAACCCCAGTGGTGCCAGTGCACTCTCTGGAGTCACTGAAGTGCATCCCCAGTGGTGCCAGTGCACTCTCTGGACTCACTGCACTGCATCCCCAGTGGTGCCAGTGCACTCTCTGGACTCACTGAAGTGCATCCCCAGTGGTGCCAGTGCACTCTCTGGACTCACTGCACTGCATCCCCAGTGGTGCCAGTGCACTCTCTGGACTCACTGAAGTGCATCCCCAGTGGTGCCAGTGCACTCTCTGGACTCACTGCACTGCATCCCCAGTGGTGCCAGTGCACTCTCTGGACTCACTGCACTGCATCCCCAGTGGTGCCAGTGCAATCTCTGGACTCACTGCACTGCATCCCCAGTGGTGCCAGTGCACTCTCTGGACTCACTGCACTGCATCCCCAGTGGTGCCAGTGCACTCTCTGGACTCACTGCACTGCATCACCAGTGGTGCCAGTGCACTCTCTGGACTCACTGCAGTGCATCCCCAGTGGTGCCAGTGCACTCTCTGGACTCACTGCACTGCATCCCCAGTGGTGCCAGTGCAATCTCTGGACTCACTGCACTGCATCCCCAGTGGTGCCAGTGCACTCTGTGGACTCACTGAAGTGCATCCCCAGTGGTGCCAGTGCACTCTCTGGACTCACTGCAGTACATCCCCAGTGGTGCCAGTGCACTCTCTGGACTCACTGCAGTGCATCCCCAGTGGTGCCAGTGCACTCTCTGGACTCACTGCACTGCATCCCCAGTGGTGCCAGTGCACTCTCTGGACTCACAGCACTGCATCCCCAGTAGTGCCAGTGCACTCTCTGTACTCACTACAGTGCATCCCCAGTGGTGCCAGTGCACTCTCTGGACTCACTGCACTGCATCCCCACTGCTGCCTGTGAACTCTCTGGACTCACTGCAGTGCATCCCCAGTGGTGCCAGTGCACTCTCTGGACTCACTGCACTGCATCAGCAGTGGTGCCAGTGTACTCTCTGGACTCACTGCACTGCATCCCCAGTGGTGCCAGTGCACTCTCTCGAGTCACTGCACTACATCCCCAGTGGTTCCAGTGCACTCACTGGACTCACTGTACTGCATCATCAGTGGTGCCTGTGCACTCTCTGGACTTACTGCACTGCATCCCCAGTGGTGCCAGTGCACTCTCTGGACTCACTGCACTGCAGGCCCAGTGGTGCCAGTGCACTCACTGGACTCACTGTACTGCATCACCAGTGGTGCCAGTGCACTCTCTGGACTCACTGCAGTGCATCCCCAGTGGTGCCAGTGCACTCTCTGGACTCACTGAAGTGCATTCTCAGTGGTGCCAGTGCACTCTCTGGGCTCACTGCAGGGCATCCCGAGTGGTGCCAGTACACTCACTGGACTCACTGCACTGCATCCCCAGTGGTGCCAGTGCACTCTCTGGACTCACTGCACTGCAACCCCAGTGGTGCCAGTGCACTCTCTGGAGTCACTGAAGTGCGTCCCCAGTGGTGCCAGTGCACTCTCTGGACTCACTGCACTGCATCCCCAGTGGTGCCAGTGCACTCTCTGGACTCACTGAAGTGCATCCCCAGTGGTGCCAGTGCACTCTCTGGACTCACTGTACTGCATCCCCAATGGTGACAGTGCACTCTCTGGACTCACTGCAGTGCATCCCCAGTGGTGCCAGTGCACTCTCTGGACTCACTGAAGTGCATCCCCAGTGGTGCCAGTGCACTCTCTGGACTCACTGCACTGCATCCCCAGTGGTGCCAGTGCACTCTCTGGACACACTGTACTGCATCCCCAGTGCCGCCAGTGCACTCTCTGGACTCACTGCAGTGCATCCCCAGTGGTGCCAGTGCACTCTCTGGACTCACTGAGGTGCATCCCCAGTGGTGCCAGTGCACTCTCTGGAGTCACTGAAGTGCATCTCCAATGGTGCCAGTGCACTCTCTGGACTCACTGCACTGCATCCCCAGTGGTGCCAGTGCACTCTCTGGACTCACTGTACTGCATCCCCACTGGTCCAGTGCACTCTCTGGACTCACTGCTCTGCATCCCCAGTGGTGCCAGTGCACTCTCTGGACTCATTGCAATGCATCCCCAGTGGTGCCAGTGCACTCTCTGGACTCATTGCAGTGCATCCCCAGTGGTGCCAGTGCACTCTCTGGACTCACTGCACTGCATCCCCAGTGGTGCCAGTGCACTCTCTGGACTCACTGCACTGCAACCCCAGTGGTGCCAGTGCACTCTCTGGAGTCACTGAAGTGCATCCCCAGTGGTGCCAGTGCACTCTCTGGACTCACTGCACTGCATCCCCAGTGGTGCCAGTGCACTCTCTGGACTCACTGAAGTGCATCCCCAGTGGTGCCAGTGCACTCTCTGGACTCACTGTACTGCATCCCCAATGGTGACAGTGCACTCTCTAGACTCACTGCAGTGCATCCCCAGTGGTGCCAGTGCACTCTCTGGACTCATTGCAGTGCATCCCCAGTGGTGCCAGTGCACTCTCTGGAGTCACTGAAGTGCATCCCCAGTGGTGCCAGTGCACTCTCTGGACTCACTGCACTGCATCACCATTGGTGCCAGTGCACTCTCTGGACTCACTGCAGGGCATCCCCAGTGGTGCCAGTGCACTCTCTGGACTCACTGTACTGCATCCCCAGTGGTGCCAGTGCACTCTCTGGACTCACTGCAGTGCATCCCCAGTGGTGCCAGTGCACTCTCTGGACTCACTGCACTGCATCCCCAGTGGTGCCAGTGCAATCTCTGGACTCACTGCACTGCATCCCCAGTGGTGCCAGTGCACTCTCTGGACTCACTGCACTGCATCCCCAGTGGTGCCAGTGCACTCTCTGGACTCACTGCAGTGCATCCCCAGTGGTGCCAGTGCACTCTCTGGACTCACTGCACTGCATCACCAGTGGTGCCAGTGCACTCTCTGGACTCACTGCAGTGCATCCCCAGTGGTGCCAGTGCACTCTCTGGACTCACTGCACTGCATCCCCAGTGGTGCCAGTGCACTCTCTGGACTCACTGCGGTGCATCCCCAGTAGTGCCAGTGCACTCTCTGGACTCACTGCACTGCATCCCCAGTGGTGCCAGTGCACTCTCTGGACTCACAGCACTGCATCCCCAGTAGTGCCAGTGCACTCTCTGGGCTCACTACAGTGCATCCCCAGTGGTGCCAGTGCACTCTCTGGACTCACTGCACTGCATCCCCACTGCTGCCAGTGAACTCTCTGGACTCACTGCAGTGCATCCCCAGTGGTGCCAGTGCACTCTCTGGACTCACTGCACTGCATCACCAGTGGTGCCAGTGTACTCTCTGGACTCACTGCACTGCATCCCCAGTGGTGCCAGTGCACTCTCTCGAGTCACTGCACTACATCCCCAGTGGTTCCAGTGCACTCACTGGACTCACTGTACTGCATCATCAGTGGTGCCAGTGCACTCTCTGGACTTACTGCACTGCATCCCCAGTGGTGCCAGTGCACTCTCTGGACTCACTGCACTGCAGGCCCAGTGGTGCCAGTGCACTCACTGGACTCACTGTACTGCATCACCAGTGGTGCCAGTGCACTCTCTGGACTCACTGCAGTGCATCCCCAGTGGTGCCAGTGCACTCTCTGGACTCACTGAAGTGCACTCTCAGTGGTGCCAGTGCACTCTCTGGGCTCACTGCAGGGCATCCCCAGTGGTGCCAGTACACTCACTGGACTCACTGCACTGCATCCCCAGTGGTGCCAGTGCACTCTCTGGACTCACTGCACTGCATCCCCAGTGGTGCCAGTGCACTCTCTGGACTCACTGCAGTGCATCCCCAGTGGTGCCAGTGCACTCTCTGGACTCACTGTACTGCATCCCCAATGGTGCCAGTGCACTCTCTGGACTCACTGCAGTGCACTCCCAGTGGTGCCAGTGCACTCTCTGGACTCATTGCAGTGCATCCCCAGTGGTGCCAGTGCACTCTCTGGAGTCACAGCACTGCATCCCCAGTGGTGCCAGTGCACTCTCTGGACTCACTGCACTGCATCCCCAGTGGTGCCAGTGCACTCTCTGGACTCACTGCACTGCATCACCATTGGTGCCAGTGCACTCTCTGGACTCACTGCAGGGCATCCCCAGTGGTGCCAGTGCACTCCCTGGACTCACTGTACTGCACCCCCAGTGGTGCCAGTGCACTCACTGGACTGAATGCACTGCATCCCCAGTGGTGCCAGTGCACTCACTGGACTCACTGGACACATCCCCAGTGGTGCCAGTGCACTCTCTGGACTCACTGCACTGCATCCCCAGTGGTGCCAGTGCACTCTCTGCACTCACTGCACTGCATCCCCAGTGGTGCCAGTTTACTCACTGGACTGACTGCACTGCATCCCCAGTGGTGCCAGTGCACTCACTGGACACACTGTACTGCTTCACAGGTGGTGCCAGTGCACTCTCTGCACTCACTGCACAGCATCCCCAGTGGTGCCAGTGCATTCACTGGACTCACTGGACTGCATCCCCAGTGGTGCCAGTGCACTCTCTGCACTCACTGCACTGCATCCCCAGTGGTGCCAGTGCACTCTCTGGACTCACTGCACTGCATCCCCAGTGGTGCCAGTGCACTCTCTGGACTCACTGCACTGTATCCCCAGTGGTGCCAGTGCACTCTCTGGACTCACTGCACTGCATCCCGAGTGGTGCCAGTGCACTCTCTGGACTCACTGCACTGCACCCTGAGTGGTGCCAGTGCACTCTCTGGACTCACTGCACTGTATCCCCAGTGGTGCCAGTGCAATCTCTGGACTCACTGTAGTGCATCCCCAGTGGTGCCAGTGCACTCTCTGGACTCACTGCACTGCATCCCCAGTGGTGCCAGTGAACTCTCTGGACTCACTGTACTGCATCCCCAGTGGTGCCAGTGCACTCTCTGGACTCACTGCACTGCATCCCCAGTGGTGCCAGTGCACTCTCTGGACTCACTGTACTGCATCCCCAGTGGTGCCAGTGCAATCTCTGGACTCACTGCAGTGCATCACCAGTGGTGCCAGTGCAATCTCTGGACTCACTGCAGTGCATCACCAGTGGTGCCAGTGCACTCTCTGGACTCACTGCACTGCATCCCCAGTGGTGCCAGTGCACTCTCTGGACTCACTGCAGTGCATCGCCAGTGGTGCCAGTGAACTCTCTGGACTCACTGTACTGCAACCCCAATGGTGCCAGTGCACTCTCTGGACTCACTGCACTGCATCCCCAGTGGTGCCAGTGCACTCTCTGGACTCACTGTACTGCATCCCCAGTGGTGCCAGTGCACTCTCTGGACTCACTGCAATGCATCCCCAGTGGTGCCAGTGCACTCTCTGGACTCACTGAAGTGCATCCCCAGTGGTGCCAGTGCACTCTCTGGACTCACTGCACTGCATCACCAGTGGTGCCAGTGCACTCTCTGGACTCACTGCACTGCATCCCCAGTGGTGCCAGTGCACTCTCTGGACTCACTGCACTGCATCCCCAGTGGTGCCAGTGAAGTCTTTGGACTCACTGCACTGCATCCCCAGTGGTGCCAGTGCACTCTCTGGAGTCACTGAAGTGCATCCCCAGTGGTGCCAGTGCACTCTCTGGACTCACTGCACTGCATCCCCAGTGGTGCCAGTGCACTCTCTGGACTCACTGTACTGCATCCCCAGTGGTGCCAGTGCACTCTCTGGACTCACTGTACTGCATCCCCAGTGGTGCTAGTGCACTCTCTGGACTCACTGCACTGCATCCCCAGTGGTGCCAGTGCACTCTCTGGACTCACTGCACTGCATCCCCAGTGGTGCCAGTGCACTCTCTGGACTCACTGCACTGCATCCCCAGTGGTGCCAGTGCACTCTCTGGACTCACTGCACTGCATCCCCAGTGGTGCCAGTGCACTCTCTGGACTCACTGCAGTGCATCCCCAGTGGTGCCAGTGCACTCTCTGCACTCACTGCACTGCATCCCCAGTGGTGCTAGTGCACTCTCTGGACTCACGGTACTGCATCCCCAGTGGTGCCAGTGCACTCTCTGGACTCACTGCAGTGCATCCCCAGTGGTGCCAGTGCACTCTCTGGACACACTGTACTGCATCCCCAGTGCCGCCAGTGCACTCTCTGGACTCACTGCAGTGCATCCCCAGTGGTGCCAGTGCACTCTCTGGACTCACTGAGGTGCATCCCCAGTGGTGCCAGTGCACTCTCTGGAGTCACTGAAGTGCATCTCCAATGGTGCCAGTGCACTCTCTGGACTCACTGCACTGCATCCCCAGTGGTGCCAGTGCACTCTCTGGACTCACTGTACTGCATCCCCACTGGTCCAGTGCACTCTCTGGACTCACTGCTCTGCATCCCCAGTGGTGCCAGTGCACTCTCTGGACTCGCGTCACTGCATCCCCAGTGGTGCCAGTGCACTCTCTGGACTCATTGCAGTGCATCCCCAGTGGTGCCAGTGCACTCTCTGGACTCACTGCACTGCATCCCCAGTGGTGCCAGTGCACTCTCTGGACTCACTGCACTGCATCCCCAGTGGTGCCAGTGCAATCTCTGGACTCACTGTAGTGCATCCCCACTGGTGCCAGTGCACTCTCTGGACTCACTGCACTGCATCCCCAATGGTGCCAGTGCACTCTCTGGACTCACTTCTCTGCATTCCCAGTGGTGCCAGTGAAGTCTCTGGACTCACTGCACTGCATCCCCAGTGGTGCCAGTGCACTCTCTGGACTCACTGCACTGCATCCCCAGTGCTGCCAGTGAACTCTCTGGACTCACTGCACTGCATCCCCAGTGGTGCCAGTGCACTCTCTGGACTCACTGCACTGCATCCCCAGTAGTGCCAGTGCACTCTCTGGACTCACTGCAGTGCATCCCCAGTGGTGCCAGTGCACTCTCTGGACTCACTGCACTGCATCCCCGGTGGTGCCAGTGCACTCTCTGGACTCACTGCACTGCATCCCAAGTGGTGCCAGTGCACTCTCTGGACACACTGTACTGCATCCCCAGTGCCGCCAGTGCACTCTCTGGACTCACTGCAGTGCATCCCCAGTGGTGCCAGTGCACTCTCTGGACTCACTGAGGTGCATCCCCAGTGGTGCCAGTGCACTCTCTGGAGTCACTGAAGTGCATCTCCAATGGTGCCAGTGCACTCTCTGGACTCACTGCACTGCATCCCCAGTGGTGCCAGTGCACTCTCTGGACTCACTGTACTGCATCCCCACTGGTCCAGTGCACTCTCTGGACTCACTGCTCTGCATCCCCAGTGGTGCCAGTGCACTCTCTGGACTCATTGCAATGCATCCCCAGTGGTGCCAGTGCACTCTCTGGACTCATTGCAGTGCATCCCCAGTGGTGCCAGTGCACTCTCTGGACTCACTGCACTGCATCCCCAGTGGTGCCAGTGCACTCTCTGGACTCACTGCACTGCAACCCCAGTGGTGCCAGTGCACTCTCTGGAGTCACTGAAGTGCATCCCCAGTGGTGCCAGTGCACTCTCTGGACTCACTGCACTGCATCCCCAGTGGTGCCAGTGCACTCTCTGGACTCACTGAAGTGCATCCCCAGTGGTGCCAGTGCACTCTCTGGACTCACTGTACTGCATCCCCAATGGTGACAGTGCACTCTCTAGACTCACTGCAGTGCATCCCCAGTGGTGCCAGTGCACTCTCTGGACTCATTGCAGTGCATCCCCAGTGGTGCCAGTGCACTCTCTGGAGTCACAGCACTGCATCCCCAGTGGTGCCAGTGCACTCTCTGGACTCACTGCACTGCATCACCATTGGTGCCAGTGCACTCTCTGGACTCACTGCAGGGCATCCCCAGTGGTGCCAGTGCACTCTCTGGACTCACTGTACTGCATCCCCAGTGGTGCCAGTGCACTCTCTGGACTCACTGCAGTGCATCCCCAGTGGTGCCAGTGCACTCTCTGGACTCACTGCACTGCATCCCCAGTGGTGCCAGTGCAATCTCTGGACTCACTGCACTGCATCCCCAGTGGTGCCAGTGCACTCTCTGGACTCACTGCACTGCATCCCCAGTGGTGCCAGTGCACTCTCTGGACTCACTGCAGTGCATCCCCAGTGGTGCCAGTGCACTCTCTGGACTCACTGCACTGCATCACCAGTGGTGCCAGTGCACTCTCTGGACTCACTGCACAGCATCCCCAGTGGTGCCAGTGCACTCTCTGGACTCACTGCACTGCATCCCCAGTGGTGCCAGTGCACTCTCTGGACTCACTGCACTGCATCCCCAGTGGTGCCAGTGCACTCTGTGGACTCACTGAAGTGCATCCCCAGTGGTGCCAGTGCACTCTCTGGACTCACTGCAGTGCACTCCCAGTGGTGCCAGTGCACTCTCTGGACTCACTGTACTGCATCCCCACTGGTCCAGTGCACTCTCTGGACTCACTGCTCTGCATCCCCAGTGGTGCCAGTGCACTCTCTGGACTCATTGCAATGCATCCCCAGTGGTGCCAGTGCACTCTCTGGACTCATTGCAGTGCATCCCCAGTGGTGCCAGTGCACTCTCTGGACTCACTGCACTGCATCCCCAGTGGTGCCAGTGCACTCTCTGGACTCACTGCACTGCAACCCCAGTGGTGCCAGTGCACTCTCTGGAGTCACTGAAGTGCATCCCCAGTGGTGCCAGTGCACTCTCTGGACTCACTGCACTGCATCCCCAGTGGTGCCAGTGCACTCTCTGGACTCACTGAAGTGCATCCCCAGTGGTGCCAGTGCACTCTCTGGACTCACTGTACTGCATCCCCAATGGTGACAGTGCACTCTCTAGACTCACTGCAGTGCATCCCCAGTGGTGCCAGTGCACTCTCTGGACTCATTGCAGTGCATCCCCAGTGGTGCCAGTGCACTCTCTGGAGTCACAGCACTGCATCCCCAGTGGTGCCAGTGCACTCTCTGGACTCACTGCACTGCATCACCATTGGTGCCAGTGCACTCTCTGGACTCACTGCAGGGCATCCCCAGTGGTGCCAGTGCACTCTCTGGACTCACTGTACTGCATCCCCAGTGGTGCCAGTGCACTCTCTGGACTCACTGCAGTGCATCCCCAGTGGTGCCAGTGCACTCTCTGGACTCACTGCACTGCATCCCCAGTGGTGCCAGTGCAATCTCTGGACTCACTGCACTGCATCCCCAGTGGTGCCAGTGCACTCTCTGGACTCACTGCACTGCATCCCCAGTGGTGCCAGTGCACTCTCTGGACTCACTGCAGTGCATCCCCAGTGGTGCCAGTGCACTCTCTGGACTCACTGCACTGCATCACCAGTGGTGCCAGTGCACTCTCTGGACTCACTGCACAGCATCCCCAGTGGTGCCAGTGCACTCTCTGGACTCACTGCACTGCATCCCCAGTGGTGCCAGTGCACTCTCTGGACTCACTGCACTGCATCCCCAGTGGTGCCAGTGCACTCTGTGGACTCACTGAAGTGCATCCCCAGTGGTGCCAGTGCACTCTCTGGACTCACTGCAGTGCACTCCCAGTGGTGCCAGTGCACTCTCTGGACTCATTGCAGTGCATCCCCAGTGGTGCCAGTGCACTCTCTGGAGTCACAGCACTGCATCCCCAGTGGTGCCAGTGCACTCTCTGGACTCACTGCACTGCATCCCCAGTGGTGCCAGTGCACTCTCTGGACTCACTGCACTGCATCACCATTGGTGCCAGTGCACTCTCTGGACTCACTGCAGGGCATCCCCAGTGGTGCCAGTGCACTCCCTGGACTCACTGTACTGCACCCCCAGTGGTGCCAGTGCACTCACTGGACTGACTGCACTGCATCCCCAGTGGTGCCAGTGCACTCACTGGACTCACTGGACACATCCCCAGTGGTGCCAGTGCACTCTCTGGACTCACTGCACCGCATCCCCAGTGGTGCCAGTGCACTCTCTGCACTCACTGCACTGCATCCCCAGTGGTGCCAGTTTACTCACTGGACTGACTGCACTGCATCCCCAGTGGTGCCAGTGCACTCACTGGACACACTGCACTGCTTCACAGGTGGTGCCAGTGCACTCTCTGCACTCACTGCACAGCATCCCCAGTGGTGCCAGTGCATTCACTGGACTCACTGGACTGCATCCCCAGTGGTGCCAGAGCACTCTCTGGACTCACTGCACTGCATCCCCAGTGGTGCCAGTGCACTCTCTGCACTCACTGCACTGCATCCCCAGTGGTGCCAGTGCACTCTCTGGACTCACTGCACTGCATCCCCAGTGGTGCCAGAGCACTCTCTGGACTCACTGCACTGCATCCCGAGTGGTGCCAGTGCACTCTCTGGACTCACTGCACTGCACCCTGAGTGGTGCCAGTGCACTCTCTGGACTCACTGCACTGTATCCCCAGTGGTTCCAGTGCAATCTCTGGACTCACTGTAGTGCATCCCCAGTGGTGCCAGTGCACTCTCTGGACTCACTGCAGTGCATCCCCAGTGGTGCCAGTGAACTCTCTGGACTCACTGTACTGCATCCCCAGTGGTGCCAGTGCACTCTCTGGACTCACTGCACTGCATCCCCAGTGGTGCCAGTGCACTCTCTGGACTCACTGTACTGCATCCCCAGTGGTGCCAGTGCAATCTCTGGACTCACTGCAGTGCATCACCAGTGGTGCCAGTGCAATCTCTGGACTCACTGCACTGCATCCCCAGTGGTGCCAGTGCACTCTCTGGACTCACTGCACTGCATCCCCAGTGGTGCCAGTGCACTCTCTGGACTCACTGTACTGCATCCCCAGTGGTGCCAGTGCAATCTCTGGACTCACTGCAGTGCATCACCAGTGGTGCCAGTGCACTCTCTGGACTCACTGCACTGCATCCCCAGTGGTGCCAGTGCACTCTCTGGACTCACTGCAGTGCATCGCCAGTAGTGCCAGTGAACTCTCTGGACTCACTGTACTGCAACCCCAATGGTGCCAGTGCACTCTCTGGACTCACTGCACTGCATCCCCAGTGGTGCCAGTGCACTCTCTGGACTCACTGTACTGCATCCCCAGTGGTGCCAGTGCACTCTCTGGACTCACTGAAATGCATCCCCAGTGGTGCCAGTGCACTCTCTGGACTCACTGAAGTGCATCCCCAGTGGTGCCAGTGCACTCTCTGGACTCACTGCACTGCATCACCAGTGGTGCCAGTGCACTCTCTGGACTCACTGCACTGCATCCCCAGTGGTGCCAGTGCACTCTCTGGACTCACTGCACTGCATCCCCAGTGGTGCCAGTGAAGTCTTTGGACTCACTGCACTGCATCCCCAGTGGTGCCAGTGCACTCTCTGGAGTCACTGAAGTGCATCCCCAGTGGTGCCAGTGCACTCTCTGGACTCACTGCACTGCATCCCCAGTGGTGCCAGTGCACTCTCTGGACTCACTGTACTGCATCCCCAGTGGTGCCAGTGCACTCTCTGGACTCACTGTACTGCATCCCCAGTGGTGCTAGTGCACTCTCTGGACTCACTGCACTGCATCCCCAGTGGTGCCAGTGCACTCTCTGGACTCACTGCACTGCATCCCCAGTGGTGCCAGTGCACTCTCTGGACTCACTGCACTGCATCCCCAGTGGTGCCAGTGCACTCTCTGGACTCACTGCACTGCATCCCCAGTGGTGCCAGTGCACTCTCTGGACTCACTGCAGTGCATCCCCAGTGGTGCCAGTGCACTCTCTGCACTCACTGCACTGCATCCCCAGTGGTGCCAGTGCACTCTCTGGACTCACGGTACTGCATCCCCAGTGGTGCCAGTGCACTCTCTGGACTCACTGCAGTGCATCCCCAGTGGTGCCAGTGCACTCTCTGGACACACTGTACTGCATCCCCAGTGCCGCCAGTGCACTCTCTGGACTCACTGCAGTGCATCCCCAGTGGTGCCAGTGCACTCTCTGGACTCACTGAGGTGCATCCCCAGTGGTGCCAGTGCACTCTCTGGAGTCACTGAAGGGCATCTCCAATGGTGCCAGTGCACTCTCTGGACTCACTGCACTGCATCCCCAGTGGTGCCAGTGCACTCTCTGGACTCACTGTACTGCATCCCCACTGGTCCAGTGCACTCTCTGGACTCACTGCTCTGCATCCCCAGTGGTGCCAGTGCACTCTCTGGACTCACTGCACTGCATCCCCAGTGGTGCCAGTGCACTCTCTGGACTCATTGCAGTGCATCCCCAGTGGTGCCAGTGCACTCTCTGGACTCACTGCACTGCATCCCCAGTGGTGCCAGTGCACTCTCTGGACTCACTGCACTGCATCCCCAGTGGTGCCAGTGCAATCTCTGGACTCACTGTAGTGCATCCCCACTGGTGCCAGTGCACTCTCTGGACTCACTGCACTGCATCCCCAATGGTGCCAGTGCACTCTCTGGACTCACTTCTCTGCATTCCCAGTGGTGCCAGTGAAGTCTCTGGACTCACTGCACTGCATCCCCAGTGGTGCCAGTGCACTCTCTGGACTCACTGCACTGCATCCCCAGTGCTGCCAGTGAACTCTCTGGACTCACTGCACTGCATCCCCAGTGGTGCCAGTGCACTCTCTGGACTCACTGCACTGCATCCCCAGTAGTGCCAGTGCACTCTCTGGACTCACTGCAGTGCATCCCCAGTGGTGCCAGTGCACTCTCTGGACTCACTGCACTGCATCCCCGGTGGTGCCAGTGCACTCTCTGGACTCACTGCACTGCATCCCCAGTGGTGCCAGTGCACTCTCTGGACTCACTGCACTGCATCACCAGTGGTGCCAGTGTACTCTCTGGACTCACTGCACTGCATCCCCAGTGGTGCCAGTGCACTCTCTCGATTCACTGCACTACATCCCCAGTGGTGCCAGTGCACTCACTGGACTCACTGTACTGCATAATCGGTGGTGCCAGTGCACTCTCTGGACTTACTGCACTGCATCCCCAGTGGTGCCAGTGCACTCTCTGGACTCACTGCACAGCAGGACCAGTGGAGACAGTGCACTCACTGGACTCACAGTACTGCATCACCAGTACTGGCAGTGCACTCTCTGGACTCACTGCACTGCATCGCCAGTGGTTCCAGTGCATTCACTGGACTCACTGTACTGCATCTCCAGTGGTGCCCGTGCACTCTCCGGACTCACTGCACTGCATCCCCAGTGGTGCCAGTGTACTAACAGGATTCACTGCACTGCATCCCCACTGGTGCCAGTGCACTCTCTGGACTCACTGCACTCCATCCCCAGTGGTGCCAGTGCACTCTCTCGAGTCACTGCACTACATCCCCAGTGGTGCCAGTGCACTCACTGGACTCACTGTACTGCATCATCTGTGGTGCCAGTGCACTCTCTGGACTTACTGCACTGCATCCCCAGTGGTGCCAGTGCACTCTCTGGACTCACTGCACTGCAGGCCCTGTGGAGCCAGTGCACTCACTGGACTCACAGTACTGCATCACCAGTGCTGGCAGTGCACTCTCTGGACTCACTGCACTGCATCCCCAGTGGTTCCAGTGCATTCACTGGACTCACTGTACTGCATCTCCAGTGGTGCCCGTGCACTCTCTGGACTCACTGCAGTGCATCCCCAGTGGTGCCAGTGAGCTCTCTGGACTCACTGCACTGCATCCCCAGTGGTGCCAGAGTACTAACAGGATTCACTGCACTGCATCCCCAGTGGTGCCAGTGCACTCTCTGGACTCACTGCACTGCATCCCCAGTGGTGCCAGTGCACTCTCTGGACTCACTGAAGTGCATTCTCAGTGGTGCCAGTGCACTCTCTGTGCTCACTGCAGTGCATCCCCAGTGGTGCCAGTGCACTCACTGGACTCACTGCACTGCATCCCCAGTGGTGCCAGTGCACTCTCTGGACTCACTGCACTGCATCCCCAGTGGTGCAAGTGCACTCTCTGGACTCACTGCACTGCATCCCCAGTGGTGCCAGTGCACTCTGTGGACTCACTGCACTGCATCCCCAGTGGTGCCAGTGCACTCTCTGGACTTACTGCACTTCATCCCCAGTGGTGCCAGTGCACTCTCTGGACTCACTGCAGTGCATCCCCATTGGTGCCAGTGCACTCTCTGGACTCACTGCACTGCATCCCCAGTGGTGCCAGTGCACTCTCTGGAGTCACTGAAGTGCATTCTCAGTGGTGCCAGTGCACTCTCTGGACTCACTGCACTGCATCCCCAGTGGTGCCAGTGCACTCTCTGGACTCATTGTACTGCATCCCTACTGGTCCAGTGCACTCTGTGGACTCACTGCACTGCATCCCCAGTGGTGCCAGTGCACTCTCTGGACTCACTATACTGCATCACCAATGGTGCCAGTGCACTCTCTGGACACACAGCACTGCATCCCCAGTGCTGCCAGTGCATTCACTGGACTCACTGGACCGCATCTCCAGTGGTGCCAGTGCACTCTCTGGGCTGACTGCAGTGCATCCCCAGTGGTGCCAGTGCACTCTCTGGACTCACTGCAGTGCATCCCCAGTGGTGCCAGTGCACTCACTGGATTCACTGCACTGCATACCCAGTGGTGCCAGTGCACTCTCTGGACTCACTGCACTGCATCCCCAGTGGTGCCAGTGCACTCTCTGGAGTCACTGCACCGCATCCCCTGTGGTGCCAGTGCAGTCTCTGGTATGACTGCAGTGCATCCTCAGTGGTGCCAGTGCACTCTCTGGACTCACTGCACTGCATCCCCACATGTGCCAGTGCACTCTGTGGACTCACTGCAGTCCATCCCCAGTGGTGCCAGTGCACTCTCTGGACTCACTGCAGTGCATCCCCAGTGGTGCCAGTGCACTCTCTGGACTCACTGCACTGCATCCCCAGTGGTGCCAGTGCACTCTCTGGACTCACTGCACTGCATCCCCAATGGTGCCAGTGCACTCTCTGGACTCACTGCAGTGCATCCCCAGTGGTGCCAGTGCACTCTCTGGACTCACTGTAGTGCATCCCCACTGGTGCCAGTGCACTCTCTGGACTCACTGCACTGCATCCCCAATGGTGCCAGTGCACTCTCTGGACTCACTTCTCTGCATTCCCAGTGGTGCCAGTGAAGTCTCTGGACTCACTGCACTGCATCCCCAGTGGTGCCAGTGCACTCTCTGGACTCACTGCACTGCATCCCCAGTGCTGCCAGTGAACTCTCTGGACTCACTGCACTGCATCCCCAGTGGTGCCAGTGCACTCTCTGGACTCACTGCACTGCATCCCCAGTAGTGCCAGTGCACTCTCTGGACTCACTGCAGTGCATCCCCAGTGGTGCCAGTGCACTCTCTGGACTCACTGCACTGCATCCCCGGTGGTGCCAGTGCACTCTCTGGACTCACTGCACTGCATCCCAAGTGGTGCCAGTGCACTCTCTGGACACACTGTACTGCATCCCCAGTGCCGCCAGTGCACTCTCTGGACTCACTGCAGTGCATCCCCAGTGGTGCCAGTGCACTCTCTGGACTCACTGAGGTGCATCCCCAGTGGTGCCAGTGCACTCTCTGGAGTCACTGAAGTGCATCTCCAATGGTGCCAGTGCACTCTCTGGACTCACTGCACTGCATCCCCAGTGGTGCCAGTGCACTCTCTGGACTCACTGTACTGCATCCCCACTGGTCCAGTGCACTCTCTGGACTCACTGCTCTGCATCCCCAGTGGTGCCAGTGCACTCTCTGGACTCATTGCAATGCATCCCCAGTGGTGCCAGTGCACTCTCTGGACTCATTGCAGTGCATCCCCAGTGGTGCCAGTGCACTCTCTGGACTCACTGCACTGCATCCCCAGTGGTGCCAGTGCACTCTCTGGACTCACTGCACTGCAACCCCAGTGGTGCCAGTGCACTCTCTGGAGTCACTGAAGTGCATCCCCAGTGGTGCCAGTGCACTCTCTGGACTCACTGCACTGCATCCCCAGTGGTGCCAGTGCACTCTCTGGACTCACTGAAGTGCATCCCCAGTGGTGCCAGTGCACTCTCTGGACTCACTGTACTGCATCCCCAATGGTGACAGTGCACTCTCTAGACTCACTGCAGTGCATCCCCAGTGGTGCCAGTGCACTCTCTGGACTCATTGCAGTGCATCCCCAGTGGTGCCAGTGCACTCTCTGGAGTCACAGCACTGCATCCCCAGTGGTGCCAGTGCACTCTCTGGACTCACTGCACTGCATCACCATTGGTGCCAGTGCACTCTCTGGACTCACTGCAGGGCATCCCCAGTGGTGCCAGTGCACTCTCTGGACTCACTGTACTGCATCCCCAGTGGTGCCAGTGCACTCTCTGGACTCACTGCAGTGCATCCCCAGTGGTGCCAGTGCACTCTCTGGACTCACTGCACTGCATCCCCAGTGGTGCCAGTGCAATCTCTGGACTCACTGCACTGCATCCCCAGTGGTGCCAGTGCACTCTCTGGACTCACTGCACTGCATCCCCAGTGGTGCCAGTGCACTCTCTGGACTCACTGCAGTGCATCCCCAGTGGTGCCAGTGCACTCTCTGGACTCACTGCACTGCATCACCAGTGGTGCCAGTGCACTCTCTGGACTCACTGCACAGCATCCCCAGTGGTGCCAGTGCACTCTCTGGACTCACTGCACTGCATCCCCAGTGGTGCCAGTGCACTCTCTGGACTCACTGCACTGCATCCCCAGTGGTGCCAGTGCACTCTGTGGACTCACTGAAGTGCATCCCCAGTGGTGCCAGTGCACTCTCTGGACTCACTGCAGTGCACTCCCAGTGGTGCCAGTGCACTCTCTGGACTCATTGCAGTGCATCCCCAGTGGTGCCAGTGCACTCTCTGGAGTCACAGCACTGCATCCCCAGTGGTGCCAGTGCACTCTCTGGACTCACTGCACTGCATCCCCAGTGGTGCCAGTGCACTCTCTGGACTCACTGCACTGCATCCCCAGTGGTGCCAGAGCACTCTCTGGACTCACTGCAGGGCATCCCCAGTGGTGCCAGTGCACTCCCTGGACTCACTGTACTGCACCCCCAGTGGTGCCAGTGCACTCACTGGACTGACTGCACTGCATCCCCAGTGGTGCCAGTGCACTCACTGGACTCACTGGACACATCCCCAGTGGTGCCAGTGCACTCTCTGGACTCACTGCACCGCATCCCCAGTGGTGCCAGTGCACTCTCTGCACTCACTGCACTGCATCCCCAGTGGTGCCAGTTTACTCACTGGACTGACTGCACTGCATCCCCAGTGGTGCCAGTGCACTCACTGGACACACTGCACTGCTTCACAGGTGGTGCCAGTGCACTCTCTGCACTCCCTGCACAGCATCCCCAGTGGTGCCAGTGCATTCACTGGACTCACTGGACTGCATCCCCAGTGGTGCCAGAGCACTCTCTGGACTCACTGCACTGCATCCCCAGTGGTGCCAGTGCACTCTCTGCACTCACTGCACTGCATCCCCAGTGGTGCCAGTGCACTCTCTGGACTCACTGCACTGCATCCCCAGTGGTGCCAGTGCACTCTCTGGACTCACTGCACTGCATCCCCAGTGGTGCCAGTGCACTCTCTGGACTCACTGCACTGTATCCCCAGTGGTGCCAGTGCACTCTCTGGACTCACTGCACTGCATCCCGAGTGGTGCCAGTGCACTCTCTGGACTCACTGCACTGCACCCTGAGTGGTGCCAGTGCACTCTCTGGACTCACTGCACTGTATCCCCAGTGGTTCCAGTGCAATCTCTGGACTCACTGTAGTGCATCCCCAGTGGTGCCAGTGCACTCTCTGGACTCACTGCAGTGCATCCCCAGTGGTGCCAGTGAACTCTCTGGACTCACTGTACTGCATCCCCAGTGGTGCCAGTGCACTCTCTGGACTCACTGCACTGCATCCCCAGTGGTGCCAGTGCACTCTCTGGACTCACTGTACTGCATCCCCAGTGGTGCCAGTGCAATCTCTGGACTCACTGCAGTGCATCACCAGTGGTGCCAGTGCAATCTCTGGACTCACTGCACTGCATCCCCAGTGGTGCCAGTGCACTCTCTGGACTCACTGCACTGCATCCCCAGTGGTGCCAGTGCACTCTCTGGACTCACTGTACTGCATCCCCAGTGGTGCCAGTGCAATCTCTGGACTCACTGCAGTGCATCACCAGTGGTGCCAGTGCACTCTCTGGACTCACTGCACTGCATCCCCAGTGGTGCCAGTGCACTCTCTGGACTCACTGCAGTGCATCGCCAGTAGTGCCAGTGAACTCTCTGGACTCACTGTACTGCAACCCCAATGGTGCCAGTGCACTCTCTGGACTCACTGCACTGCATCCCCAGTGGTGCCAGTGCACTCTCTGGACTCACTGTACTGCATCCCCAGTGGTGCCAGTGCACTCTCTGGACTCACTGCAATGCATCCCCAGTGGTGCCAGTGCACTCTCTGGACTCACTGAAGTGCATCCCCAGTGGTGCCAGTGCACTCTCTGGACTCACTGCACTGCATCACCAGTGGTGCCAGTGCACTCTCTGGACTCACTGCACTGCATCCCCAGTGGTGCCAGTGCACTCTCTGGACTCACTGCACTGCATCCCCAGTGGTGCCAGTGAAGTCTTTGGACTCACTGCACTGCATCCCCAGTGGTGCCAGTGCACTCTCTGGAGTCACTGAAGTGCATCCCCAGTGGTGCCAGTGCACTCTCTGGACTCACTGCACTGCATCCCCAGTGGTGCCAGTGCACTCTCTGGACTCACTGTACTGCATCCCCAGTGGTGCCAGTGCACTCTCTGGACTCACTGTACTGCATCCCCAGTGGTGCTAGTGCACTCTCTGGACTCACTGCACTGCATCCCCAGTGGTGCCAGTGCACTCTCTGGACTCACTGCACTGCATCCCCAGTGGTGCCAGTGCACTCTCTGGACTCACTGCACTGCATCCCCAGTGGTGCCAGTGCACTCTCTGGACTCACTGCACTGCATCCCCAGTGGTGCCAGTGCACTCTCTGGACTCACTGCAGTGCATCCCCAGTGGTGCCAGTGCACTCTCTGCACTCACTGCACTGCATCCCCAGTGGTGCCAGTGCACTCTCTGGACTCACGGTACTGCATCCCCAGTGGTGCCAGTGCACTCTCTGGACTCACTGCAGTGCATCCCCAGTGGTGCCAGTGCACTCTCTGGACACACTGTACTGCATCCCCAGTGCCGCCAGTGCACTCTCTGGACTCACTGCAGTGCATCCCCAGTGGTGCCAGTGCACTCTCTGGACTCACTGAGGTGCATCCCCAGTGGTGCCAGTGCACTCTCTGGAGTCACTGAAGGGCATCTCCAATGGTGCCAGTGCACTCTCTGGACTCACTGCACTGCATCCCCAGTGGTGCCAGTGCACTCTCTGGACTCACTGTACTGCATCCCCACTGGTCCAGTGCACTCTCTGGACTCACTGCTCTGCATCCCCAGTGGTGCCAGTGCACTCTCTGGACTCGCGTCACTGCATCCCCAGTGGTGCCAGTGCACTCTCTGGACTCATTGCAGTGCATCCCCAGTGGTGCCAGTGCACTCTCTGGACTCACTGCACTGCATCCCCAGTGGTGCCAGTGCACTCTCTGGACTCACTGCACTGCATCCCCAGTGGTGCCAGTGCAATCTCTGGACTCACTGTAGTGCATCCCCACTGGTGCCAGTGCACTCTCTGGACTCACTGCACTGCATCCCCAATGGTGCCAGTGCACTCTCTGGACTCACTTCTCTGCATTCCCAGTGGTGCCAGTGAAGTCTCTGGACTCACTGCACTGCATCCCCAGTGGTGCCAGTGCACTCTCTGGACTCACTGCACTGCATCCCCAGTGCTGCCAGTGAACTCTCTGGACTCACTGCACTGCATCCCCAGTGGTGCCAGTGCACTCTCTGGACTCACTGCACTGCATCCCCAGTAGTGCCAGTGCACTCTCTGGACTCACTGCAGTGCATCCCCAGTGGTGCCAGTGAAGTCTTTGGACTCACTGCACTGCATCCCCGGTGGTGCCAGTGCACTCTCTGGACTCACTGCACTGCATCCCCAGTGGTGCCAGTGCACTCTCTGGACTCACTGCACTGCATCACCAGTGGTGCCAGTGTACTCTCTGGACTCACTGCACTGCATCCCCAGTGGTGCCAGTGCACTCTCTCGATTCACTGCACTACATCCCCAGTGGTGCCAGTGCACTCACTGGACTCACTGTACTGCATAATCGGTGGTGCCAGTGCACTCTCTGGACTTACTGCACTGCATCCCCAGTGGTGCCAGTGCACTCTCTGGACTCACTGCACAGCAGGACCAGTGGAGACAGTGCACTCACTGGACTCACAGTACTGCATCACCAGTACTGGCAGTGCACTCTCTGGACTCACTGCACTGCATCGCCAGTGGTTCCAGTGCATTCACTGGACTCACTGTACTGCATCTCCAGTGGTGCCCGTGCACTCTCCGGACTCACTGCACTGCATCCCCAGTGGTGCCAGTGTACTAACAGGATTCACTGCACTGCATCCCCACTGGTGCCAGTGCACTCTCTGGACTCACTGCACTCCATCCCCAGTGGTGCCAGTGCACTCTCTCGAGTCACTGCACTACATCCCCAGTGGTGCCAGTGCACTCACTGGACTCACTGTACTGCATCATCTGTGGTGCCAGTGCACTCTCTGGACTTACTGCACTGCATCCCCAGTGGTGCCAGTGCACTCTCTGGACTCACTGCACTGCAGGCCCTGTGGAGCCAGTGCACTCACTGGACTCACAGTACTGCATCACCAGTGCTGGCAGTGCACTCTCTGGACTCACTGCACTGCATCCCCAGTGGTTCCAGTGCATTCACTGGACTCACTGTACTGCATCTCCAGTGGTGCCCGTGCACTCTCTGGACTCACTGCAGTGCATCCCCAGTGGTGCCAGTGAGCTCTCTGGACTCACTGCACTGCATCCCCAGTGGTGCCAGAGTACTAACAGGATTCACTGCACTGCATCCCCAGTGGTGCCAGTGCACTCTCTGGACTCACTGCACTGCATCCCCAGTGGTGCCAGTGCACTCTCTGGACTCACTGAAGTGCATTCTCAGTGGTGCCAGTGCACTCTCTGTGCTCACTGCAGTGCATCCCCAGTGGTGCCAGTGCACTCACTGGACTCACTGCACTGCATCCCCAGTGGTGCCAGTGCACTCTCTGGACTCACTGCACTGCATCCCCAGTGGTGCAAGTGCACTCTCTGGACTCACTGCACTGCATCCCCAGTGGTGCCAGTGCACTCTGTGGACTCACTGCACTGCATCCCCAGTGGTGCCAGTGCACTCTCTGGACTTACTGCACTTCATCCCCAGTGGTGCCAGTGCACTCTCTGGACTCACTGCAGTGCATCCCCATTGGTGCCAGTGCACTCTCTGGACTCACTGCACTGCATCCCCAGTGGTGCCAGTGCACTCTCTGGAGTCACTGAAGTGCATTCTCAGTGGTGCCAGTGCACTCTCTGGACTCACTGCACTGCATCCCCAGTGGTGCCAGTGCACTCTCTGGACTCATTGTACTGCATCCCTACTGGTCCAGTGCACTCTGTGGACTCACTGCACTGCATCCCCAGTGGTGCCAGTGCACTCTCTGGACTCACTATACTGCATCACCAATGGTGCCAGTGCACTCTCTGGACACACAGCACTGCATCCCCAGTGCTGCCAGTGCATTCACTGGACTCACTGGACCGCATCTCCAGTGGTGCCAGTGCACTCTCTGGGCTGACTGCAGTGCATCCCCAGTGGTGCCAGTGCACCCTCTGGACTCACTGCAGTGCATCCCCAGTGGTGCCAGTGCACTCACTGGATTCACTGCACTGCATACCCAGTGGTGCCAGTGCACTCTCTGGACTCACTGCACTGCATCCCCAGTGGTGCCAGTGCACTCTCTGGACTCACTGAAGTGCATTCTCAGTGGTGCCAGTGCACTCTCTGGACTCACTGCAGTGCATCCCCAGTGGTGCCAGTACACTCACTGGACTCACTGCATTGCATCCCCAGTGGTGCCAGTGCACTCTCTGGACTCACTGCACTGCATCCCCAGTGGTGCCAGGGCACTCTCTGCAGACACTGCAGTGCATCCCCAAAGGTGACAGTGCACTCTCTGGACTCACTGCACTGCATCCCCAGTGGTGCCAGTGCACTCTCTGGACTCACTGCACTGCTCCAGCCGCGGCAGTCGCTCCATCCGCGGTAGCCTACCAGTCTCGGCAGCCGCGGCAGCCGCGGCAGCCGCTCCAGCCGCGGCAGCCGCTCCGTCCGCGGCATACGCGGCAGACTCTCCGACCGCGGCAGGCGCTCCAACCGCGGCAACCGCTCCAGCCGTGGCAGCCGCTCCACTCGGTAGCGGCTGGAGCGGCTGCCGCGGCTGGAGCGGCTGCCGCGGCTGGAGGGGCTAACGCGGCTGGAGAGGCTGACGCGGTTGGAGCGTCTAGAGCGTCTGCCGCGGCTGGAGGGGCTACCGCGGCTGGAGCGGTTGACGCGGCTGGAGCGGATGCCGAGGCTGGAGAGGCACTCTCTGGACTCACTGCACTGCATCACCAGTGGTGCCAGTGCACTCACTGGACACACTGAACTGCATTCTCAGTGGTGCCAGTGCACTCTCTGGACTCACTGCAGTGCATCCCCACATGAGCCAGTGCACTCTCTGGACTCACTGAAGTGCATCTCCAGTGGTGCCAGTGCACTCTCTGGACTCACTGCAGTGCATCCCCAGTGGTGCTAGTGCACTCTGGACTCACTGCAGTGCATCCCCAGTGGTGCCAGTGCACTCTCTGGACTCACTGCACTCCATCCCCAGTGGTGCCAGTGCACTCTCTGGACTCACTGCACTGCATCCCCAGTGGTGCCAGTGCACTCTCTGGACTCACTGCACTGCATCCCCAGTGGTGCCAGTGCACTCTCTGGATTCACTGTACTGCATCCCCAGTGGTGCCAGTACTCTCACTGGACTCACTGCAGTGCATCCCCAGTGGTGCCAGTGCACTCTCTGGACTCACTGCACTGCATCCCCAGTGGTGCCAGGGCACTCTCTGCAGACACTGCAGTGCATCCCCAAAGGTGACAGTGCACTCTCTGGACTCACTGCACTGCATCCCCAGTGGTGCCAGTGCACTCTCTGGACTCACTGCACTGCTCCAGCCGCGGCAGTCGCTCCAGCCGCCGTAGCCTACCAGCCTCGGCAGCCGCGGCAGCCGCGGCAGCCGCTCCAGCCGCGGCAGCCGCTCCGTCCGCGGCATACGCGGCAGACTCTCCGACCGCGGCAGGCGCTCCAACCGCGGCAACCGCTCCAGCCGTGGCAGCCGCTCCACTCGGTAGCGGCTGGAGCGGCTGCCGCGGCTGGAGCGGCTGCCGCGGCTGGAGGGGCTAACGCGGCTGGAGAGGCTGACGCGGTTGGAGCGTCTAGAGCGTCTGCCGCGGCTGGAGGGGCTACCGCGGCTGGAGCGGTTGACGCGGCTGGAGCGGATGCCGAGGCTGGAGACGCACTCTCTGGACTCACTGCACTGCATCCCCAGTGGTGCCAGGGCACTCTCTGCAGACACTGCAGTGCATCCCCAAAGGTGACAGTGCACTCTCTGGACTCACTGTACTGCATCCCCAGAGGTGCCAGTGCACTCTCTGGACTCACCGCACTGCACCCTGAGTGGTGCCTGTGCACTCTCTGGATTCACTGCACCGCATCCCCAGTGGTGTCAGTGCACTCTCTGGAGTCACTGCGCTGCATCCCCAGTGGTGCCAGTGCACTCCATGGACTCACTGCACTGCTCCAGCCGCGGCAGCCGCTCCAGCCGCGGTAGCCCTCCAGCCGTGGCAGCCGCTCCACTCGGTACTGGCTGGAGCGGCTGCCGCGGCTGGAGCGGCTGGAGCGGCTGCCGCGGCTGGAGCGGCTGCCGCGGCTGGAGCGGCTGCCGCGGCTGGAGCGTCTGGAGCGGCTGCCGCGGCTGGAGCGGCTGGCGCGGCTGGCGCGGCTGGCGCGGCTGGAGGGGCTGGTGCTCCTGCCGCGGCTGGAGCGGCTGGAGCGGCTGCCGCGGCAGGAGTGTCTGCCGCGGCTGGAGGGGCTACCGCGGCTGCAGCGGTTGACTGGGCTGGAGCGGATGCCGAGGCTGGAGCGGCACTCTCTGGACTCACTGCACTGCATCCCCAGTGGTGCCCGTGCACTCTCTGGACTCACTGCAGTGCATCCCCAGTGGTGCCAGTGCACTCTCTGGACTCACAGCACTGCATCCCCAGTGGTGCCAGTGCATTCTCTGTAGTCACGGCACTGCACCCTGATTGGTGCCAGTGCACTCTCTGGACTCAGTGCACCGCATCCCCAGTGGTGCCAGTGCACTCTCTGGACTAACTGCAGTGCATCCCCAGTGGTGCCAAAGCACTCTCTGGACTCCCGGCACCGCATCCCCAGTGGTGCCAGTGCACTCTCTGGACTCGCGGCACTGCATCCCCAGTGGTGCCAGTGCACCCTCTGCAGTCACTGTAGTGCATTCGCAGTGTTGCCGGGGCACTCTCTGGACTCACTGCACTGCATCCCCAGTGGTGCCAGTGCACTCTCTGGACTCACTGCACTGCATCCCCAGTGGTGCCAGTGCACTCTCTGGACTCACTGCACTGCATCCCCAGTGGTGCCAGTACACTCTCTGTACTCACTGCACTGCATCCCCAATGGTGCCAGTGCACTCTCTTTACTCATTGCACTGCATCCCCAAGGTGCCAGTGCACTCTCTGGACTCACTGCACTGCTCCAGCCGCGGCAGCCTCTCCAGCCGCACCAGCCGCGGCATCCGGTCCAGCCTCGGCATCCGCTCCAGCCGCGTTAACCGCTCCAGCCGAGGTAGCCCCTCCAGCCACGCCAGCCGCTCCAGCCGCGGCAGCCGCTCCAGCCGCTCCAGCCGCGGCAGCCGCTCCAACCGCGGCAGCCGCTCCAGCCGCGGCAGCCGCGGCAGCCGCTCCAGCCGCGGCAGCCGCTCCAGCCGCTACCGAGTGGAGCGGCTGCCACGGCTGGAGGGCTACCGCGGCTGGAGCGGCTGCCGCGGCTGGAGCAGTGCAGTGAGTCCATGGAGTGCACTGGCACCACTGGGGATGCCCTGCAGTGAGTCCAGAGAGTGCACTGGCACCACTGGGGATGCAGTGAAGTGAGTGCAGAGAGTGCACTGGCACTACTGGGGATGCACTGCAGTGAGTCCAGAGAGTGCACTGGCACCACTGGGGATGCAGTGCAGTGAGTCCAGAGAGTGTACTGGCACCCCTGGGGATGCCCTGCAGTGAGTCCAGAGAGTGCACTGGCACCACTGGGGATGCACTGCAGTGAGTCCAGAGAGTGCACTGGCACCACTGGGGATGCCCTGCAGTGAGTCCAGAGAGTGCACTGGCACCACTGGGGATGCAGTGCAGTGAGTCCAGAGAGTGCACTGGCACCACTGATGATGCAGTACAGTGAGTCCAGTGAGTGCACTGGCACCACTGGGGATGTAGTGCAGTGACTCGAGAGAGTGCACTGGCACCACTGGGGATGCAGTGCCGCGAGTCCAGAGAGTGCACTGGCACCACTGGGGATGCGGTGCCGGAGGTCCAGAGAGTGCATTGGCACCACTGGGGATGCACTGCACTGACTCCAGAGAGTGCACTGGCACCACTGGGGATGCAGTGCAGTGAGTCCAGAGAGTGCCCTGGCACCACTGGCGATGCGGTGCCGGGAGTCCAGAGAGTGCTTTGGCACCACTGGGGATGCACTGCAGTTACTCCAGAGAGTGCACAGGCAACACTGGGGATGCACTGCAGTGAGTCCAGAGAGTGCACTGTCACCACTGGGGATGCAGCGCAGTGACTCCAGAGAGTGCAATGGCACCACTGGGGATGCGGTGCAGTGAGTCCAGAGAGTGCACTGGCACCACTCAGGGTGCAGTGCGGTGAGTCCAGAGAATGCACTGGCACCACTGGGGATGCAGTGCAGTGAGTCCAGAGAGTGCACTGGCACCACTGGGGATGCCCTGCAGTGAGTCCAGAGAGTGCACTGGCACCACTGGGGATGCAGTGCAGTGAGTCCAGTGAGTGCACTGGCACCACTGGGGATGCACTGCAGTGAGTCCAGAGAGTGCACTGGCACCACTGAGAATGCACTTCAGTGAGTCCAGAGAGTGCACTGGCACCACAGGGGATGCAGTACAGTGAGTCCAGTGAATGCACTGGAACCACTGGGGATGCAGTGCAGTGAGTCCAGAGAGTGCACTGGCACCACTGGTGATGCAGTACAGTGAGTCCAGTGAGTGCACTGGCACCACTGGGGATGCAGTGCAGTGAGTCCAGAGAGTGCACTGGCACCACTGGGGATGCAGTGCAGTGAGTCCAGAGAGTGCACTGGCACCACTGGGGATGCAGTACAGTGAGTCCAGTGAATGCACTGGCACCACTGGGGATGTAGTGCAGTGACTCGAGAGAGTGCACTGGCACCACTGGGGATGCAGTGCCGCGAGTCCAGAGAGTACACTGGCACCACTGGGGATGCGGTGCCGGAGGTCCAGAGAGTGCATTGGCACCACTGGGGATGCACTGCACTGACTCCAGAGAGTGCACTGGCACCACTGGGGATGCACTGCAGTGAGCCCAGAGAGTGCCCTGGCACCACTGGCGATGCGGTGCCGGGAGTCCAGAGAGTGCTTTGGCACCACTGGGGATGCACTGCAGTTACTCCAGAGAGTGCACAGGCAACACTGGGGATGCAGTGCAGTGAGTCCAGAGAGTGCTCTGGCACCACTGGGGATGCAGCGCAGTGACTCCAGAGAGTATAATGGCACCACTGGGGATGCGGTGCAGTGAGTCCAGAGAGTGCACTGGCACCACTCAGGGTGCAGTGCGGTGAGTCCAGAGAATGCACTGGCACCACTGGGGATGCAGTGCAGTGAGTCCAGAGAGTGCACTGGCACCACTGGGGATGCAGTGCACTGAGTCCAGAGAGTGCACTGGCACCACTGGTGATGCCCTGCAGTGAGTCCAGAGAGTGCACTGGCACCACTGGGGATGCAGTGCAGTGAGTCCAGTGAATGCACTGGCATCACTGGGTATGCAGTGCAGTGAGTCCAGAGAGTGCACTGGCACCACTGGGGATGCACTGCAGTGAGTTCAGAGAGTGCACTGGCACCATTGATGATGCAGTACAGTAAGTCCAGTGAGTGCACTGGCACCACTGGGGATATAGTGCAGTGACTCGAGAGAGTGCACTGGCACCACTGGGGATGCATTGCAGTGAGTCCAGAGAGTGCACTGGCACCACTGGGGATGCAGTGCAGTGAGTCCAGAGAGTGCACTGGCACCACTGGGGATGCAGTGCAGTGAGTCCAGAGAGTGCATTGGCACCACTGGGGATGCACTGCAGTGAGTCCAGAGAGTGCACTGGCACCACTGGGGATGCACTGCAGTGAGTCCACAGAGTGCACTGGCACCACTGGGGATGCAGTGCAGTGAGTCCAGAGAGTGCACTGGCACCACTGGGGATGCCCTGCAGTGAGTCCAGAGAGTGCACTGGCACCACTGGGGATGCAGTGCAGAGAGTCCAGAGAATGCACTGGCGCCACTGGGGATGCAGTGCAGTCAGCCCAGTGAGTGTACTGGCACCACTGGGGATGCAGTGCAGTGAGTCCAGAGAGTGCACTGGCACCACTGGGGATGCAGTGCAGTGAGTCCAGAGAGTGCACTGGCACCACTGGAGATGTAGTACAGTGAGTCCAGTGAATGCACTGGAACCACTGGGGATGCAGTGCACTGAGTCCAGAGAGTGCACTGGCACCACTGATGATGCAGTACAGTGAGTCCAGTGAGTGCACTGGCACCACTGGGGATGCAGTGCAGTGAGTCCAGAGAGTGCACTGGCACCACTGGGGATGCAGTGCAGTGAGTCCAGAGAGTGCACTGGCACCACTGGGGATGCAGTGCCGCGAGTCCAGAGAGTGCACTGGCACCACTGGGGATGCGGTGCCGGAGGTCCAGAGAGTGCATTGGCACCACTGGGGATGCACTGCACTGACTCCAGAGAGTGCACTGGCACCACTGGGGATGCACTGCAGTGAGCCCAGAGAGTGCCCTGGCACCACTGGCGATGCGGTGCCGGGAGTCCAGAGAGTGCACTGGCACCACTGGGGATGCACTGCAGTTACTCCAGAGAGTGCACAGGCAACACTGGGGATACACTGCAGTGAGTCCAGAGAGTGCACTGCCACCACTGGGGATGCAGCGCAGTGACTCCAGAGAGTGCAATGGCACCACTGGGGATGCGGTGCAGTGAGTCCAGAGAGTGCACTGGCACCACTCAGGGTGCAGTGCGGTGAGTCCAGAGAATGCACTGGCACCACTGGGGATGCAGTGCAGTGAGTCCAGAGAGTGCACTGGCACCACTGGGAATGCAGTGCACTGAGTCCAGAGAATGAACTGGCACCACTGGGGATGCCCTGCAGTGAGTCCAGAGAGTGCACTGGCACCACTGGGGATGCACTGCAGCGAGTCCAGAGAGTGCACTGGCATCACTGGGTATGCAGTGCAGTGAGTCCAGAGAGTGCACTGGCACCACTGGGGATGCGGTGCAGTGAGTCCAGAGAGTGCACTGGCACCACTGGGGATGCGGTGCCGGGAGTCCAGAGAGTGCACTGGCACCACTGGAGATGCAGTACAGTGAGTCCAGTGAATGCACTGGCACCACTGGGGATGCAGTGCAGTGAGTCCAGAGAGTGCACTGGCACCACTGGTGATGCAGTATAATGAGTCCAGTGAGTGCACTGGCACCACTGGGGATGCAGTGCAGTGAGTCCAGAGAGTGCACTGGCACCACTGGGGATGCACTGCAGTGAGTTCAGAGAGTGCACTGGCACCATTGATGATGCAGTACAGTAAGTCCAGTGAGTGCACTGGCACCACTGGGGATATAGTGCAGTGACTCGAGAGAGTGCACTGGCACTACTGGGGATGCATTGCAGTGAGTCCAGAGAGTGCACTGGCACCACTGGGGATGCAGTGCACTGAGTCCAGAGAGTGCACTGGCACCACTGGTGATGCAGTGCAGTGAGTCCAGAGAGTGCATTGGCACCACTGGGGATGCACTGCAGTGAGTCCAGAGAGTGCACTGGCACCACTGGGGATGCACTGCAGTGAGTCCACAGAGTGCACTGGCACCACTGGGGATGCAGTGCAGTGAGTCCAGAGAGTGCACTGGCACCACTGGGGATGCAGTGCAGTGAGTCCAGAGAGTGCACTGGCACCAATGGGGATGCCCTGCAGTGAGTCCAGAGAGTGCACTGGCACCACTGGGGATGCAGTGCAGTGAGTCCACAGAATGCACTGGCGCCACTGGGGATGCAGTGCAGTCAGCCCAGTGAGTGTACTGGCACCACTGGGGATGCAGTGCAGTGAGTCCAGAGAGTGCTCTGGCACCACTGGCGATGCGGTGCCGGGAGTCCAGAGAGTGCTTTGGCACCACTGGGGATGCACTGCAGTTACTGCAGAGAGTGCACAGGCAACACTGGGGATGCATGCAGTGAGTCCAGAGAGTGCACTGGCACCACTGGAGATGCAGCGCAGTGACTCCAGAGAGTGCAATGGCACCACTGGGGATGCGGTGCAGTGAGTCCAGAGAGTGCACTGGCACCACTCAGGGTGCAGTGCGGTGAGTCCAGAGAATGCACTGGCACCACTGGGGATGCAGTGCAGTGAGTCCAGAGAGTGCACTGGCACCACTGGGGATGCACTGCAGTGAGTCCAGAGAGTGCACTGGCACCACTGGGGATGCCCTGCAGTGAGTCCAGAGAGTGCAGTGGCACCACTGGGGATGCAGTGCAGTCAGCCCACTGAGTGTACTGGCACCACTGGGGATGCACTGCAGTGAGTCCAGAGAGTGCACTGGCACCACTGGGAATGCAGTGCAGTGAGTCCAGAGAGTGCACTGGCACCACTGGGGATGCAGTACAGTGAGTCCAGAGAGTGCACTGGCACCACTGTGGATGCGGTGCCGGGAGTCCAGAGAGTGCACTGGCACCACTGGGGATGCACTGCAGTTACTCCAGAGTGCACTGGCTACACTGGGGATGCAGTACAGTGAGTCCAGAGAGTGCACTGGCAGCACTGGGGATGCACTGCAGTGAGTCCAGAGAGTGCTCTGGCACCACTGGGGATGCAGTGCAGTGAGTCCAGAGAGTGCACTGGCACCACTGGGGATGCAGTGCAGTGAGTCCAGAGAGTGCACTGGCACCACTCAGGGTGCAGTGCGGTGAGTCCAGAGAGTGCACTGGCACCACTGGGGATGCAGTGCAGTGAGTCCAGAGAGTGCACTGGCACCACTGGGGATGCACTGTAGTGAGTCCAGAGAGTGCACTGGCACCACTGGGGATGCAGTGCAGTGAGTCCAGAGAGTGCACTGGCACCACTGGGGATGCACTTCAGTGAGTCCAGAGAGTGCACGGGCTCCACTGGGGATGCAGTACAGTGAGTCCAGAGAGTGCACTGGCACCACTGGGGATGCAGTGCAGTGAGTCCAGAGAGTGCACTGGCACCACTGGGGATGCACTGCAGTGAGTCCAGAGAGTGCTCTGGCACCACTGGGGATGCAATGCAGTGAGTCCAGAGAGTGCACGGGCACCACTGGGGATGCAGTGCAGTGATTCCAGAGAGTGCACTGGCAACACTGGGGATTCAGTGCAGTGAGTCCAGAGAGTGCACTGGCACCACTGGGGATGCAGTGCAGTGAATCCAGAGATTGCACTGGCACCACGGGGGATGCACTTCAGTGAGTCCAGAGAGTGCACTGGCACCACTGGTGATGCACTGCAGTGAGTCCAGAGGATGCACTGGCACCACAGGTGATGCACAGCAGTGAGTCCAGAGAGCGCACTGGCACCACTGGGGATGCACTGCAGTGAGTCCAGGGAGTGCACTGGCACCAGAGGGAATGCACTGCAGTGAGTCCAGTGAGTGCACTGGCACAACTGGGGATGCACTGCAGTGAGTGCAGAGAGTGCACTGGCACCACTGGGGATGCAGTGCAGTGAGTACAGAGAGTGCAATGGCACAACTGGGGATGCACTGCAGTGAGTCCAGAGAGTGCACTGGCACCACTGGGGATGCACTGCAGTGAGTCCAGAGAGTGCACTGGCACATGTGGGGATGCACTGCAGTGTCTGCAGAGAGTGCCCTGGCACCACTGGGGATGCAGTGTAGTGAGTCCAGAGAGTGCACTGGCACATGTGGGGATGCACTGCAGTGAGTCCAGAGAGTGCACTGGCACCACTGGGGATGCAGTGACGCGAGTCCAGAGAGTGCACTGGCACAACTGCGGATGCACTGCAGTCATTCCAGAGAGTGCACTGGCACCACACGGGATGCGGTGCAGTGAGTCCAGAGAGTGCACTGGCACCACTGGGGATGCGGTACCGGGAGTCCAGAGAGTGCTTTGGCACCACTGGGGATGCACTGCAGTTAATGCAGAGAGTGCACAGGCAACACTGGGGATGCCCTGCAGTGAGTCCAGAGAGTGCACTGTCACCACTGGGGATGCAGTACAGTAGGTCCAGAGAGTGCACTGGCACCACGGGGGATGCAGTGCAGTGAATCTAGTGAGTGCACTGGCACCACTGGGGATGCAGTGCAGTGAGTCCAGAGAGTGCACTGGCACCACTGGGGATGCACTGCAGTGAGCCCAGAGAGTGCACTGGCACCACTGGAGATGCGGTCCAGTGAGTCCAGTGAATGCACTGGTAGCACTGGGGATGCAGTGCAGTGAGTCCAGAGAGTGCTCTGGCACCATTGGTGATGCAGTATAGTGAGTCCAGAGAGTGCACTGGCACCACTGGGGATGCAGTGCAGTGAGTCCAGAGAGTGCACTTGCACCACTGGGGATGCACTTCAGTGAGTCCAGAGAGTGCACTGGCACCACTGGGGATTCAGTACAGTGAGTCCAGAGAGTGCACTGGCACCACTGGGGATGTAGTGCAGTGACTCGAGAGAGTGCACTTGCACCACTGGGGATGCAGTGCAGTGAGTCCAGAGAGTGCACTGGCACCACTGGGGATGCACTGCAGTGAGTCCAGAGAGTGCACTGGCACCACTGGGGATGCAGTGCTGTGAGTCCAGAGAGTGCACTGGCACCACTGGGGATGCACTGCAGTGAGTCCAGAGAGTGCACTGGCACCACTGGGGATGCAGTGCAGTGAGTCCAGAGACTTCACTGGCACCACTGGGAATGCAGAGAAGTGAGTCCAGAGAGTGCACTGGCACCACTGGGGATGCAGTGCAGTGAGTCCAGAGAGTGCACTGGCACCACTGGGGATGCAGTGCAGTGAGTCCAGAGAGTGCACTGGCACCACATGTGATGCAGTGCAGTGAGTCCAGAGAGTGCACTGGCACCACTGGGGCTGCAGTGCAGTGAGTCCAGAGAGTGCACTGGCACCACTGGGGATGCAGTGCAGTGAGTCCAGAGAGTGCACTGGCACCACTGGTGATGCAGTACAGTGAGTCCAGAGAGTGCACTGGCACCACTGGGGATGCGGTGCAGTGAGTCCAGAGAGTGCACTGGCACCAATGGGGATGCACTGCAGTGAGTCCAGAGAGTGCACTGGCACCACTGGGGATGCAGTGCAGTGAGTCCAGAGACTTCACTGGCACCACTGGGAATGCAGAGAAGTGAGTCCAGAGAGTGCACTGGCACCACTGGGGATGCAGTGCAGTGAGTCCAGAGAGTGCACTGGCACCACCTGTGATGCAGTGCAGTGAGTCCAGAGAGTGCACTGGCACCACTGGGGCTGCAGTGGAGTGAGTCCAGAGAGTGCACTGGCACCACTGGGGATGCAGTGCAGTGAGTCCAGAGAGTGCACTGGCACCACTGGCGATGCAGTACAGTGAGTCCAGAGAGTGCACTGGCACCACTGGGGATGCACTGCAGTGAGTCCAGAGAGTGCACTGTCACCACAGGGGATGCACTACAGTGAGTCCAGAGATTGCACTGGCACCACTGGGGATACAGTGCAGTGAGTCCAGAGAGTGCACTGGCAACACAGGGGCTTCAGTGCAGTGAGTCCAGAGAGTGCACTGGCAGCACTGGGGATGCACTGCAGTGAGTCCAGAAGGTGCACTGGCACCAGTGGGGATGCAGTACAGTGAGTCCACAGAGTGCACTGGACCAGTGGGGATGCAGTACAATGAGTCCAGAGAGTGCACTGGCACCACTGGGGATGCAGTGCAGTGAGTCCAGAGAGTGCACTGGCACCACGGGGGATGCACTTCAGTGACTCCAGAGAGTGCACTGGCACCACTGGGGATGCAGTGCAGTGAGTCCAAAGACTTCACTGGCACCACTGGGGATGCAGTGCAGTGAGTCCAGAGAGTGCACTGGCACCACTGGGGATGCAGTGAAGTGAGTGCAGAGAGTGCACTGGCACCACTGGGGATGCAGTGCAGTGAATCCTGTTAGTACACTGGCACCACTGGGGATGCAGTGCAGTGAGTCCAGAGAGCTCACTGGCACCACTGGGGATGCACTGCAGTGAGTCCAGAGAGTGCACTGGCACCAGTGGAGATGCAGTACAGTGAGTCCAGAGAATGCACGGGAACCACTGGGGATGCAGTGCAGTGAGTCCAGAGAGTGCACTGGCAGCACTGGTGATGCAGTACTGTAAGTCCAGTGAGTGCACTGGCTCCACTGGGCCTGCAGTGCAGTGAGTCCAGAGAGTGCACTGGCACCACTGGGGATGCAGTGCAGTAAGTCCAGAGAGTGCACTGGCACCAACGATGATGCAGTACAGTGAGTGCACTGGCACCACTGGGGATGTAGTGCAGTGACTCGAGAGAGTGCACTGGCACCACTGGGGATGCAGTGCAGTGAGTCCAGAGAGTACACCGGCACCACTGGTGATGCAGTGCAGTGAGTCCAGAGAGTGCACTGGCACCACTGTGGATGCAGTGCAGTGAGTCCAGAGAGTGCACTGGCACCACCGGGAATGCACTGCAGTGAGTCCAGAGAGTGCACTGGCACCACTGGGGATGCACTGCAGTGAGTCCAGAGAGTGCACTGGCACTACTGGGGATGCAGTGCAGTGAGTCCAGAGAGTGCACTGGCACCACTGGGGATGCAGTGCAGTGAGTCCAGAGAGTTCACTGGCACCACTGGCGATGCACTGCAGTGAGTCCAGAGAGTGCACTGGCACCACTGGAGATGCAGTACAGTGAGTCCAGAGAGTGCACTGGCACCACTGGTGATGCACTGCAGTGAGTCCAGAGATTGCACTGGCACCACTGGGGATGCAGTACAGTGAGTCCAGAGAGTGCACTGGCACCACTGGGGATGCAGTGCAGTGAGTCCAGAGAGTGCACTGGCACCACTGGGGATGCAGTGCAGTGAGTCCAGAGAGTGCACTGGCACCACTGGGGATGCACTGCAGTGAGTCCAGAGAGTGCACTGGCACCACTGGGGATGCACTGCAGTGAGTCCAGAGAGTGCACTGGCGCCACTGGAGATGCAGTGCAGTGTGTCCAGAGAGTGCACTGGCACCACTGGGGATGCAGTGCAGTGAGTCCAGAGAGTGCACTGGACCAGTGGGGATGCAGTACAGTGAGTCCAGAGAGTGCACTGGCACCACTGGGGATGCACTGCAGTGAGTCCAGAGAGTGCGCTGGCACCACTGGGGATGCAGTACAGTGAGTCCACAGAGTGCACTGGCACCACTGGGGATGCAGTGCAGTGAGTCCAGAGAGTGCACTGGCACCACTGGGGATGCAGTGCAGTGAGTCCACAGAGTGCACTGGCACCACTGGGGATGCAGTGCAGTGAGTCCAGAGAGTGCACTGGCACCACTGGGGATGCACTTCAGTGAGTCCAGAGAGTGCACTGGCACCACTGGGGATGCATTGCAGTGAGTCCAGGGAGTGCACTGGCACCACTGGGGATGCAGTACAGTGAGTCCAGAGAGTGCACTGGCACCACTGGGGATGCAGTGCAGTGAGTCCAGAGAGTGCACTGGCACCACTGGGGATGCAGTGCAGTCAGTCCAGAGAGTTCACTGGCACCACTGGCGATGCACTGCAGTGAGTCCAGAGAGTGCACTGGCACCACTGGGGATGCAGTGCAGTGAGTCCAGAGAGTGCACTGGCACCACTGGTGATGCACTGCAGTGAGTCCAGAGATTGCACTGGCACCAATGGTGATGCACTGCAGTGAGTCCAGAGATTGCACTGGCACCACAGGGGATACAGTGCAGTGAGTCCAGAGAGTGCACTGGCACCACTGGGGATGCAGTGCAGTGAGTCCAGAGAGTGCACTGGCACCACTGGGGATGCAGTGCAGTGAGTCCAGAGAGTGCACTGGCACCACTGGGGATGCAGTGCAGTGAGTGCAGAGAGTGCACTGGCACCACTGGGGATGCAGTGCAGTGAGTCCAGAGAGTGCTCTGGCACCACTGGGGATGCAGTCCAGTGAGTCCAGTGAATGCACTGGCACCACTGGGGATGCTGTGCAGTGAGTGCAGAGAGTGCACTGGCACCACCTGTGAAGCAGTACAGTGTGTCCAGTGAGTGCACTGGCACCACTGGCGATGCAGTGCAGTCAGTCCAGTGAGTAAACTGGCACCACTGGGGATGCAGTGCTGTGAGTGCAGAGAGTGCACTGGCACCACTGGGGATGCAGTGCAGTGAGTCCAGAGAGTGCACTGGCACCACTGGGGATGCAGTGCAGTGAGTCCAGAGAGTGCACTGGCACCACTGGGGATGCAGTGCAGTGAGTCCAGAGAGTGCACTGGCACCACTGGGGATGCAGTGCAGTGAGTGCAGAGAGTGCACTGGCACCACTGGGGATGCAGTGCAGTGAGTCCAGAGAGTGCACTGGCACCACTGGGGATGCAGTGCCGCGAGTCCAGAGAGTGCACTGGCACCACTGGGGATGCGGTGCCGGAGGTCCAGAGAGTGCATTGGCACCACTGGGGATGCACTGCACTGACTCCAGAGAGTGCACTGGCACCACTGGGGATGCACTGCAGTGAGCCCAGAGAGTGCCCTGGCACCACTGGCGATGCGGTGCCGGGAGTCCAGAGAGTGCTTTGGCACCACTGGGGATGCACTGCAGTTACTCCAGAGAGTGCACAGGCAACACTGGGGATGCACTGCAGTGAGTCCAGAGAGTGCACTGCCACCACTGGGGATGCAGCGCAGTGACTCCAGAGAGTGCAATGGCACCACTGGGGATGCGGTGCAGTGAGTCCAGAGAGTGCACTGGCACCACTCAGGGTGCAGTGCGGTGAGTCCAGAGAATGCACTGGCACCACTGGGGATGCAGTGCAGTGAGTCCAGAGAGTGCACTGGCACCACTGGGGATGCAGTGCACTGAGTCCAGAGAGTGCACTGGCACCACTGGGGATGCCCTGCAGTGAGTCCAGAGAGTGCACTGGCACCACTGGGGATGCAGTGCAGTGAGTCCAGAGAGTGCACTGGCATCACTGGGTATGCAGTGCAGTGAGTCCAGAGAGTGCACAGGCACCACTGGTGATGCGGTGCAGTGAGTCCAGAGAGTGCACTGGCACCACTGGGGATGCGGTGCCGGGAGTCCAGAGAGTGCACTGGCACCACTGGAGATGCAGTACAGTGAGTCCAGTGAATGCACTGGCACCACTGGGGATGCAGTGCAGTGAGTCCAGAGAGTGCACTGGCACCACTGGTGATGCAGTATAATGAGTCCAGTGAGTGCACTGCCACCACTGGGGATGCAGTACAGTGAGTCCAGAGAGTGCACTGGCACCACTGGGGATGCACTGCAGTGAGTTCAGAGAGTGCACTGGCACCATTGATGATGCAGTACAGTAAGTCCAGTGAGTGCACTGGCACCACTGGGGATATAGTGCAGTGACTCGAGAGAGTGCACTGGCACCACTGGGGATGCATTGCAGTGAGTCCAGAGAGTGCACTGGCACCACTGGGGATGCAGTGCAGTGAGTCCAGAGAGTGCACTGGCACCACTGGGGATGCAGTGCAGTGAGTCCACAGAGTGCACTGGCACCACTGGGGATGCAGTGCAGTGAGTCCAGAGAGTGCACTGGCACCACTGGGGATGCACTGCAGTGAGTCCAGAGAGTGCACTGGCACCACTGGGGATGCCCTGCAGTGAGTCCAGAGAGTGCACTGGCACCACTGGGGATGCAGTGCAGTGAGTCCAGAGAATGCACTGGCGCCACTGGGGATGCAGTGCAGTCAGCCCAGTGAGTGTACTGGCACCACTGGGGATGCAGTGCAGTGAGTCCAGAGAGTGCACTGGCACCACTGGGGATGCACTGCAGTGAGTCCAGAGAGTGCACTGGCACCACTGGGGATGCAGTACAGTGAGTACAGAGAGTGCACTGGCACCACTGGGGATGCAGTGCAGTGAGTCCAGAGAGTGCACTGGCAACACAGGGGCTTCAGTGCAGTGAGTCCAGAGAGTGCACTGGCAGCACTGGGGATGCACTGCAGTGAGTCCAGAAGGTGCACTGGCACCAGTGGGGATGCAGTACAGTGAGTCCACAGAGTGCACTGGACCAGTGGGGATGCAGTACAATGAGTCCAGAGAGTGCACTGGCACCACTGGGGATGCAGTGCAGTGAGTCCAGAGAGTGCACTGGCACCACTGGGGATGCACTTCAGTGACTCCAGAGAGTGCACTGGCACCACTGGGGATGCAGTGCAGTGAGTCCAAAGACTTCACTGGCACCACTGGGGATGCAGTGCAGTGAGTCCAGAGAGTGCACTGGCACCACTGGGGATGCAGTGAAGTGAGTGCAGAGAGTGCACTGGCACCACTGGGGATGCAGTGCAGTGAATCCTGTTAGTACACTGGCACCACTGGGGATGCAGTGCAGTGAGTCCAGAGAGCTCACTGGCACCACTGGGGATGCACTGCCGTGAGTCCAGAGAGTGCACTGGCACCAGTGGAGATGCAGTACAGTGAGTCCAGAGAATGCACGGGAACCACTGGGGATGCAGTGCAGTGAGTCCAGAGAGTGCACTGGCAGCACTGGTGATGCAGTACTGTAAGTCCAGTGAGTGCACTGGCTCCACTGGGCCTGCAGTGCAGTGAGTCCAGAGAGTGCACTGGCACCACTGGGGATGCAGTGCAGTAAGTCCAGAGAGTGCACTGGCACCAACGATGATGCAGTACAGTGAGTGCACTGGCACCACTGGGGATGTAGTGCAGTGACTCGAGAGAGTGCACTGGCACCACTGGGGATGCAGTGCAGTGAGTCCAGAGAGTACACCGGCACCACTGGTGATGCAGTGCAGTGAGTCCAGAGAGTGCACTGGCACCACTGTGGATGCAGTGCAGTGAGTCCCGAGAGTGCACTGGCACCACTGGGGATGCACTGCAGTGAGTCCAGAGAGTGCACTGGCACCACTGGGGATGCACTGCAGTGAGTCCAGAGAGTGCACTGGCACTACTGGGGATGCAGTGCAGTGAGTCCAGAGAGTGCACTGGCACCACTGGGGATGCAGTGCAGTGAGTCCAGAGAGTTCACTGGCACCACTGGCGATGCACTGCAGTGAGTCCAGAGAGTGCACTGGCACCACTGGGGATGCAGTACAGTGAGTCCAGAGAGTGCACTGGCACCACTGGTGATGCACTGCAGTGAGTCCAGAGATTGCACTGGCACCACTGGGGATGCAGTACAGTGAGTCCAGAGAGTGCACTGGCACCACTGGGGATGCAGTTCAGTGAGTCCAGAGAGTGCACTGGCACCACTGGGGATGCAGTGCAGTGAGTCCAGAGAGTGCACTGGCACCACTGGGGATGCACTGCAGTGAGTCCAGAGAGTGCGCTGGCACCACTGGGGATGCAGTACAGTGAGTCCACAGAGTGCACTGGCACCACTGGGGATGCAGTGCAGTGAGTCCAGAGAGTGCACTGGCACCACTGGGGATGCAGTGCAGTGAGTCCACAGAGTGCACTGGCACCACTGGGGATGCAGTGCAGTGAGTCCAGAGAGTGCACTGGCACCACTGGGGATGCACTTCAGTGAGTCCAGAGAGTGCACTGGCACCACTGGGGATGCATTGCAGTGAGTCCAGGGAGTGCACTGGCACCACTGGGGATGCAGTACAGTGAGTCCAGAGAGTGCACTGGCACCACTGGGGATGCAGTGCAGTGAGTCCAGAGAGTGCACTGGCACCACTGGGGATGCAGTACAGTGAGTCCAGAGAGTTCACTGGCACCACTGGCGATGCACTGCAGTGAGTCCAGAGAGTGCACTGGCACCACTGGGGATGCAGTGCAGTGAGTCCAGAGAGTGCACTGGCACCACTGGTGATGCACTGCAGTGAGTCCAGAGATTGCACTGGCACCAATGGTGATGCACTGCAGTGAGTCCAGAGATTGCACTGGCACCACTGGGGATACAGTGCAGTGAGTCCAGAGAGTGCACTGGCACCACTGGGGATGCAGTGCAGTGAGTCCAGAGAGTGCACTGGCACCACTGGGGATGCAGTGCAGTGAGTCCAGAGAGTGCACTGGCACCACTGGGGATGCAGTGCAGTGAGTGCAGAGAGTGCACTGGCACCACTGGGGATGCATTGCAGTGAGTCCAGAGAGTGCTCTGGCACCACTGGGGATGCAGTCCAGTGAGTCCAGTGAATGCACTGGCACCACTGGGGATGCTGTGCAGTGAGTGCAGAGAGTGCACTGGCACCACCTGTGAAGCAGTACAGTGTGTCCAGTGAGTGCACTGGCACCACTGGGGATGCACTGCAGTGAGTCCAGAGAGTAAACTGGCACCACTGGGGATGCAGTGCAGTGAGTGCAGAGAGTGCACTGGCACCACTGGGGATGCAGTGCAGTGAGTCCAGAGAGTGCACTGGCACCACTGGGGATGCAGTGCAGTGAGTCCAGAGAGTGCACTGGCACCACTGGGGATGCAGTGCAGTGAGTCCAGAGAGTGCACTGGCACCACTGGGGATGCAGTGCAGTGAGTGCAGAGAGTGCACTGGCACCACTGGGGATGCAGTGCAGTGAGTCCAGAGAGTGCACTGGCACCACTGGGGATGCAGTGCCGCGAGTCCAGAGAGTGCACTGGCACCACTGGGGATGCGGTGCCGTAGGTCCAGAGAGTGCATTGGCACCACTGGGGATGCACTGCACTGACTCCAGAGAGTGCACTGGCACCACTGGGGATGCACTGCAGTGAGCCCAGAGAGTGCCCTGGCACCACTGGCGATGCGGTGCCGGGAGTCCAGAGAGTGCTTTGGCACCACTGGGGATTCACTGCAGTTACTCCAGAGAGTGCACAGGCAACACTGGGGATGCACTGCAGTGAGTCCAGAGAGTGCACTGCCACCACTGGGGATGCAGCGCAGTGACTCCAGAGAGTGCAATGGCACCACTGGGGATGCGGTGCAGTGAGTCGAGAGAGTGCACTGGCACCACTCAGGGTGCAGTGCGGTGAGTCCAGAGAATGCACTGGCACCACTGGGGATGCAGTGCAGTGAGTCCAGAGAGTGCACTGGCACCACTGGGGATGCAGTGCACTGAGTCCAGAGAGTGCACTGGCACCACTGGGGATGCACCTCAGTGAGTCCAGAGAGTGCACTGGCACCACTGGGGATGCACTGCAGTGAGTCCAGAGAGTGCACTGGCGCCACTGGAGATGCAGTGCAGTGTGTCCAGAGAGTGCACTGGCACCACTGGGGATGCAGTGCAGTGAGTCCAGAGAGTGCACTGGACCAGTGGGGATGCAGTACAGTGAGTCCAGAGAGTGCACTGGCACCACTGGGGATGCACTTCAGTGAGTCCAGAGAGTGCACTGGCACCACTGGGGATGCATTGCAGTGAGTCCAGGGAGTGCACTGGCACCACTGGGGATGCAGTACAGTGAGTCCAGAGAGTGCACTGGCACCACTGGGGATGCAGTGCAGTGAGTCCAGAGAGTGCACTGGCACCACTGGGGATGCAGTACAGTGAGTCCAGAGAGTTCACTGGCACCACTGGCGATGCACTGCAGTGAGTCCAGAGAGTGCACTGGCACCACTGGGGATGCAGTGCAGTGAGTCCAGAGAGTGCACTGGCACCACTGGTGATGCACTGCAGTGAGTCCAGAGATTGCACTGGCACCAATGGTGATGCACTGCAGTGAGTCCAGAGATTGCACTGGCACCACAGGGGATACAGTGCAGTGAGTCCAGAGAGTGCACTGGCACCACTGGGGATGCAGTGCAGTGAGTCCAGAGAGTGCACTGGCACCACTGGGGATGCAGTGCAGTGAGTCCAGAGAGTGCACTGGCACCACTGGGGATGCAGTGCAGTGAGTGCAGAGAGTGCACTGGCACCACTGGGGATGCAGTGCAGTGAGTCCAGGGAGTGCTCTGGCACCACTGGGGATGCAGTCCAGTGAGTCCAGTGAATGCACTGGCACCACTGGGGATGCTGTGCAGTGAGTGCAGAGAGTACACTGGCACCACCTGTGAAGCAGTACAGTGTGTCCAGTGAGTGCACTGGCACCACTGGGGATGCAGTGCAGTCAGTCCAGTGAGTAAACTGGCACCACTGGGGATGCAGTGCTGTGAGTGCAGAGAGTGCACTGGCACCACTGGGGATGCAGTGCAGTGAGTCCAGAGAGTGCACTGGCACCACTGGGGATGCAGTGCAGTGAGTCCAGAGAGTGCACTGGCACCACTGGGGATGCAGTGCAGTGAGTGCAGAGAGTGCACTGGCACCACTGGGGATGCAGTGCAGTGAGTCCAGAGAGTGCACTGGCACCACTGGGGATGCAGTGCCGCGAGTCCAGAGAGTGCACTGGCACCACTGGGGATGCGGTGCCGGAGGTCCAGAGAGTGCATTGGCACCACTGGGGATGCACTGCACTGACTCCAGAGAGTGCACTGGCACCACTGGGGATGCATTGCAGTGAGTCCAGGGAGTGCACTGGCACCACTGGGGATGCAGTACAGTGAGTCCAGAGAGTGCTTTGGCACCACTGGGGATGCACTGCAGTTACTCCAGAGAGTGCACAGGCAACACTGGGGATGCACTGCAGTGAGTCCAGAGAGTGCACTGCCACCACTGGGGATGCAGCGCAGTGACTCCAGAGAGTGCAATGGCACCACTGGGGATGCGGTGCAGTGAGTCCAGAGAGTGCACTGGCACCACTCAGGGTGCAGTGCGGTGAGTCCAGAGAATGCACTGGCACCACTGGGGATGCAGTGCAGTGAGTCCAGAGAGTGCACTGGCACCACTGGGGATGCAGTGCACTGAGTCCAGAGAGTGCACTGGCACCACTGGGGATGCCCTGCAGTGAGTCCAGAGAGTGCACTGGCACCACTGGGGATGCAGTGCAGTGAGTCCAGAGAGTGCACTGGCATCACTGGGTATGCAGTGCAGTGAGTCCAGAGAGTGCACAGGCACCACTGGTGATGCGGTGCAGTGAGTCCAGAGAGTGCACTGGCACCACTGGGGATGCGGTGCCGGGAGTCCAGAGAGTGCACTGGCACCACTGGAGATGCAGTACAGTGAGTCCAGTGAATGCACTGGCACCACTGGGGATGCAGTGCAGTGAGTCCAGAGAGTGCACTGGCACCACTGGTGATGCAGTATAATGAGTCCAGTGAGTGCACTGGCACCACTGGGGATGCAGTACAGTGAGTCCAGAGAGTGCACTGGCACCACTGGGGATGCACTGCAGTGAGTCCAGAGAGTGCACTGGCACCATTGATGATGCAGTACAGTAAGTCCAGTGAGTGCACTGGCACCACTGGGGATATAGTGCAGTGACTCGAAAGAGTGCACTGGCACCACTGGGGATGCAGTGCAGTGAGTCCAGAGAATGCACTGGCGCCACTGGGGATGCAGTGCAGTCAGCCCAGTGAGTGTACTGGCACCACTGGGGATGCAGTGCAGTGAGTCCAGAGAGTGCACTGGCACCACTGGGGATGCACTGCAGTGAGTCCAGAGAGTGCACTGGCACCACTGGGGATGCAGTACAGTGAGTCCAGAGAGTGCACTGGCACCACTGGGGATGCAGTGCAGTGAGTCCAGAGAGTGCACTGGCAACACAGGGGCTTCAGTGCAGTGAGTCCAGAGAGTGCACTGGCAGCACTGGGGATGCACTGCAGTGAGTCCAGAAGGTGCACTGGCACCAGTGGGGATGCAGTACAGTGAGTCCACAGAGTGCGCTGGACCAGTGGGGATGCAGTACAATGAGTCCAGAGAGTGCACTGGCACCACTGGGGATGCAGTGCAGTGAGTCCAGAGAGTGCACTGGCACCACTGGGGATGCACTTCAGTGACTCCAGAGAGTGCACTGGCACCACTGGGGATGCAGTGCAGTGAGTCCAAAGACTTCACTGGCACCACTGGGGATGCAGTGCAGTGAGTCCAGAGAGTGCACTGGCACCACTGGGGATGCAGTGAAGTGAGTGCAGAGAGTGCACTGGCACCACTGGGGATGCAGTGCAGTGAATCCTGTTAGTACACTGGCACCACTGGGGATGCAGTGCAGTGAGTCCAGAGAGCTCACTGGCACCACTGGGGATGCACTGCAGTGAGTCCAGAGAGTGCACTGGCACCAGTGGAGATGCAGTACAGTGAGTCCAGAGAATGCACGGGCACCACTGGGGATGCAGTGCAGTGAGTCCAGAGAGTGCACTGGCACCACTGGGGATGCAGTACTGTAAGTCCAGTGAGTGCACTGGCTCCACTGGGCCTGCAGTGCAGTGAGTCCAGAGAGTGCACTGGCACCACTGGGGATGCAGTGCAGTAAGTCCAGAGAGTGCACTGGCACCAACGATGATGCAGTACAGTGAGTGCACTGGCACCACTGGGGATGTAGTGCAGTGACTCGAGAGAGTGCACTGGCACCACTGGGGATGCAGTGCAGTGAGTCCAGAGAGTACACCGGCACCACTGGTGATGCAGTGCAGTGAGTCCAGAGAGTGCACTGGCACCACTGTGGATGCAGTGCAGTGAGTCCCGAGAGTGCACTGGCACCACCGGGGATGCACTGCAGTGAGTCCAGAGAGTGCACTGGCACCACTGGGGATGCACTGCAGTGAGTCCAGAGAGTGCACTGGCACTACTGGGGATGCAGTGCAGTGAGTCCAGAGAGTGCACTGGCACCACTGGGGATGCAGTGCAGTGAGTCCAGAGAGTTCACTGGCACCACTGGCGATGCACTGCAGTGAGTCCAGAGAGTGCACTGGCACCACTGGGGATGCAGTGCAGTGAGTGCAGAGAGTGCACTGGCACCACTGGGGATGCAGTGCAGTGAGTCCAGAGAGTGCACTGGCACCACTGGGGATGCAGTGCAGTGAGTGCAGAGAGTGCACTGGCACCACTGGGGATGCAGTGCAGTGAGTCCAGAGAGTGCACTGGCACCACTGGGGATGCAGTGCCGCGAGTCCAGAGAGTGCACTGGCACCACTGGGGATGCGGTGCCGGAGGTCCAGAGAGTGCATTGGCACCACTTGGGATGCACTGCTCTGACTCCAGAGAGTGCACTGGCACCACTGGGGATGCACTGCAGTGAGCCCAGAGAGTGCCCTGGCACCACTGGCGATGCGGTGCGGGGAGTCCAGAGAGTGCTTTGGCACCACTGGGGATGCACTGCAGTTACTCCAGAGAGTGCACAGGCAACACTGGGGATGCACTGCTGTGAGTCCAGAGAGTGCACTGCCACCACTGGGGATGCAGTGCAGTGAGTCCAGAGAGTGCACTGGCACCACTGGGGATGCACCTCAGTGAGTCCAGAGAGTGCACTGGCACCACTGGGGATGCACTGCAGTGAGTCCAGAGAGTGCACTGGCGCCACTGGAGATGCAGTGCAGTGTGTCCAGAGAGTGCACTGGCACCACTGGGGATGCAGTGCAGTGAGTCCAGAGAGTGCACTGGACCAGTGGGGATGCAGTACAGTGAGTCCAGAGAGTGCACTGGCACCACTGGGGATGATCTGCAGTGAGTCCAGAGAGTGCGCTGGCACCACTGGGGATGCAGTACAGTGAGTCCACAGAGTGCACTGGCACCACTGGGGATGCAGTGCAGTGAGTCCAGAGAGTGCACTGGCACCACTGGGGATGCAGTGCAGTGAGTCCACAGAGTGCACTGGCACCACTGGGGATGCACTGCAGTGAGTCCAGAGAGTGCACTGGCACCACTGGGGATGCACTTCAGTGAGTCCAGAGAGTGCACTGGCACCACTGGGGATGCATTGCAGTGAGTCCAGGGAGTGCACTGGCACCACTGGGGATGCAGTACAGTGAGTCCAGAGAGTGCACTGGCACCACTGGGGATGCAGTGCAGTGAGTCCAGAGAGTGCACTGGCACCACTGGGGATGCAGTGCAGTGAGTCCAGAGAGTGCACTGGCACCACTGGGGATGCACTTCAGTGAGTCCAGAGATTGCACTGGCACCAATGGTGATGCACTGCAGTGAGTCCAGAGATTGCACTGGCACCACTGGGGATACAGTGCAGTGAGTCCAGAGAGTGCACTGGCACCACTGGGGATGCAGTGCAGTGAGTCCAGAGAGTGCACTGGCACCACTGGGGATGCAGTGCAGTGAGTCCAGAGAGTGCACTGGCACCACTGGGGATGCAGTGCAGTGAGTGCAGAGAGTGCACTGGCACCACTGGGGATGCAGTGCAGTGAGTCCAGAGAGTGCTCTGGCACCACTGGGGATGCAGTCCAGTGAGTCCAGTGAATGCACTGGCACCACTGGGGATGCTGTGCAGTGAGTGCAGAGAGTGCACTGGCACCACCTGTGAAGCAGTACAGTGTGTCCAGTGAGTGCACTGGCACCACTGGGGATGCAGTGCAGTCAGTCCAGTGAGTAAACTGGCACCACTGGGGATGCAGTGCAGTGAGTGCAGAGAGTGCACTGGCACCACTGGGGATGCAGTGCAGTGAGTCCAGAGAGTGCACTGGCACCACTGGGGATGCAGTGCAGTGAGTCCAGAGAGTGCACTGGCACCACTGGGGATGCAGTGCAGTGAGTCCAGAGAGTGCACTGGCACCACTGGGGATGCAGTGCAGTGAGTGCAGAGAGTGCACTGGCACCACTGGGGATGCAGTGCAGTGAGTCCAGAGAGTGCACTGGCACCACTGGGGATGCAGTGCTGCGAGTCCAGAGAGTGCACTGGCACCACTGGGGATGCGGTGCCGGAGGTCCAGAGAGTGCATTGGCACCACTGGGGATGCACTGCACTGACTCCAGAGAGTGCACTGGCACCACTGGGGATGCACTGCAGTGAGCCCAGAGAGTGCCCTGGCACCACTGGCGATGCGGTGCCGGGAGTCCAGAGAGTGCTTTGGCACCACTGGGGATGCACTGCAGTTACTCCAGAGAGTGCACAGGCAACACTGGGGATGCACTGCAGTGAGTCCAGAGAGTGCACTGGCACCACTGGGGATGCAGCGCAGTGACTCCAGAGAGTGCAATGGCACCACTGGGGATGCGGTGCAGTGAGTCCAGAGAGTGCACTGGCACCACTCAGGGTGCAGTGCGGTGAGTCCAGAGAATGCACTGGCACCACTGGGGATGCAGTGCAGTGAGTCCAGAGAGTGCACTGGCACCACTGGGGATGCAGTGCACTGAGTCCAGAGAGTGCACTGGCACCACTGGGGATGCCCTGCAGTGAGTCCAGAGAGTGCACTGGCACCACTGGGGATGCAGTGCAGTGAGTCCAGAGAGTGCACTGGCATCACTGGGTATGCAGTGCAGTGAGTCCAGAGAGTGCACAGGCACCACTGGTGATGCGGTGCAGTGAGTCCAGAGAGTGCACTGGCACCACTGGAGATGCAGTACAGTGAGTCCAGTGAATGCACTGGCACCACTGGGGATGCAGTGCAGTGAGTCCAGAGAGTGCACTGGCACCACTGGTGATGCAGTATAATGAGTCCAGTGAGTGCACTGGCACCACTGGGGATGCAGTACAGTGAGTCCAGAGAGTGCACTGGCACCACTGGGGATGCACTGCAGTGAGTTCAGAGAGTGCACTGGCACCATTGATGATGCAGTACAGTAAGTCCAGTGAGTGCACTGGCACCACTGGGGATATAGTGCAGTGACTCGAGAGAGTGCACTGGCACCACTGGGGATGCATTGCAGTGAGTCCAGAGAGTGCACTGGCACCACTGGGGATGCAGTGCAGTGAGTCCAGAGAGTGCACTGGCACCACTGGGGATGCAGTGCAGTGAGTCCAGAGAGTGCATTGGCACCACTGGGGATGCACTGCAGTGAGTCCAGAGAGTGCACTGGCACCACTGGGGATGCACTGCAGTGAGTCCAGAGAGTGCACTGGCACCACTGGGGATGCAGTGCAGTGAGTCCAGAGAGTGCACTGGCACCACTGGGGATGCAGTGCAGTGAGTCCAGAGAGTGCACTGGCACCACTGGGGATGCACTGCAGTGAGTCCAGAGAGTGCACTGGCACCACTGGGGATGCACTGCAGTGAGTCCAGAGAGTGCACTGGCACCACTGGGGATGCAGTGCAGTGAGTCCAGAGAGTGCACTGGCACCACTGGGGATGCAGTGCAGTGAGTCCAGAGAGTGCACTGGCACCACTGGGGATGCATTGCAGTGAGTCCAGAGAGTGCACTGGCACCACTGGGGATGCAGTGCAGTGAGTCCAGAGAGTGCACTGGCACCACTGGGGATGCAGTGCAGTGAGTCCAGAGAGTGCACTGGCACCACTGGGGATGCACTGCAGTGAGTCCAGAGAGTGCACTGGCACCACTGGGGATGCACTGCAGTGAGTCCACAGAGTGCACTGGCACCACTGGGGATGCAGTGCAGTGAGTCCAGAGAGTGCACTGGCACCACTGGGGATGCAGTGCAGTGAGTCCAGAGAGTGCACTGGCACCACTGGGGATGCCCTGCAGTGAGTCCAGAGAGTGCACTGGCACCACTGGGGATGCAGTGCAGTGAGTCCAGAGAATGCACTGGCGCCACTGGGGATGCAGTGCAGTCAGCCCAGTGAGTGTACTGGCACCACTGGGGATGCAGTGCAGTGAGTCCAGAGAGTGCACTGGCACCACTGGGGATGCAGTGCAGTGAGTCCAGAGAGTGCACTGGCACCACTGGGGATGCAGTACAGTGAGTACAGAGAGTGCACTGGCACCACTGGGGATGCAGTGCAGTGAGTCCAGAGAGTGCACTGGCACCACTGGGGATGTAGTGCAGTGAGTCCAGAGAGTGCACTGGCACCACTGGGGATGCAGTGCCGCGAGTCCAGAGAGTGCACTGGCACCACTGGGGATGCGGTGCCGGAGGTCCAGAGAGTGCATTGGCACCACTGGGGATGCACCCCGGCAAGTCCAGAGAGTGCACTGGCACCACTGGGGATGCACTGCAGTGAGTCCAGAGAGTGCCCTGGCACCACTGGCGATGCGGTGCCGGGAGTCCAGAGAGTGCTTTGGCACCACTGGGGATGCACTGCAGTTACTGCAGAGAGTGCACAGGCAACACTGGGGATGCATGCAGTGAGTCCAGAGAGTGCACTGCCACAACTGGAGATGCAGCGCAGTGACTCCAGAGAGTGCAATGGCACCACTGGGGATGCGGTGCAGTGAGTCCAGAGAGTGCACTGGCTCCACTCAGGGTGCAGTGCGGTGAGTCCAGAGAATGCACTGGCACCACTGGGGATGCAGTGCAGTGAGTCCAGAGAGTGCACTGGCACCACTGGGGATGCAGTGCAGTGAGTCCAGAGAGTGCAGTGGCACCACTGGGGATGCAGTGCAGTCAGCCCACTGAGTGTACTGGCACCACTGGGGATGCACTGCAGTGAGTCCAGAGAGTGCACTGGCACCACTGGGAATGCAGTGCAGTGAGTCCAGAGAGTGCACTGGCACCACTGGGGATGCAGTACAGTGAGTCCAGAGAGTGCACTGGCACCACTGGGGATGCGGTGCCGGGAGTCCAGAGAGTGCACTGGCACCACTGGGATGCACTGCAGTTACTCCAGAGTGCACTGGCTACACTGGGGATGCAGTACAGTGAGTCCAGAGAGTGCACTGGCAGCACTGGGGATGCACTGCAGTGAGTCCAGAGAGTGCTCTGGCACCACTGGGGATGCAGTGCAGTGAGTCCAGAGAGTGCACTGGCACCACTGGGGATGCAGTGCAGTGAGTCCAGAGAGTGCACTGGCACCACTCAGGGTGCAGTGCGGTGAGTCCAGAGAGTGCACTGGCACCACTGGGGATGCAGTGCAGTGAGTCCAGAGAGTGCACTGGCACCACTGGGGATGCACTGCAGTGAGTCCAGAGAGTGAATTGGCACCACTGGGGATGCAGTGCAGTGAGTCCAGAGAGTGCACTGGCACCACTGGGGATGCCCTGCAGTGAGTCCAGAGAGTGCAGTGGCACCACTGGGGATGCAGTGCAGTCAGCCCACTGAGTGTACTGGCACCACTGGGGATGCACTGCAGTGAGTCCAGAGAGTGCACTGGCACCACTGGGAATGCAGTGCAGTGAGTCCAGAGAGTGCACTGGCACCACTGGGGATGCAGTACAGTGAGTCCAGAGAGTGCACTGGCACCACTGGGGATGCGGTGCCGGGAGTCCAGAGAGTGCACTGGCACCACTGGGATGCACTGCAGTTACTCCAGAGTGCACTGGCTACACTGGGGATGCAGTACAGTGAGTCCAGAGAGTGCACTGGCAGCACTGGGGATGCACTGCAGTGAGTCCAGAGAGTGCTCTGGCACCACTGGGGATGCAGTGCAGTGAGTCCAGAGAGTGCACTGGCACCACTGGGGATGCAGTGCAGTGAGTCCAGAGAGTGCACTGGCACCACTCAGGGTGCAGTGCGGTGGGTCCAGAGAGTGCACTGGCACCACTGGGGATGCAGTGCAGTGAGTCCAGAGAGTGCACTGGCACCACTGGGGATGCACTGCAGTGAGTCCAGAGAGTGCACTGGCACCACTGGGGATGCAGTGCAGTGAGTCCAGAGAGTGCACTGGCACCACTGGGGATGCACTTCAGTGAGTCCAGAGAGTGCACGGGCTCCACTGGGGATGCAGTACAGTGAGTCCAGAGAGTGCACTGGCACCACTGGGGATGCAGTGCAGTGAGTCCAGAGAGTGCACTGGCACCACTGGGGATGCACTGCAGTGAGTCCAGAGAGTGCTCTGGCACCACTGGGGATGCAATGCAGTGAGTCCAGAGAGTGCACGGGCACCACTGGGGATGCAGTGCAGTGATTCCAGAGAGTGCACTGGCACATGTGGGGATGCACTACAGTGAGTCCAGAGAGTGCACTGGCACCACTGGGGATGCAGTGACGCGAGTCCAGAGAGTGCACTGGCACAACTGCGGATGCACTGCAGTCATTCCAGAGAGTGCACTGGCACCACACGGGATGCGGTGCAGTGAGTCCAGAGAGTGCACTGGCACCACTGGGGATGCGGTACCGGGAGTCCAGAGAGTGCTTTGGCACCACTGGGGATGCACTGCAGTTACTGCAGAGAGTGCACAGGCAACACTGGGGATGCCCTGCAGTGAGTCCAGAGAGTGCACTGTCACCACTGGGGATGCAGTACAGTAGGTCCAGAGAGTGCACTGGCACCACGGGGGATGCAGTGCAGTGAATCTAGTGAGTGCACTGGCACCACTGGGGATGCAGTGCAGTGAGTCCAGAGAGTGCACTGGCACCACTGGGGATGCACTGCAGTGAGCCCAGAGAGTGCACTGGCACCACTGGAGATGCGGTCCAGTGAGTCCAGTGAATGCACTGGTAGCACTGGGGATGCAGTGCAGTGAGTCCAGAGAGTGCTCTGGCACCATTGGTGATGCAGTATAGTGAGTCCAGAGAGTGCACTGGCACCACTGGGGATGCAGTGCAGTGAGTCCAGAGAGTGCACTTGCACCACTGGGGATGCACTTCAGTGAGTCCAGAGAGTGCACTGGCACCACTGGTGATGCAGTACAGTGAGTCCAGTGAGTGCACTGGCACCACTGGGGATGTAGTGCAGTGACTCGAGAGAGTGCACTTGCACCACTGGGGATGCAGTGCAGTGAGTCCAGAGAGTGCACTGGCACCACTGGTGATGCACTGCAGTGAGTCCAGAGAGTGCACTGGCACCACTGGGGATGCAGTGCTGTGAGTCCAGAGAGTGCACTGGCACCACTGGGGATGCACTGCAGTGAGTCCAGAGAGTGCACTGGCACCACTGGGGATGCAGTGCAGTGAGTCCAGAGACTTCACTGGCACCACTGGGAATGCAGAGAAGTGAGTCCAGAGAGTGCACTGGCACATCTGGGGATGCAGTGCAGTGAGTCCAGAGAGTGCACTGGCACCACTGGGGATGCAGTGCAGTGAGTCCAGAGAGTGCACTGGCACCACATGTGATGCAGTGCAGTGAGTCCAGAGAGTGCACTGGCACCAACGATGATGCAGTACAGTGAGTGCACTGGCACCACTGGGGATGTAGTGCAGTGACTCGAGAGAGTGCACTGGCACCACTGGGGATGCAGTGCAGTGAGTCCAGAGAGTACACCGGCACCACTGGTGATGCAGTGCAGTGAGTCCAGAGAGTGCACTGGCACCACTGGGGATGCAGTGCAGTGAGTCCAGAGAGTACACCGGCACCACTGGTGATGCAGTGCAGTGAGTCCAGAGAGTGCACTGGCACCACTGTGGATGCAGTGCAGTGAGTCCCGAGAGTGCACTGGCACCACCGGGGATGCACTGCAGTGAGTCCAGAGAGTGCACTGGCACCACTGGGGATGCACTGCAGTGAGTCCAGAGAGTGCACTGGCACTACTGGGGATGCACTGCAGTGAGTCCAGAGAGTGCACTGGCACCACTGGGGATGCAGTGCAGTGAGTCCAGAGAGTTCACTGGCACCACTGGCGATGCACTGCAGTGAGTCCAGAGAGTGCACTGGCACCACTGGGGATGCAGTGCAGTGAGTGCAGAGAGTGCACTGGCACCACTGGGGATGCAGTGCAGTGAGTCCAGAGAGTGCACTGGCACCACTGGGGATGCAGTGCAGTGAGTGCAGAGAGTGCACTGGCACCACTGGGGATGCAGTGCAGTGAGTCCAGAGAGTGCACTGGCACCACTGGGGATGCAGTGCCGCGAGTCCAGAGAGTGCACTGGCACCACTGGGGATGCGGTGCCGGAGGTCCAGAGAGTGCATTGGCACCACTGGGGATGCACTGCACTGACTCCAGAGAGTGCACTGGCACCACTGGTGATGCACTGCAGTGAGCCCAGAGAGTGCCCTGGCACCACTGGCGATGCGGTGCGGGGAGTCCAGAGAGTGCTTTGGCACCACTGGGGATGCACTGCAGTTACTCCAGAGAGTGCACAGGCAACACTGGGGATGCACTGCTGTGAGTCCAGAGAGTGCACTGCCACCACTGGGGATGCAGTGCAGTGAGTCCAGAGAGTGCACTGGCACCACTGGGGATGCACCTCAGTGAGTCCAGAGAGTGCACTGGCACCACTGGGGATGCACTGCAGTGAGTCCAGAGAGTGCACTGGCGCCACTGGAGATGCAGTGCAGTGTGTCCAGAGAGTGCACTGGCACCACTGGGGATGCAGTGCAGTGAGTCCAGAGAGTGCACTGGACCAGTGGGGATGCAGTACAGTGAGTCCAGAGAGTGCACTGGCACCACTGGGGATGATCTGCAGTGAGTCCAGAGAGTGCGCTGGCACCACTGGGGATGCAGTACAGTGAGTCCACAGAGTGCACTGGCACCACTGGGGATGCAGTGCAGTGAGTCCAGAGAGTGCACTGGCACCACTGGGGATGCAGTGCAGTGAGTCCACAGAGTGCACTGGCACCACTGGGGATGCACTGCAGTGAGTCCAGAGAGTGCACTGGCACCACTGGGGATGCACTTCAGTGAGTCCAGAGAGTGCACTGGCACCACTGGGGATGCATTGCAGTGAGTCCAGGGAGTGCACTGGCACCACTGGGGATGCAGTACAGTGAGTCCAGAGAGTGCACTGGCACCACTGGGGATGCAGTGCAGTGAGTCCAGAGAGTGCACTGGCACCACTGGGGATGCAGTGCAGTGAGTCCAGAGAGTGCACTGGCACCACTGGGGATGCACTTCAGTGAGTCCAGAGATTGCACTGGCACCAATGGTGATGCACTGCAGTGAGTCCAGAGATTGCACTGGCACCACTGGGGATACAGTGCAGTGAGTCCAGAGAGTGCACTGGCACCACTGGGGATGCAGTGCAGTGAGTCCAGAGAGTGCACTGGCACCACTGGGGATGCAGTGCAGTGAGTCCAGAGAGTGCACTGGCACCACTGGGGATGCAGTGCAGTGAGTGCAGAGAGTGCACTGGCACCACTGGGGATGCAGTGCAGTGAGTCCAGAGAGTGCTCTGGCACCACTGGGGATGCAGTCCAGTGAGTCCAGTGAATGCACTGGCACCACTGGGGATGCTGTGCAGTGAGTGCAGAGAGTGCACTGGCACCACCTGTGAAGCAGTACAGTGTGTCCAGTGAGTGCACTGGCACCACTGGGGATGCAGTGCAGTCAGTCCAGTGAGTAAACTGGCACCACTGGGGATGCAGTGCAGTGAGTGCAGAGAGTGCACTGGCACCACTGGGGATGCAGTGCAGTGAGTCCAGAGAGTGCACTGGCACCACTGGGGATGCAGTGCAGTGAGTCCAGAGAGTGCACTGGCACCACTGGGGATGCAGTGCAGTGAGTCCAGAGAGTGCACTGGCACCACTGGGGATGCAGTGCAGTGAGTGCAGAGAGTGCACTGGCACCACTGGGGATGCAGTGCAGTGAGTCCAGAGAGTGCACTGGCACCACTGGGGATGCAGTGCTGCGAGTCCAGAGAGTGCACTGGCACCACTGGGGATGCGGTGCCGGAGGTCCAGAGAGTGCATTGGCACCACTGGGGATGCACTGCACTGACTCCAGAGAGTGCACTGGCACCACTGGGGATGCACTGCAGTGAGCCCAGAGAGTGCCCTGGCACCACTGGCGATGCGGTGCCGGGAGTCCAGAGAGTGCTTTGGCACCACTGGGGATGCACTGCAGTTACTCCAGAGAGTGCACAGGCAACACTGGGGATGCACTGCAGTGAGTCCAGAGAGTGCACTGCCACCACTGGGGATGCAGCGCAGTGACTCCAGAGAGTGCAATGGCACCACTGGGGATGCGGTGCAGTGAGTCCAGAGAGTGCACTGGCACCACTCAGGGTGCAGTGCGGTGAGTCCAGAGAATGCACTGGCACCACTGGGGATGCAGTGCAGTGAGTCCAGAGAGTGCACTGGCACCACTGGGGATGCAGTGCACTGAGTCCAGAGAGTGCACTGGCACCACTGGGGATGCCCTGCAGTGAGTCCAGAGAGTGCACTGGCACCACTGGGGATGCAGTGCAGTGAGTCCTGAGAGTGCACTGGCATCACTGGGTATGCAGTGCAGTGAGTCCAGAGAGTGCACAGGCACCACTGGTGATGCGGTGCAGTGAGTCCAGAGAGTGCACTGGCACCACTGGAGATGCAGTACAGTGAGTCCAGTGAATGCACTGGCACCACTGGGGATGCAGTGCAGTGAGTCCAGAGAGTGCACTGGCACCACTGGTGATGCAGTATAATGAGTCCAGTGAGTGCACTGGCACCACTGGGGATGCAGTACAGTGAGTCCAGAGAGTGCACTGGCACCACTGGGGATGCACTGCAGTGAGTTCAGAGAGTGCACTGGCACCATTGATGATGCAGTACAGTAAGTCCAGTGAGTGCACTGGCACCACTGGGGATATAGTGCAGTGACTCGAGAGAGTGCACTGGCACCACTGGGGATGCATTGCAGTGAGTCCAGAGAGTGCACTGGCACCACTGGGGATGCAGTGCAGTGAGTCCAGAGAGTGCACTGGCACCACTGGGGATGCAGTGCAGTGAGTCCAGAGAGTGCATTGGCACCACTGGGGATGCACTGCAGTGAGTCCAGAGAGTGCACTGGCACCACTGGGGATGCACTGCAGTGAGTCCAGAGAGTGCACTGGCACCACTGGGGATGCAGTGCAGTGAGTCCAGAGAGTGCACTGGCACCACTGGGGATGCAGTGCAGTGAGTCCAGAGAGTGCACTGGCACCACTGGGGATGCCCTGCAGTGAGTCCAGAGAGTGCACTGGCACCACTGGGGATGCAGTGCAGTGAGTCCAGAGAATGCACTGGCGCCACTGGGGATGCAGTGCAGTCAGCCCAGTGAGTGTAATGGCACCACTGGGGATGCAGTGCAGTGAGTCCAGAGAGTGCACTGGCACCACTGGGGATGCACTGCAGTGAGTCCAGAGAGTGCACTGGCACCACTGGGGATGCAGTACAGTGAGTACAGAGAGTGCACTGGCACCACTGGGGATGCAGTGCAGTGAGTCCAGAGAGTGCACTGGCACCACTGGGGATGTAGTGCAGTGAGTCCAGAGAGTGCACTGGCACCAATGGGGATGCAGTGCCGCGAGTCCAGAGAGTGCACTGGCACCACTGGGGATGCGGTGCCGGAGGTCCAGAGAGTGCATTGGCACCACTGGGGATGCACCCCGGCAAGTCCAGAGAGTGCACTGGCACCACTGGGGATGCACTGCAGTGAGTCCAGAGAGTGCCCTGGCACCACTGGCGATGCGGTGCCGGGAGTCCAGAGAGTGCTTTGGCACCACTGGGGATGCACTGCAGTTACTGCAGAGAGTGCACAGACAACACTGGGGATGCATGCAGTGAGTCCAGAGAGTGCACTGCCACCACTGGAGATGCAGCGCAGTGACTCCAGAGAGTGCAATGGCACCACTGGGGATGCGGTGCAGTGAGTCCAGAGAGTGCACTGGCACCACTCAGGGTGCAGTGCGGTGAGTCCAGAGAATGCACTGGCACCACTGGGGATGCAGTGCAGTGAGTCCAGAGAGTGCACTGGCACCACTGGGGATGCACTGCAGTGAGTCCAGAGAGTGCACTGGCACCACTGGGGATGCCCTGCAGTGAGTCCAGAGAGTGCAGTGGCACCACTGGGGATGCAGTGCAGTCAGCCCACTGAGTGTACTGGCACCACTGGGGATGCACTGCAGTGAGTCCAGAGAGTGCACTGGCACCACTGGGAATGCAGTGCAGTGAGTCCAGAGAGTGCACTGGCACCACTGGGGATGCAGTACAGTGAGTCCAGAGAGTGCACTGGCACCACTGTGGATGCGGTGCCGGGAGTCCAGAGAGTGCACTGGCACCACTGGGATGCACTGCAGTTACTCCAGAGTGCACTGGCTACACTGGGGATGCTGTACAGTGAGTCCAGAGAGTGCACTGGCAGCACTGGGGATGCCCTGCAGTGAGTCCAGAGAGTGCTCTGGCACCACTGGGGATGCAGTGCAGTGAGTCCAGAGAGTGCACTGGCACCACTGGGGATGGGGTGCAGTGAGTCCAGAGAGTGCACTGGCACCACTGGGGATGCGGTGCCGGGAGTCCAGAGAGTGCACTGGCACCACTGGAGATGCAGTACAGTGAGTCCAGTGAATGCACTGGCACCACTGGGGATGCAGTGCAGTGAGTCCAGAGAGTGCACAGGCACCACTGGTGATGCAGTATAATGAGTCCAGTGAGTGCACTGGCACCACTGGGGATGCAGTACAGTGAGTCCAGAGAGTGCACTGGCACCACTGGGGATGCACTGCAGTGAGTTCAGAGAGTGCACTGGCACCATTGATGATGCAGTACAGTAAGTCCAGTGAGTGCACTGGCACCACTGGGGATATAGTGCAGTGACTCGAGAGAGTGCACTGGCACCACTGGGGATGCATTGCAGTGAGTCCAGAGAGTGCACTGGCACCACTGGGGATGCAGTGCAGTGAGTCCAGAGAGTGCACTGGCACCACTGGGGATGCAGTGCAGTGAGTCCAGAGAGTGCACTGGCACCACTGGGGATGCACTGCAGTGAGTCCAGAGAGTGCACTGGCACCACTGGGGATGCACTGCAGTGAGTCCACAGAGTGCACTGGCACCACTGGGGATGCAGTGCAGTGAGTCCAGAGAGTGCACTGGCACCACTGGGGATGCAGTGCAGTGAGTCCAGAGAGTGCACTGGCACCACTGGGGATGCCCTGCAGTGAGTCCAGAGAGTGCACTGGCACCACTGGGGATGCAGTGCAGTGAGTCCAGAGAATGCACTGGCGCCACTGGGGATGCAGTGCAGTCAGCCCAGTGAGTGTACTGGCACCACTGGGGATGCAGTGCAGTGAGTCCAGAGAGTGCACTGGCACCACTGGGGATGCAGTGCAGTGAGTCCAGAGAGTGCACTGGCACCACTGGGGATGCAGTACAGTGAGTACAGAGAGTGCACTGGCACCACTGGGGATGCAGTGCAGTGAGTCCAGAGAGTGCACTGGCACCACTGGGGATGTAGTGCAGTGAGTCCAGAGAGTGCACTGGCACCACTGGGGATGCAGTGCCGCGAGTCCAGAGAGTGCACTGGCACCACTGGGGATGCGGTGCCGGAGGTCCAGAGAGTGCATTGGCACCACTGGGGATGCACCCCGGCAAGTCCAGAGAGTGCACTGGCACCACTGGGGATGCACTGCAGTGAGTCCAGAGAGTGCCCTGGCACCACTGGCGATGCGGTGCCGGGAGTCCAGAGAGTGCTTTGGCACCACTGGGGATGCACTGCAGTTACTGCAGAGAGTGCACAGGCAACACTGGGGATGCATGCAGTGAGTCCAGAGAGTGCACTGCCACAACTGGAGATGCAGCGCAGTGACTCCAGAGAGTGCAATGGCACCACTGGGGATGCGGTGCAGTGAGTCCAGAGAGTGCACTGGCTCCACTCAGGGTGCAGTGCGGTGAGTCCAGAGAATGCACTGGCACCACTGGGGATGCAGTGCAGTGAGTCCAGAGAGTGCACTGGCACCACTGGGGATGCACTGCAGTGAGTCCAGAGAGTGCAGTGGCACCACTGGGGATGCAGTGCAGTCAGCCCACTGAGTGTACTGGCACCACTGGGGATGCACTGCAGTGAGTCCAGAGAGTGCACTGGCACCACTGGGAATGCAGTGCAGTGAGTCCAGAGAGTGCACTGGCACCACTGGGGATGCAGTACAGTGAGTCCAGAGAGTGCACTGGCACCACTGGGGATGCGGTGCCGGCAGTCCAGAGAGTGCACTGGCACCACTGGGATGCACTGCAGTTACTCCAGAGTGCACTGGCTACACTGGGGATGCAGTACAGTGAGTCCAGAGAGTGCACTGGCAGCACTGGGGATGCACTGCAGTGAGTCCAGAGAGTGCTCTGGCACCACTGGGGATGCAGTGCAGTGAGTCCAGAGAGTGCACTGGCACCACTGGGGATGCAGTGCAGTGAGTCCAGAGAGTGCACTGGCACCACTCAGGGTGCAGTGCGGTGAGTCCAGAGAGTGCACTGGCACCACTGGGGATGCAGTGCAGTGAGTCCAGAGAGTGCACTGGCACCACTGGGGATGCACTGCAGTGAGTCCAGAGAGTGAATTGGCACCACTGGGGATGCAGTGCAGTGAGTCCAGAGAGTGCACTGGCACCACTGGGGATGCCCTGCAGTGAGTCCAGAGAGTGCAGTGGCACCACTGGGGATGCAGTGCACTCAGCCCACTGAGTGTACTGGCACCACTGGGGATGCACTGCAGTGAGTCCAGAGAGTGCACTGGCACCACTGGGAATGCAGTGCAGTGAGTCCAGAGAGTGCACTGGCACCACTGGGGATGCAGTACAGTGAGTCCAGAGAGTGCACTGGCACCACTGGGGATGCGGTGCCGGGAGTCCAGAGAGTGCACTGGCACCACTGGGATGCACTGCAGTTACTCCAGAGTGCACTGGCTACACTGGGGATGCAGTACAGTGAGTCCAGAGAGTGCACTGGCAGCACTGGGGATGCACTGCAGTGAGTCCAGAGAGTGCTCTGGCACCACTGGGGATGCAGTGCAGTGAGTCCAGAGAGTGCACTGGCACCACTGGGGATGCAGTGCAGTGAGTCCAGAGAGTGCACTGGCACCACTCAGGGTGCAGTGCGGTGGGTCCAGAGAGTGCACTGGCACCACTGGGGATGCAGTGCAGTGAGTCCAGAGAGTGCACTGGCACCACTGGGGATGCACTGCAGTGAGTCCAGAGAGTGCACTGGCACCACTGGGGATGCAGTGCAGTGAGTCCAGAGAGTGCACTGGCACCACTGGGGATGCACTTCAGTGAGTCCAGAGAGTGCACGGGCTCCACTGGGGATGCAGTACAGTGAGTCCAGAGAGTGCACTGGCACCACTGGGGATGCAGTGCAGTGAGTCCAGAGAGTGCACTGGCACCACTGGGGATGCACTGCAGTGAGTCCAGAGAGTGCTCTGGCACCACTGGGGATGCAATGCAGTGAGTCCAGAGAGTGCACGGGCACCACTGGGGATGCAGTGCAGTGATTCCAGAGAGTGCACTGGCACATGTGGGGATGCACTACAGTGAGTCCAGAGAGTGCACTGGCACCACTGGGGATGCAGTGACGCGAGTCCAGAGAGTGCACTGGCACAACTGGGGATGCACTGCAGTCATTCCAGAGAGTGCACTGGCACCACACGGGATGCGGTGCAGTGAGTCCAGAGAGTGCACTGGCACCACTGGGGATGCGGTACCGGGAGTCCAGAGAGTGCTTTGGCACCACTGGGGATGCACTGCAGTTACTGCAGAGAGTGCACAGGCAACACTGGGGATGCCCTGCAGTGAGTCCAGAGAGTGCACTGTCACCACTGGGGATGCAGTACAGTAGGTCCAGAGAGTGCACTGGCACCACGGGGGATGCAGTGCAGTGAATCTAGTGAGTGCACTGGCACCACTGGGGATGCAGTGCAGTGAGTCCAGAGAGTGCACTGGCACCACTGGGGATGCACTGCAGTGAGCCCAGAGAGTGCACTGGCACCACTGGAGATGCGGTCCAGTGAGTCCAGTGAATGCACTGGTAGCACTGGGGATGCAGTGCAGTGAGTCCAGAGAGTGCTCTGGCACCATTGGTGATGCAGTATAGAGAGTCCAGAGAGTGCACTGGCACCACTGGGGATGCAGTGCAGTGAGTCCAGAGAGTGCACTTGCACCACTGGGGATGCACTTCAGTGAGTCCAGAGAGTGCACTGGCACCACTGGTGATGCAGTACAGTGAGTCCAGTGAGTGCACTGGCACCACTGGGGATGTAGTGCAGTGACTCGAGAGAGTGCACTTGCACCACTGGGGATGCAGTGCAGTGAGTCCAGAGAGTGCACTGGCACCACTGGTGATGCACTGCAGTGAGTCCAGAGAGTGCACTGGCACCACTGGGGATGCAGTGCTGTGAGTCCAGAGAGTGCACTGGCACCACTGGGGATGCACTGCAGTGAGTCCAGAGAGTGCACTGGCACCACTGGGGATGCAGTGCAGTGAGTCCAGAGACTTCACTGGCACCACTGGGAATGCAGAGAAGTGAGTCCAGAGAGTGCACTGGCACATCTGGGGATGCAGTGCAGTGAGTCCAGAGAGTGCACTGGCACCACTGGGGATGCAGTGCAGTGAGTCCAGAGAGTGCACTGGCACCACATGTGATGCAGTGCAGTGAGTCCAGAGAGTGCACTGGCACCACTGGGGCTGCAGTGCAGTGAGTCCAGAGAGTGCACTGGCACCACTGGGGATGCAGTGCAGTGAGTCCAGAGAGTGCACTGGCACCACTGGTGATGCAGTACAGTGAGTCCAGAGAGTGCACTGGCACCACTGGGGATGCGGTGCAGTGAGTCCAGAGAGTGCACTGGCACCACTGGGGTTGCAGTGCAGTGAGTCCAGAGAGTGCACTGGCACCACTGGTGATGCAGTACAGTGAGTCCAGAGAGTGCACTGGCACCACTGGGGATGCAGTGCAGTGAGTCCAGAGAGTGCACTGGCACCACTGGGGATGTAGTGCAGTGAGTCCAGAGAGTGCACTGGCACCACTGGGGATGCAGTGCCGCGAGTCCAGAGAGTGCACTGGCACCACTGGGGATGCGGTGCCGGAGGTCCAGAGAGTGCATTGGCACCACTGGGGATGCACCCCGGCAAGTCCAGAGAGTGCACTGGCACCACTGGGGATGCACTGCAGTGAGTCCAGAGAGTGCCCTGGCACCACTGGCGATGCGGTGCCGGGAGTCCAGAGAGTGCTTTGGCACCACTGGGGATGCACTGCAGTTACTGCAGAGAGTGCACAGGCAACACTGGGGATGCATGCAGTGAGTCCAGAGAGTGCACTGCCACAACTGGAGATGCAGCGCAGTGACTCCAGAGAGTGCAATGGCACCACTGGGGATGCGGTGCAGTGAGTCCAGAGAGTGCACTGGCTCCACTCAGGGTGCAGTGCGGTGAGTCCAGAGAATGCACTGGCACCACTGGGGATGCAGTGCAGTGAGTCCAGAGAGTGCACTGGCACCACTGGGGATGCACTGCAGTGAGTCCAGAGAGTGCAGTGGCACCACTGGGGATGCAGTGCAGTCAGCCCACTGAGTGTACTGGCACCACTGGGGATGCACTGCAGTGAGTCCAGAGAGTGCACTGGCACCACTGGGAATGCAGTGCAGTGAGTCCAGAGAGTGCACTGGCACCACTGGGGATGCAGTACAGTGAGTCCAGAGAGTGCACTGGCACCACTGGGGATGCGGTGCCGGCAGTCCAGAGAGTGCACTGGCACCACTGGGATGCACTGCAGTTACTCCAGAGTGCACTGGCTACACTGGGGATGCAGTACAGTGAGTCCAGAGAGTGCACTGGCAGCACTGGGGATGCACTGCAGTGAGTCCAGAGAGTGCTCTGGCACCACTGGGGATGCAGTGCAGTGAGTCCAGAGAGTGCACTGGCACCACTGGGGATGCAGTGCAGTGAGTCCAGAGAGTGCACTGGCACCACTCAGGGTGCAGTGCGGTGAGTCCAGAGAGTGCACTGGCACCACTGGGGATGCAGTGCAGTGAGTCCAGAGAGTGCACTGGCACCACTGGGGATGCACTGCAGTGAGTCCAGAGAGTGAATTGGCACCACTGGGGATGCAGTGCAGTGAGTCCAGAGAGTGCACTGGCACCACTGGGGATGCCCTGCAGTGAGTCCAGAGAGTGCAGTGGCACCACTGGGGATGCAGTGCAGTCAGCCCACTGAGTGTACTGGCACCACTGGGGATGCACTGCAGTGAGTCCAGAGAGTGCACTGGCACCACTGGGAATGCAGTGCAGTGAGTCCAGAGAGTGCACTGGCACCACTGGGGATGCAGTACAGTGAGTCCAGAGAGTGCACTGGCACCACTGGGGATGCGGTGCCGGGAGTCCAGAGAGTGCACTGGCACCACTGGGATGCACTGCAGTTACTCCAGAGTGCACTGGCTACACTGGGGATGCAGTACAGTGAGTCCAGAGAGTGCACTGGCAGCACTGGGGATGCACTGCAGTGAGTCCAGAGAGTGCTCTGGCACCACTGGGGATGCAGTGCAGTGAGTCCAGAGAGTGCACTGGCACCACTGGGGATGCAGTGCAGTGAGTCCAGAGAGTGCACTGGCACCACTCAGGGTGCAGTGCGGTGGGTCCAGAGAGTGCACTGGCACCACTGGGGATGCAGTGCAGTGAGTCCAGAGAGTGCACTGGCACCACTGGGGATGCACTGCAGTGAGTCCAGAGAGTGCACTGGCACCACTGGGGATGCAGTGCAGTGAGTCCAGAGAGTGCACTGGCACCACTGGGGATGCACTTCAGTGAGTCCAGAGAGTGCACGGGCTCCACTGGGGATGCAGTACAGTGAGTCCAGAGAGTGCACTGGCACCACTGGGGATGCAGTGCAGTGAGTCCAGAGAGTGCACTGGCACCACTGGGGATGCACTGCAGTGAGTCCAGAGAGTGCTCTGGCACCACTGGGGATGCAATGCAGTGAGTCCAGAGAGTGCACGGGCACCACTGGGGATGCAGTGCAGTGATTCCAGAGAGTGCACTGGCACATGTGGGGATGCACTACAGTGAGTCCAGAGAGTGCACTGGCACCACTGGGGATGCAGTGACGCGAGTCCAGAGAGTGCACTGGCACAACTGGGGATGCACTGCAGTCATTCCAGAGAGTGCACTGGCACCACACGGGATGCGGTGCAGTGAGTCCAGAGAGTGCACTGGCACCACTGGGGATGCGGTACCGGGAGTCCAGAGAGTGCTTTGGCACCACTGGGGATGCACTGCAGTTACTGCAGAGAGTGCACAGGCAACACTGGGGATGCCCTGCAGTGAGTCCAGAGAGTGCACTGTCACCACTGGGGATGCAGTACAGTAGGTCCAGAGAGTGCACTGGCACCACGGGGGATGCAGTGCAGTGAATCTAGTGAGTGCACTGGCACCACTGGGGATGCAGTGCAGTGAGTCCAGAGAGTGCACTGGCACCACTGGGGATGCACTGCAGTGAGCCCAGAGAGTGCACTGGCACCACTGGAGATGCGGTCCAGTGAGTCCAGTGAATGCACTGGTAGCACTGGGGATGCAGTGCAGTGAGTCCAGAGAGTGCTCTGGCACCATTGGTGATGCAGTATAGTGAGTCCAGAGAGTGCACTGGCACCACTGGGGATGCAGTGCAGTGAGTCCAGAGAGTGCACTTGCACCACTGGGGATGCACTTCAGTGAGTCCAGAGAGTGCACTGGCACCACTGGTGATGCAGTACAGTGAGTCCAGTGAGTGCACTGGCACCACTGGGGATGTAGTGCAGTGACTCGAGAGAGTGCACTTGCACCACTGGGGATGCAGTGCAGTGAGTCCAGAGAGTGCACTGGCACCACTGGTGATGCACTGCAGTGAGTCCAGAGAGTGCACTGGCACCACTGGGGATGCAGTGCTGTGAGTCCAGAGAGTGCACTGGCACCACTGGGGATGCACTGCAGTGAGTCCAGAGAGTGCACTGGCACCACTGGGGATGCAGTGCAGTGAGTCCAGAGACTTCACTGGCACCACTGGGAATGCAGAGAAGTGAGTCCAGAGAGTGCACTGGCACATCTGGGGATGCAGTGCAGTGAGTCCAGAGAGTGCACTGGCACCACTGGGGATGCAGTGCAGTGAGTCCAGAGAGTGCACTGGCACCACATGTGATGCAGTGCAGTGAGTCCAGAGAGTGCACTGGCACCACTGGGGCTGCAGTGCAGTGAGTCCAGAGAGTGCACTGGCACCACTGGGGATGCAGTGCAGTGAGTCCAGAGAGTGCACTGGCACCACTGGTGATGCAGTACAGTGAGTCCAGAGAGTGCACTGGCACCACTGGGGATGCGGTGCAGTGAGTCCAGAGAGTGCACTGGCACCACTGGGGTTGCAGTGCAGTGAGTCCAGAGAGTGCACTGGCACCACTGGGGATGCAGTGCAGTGAGTCCAGATACTTCACTGGCACCACTGGGAATGCAGAGAAGTGAGTCCAGAGAGTGCACTGGCACCACTGGGGATGCAGTGCAGTGAGTCCAGAGAGTGCACTGGCACCACCTGTGATGCAGTGCAGTGAGTCCAGAGAGTGCACTGGCACCACTGGGGCTGCAGTGGAGTGAGTCCAGAGAGTGCACTGGCACCACTGGGGATGCAGTGCAGTGAGTCCAGAGAGTGCACTGGCACCACTGGCGATGCAGTACAGTGAGTCCAGAGAGTGCACTGGCACCACTGGGGATGCACTGCAGTGAGTCCAGAGAGTGCACTGTCACCACAGGGGATGCACTACAGTGAGTCCAGAGATTGCACTGGCACCACTGGGGATACAGTGCAGTGAGTCCAGAGAGTGCACTGGCAACACAGGGGCTTCAGTGCAGTGAGTCCAGAGAGTGCACTGGCAGCACTGGGGATGCACTGCAGTGAGTCCAGAAGGTGCACTGGCACCAGTGGGGATGCAGTACAGTGAGTCCACAGAGTGCACTGGACCAGTGGGGATGCAGTAGAATGAGTCCAGAGAGTGCACTGGCACCACTGGGGATGCAGTGCAGTGAGTCCAGAGAGTGCACTGGCACCACTGGGGATGCACTTCAGTATCTCCAGATAGTGCACTGGCACCACTGGGGATGCAGTGCAGTGAGTCCAAAGACTTCACTGACACCACTGGGGATGCACTTCAGTGAGTCCAGAGAGTGCACTGGCACCACTGGGGATGCAGTGAAGTGAGTGCAGAGAGTGCATTGGCACCACTGGGGATGCAGTGCAGTGAATCCTGTTAGTACACTGGCACCACTGGGGATGCAGTGCAGTGAGTCCAGAGAGCTCACTGGCACCACTGGGGATGCACTGCAGTGAGTCCAGAGAGTGCACTGGCACCAGTGGAGATGCAGTACAGTGAGTCCAGTGAATGCACGGGAACCACTGGGGATGCAGTGCAGTGAGTCCAGAGAGTGCACTGGCAGCACTGGTAATGCAGTACTGTAAGTCCAGTGAGTGCACTGGCTCCACTGGGCCTGCAGTGCAGTGAGTCCAGAGAGTGCACTGGCACCACTGGGGATGCAGTGCAGTAAGTCCAGAGAGTGCACTGGCACCAACGATGATGCAGTACAGTGAGTGCACTGGCACCACTGGGGATGTAGTGCAGTGACTCGAGAGAGTGCACTGGCACCACTGGGGATGCACTGCAGTGAGTCCAGAGAGTACACCGTCACCACTGGTGATGCAGTGCAGTGAGTCCAGAGAGTGCACTGGCACCACTGTGGATGCAGTGCAGTGAGTCCCGAGAGTGCACTGGCACCACCGGGGATGCACTGCAGTGAGTCCAGAGATTGCACTGGCACCACTGGGGATGCAGTACAGTGAGTCCAGAGAGTGCACTGGCACCACTGGGGATGCAGTGCAGTGAGTCCAGAGAGTGCACTGGCACCACTGGGGATGCAGTGCCGCGAGTCCAGAGAGTGCACTGGCACCACTGGGGATGCAGTGCAGTGAGTCCAGAGAGTGCACTGGCACCACTGGGGATGCAGTGCAGTGAGTCCAGAGAGTGCACTGGACCAGTGGGGATGCATTTCAGTGACTCCAGAGAGTGCACTGGCACCACTGGGGATGCACCTCAGTGAGTCCAGAGAGTGCACTGGCACCACTGGGGATGCACTGCAGTGAGTCCAGAGAGTGCACTGGCGCCACTGGAGATGCAGTGCAGTGTGTCCAGAGAGTGCACTGGCACCACTGGGGATGCACTGCAGTGAGTCCAGAGAGTGCACTGGACCAGTGGGGATGCAGTACAGTGAGTCCAGAGAGTGCACTGGCACCACTGGGGATGCACTGCAGTGAGTCCAGAGAGTGCGCTGGCACTACTGGGGATGCAGTACAGTGAGTCCACAGAGTGCACTGGCACCACTGGGGATGCAGTGCAGTGAGTCCAGAGATTGCACTGGCACCACTGGGGATGCAGTGCAGTGAGTCCAGAGAGTGCACTGGCACCACTGGGGATGCAGTACAGTGAGTCCAGAGAGTTCACTGGCACCACTGGTGATGCACTGCAGTGAGTCCAGAGAGTGCACTGGCACCACTGGGGATGCAGTGCAGTGAGTCCAGAGAGTGCACTGGCACCACTGGTGATGCACTGCAGTGAGTCCAGAGATTGCACTGGCACCAATGGTGATGCACTGCAGTGAGTCCAGAGATTGCACTGGCACCACTGGGGATGCAGTACAGTGAGTCCAGAGAGTGCACTGGCACCACTGGGAATGCACTGCAGTGAGTCCAGAGAGTGCACTGGCACCACTGGGGATACAGTACAGTGAGTCCAGAGAGTGCACTGGCACCACTGGGGATGCACTGCAGTGAGTCCAGAGAGTGCACTGGCACCACTGGGGATGCACTACAGTGAGTCCAGAGATTGCACTGGCACCACTGGGGATACAGTGCAGTGAGTCCAGAGAGTGCACTGGCACCACTGGGGATGCAGTGCAGTGAGTCCAGAGAGTGCACTGGCACCACTGGTGATACAGTGCAGTGAGTCCAGAGAGTGCACTGGCACCACTGGGGATGCAGTGCAGTGAGTCCAGAGAGTGCACTGGCACCACTGTGGATGCAGTGCAGTGAGTGCAGAGAGTGCACTGGCACCACTGGGGATGCAGTGCAGTGAGTCCAGAGAGTGCTCTGGCACCACTGGGGATGCAGTCCAGTGAGTCCAGTGAATGCACTGGCACCACTGGGGATGCTGTGCAGTGAGTGCAGAGAGTGCACTGGCACCACCTGTGAAGCAGTACAGTGTGTCCAGTGAGTGCACTGGCACCACTGGGGATGCAGTGCAGTCAGTCCAGTGAGTAAACTGGCACCACTGGGGATGCAGTGCAGTGAGTCCAGAGAGTGCACTGGCACCACTGGGGATGCAGTGCAGTGAGTCCAGAGAGTGCACTGGCACCACTGGGGATGTGTCCAGTGAGTCCAGTGAGTGCACTGGCACCACTGGGGATGCAGTGCAGTCAGTCCAGTGAGTGCACTGGCACCACTGGGGGTGCAGTACAGTGAGTCCAGAGAGTGCACTGGCACCACTGGGGATGCCCTGCAGTGAGTCCAGAGAGTGCACTGGCACCAATGGTGATGCAGTGCAGTGAGTCCAGAGAGTGCACTGGCACCACTGGGGATGCACTGCAGTGAGTCCAGAGAGTGCACTGGCACCACTGGGAATGCAGTGCTGTGACTCCAGAGAGTGCACTGGCACCACTGGGGATGCACTGCAATGAGTCCAGAGAGTGCACTGGCACCACTGGGGATGCACTTCAGTGAGTCCAGAGAGTGCACTGGCACCACTGGGGATGCAGTGCAGTGAGTCCAGAGAGTGCACTGGCACCACTGGGGTTGCAGTGCAGTGAGTCCAGAGAGTGCACTGGCACCACTGGGGATGCAGTGCAGTGAGTCCAGTGAGTGTACTGGCACCACTGTGGATGCAGTGCAGTGAGTCCAGAGAGTGCTCTGGCACCACTGGGGATGCAGTCCAGCGAGTCCAGTGAATGCACTGGCACCACTGGGGATGCTGTGCAGTGAGTGCAGAGAGTGCACTGGCACCACCTGTGAAGCAGTACAGTGTGTCCAGTGAGTGCACTGGCACCACTGGGGATGCAGTGCAGTGAGTGCAGAGAGTGCACTGGCACCACTGGGGATGCAGTGCAGTGAGTCCAGAGAGTGCACTGGCACCACTGGGGATGTGTCCAGTGAGTCCAGTGAGTGCACTGGCACCACTGGGGATGCAGTGCAGTCAGTCCAGTGAGTGCACTGGCACCACTGGGGGTGCAGTACAGTGAGTCCAGAGAGTGCACTGGCACCACTGGGGATGCCCTGCAGTGAGTCCAGAGAGTGCACTGGCACCAATGGTGATGCAGTGCAGTGAGTCCAGAGAGTGCACTGGCACCACTGGGGATGCAGTGCAGTGAGTCCAGAGAGTGCACTGGCACCACTGGGGATGCAGTGCTGTGACTCCAGAGAGTGCACTGGCACCACTGGGGATGCACTGCAATGAGTCCAGAGAGTGCACTGGCACCACTGGGGATGCACTGCAGTGAGTCCAGAGATTGCACTGTCACCATTGTGGATGCAGTACAGTGAGTCCAGAGAGTGCACTGGCACCACTGGGGATGCACTTCAGTGAGTCCAGAGAGTGCACTGGCACCACTGGGGATGCAGTGCAGTGAGTCCAGAGAGTGCACTGGCACCACTGGTGTTGCAGTGCAGTGAGTCCAGAGAGTGCACTGGCACCCCTGGGGATGCAGTGCAGTGAGTCCAGTGAGTGTACTGGCACCACTGGGGATGCCCTGCAGTGAGCCCAGAGAGTGCACTGGCACCACTGAGAATGCACTTCAGTGAGTCCAGAGAGTGCACTGGCACCACTGGGGATGCACTGCAGTGAGTCCAGAGAGTGCACTGGCACCACTCGGGATGCAGTACAGTGAGTCCAGTGAGTGCACTGGCACCACTGGGCCTGCAGTGCAGTGAGTCCAGAGAGTGCACTGGCACCACTGGGGATGCAGTGCAGTAAGTCCAGAGAGTGCACTGGCACCACTGATGATGCAGTACAGTGAGTCCAGTGAGTGCACTGGAACCACTGGGGATGTAGTGCAGTGACTCGAGAGCGTGCACTGACACCACTGGGGATGCAGTGCAGTGAGTCCAGAGAGTACACTTGCACCACTGGTGATGCAGTGCAGTGAGTCCAGAGAGTGCACTGGCACCACTGGGGATGCACTGCAGTGAGTCCAGAGAGTGCACTGGCTGCAGTGGGGATGCAGTGCAGTGAGTCCAGAGAGTGCACTGGCACCACTGGGGATGCACTGTAGTGAGTCAAGAGAGTGCACTGGCACTACTGGGGATGCAGTGCTGTGAGTCCAGAGAGTGCACTGGCACCACTGGGGATGCACTGCAGTGAGTCCACAGAGTGCACTGGCACCACTGGGGATGCAGTGCAGTGAGTCCAGAGAGTGCACTGGCACCACTGGGGATGTACTGCAGTGAGTCCAGAGATTGCACTGGCACCACTGGGGATGCAGTGCAGTGAGTCCACAGAGTGCACTGGCACCACTGGGGATGCAGTACAGTGAGTCCAGAGAGTGCACTGGCACCACTGGGGATGCAGTGCAGTGAGTCCAGAGATTGCACTGGCACTACTGGGGATGCAGTGCAGTGAGTCCAGAGAGTGCACTGGCACCACTGGGGTGCACTGCAGTGAGTGCAGAGAGTGCACTGGCACCACTGGGGATGCAGTACAGTGAGTCCAGAGAGTGCACTGGCACCACTGGGGATGCACTGCAGTGAGTCCAGAGAGTGCACTGGCACCACTGGGGATGCAGTGCAGTGAGTCCAGAGAGTGCACTGGCACCACTGGGGATGCACTACAGTGAGTCCAGAGATTGCACTGGCACTACTGTGGATGCAGTGCAGTGAGTCCAGAGAGTGCACTGGCACCACTGGGGATGCACTTCAGTGAGTCCAGAGAGTGCACTGGCACCACTGGGGATGCACTGCAGTGAGTCCAGAGAGTGCACTGGCACCACTGGGGATGCAGTGCTGTGACTCCGGAGAGCGCACTGGCACCACTGGGGATGCAGTGCAGTCTGTCCAGTGAGTGCACTGGCACCACTGGGGATGCAGTGCAGTGAGTCCATAGATTGCACTGGCACCACTGGGGATGCAGTTCTGTGACTCCAGAGAGCGCACTGGCACCACTGGGGATGCAGTGCAGTGAGTGCAGAGAGTGCACTGGCACCACTGGGGATGCAGTGCAGTGAGTGCAGAGAGTGCACTGGCACCACTGGGGATGCAGTGCAGTGAGTCCAGAGAGTGCACTGGCACCACTGGGGATGCACTGCAGTGAGTCCAGAGAGTGCACTGGCACCGCTGGGGATGCAGTGCAGTGAGTCCAGAGAGTGCACTGGCACCACTAGGGATGCACTGCAGTGAGTCCAGAGAGTGCACTGGCACCACTGGGGATGCACTGCAGTGAGTCCAGAGAGTGCACTGGCACCACTGGGGATGCAGTGCAGTGAGTCCAGAGAGTGCACTGGCACCACTGGGGATGCAGTGCAGTGAGTGCAGAGAGTGCACTGGCACCACTGGGGATGGTTTTCAAGCCAACTGCATTAACCGCTCATGCTTCTTTCTTATGAGACGTTAGTAAACCAATTACATAGCCTTGTCAAGACTAAATCACAGGTAAAAATCCTGTACATCTCATGTGGCCAACCACTCCCAACTAGGATTCCAAGAACCAGGAGGTTCGGTGAAAATAGGGCTAGTGCTATTAGAGGGGTGATTATTAGGGTAAGCCCTAAGCTGTCTTTAATGGAGAAGTATGGGTGGAATGGGATTTTGTCGCAGTCTGATACGATTCCTAGTGGGTTATTTGAGCCTGATTCGTGTAGGAAGGTTAGGTGGACTAGGGTGATTCCTGCAATTAGGAAGGGCAGTAGGAAGTGGATGGCGAAGAATCGGGTTAAGGTTGGATTGTCTACTGAGAATCCTCCTCAGGCTCATTCTACTAGAGTTTGCCCAATGTACGGGATGGCTGAGAATAGGTTGGTGATTACGGTGGCCCCTCAGAATGACATTTGTCCTCATGGGAGGACATACCCTACGAAGGCAGTTGCTATTAGGGTGAGTAGGAGGATTACTCCTGTGTTTCAGGTTTCTTTGTATAGGTAGGAGCCGTAGTAGAGGCCTCGTCCGATGTGTAAGTAGATGCAGATAAAGAAGAGCGAAGCACCGTTGGCGTGGAGGTTGCGGATGAGCCATCCGTACTGGACGTCTCGGCATGTGTGAGCTACTGAGGAGAAGGCGAGTGAAGTGTCTGCGGTGTAGTGTATGGCTAGTAGCAGGCCTGTTAGGATTTGTGTGGCTAAGCAGATGGCTAGAAGGGAGCCGAAGTTTCATCAGGCAGAGATGTTGGAGGGGGCGGGTAGGTCGATTAGGGAGTTGTTGATTATTTTTAGTAGGGGATGGGATTTGCGGATGTTAGGGGCCATTAGTGAGTCTGTGTGTTATTAGGATTATTACCAGGATGGAGAGGGCGAAGGATCCTAGGTAGGCCTTAATTAGCCCTGTGTGTATTGAGGTTGCGGCTTTGCTTGCGGCTACTTGTAGTTCAGCAAGGCCCTCTGGCCCTATTTTTTTGAGTCAGGAGAGGTCGATCAAGTGTAGGGCAATGTTTTGTCCCTTTTCTAGTAGGTTTTTGGAGAAGAATCGGTGTACTAGGGGGTTGAAGTACCCTAATGCAGAGGAGAAGTTTATGAGGGGGTTTGGTTTGGGGTGAGTGAGGGTGTGTGTTATGTTCGATAGTTCTAGGCCTAGGATGATTCCTAGGATTGTTATGAGGATGGCAGCGGTTTTGGTGATAAGGGGTATGGTTATTGGGGGGGTTTTGGTTGGTGTGATGAAAGAGGTAATGATTATTCCTGCTGTAATGCTGCCTAGGGCGAGTCGGGTTAGGGGGGGCGGTGATTAGTGGGTTGTTTTCGTTTATTGATACTATTGGGGGGATTCGGGTTTGTCCAGCTTGGACTAGGATGGTTATGCGGATGCTGTAGGTTGCGGTGAATGCTGTGGCTATAAGGGTTAGGAGTAGGGCTCAAGTATTTAGGTATGATGTGTTTAAGCTTTCGATGATGAGGTCTTTTGAGTAGAATCCGGCTAGGAATGGGGTTCCTATCAGCGCCAGGTTTCCGATGGTTAGGCAGGAAGTAGTGACTGGGAGTATTTTCTGTAGGCCTCCTATCTTTCGGATATCTTGTTCTCCGTTTAGGTTGTGGATGATAGACCCTGAGCATAGGAATAGTATGGCTTTAAAGAAGGCATGGGTTGAGATGTGTAGGAAGGCTAGTTGTGGGAGGTTTAGTCCGATAGTGACTATTATTAGTCCTAGTTGGCTGGATGTTGAGAAAGCAATGATTTTTTTGATGTCATTTTGGGTTAGGGCGCATGTGGCAGCGAATAGGGTTGATAGAGCACCTAGGCATAGGCAGGCGGTTAGGGCTGTGTGGTTGGTGGCTAGCAGGGGGTGCATGCGGATGAGCAGGAAGATTCCGGCTACTACTATGGTACTGGAGTGCAGTAGGGCTGATACTGGGGTGGGGCCTTCTATTGCTGCGGGCAGTCATGGGTGGAGTCCAAATTGGGCGGATTTTCCTGCGGCTGCGAGGATTAATCCTATGAGGGGGAGGATTGGGGTTTGGTGGGGGTGTACGGCTTGTTGGATCTCTCAGGTGTTGAATGTTGAAGCTAGTCATGCTATGCTCAGGATCAGTCCGATGTCTCCGATTCGGTTGTAGATTACGGCTTGTAGGGCGGCGGTGTTGGCATCTGCTCGGCCTTGTCATCAGCCGATGAGAAGGAAGGACATGATTCCCACTCCTTCCCAGCCTACGAATAGGAGGAATATGTTGTTTGCGGTTGTTAGGAGGAGTATGGCGACTAGGAATGTCAGTAGGTAGGTGAAAAATTTTGTTACGTATGGCTCTGAGGCCATGTATCATATGGCGAATTGTAGGATTGATCATGTTACAAATAGGGCGATTGGAAGAAATGTTATTGAGTATTGGTCTATTTTTAGGCTCAGGGGGATTTTAAAGTTTATAATGAATTTTCACTCCCAGTGGCAGGTGACAGATTCTACTCCCGAGTAGATGAATGCGGTTGTAGGGGCTAGGCTAATTAGGAATGCGGTTTTAACAGCGCGGGTGGTGGCTTGTGGGGTGTTTTTAAAGTTTTTAAATAGAAATGGCAGGATGATTGGGGTTAGGAGGATTGTCAGCGTGAGTAGTGTGAGGGAGTTGATTAGTAGTGTGGGGTTCACTACTTTTACTTGGATTTGCACCAAGATGGGTGGTTCCTAAGACCAGTGGATTGCTGTTATCCTTTAAAAGTAAGGGGGCTGAGGTTTTAGGCTCAGATGTAAGAGTTAGCAGCTCTTGTTGGTTAAACCCTCCCCTCGGCAGGTAAGAAGGTTTGAACTTCTATTCTTAGAATCACAGTCTAATGTTTGGTTTAAACTATACTTGCATGAGGGGATTCCGGAGATCAGTTCGGGTTTGAGGATTAGGAGGAATATTGGGATAATGTGGAGTGTTATGAGCAGGTGTTCTCGCGTGGTTGAGTTTTGCATAGATGTGATGTGGGAGGGGATTGAGCCTCGTTGGGTCATTAGTAGTATGAATAAGGTGTAGGAGGCGGTTAGTAGGGTTGCGATTCCTGTTAGGATGATCGTGAAGGCAGATCAGTTGAATAAGGTGATTATAATGGTTAGCTCTGCTATGAGGTTTGTTGTTGGGGGTAAGGCTATGTTTGTTAGATTGGCCAGCAATCATCAGGTAGCTATGAGTGGTAGGAGAGGTTGTAGGCCTCGTGTGAGTAGTAGAATTCGGCTGTGCGTACGTTCATAGTTTGTGTTGGCTAGGCAGAATAGTATGGAGGAAGTTAGTCCATGGGAAATTATTAGGATCATTGCCCCTGAGAATGATCAGTGGGTTTGGATTATTCCTGCGGCGATAACTAGGCCTATGTGGCTAACGGATGAATAAGCGATTAGTGATTTTAGGTCTGTCTGTCGTAGGCAGATTGAGCTAGTCATTAGGGCGCCTCATAGGGCCAGGGTTAGGAAGGGGTAGTGCAGGAGGTTGGACAGTGGGCCCATAAATAGAGTGACTCGTATAATTCCATATCCTCCTAGCTTTAGTAGTAGGGCGGCGAGGAGTATTGAGCCTGCGATGGGTGCTTCTACGTGTGCTTTTGGCAGTCAGAAGTGTAGGCCGTATAGTGGGGCTTTTACTATGAATGCTACGAGCAGTGCTAGACCTGATAGTATTCCTGTCCATGAGGTGGATAGGGTTGGGTGGGTTAGTTGTAGGGTTGGCAGGTGCAGGGTGCCAATTTTCACGTATAGGTGTATGATTGTGATTAGCAGGGGTAGAGAGCTTACTGGCGTGTAGAATAGCAGGTAGATGCCAGCGCTTAGGCGTTCTGGTTGGTTCCCCCATCGGGTGATTAAGATTAGGGTGGGAATGAGGGTTGCTTCAAATGAGATGTAAAATAGTGCTAGTTCTGTGGTGGAAAAGGCTAGTAGGATGAATGGCTGGACTGCGACTAAGGTTGAGATAAAGATTCGTTTGCGTTGTAGGGGTTCTTGTTGCAGGTGGTTTTGGCTTGCTATGATTATGAGTGGGAGTAGTCAGCAGGATAGTACTAGGAGGGGGGATGAGATTTGGTCAATTCCTGTTCAGTTGGATAAAAATTTGTAGGGGTAGTAGGTTGGGATTAATCACTGTAGGCTTAGGGCAGTGATTAGGAGGCTGTATAAGGTGGTGTTAGTCCATAGAAATTTTGGTGGAGACAGCAGGGCTGTTGGAAGAAGTATGATTGTGGGTAGGATGATTTTTAGCATTGCAGGAGGTTTAGGTTGTGTAGATGGTCGGAGCCATGTGTGCGGGTGGAGGCTACTAGGATGGCCAGGCCTGTGCCCGCCTCACACGCTGAGAAGGTTAGCATGAGAATTGGTACCATGGTGAATGAGGAGACTTGGTTTTCGATGGATCATATTGATAGGCCTACGAATATCGATAATATTATGCTTTCAAGGCATAGTAGGGCGGATACTAGGTGGGTTCGGTGGAAGGCTAGTCCTAGTCCGCTGAAAATGAAGGCTGAGTAGAAGCTTAAATGTAGGGGCGACATAAGAAAGTTACAGGGTTGGCTGTAATCTGCTGGGTCGAAACCAGCTATCTTTTTGGTTAGACTAACCTTCTGTTATTCTGCTCATTCTAGGCCCCCTTGAATTCACTCGTAGGCCAGTCCGAGTGTTAGGAGAAGGAGGATCACTACAGTTCAGGTGAGGGTCATTAGGGGGGATTGGAGTTGGACGGCTCATGGCAGGGGGAGTAGGAGGGCGATTTCTAGGTCGAATAGGACGAACAGGATGGCTACTGAGGAAGAATCGGACTGAGAATGGTAATCGAGCAGATCCAAGTGGGTCGAATCCACATTCGTACGGTGAGAGTTTCTCTGAGTCGGGGTTTATTTGGGCGAGTCAGAAGTTTAATGCGGTTAGGGCGGCGCTTAGGATTGATGATAGGGCGAATATGAACATGAGTGCGTTCATTGCTCTCCTCTGGGTTTATACCAGATTCCAGAGATTGGAAGTCAATTGTAATTAATATACTAGAAGAGCAAGATCCTCATCAGTAGATGGTTATGTAGAGGAATAGTCAGATGACGTCTACGAAGTGTCAGTATCAGGCTGCTGCCTCGAATCCGAAGTGGTGGTCTGATGTAAAGTGGAACTTGATCAGTCGGAAGAGGCAGACGGTCAGGAAGGAGGATCCGATGATTACGTGGAGTCCGTGGAATCCAGTGGCAACGAAGAAGGTAGATCCGTAGACGCTATCGGCGATTGAGAATGGGGCTTCGTGGTATTCTATTGCTTGTAGGGCTGTGAAGTAGAATCCCAGGAGGATCGTTAGGGTTAGGGCGTGGATGGCGTGTTTTCGGTTTCCTTCTGTGATGCTGTGATGGGCTCACGTTACGGTAACGCCTGAGGCTAGTAGGATGGCTGTGTTTAGTAGGGGGACTTCTATCGGGTTGAGTGGTTTAATTCCTGTTGGGGGTCATTGGCCTCCTAGTTCTGGGGTTGGGGCCAGGCTCGAGTGGAAGAACGCTCAGAAGAACCCTAAGAAGAAGAATGCTTCGGATGTGATGAAAAGGATTATGCCGTATCGTAGGCCTTTTTGGACTGTGGGAGTGTGATGGCCTTGGAAGGTGCTTTCTCGTACAATGTCTCGTCATCATTGGAGTATTACTAGGAGTATTGAGATGAGGCCTAGGGTTAGTAGTATGGATGAGTTGTAGTGGAATCACATGATTAATCCTGAGGTTGTGAGTAGGGCGGCGGCTGCCCCGAAGATTGGTCAAGGGCTTGGGTCAACTATGTGGTATGAGTGTGCTTGGTGTGCCATTAGATGTTTTCTTGTAAGTATAGGCTTAGAAGGAGCACGAAGACGTAGGCCTGGATTATGGCTACTGCTACTTCTAGGATGGTTAGGAGTAGTAGGATGATTATTGTTAGGATGGATACTGCGGGAAGGGTGGGTATTAATGCAATGGAGGCTGTAGAGATGAGTTGGATGAGTAAGTGTCCTGCTGTAAGGTTGGCTGTAAGGCGGACTCCGAGGGCTAGGGGGCGGATTAGTAGGCTGGTTGTTTCGATCAGGATTAGTGCGGGGATTAGGGGTGTAGGGGTACCTTTGGGTAATAGGTGGGCTAAAGAGGCTGATGGTTGGTTTCGTAGGCCTGTTAGTAGTGTGGCGAGCCATAGTGGGAAGGCTAGGGCTATGTTCATAGATAGTTGGGTGGTTGGGGTGAATGTATATGGAAGGAGGCCTAGAAGGTTGATTGTAAGAAGTATGATTATTAGGGATGTAAATATTATGGCTCATTTGTGGCCATTTTTGTTGAGTGGGACTATTAGTTGTTTTGTGATTAGGTGAAGGAGTCATGTTTGGATAGTAGAAAGGCGGTTGTTGATTCATCGGTTGTTTGGGGACGGGAATAGTAGGGCTGGGAAGAGTAGGGATAGTAGGATTAAGGGGATGCCGAATAGATTGGGGCTGGAAAATTGGTCAAAGAAGCTTAGGTTCATGGTCAGGATCATGGTGTGGGTTTGGTAGTGAGGGAGGTCTTATTTGATGGGGGGTTGCTTGTGGTGAAGGCTAGTAGTTTTGGTTGGATGAGGAGTGCTAGGGTTAATCAGGTTATAATTATGATTGAAAATCATGGTGCGGGGTTAAGCTGTGGCATATCATTAAGGAGGGGGAAGTCCCTCTTTGGCTAGCTTAAAAGGCTAGTGCTGTTGCATAGCTTCTTAATGATTAGGATGATGATAGAAGGGACGATCAGGCCTCGAAATGTGGGAGTGGGGTTGATTCTACTACAATGGGTATGTAGCTGTGATTAGCCCCGCAAATTTCTGAGCATTGTCCGTAAAAAATCCCAGGCCGGGTGGTAATGAATGAAGTTTGGTTTAGTCGGCCTGGGATTGCGTCTGTTTTAACTCCGAGCGTTGGGACTGCTCAGGAGTGGAGTACGTCTCCTGCAGTAATGATTACGCGGATGGGGGATTCTATTGGGATAACTACGCGGTGGTCAACTTCTAGCAGTCGGAAGTGGCCGTTGGGTAAGTCTGGGGTGGGCACTATGTAGGAGTCGAATGATAGGTCTTTGAAGTCTGTGTATTCGTAGCTTCAGTATCATTGGTGGCCGATGGCTTTTAGGGTGAGGTCTGGTTCATCGATTTCGTCCATTATGTAGAGGATTTGTAGGGATGGGAGGGCGAGGAGTACCAGGACGATAGCAGGTAGGATTGTCCAGATCAGCTCTACTTCTTGGGCGTCTACAGCATTGGACGAGAGTTTTTCTGTTAGTATGTGGGCTAAAAGGTAGAGAACTAGGCTGCAGATAGCTAGGGCAACGATTAGGGCGTGGTCGTGGAATTCAACGAGTTCTTCTATGATGGGTGATGAGGCGTCTTGGAATCCTAGTTGGGAGTGGTTGGCCACATGAGATGTACAGGATTTTTACCTGTGATTTAGTCTTGACAAGGCTATGTAATTGGTTTACTAACGTCTCATAAGAAAGAAGCATGAGCGGTGAATGCAGTTGGCTTGAAACCAGCATGTGAGGGTTCGATTCCTTCCTTTCTTGTACTTGGACGAAGGCCGGTTCCTCGAAAGTATGGTATGGGGGAGGGCAGCCGTGGATTCATTCAACGTTTGTGGTAGTTAGTTCTGGTTGTAGGACTTTTCGTTTGGCCGAAAAGGCTTCTCAGATGATGAATATTAGTATGATTACGGCTACTATTGAGATTAGGGAGCCGATGGAGGAAATGGTGTTTCATAGTGTGTAGGCGTCGGGATAGTCCGAGTATCGTCGGGGTATTCCTGCTAGGCCTAGGAAGTGCTGGGGGAAGAACGTTAGGTTTACTCCTGTAAATATTACCCCGAAGTGGGCTTTTGCTCATGTTTGGTGTAGGGTAAACCCAGTGAGTAGTGGGAATCAGTGAGTAAATCCTGCTAGAATGGCAAAGACGGCGCCTATGGATAGGACGTAGTGGAAGTGGGCAACTACGTAGTACGTGTCGTGCAGGGCGATGTCTAGGGAAGAGTTTGCAAGAACGATTCCTGTTAATCCTCCGATGGTAAATAGGAAGATAAATCCTAGAGCTCATAGTATTGGGGGGGTCTCATTTGATTGTTCCTCCGTGCAGGGTGGCTAGTCAGCTAAATACTTTGATTCCGGTAGGGATGGCAATGATTATAGTGGCTGATGTAAAGTAGGCTCGGGTATCAACGTCTATTCCTACTGTAAACATGTGGTGAGCTCAGACGATGAATCCTAGGAAGCCGATGGATAGTATGGCTCAGACTATTCCCATGTAGCCGAAGGGCTCCTTTTTGCCTGAGTAGTACGTGACTACGTGTGAGATGATTCCGAAGCCCGGTAGGATCAGAATATAGACTTCTGGGTGTCCGAAGAATCAGAATAGGTGTTGGTACAGGATTGGGTCTCCTCCTCCAGCGGGGTCGAAGAATGTGGTGTTTAGGTTTCGATCAGTTAGTAATATTGTAATACCGGCGGCGAGTACGGGGAGTGATAGAAGGAGTAGGATGGCGGTAATTAGTACGGATCAGACAAATAGTGGGGTTTGGTATTGTGAGAGTGCGGGGGGTTTTATGTTGATGGCTGTGGTGATAAAGTTGATGGCCCCAAGGATGGAGGAGATACCGGCTAAGTGGAGTGAGAAGATAGCCAGGTCTACTGAAGCTCCGGCGCGGGCAAGGTTACCTGCTAGGGGAGGGTAGACAGTTCAGCCTGTGCCGGCGCCAGCTTCTACAGTGGATGAGGCTAGTAGGAGGAGGAATGATGGGGGGAGGAGTCAAAAGCTTATGTTGTTTATTCGCGGGAATGCTATGTCGGGGGCACCGATTATGAGGGGGACTAATCAGTTGCCGAATCCTCCGATCATGATGGGTATGACTATAAAGAAGCTTATTACAAAGGCGTGAGCGGTAACGATTACATTGTAAATTTGGTCGTCGCCTAGGAGAGTTCCTGGTTGTCCTAGTTCTGCGCGGATTAATAGGCTGAGTGCGGTGCCGACTATTCCTGCTCATGCCCCGAAGATGAGGTACAGGGTGCCAATATCCTTATGGTTAGTGGAAAATAGTCATCGGTTGATGAAGGTGACGGGTAAGATGGCTGAGTGTTGAAGCGTTAGGCTGTAGTCCTTTTTACAGAGGTTTAATTCCTCTTCTTATCGGCTCTGTAGTGAAATTCATGTTGAGTTGCAAGCTCATCGATGCGCACTAGGGTGCGTCAGGGTCTTTGTAGGCAGAAGCCAATTGGTTTAGGCATTTAGCTGTTAACTAGAGTTTTGTGGGATCGAAGCCCATCTGTCTAGGGAGGCTTTAGCTTAATTAAAGCGTCTGACTTGCATTCAGAAGATACAGGTTAATATTCTGTAAGTCTTAATGTGCAGAAACTAAGAGGGTTTAACTCTTATTTAAGGCTTTGAAGGCCTTCGGTTTGGGGTGTTATCCTAAGTTTCTAGACAATGGCATGTATTATTGGGGACAGGGGAAGTAAGAGGATTGATAGTGAGGCAAGGACCGCAGTAGGTGTGCTTGGGGCTTTGCTAGTGTATCATTGTTTTATGTGGTTAGAGGAGTTGGGGGGAAGGGTAATTGTTGAGTGGTATGCGAGGCGTAGGTAGAAGAAGAGGCTGAGCAGTGATAGCATGGCAATTGCCATGGCTGCTGGTGTTATTTCCTGTTTAGTTAGTTCTTGGATGATAAGTCACTTTGGTATAAAGCCTGTTAATGGGGGGAGGCCTGCTAGGGATAAAAGTACTAGTATTAGGGTGGCGTTTAGCACTGGGGTTTTTGTTCATGAGGTTGTGATCATGGATAGGTTAAGGGCTTTGATTTTGTTAAGGGCTAGGAATACGGCTGATGTTATGATTGTGTATAGGTAGAAGGTAAGTAAGGCCAATTTGGGGCTGTAAACTAGGATGATGGCGATTCAGCCTAAGTGGGAGATGGACGAGAAGGCTAGGATTTTGCGTGTTTGTGTTTGGTTCAGTCCTATTCAGCCTCCTAGTGCTGTTGAGGCTAGGGCCATGGCGATGAGTAGAGCTGGGTCGAGGGATTTGGATGTTAGTAGGAGCAGGGTTAGTGGGGGGAATTTTATGAGGGTCGAGAGTAGCAGGGCTGTTATTAGTGGCGATCCTTGTAGTACTTCTGGGAATCAGAAGTGAAATGGCACTAGGCCCAGTTTAATAGCGATTGCTGCTGTCAGTAGTAGACAGGAGGTTGGGTGGTTTATTTGTGTGATGTCTCATTGGCCGGTGACTCAGGCATTGGTTATGCTAGAGAATAGGACCAGGGCGGAAGCAGCTGCTTGGGTTAGGAAGTATTTCGTTGCGGCTTCTACTGCTCGTGGGTGGTGGGATTTGGCAATTAGGGGAATGATGGCTAGTGCGTTGATCTCCAGTCCTGTCCAGGCCAGAACTCAGTGGTTGCTGGAAATTGTGATTGTGGTGCCCAAGATGAGGCTGAAGGTTATGATTGGGGTCGCGTAAGGGTTCATTAGTAGAGGAGGGGGTTAAACCATCATTTTCGGGGTATGGGCCCGATAGCTTGATTAGCTGACTCTACTAGAAAATAATATAAGGGAAGTATGGAGAATTTTGATTTCTCTTGTGTGGGTTCAATTCCTACTTTTCTAAGGTCAACAGGAAATGAGAGGGCTGTTATACCTCTATGTTCACTTTATCATAGTGACCCTTTGTAGTTCAGGCACATTTCCTTATGTAAGGAGGTAGGCCTGCATAGCAGATAGGTATGCTGATGTGTCAGAGGCACAGAGCTAGTGTGAGGGGTAGGAAGTTTTTTCATAGTAGGTGCATTAGTTGGTCATATCGGAATCGTGGGTATGAAGCTCGGACCCATAAGAAACCAGAAGATAGTAGGAGGACTTTTGTGGCTAGGATGACGGGGAATAGTTCTGTGGGTGGCCCTAGGGCGCTTGGGTTTAGGAATATGATGGCTGTAAGTGTATTTATTAGCATAATGTTCGCATATTCAGCTAGGAAGAATAAGGCGAAGGGTCCTGCGGCGTATTCAACGTTAAACCCTGAGACTAGCTCAGATTCACCCTCTGTGAGGTCAAAAGGAGCTCGGTTTGTCTCTGCTAGGGTGGATACGTATCATATTATTGCTAGGGGTCATGAGGAGAAAATGAAGTATAGAGGCTCCTGTGCGACGGCAAAGGAGCTGAGTGTGTAGCTTCCGCTTAGTATGATTATTGATAGCAGGATTATGGCCAGTGTCACTTCGTATGAAATGGTCTGTGCTACTGCCCGTAGGGCTCCGATTAGTGCGTATTTTGAGTTCGAGGCTCAGCCTGATCATAGGACTGAGTAGACGGCTAGGCTTGACATGGCTATTAGGAAGAGAACTCCGAGGTTTAGATCTGCTAGGGGAAATGGGAGTGGTAGTGGTGCTCAAGTGGTGAGGGCTAGGACAAGGGCTAGTATTGGTATCAGAATGAATAGAAGTGGGGAAGAAGTAGAGGGTCGGATGGGCTCTTTGGTAAATAGTTTCAGTCCGTCCGCAAATGGTTGAAGTAGGCCAAAAGGCCCTACAACGTTAGGGCCTTTGCGGGATTGTATGTAGCTTAGGATTTTCCGTTCTACTAGGGTTAGGAAGGCTACGGCAATCAGGATTGGGATGATGTATAGGAGGGATATAACGAGGCAGCTTAGTGTTGTTATTTGAATCATGGGTGAAGCTAGGGAGAGGATTTGAACCTCTGGGGAAAGGGCTTAAGCCTTCTGCACTTGCCGGGCTCTGCCACTCTAGCTGGTCCTTTTCTAGGATTGAAAGTGGTGGGGGAAGGCCCTCTTCACGGTTTAGTTGGTTTCACTGCTTAGAGGGGGGGGGGGGGCGTGCTTGTGGTATTGGCCCCACTTTCCCGGTCCTTTCGTACTGGGGAGAGTGTGTCATAGATAGAAACCGACCTGGATTGCTCCGGTCTGAACTCAGATCACGTAGGACTGTTAATCGTTGAACAAACGAACCCTTAATAGCGGCTGCACCATTAGGATGTCCTGATCCAACATCGAGGTCGTAAACCCCCCTGTCGATATGGGCTCTTGAGGGGGATTGCGCTGTTATCCCTGGGGTAGCTTGGTCCATTAATCAATTATATTGGGTCTGGTCACTGTTAGCACTTTGAGGGGTAGCTCTAGGTAAAGAGGTATGGTCTTGTTTTTGGAGGATTTGTTCTCCTCCAAGGTCGCCCCAACCGAAAAATATCGACCAGGCTCTGCGATGGTAGTGGCCCCAGTGGGGTTGATTGAGGATTCGCGGTGGTCGTTGATTTTTAAGTTCCACAGGGTCTTCTCGTCTTATGTTCACATCCCCGCTTTTGCACGGGGAGATCAATTTCACTGATTATCTGTGAGAGACAGTTGAGACCTCGTTTAGCCATTCATACAAGTCTCGATTTATGGGACAATTGATTGCGCTACCTTTGCACGGTTAGGATACCGCGGCCGTTAAACCTAAGTCACCGGGCAGGCATCACCTTCAATACTTGTTTAATTTGCTGAAGGCTATGTTTTTGGTAAACAGTCGGGCCTTATTAATTTGCCGAGTTCCTTTCACAGATTTTAATCGCTCTTATAGGCGCTCCTGAGTCGGGTTAACAGGGTTAGTTAATACGTGGTCTTGTAGGGGTTTTTGTATCTGTCTAGGTCTGTTAATAATGTTTCTATGTAAGCTTGCGCCGTTAGAGGGGTGTGGCCCTGTACATGAGGGGCCTAGGGTGATTCCTAGGATTGTTATGAGGATGGCAGCGGTTTTGGTGATAAGGGGTATGGTTATTGGGGGGGTTTTGGTTGGTGTGATGAAAGAGGTAATGATTAATCCTGCTGTAATGCTGCCTAGGGCGAGTCGGGTTAGGGGGGGCGGTGATTAGTGGGTTGTTTTCGTTTATTGATACTATTGGGGGGATTCGGGTTTGTCCAGCTTGGACTAGGATGGTTATGCGGATGCTGTAGGTTGCGGTGAATGCTGTGGCTATAAGGGTTAGGAGTAGGGCTCAAGTATTTAGGTATGATGTGTTTAAGCTTTCGATGATGAGGTCTTTTGAGTAGAATCCGGCTAGGAATGGGGTTCCTATCAGCGTCAGGTTTCCGATGGTTAGGCAGGAAGTAGTGACTGGGAGTATTTTCTGTAGGCCTCCTATCTTTCGGATATCTTGTTCTCCGTTTAGGTTGTGGATGATAGACCCTGAGCATAGGAATAGTATGGCTTTAAAGAAGGCATGGGTTGAGATGTGTAGGAAGGCTAGTTGTGGGAGGTTTAGTCCGATAGTGACTATTATTAGTCCTAGTTGGCTGGATGTTGAGAAAGCAATGATTTTTTTGATGTCATTTTGGGTTAGGGCGCATGTGGCAGCGAATAGTGTTGATAGAGCACCTAGGCATAGGCAGGCAGTTAGGGCCGTCTGGTTGGTGGCTAGCAGGGGGTGCATGCGGATGAGCAGGAAGATTCCGGCTACTACTATGGTACTGGAGTGCAGTAGGGCTGATACTGGGGTGGGGCCTTCTATTGCTGCGGGCAGTCATGGGTGGAGTCCAAATTGGGCGGATTTTCCTGCGGCTGCGAGGATTAATCCTATGAGGGGGAGGATTGGGGTTTGGTGGGGGTGTACGGCTTGTTGGATCTCTCAGGTGTTGAATGTTGAAGCTAGTCATGCTATGCTCAGGATCAGTCCGATGTCTCCGATTCGGTTGTAGATTACGGCTTGTAGGGCGGCGGTGTTGGCATCTGCTCGGCCTTGTCATCAGCCGATGAGAAGGAAGGACATGATTCCTACTCCTTCCCAGCCTACGAATAGGAGGAATATGTTGTTTGCGGTTGTTAGGAGGAGTATGGCGACTAGGAATGTCAGTAGGTAGGTGAAAAATTTTGTTACGTATGGCTCTGAGGCCATGTATCATATGGCGAATTGTAGGATTGATCATGTTACAAATAGGGCGATTGGAAGAAATGTTATTGAGTATTGGTCTATTTTTAGGCTCAGGGGGATTTTAAAGTTTATAATGAATTTTCACTCCCAGTGGCAGGTGACAGATTCTACTCCCGAGTAGATGAATGCGGTTGTAGGGGCTAGGCTAATTAGGAATGCGGTTTTAACAGCGCGGGTGGTGGCTTGTGGGGTGTTTTTAAAGTTTTTAAATAGAAATGGCAGGATGATTGGGGTTAGGAGGATTGTCAGCGTGAGTAGTGTGAGGGAGTTGATTAGTAGTGTGGGGTTCACTACTTTTACTTGGATTTGCACCAAGATGGGTGGTTCCTAAGACCAGTGGATTGCTGTTATCCTTTAAAAGTAAGGGGGCTGAGGTTTTAGGCTCAGATGTAAGAGTTAGCAGCTCTTGTTGGTTAAACCCTCCCCTCGGCAGGTAAGAAGGTTTGAACTTCTATTCTTAGAATCACAGTCTAATGTTTGGTTTAAACTATACTTGCATGAGGGGATTCCGGAGATCAGTTCGGGTTTGAGGATTAGGAGGAATATTGGGATAATGTGGAGTGTTATGAGCAGGTGTTCTCGCGTGGTTGAGTTTTGCATAGATGTGATGTGGGAGGGGATTGAGCCTCGTTGGGTCATTAGTAGTATGAATAAGGTGTAGGAGGCGGTTAGTAGGGTTGCGATTCCTGTTAGGATGATCGTGAAGGCAGATCAGTTGAATAAGGTGATTATAATGGTTAGCTCTGCTATGAGGTTTGTTGTTGGGGGTAAGGCTATGTTTGTTAGATTGGCCAGCAATCATCAGGTAGCTATGAGTGGTAGGAGAGGTTGTAGGCCTCGTGTGAGTAGTAGAATTCGGCTGTGCGTACGTTCATAGTTTGTGTTGGCTAGGCAGAATAGTATGGAGGAAGTTAGTCCATGGGAAATTATTAGGATCATTGCCCCTGAGAATGATCAGTGGGTTTGGATTATTCCTGCGGCGATAACTAGGCCTATGTGGCTAACGGATGAATAAGCGATTAGTGATTTTAGGTCTGTCTGTCGTAGGCAGATTGAGCTAGTCATTAGGGCGCCTCATAGGGCCAGGGTTAGGAAGGGGTAGTGCAGGAGGTTGGACAGTGGGCCCATAAATAGAGTGACTCGTATAATTCCGTATCCTCCTAGCTTTAGTAGTAGGGCGGCGAGGAGTATTGAGCCTGCGATGGGTGCTTCTACGTGGGCTTTTGGCAGTCAGAGGTGTAGGCCGTATAGTGGGGCTTTTACTATGAATGCTATGAGCAGTGCTAGACCTGATAGTATTCCTGTCCATGAGGTGGATAGGGTTGGGTGGGTTAGTTGTAGGGTTGGCAGGTGCAGGGTGCCAATTTTCACGTATAGGTGTATGATTGTGATTAGCAGGGGTAGAGAGCTTACTGGCGTGTAGAATAGCAGGTAGATGCCAGCGCTTAGGCGTTCTGGTTGGTTCCCCCATCGGGTGATTAAGATTAGGGTGGGAATGAGGGTTGCTTCAAATGAGATGTAAAATAGTGCTAGTTCTGTGGTGGAAAAGGCTAGTAGGATGAATGGCTGGACTGCGACTAAGGTTGAGATAAAGATTCGTTTGCGTTGTAGGGGTTCTTGTTGCAGGTGGTTTTGGCTTGCTATGATTATGAGTGGGAGTAGTCAGCAGGATAGTACTAGGAGGGGGGATGAGATTTGGTCAATTCCTGTTCAGTTGGATAAAAATTTGTAGGGGTAGTAGGTTGGGATTAATCACTGTAGGCTTAGGGCAGCGATTAGGAGGCTGTATAAGGTGGTGTTAGTCCATAGAAATTTTGGTGGAGACAGCAGGGCTGTTGGAAGAAGTATGATTGTGGGTAGGATGATTTTTAGCATTGCAGGAGGTTTAGGTTGTGTAGATGGTCGGAGCCATGTGTGCGGGTGGAGGCTACTAGGATGGCCAGGCCTGTGCCCGCCTCACACGCTGAGAAGGTTAGCATGAGAATTGGTACCATGGTGAATGAGGAGACTTGGTTTTCGATGGATCATATTGATAGGCCTACGAATATCGATAATATTATGCTTTCAAGGCATAGTAGGGCGGATACTAGGTGGGTTCGGTGGAAGGCTAGTCCTAGTCCGCTGAAAATGAAGGCTGAGTAGAAGCTTAAATGTAGGGGCGACATAAGAAAGTTACAGGGTTGGCTGTAATCTGCTGGGTCGAAACCAGCTATCTTTTTGGTTAGACTAACTTTCTGTTATTCTGCTCATTCTAGGCCCCCTTGAATTCACTCGTAGGCCAGTCCGAGTGTTAGGAGAAGGAGGATCACTACAGTTCAGGTGAGGGTCATTAGGGGGGATTGGAGTTGGACGGCTCATGGCAGGGGGAGTAGGAGGGCGATTTCTAGGTCGAATAGGACGAACAGGATGGCTACTGAGGAAGAATCGGACTGAGAATGGTAATCGAGCAGATCCAAGTGGGTCGAATCCACATTCGTACGGTGAGAGTTTCTCTGAGTCGGGGTTTATTTGGGCGAGTCAGAAGTTTAATGCGGTTAGGGCGGCGCTTAGGATTGATGATAGGGCGAATATGAACATGAGTGCGTTCATTGCTCTCCTCTGGGTTTATACCAGATTCCAGAGATTGGAAGTCAATTGTAATTAATATACTAGAAGAGCAAGATCCTCATCAGTAGATGGTTATGTAGAGGAATAGTCAGATGACGTCTACGAAGTGTCAGTATCAGGCTGCTGCCTCGAATCCGAAGTGGTGGTCTGATGTAAAGTGGAACTTGATCAGTCGGAAGAGGCAGACGGTCAGGAAGGAGGATCCGATGATTACGTGGAGTCCGTGGAATCCAGTGGCAACGAAGAAGGTAGATCCGTAGACGCTATCGGCGATTGAGAATGGGGCTTCGTGGTATTCTATTGCTTGTAGGGCTGTGAAGTAGAATCCCAGGAGGATCGTTAGGGTTAGGGCGTGGATGGCGTGTTTTCGGTTTCCTTCTGTGATGCTGTGATGGGCTCACGTTACGGTAACGCCTGAGGCTAGTAGGATGGCTGTGTTTAGTAGGGGGACTTCTATCGGGTTGAGTGGTTTAATTCCTGTTGGGGGTCATTGGCCTCCTAGTTCTGGGGTTGGGGCCAGGCTCGAGTGGAAGAACGCTCAGAAGAACCCTAAGAAGAAGAATGCTTCGGATGTGATGAAAAGGATTATGCCGTATCGTAGGCCTTTTTGGACTGTGGGAGTGCGATGGCCTTGGAAGGTGCTTTCTCGTACAATGTCTCGTCATCATTGGAGTATTACTAGGAGTATTGAGATGAGGCCTAGGGTTAGTAGTATGGATGAGTTGTAGTGGAATCACATGATTAATCCTGAGGTTGTGAGTAGGGCGGCGGCTGCCCCGAAGATTGGTCAAGGGCTTGGGTCAACTATGTGGTATGAGTGTGCTTGGTGTGCCATTAGATGTTTTCTTGTAAGTATAGGCTTAGAAGGAGCACGAAGACGTAGGCCTGGATTATGGCTACTGCTACTTCTAGGATGGTTAGGAGTAGTAGGATGATTATTGTTAGGATGGATACTGCGGGAAGGGTGGGTATTAATGCAATGGAGGCTGTAGAGATGAGTTGGATGAGTAAGTGTCCTGCTGTAAGGTTGGCTGTAAGGCGGACTCCGAGGGCTAGGGGGCGGATTAGTAGGCTGGTTGTTTCGATCAGGATTAGTGCGGGGATTAGGGGTGTAGGGGTACCTTCGGGTAATAGGTGGGCTAAAGAGGCTGATGGTTGGTTTCGTAGGCCTGTTAGTAGTGTGGCGAGCCATAGTGGGAAGGCTAGGGCTATGTTCATAGATAGTTGGGTGGTTGGGGTGAATGTATATGGAAGGAGGCCTAGAAGGTTGATTGTAAGAAGTATGATTATTAGGGATGTAAATATTATGGCTCATTTGTGGCCATTTTTGTTGAGTGGGACTATTAGTTGTTTTGTGATTAGGTGAAGGAGTCATGTTTGGATAGTAGAAAGGCGGTTGTTGATTCATCGGTTGTTTGGGGACGGGAATAGTAGGGCTGGGAAGAGTAGGGATAGTAGGATTAAGGGGATGCCGAATAGACTGGGGCTGGAAAATTGGTCAAAGAAGCTTAGGTTCATGGTCAGGATCATGGTGTGGGTTTGGTAGTGAGGGAGGTCTTATTTGATGGGGGGTTGGTTGTGGTGAAGGCTAGTAGTTTTGGTTGGATGAGGAGTGCTAGGGTTAATCAGGTTATAATTATGATTGAAAATCATGGTGCGGGGTTAAGCTGTGGCATATCATTAAGGAGGGGGAAGTCCCTCTTTGGCTAGCTTAAAAGGCTAGTGCTGTTGCATAGCTTCTTAATGATTAGGATGATGATAGAAGGGACGATCAGGCCTCGAAATGTGGGAGTGGGGTTGATTCTACTACAATGGGTATGTAGCTGTGATTAGCCCCGCAAATTTCTGAGCATTGTCCGTAAAAAATCCCAGGCCGGGTGGTAATGAATGAAGTTTGGTTTAGTCGGCCTGGGATTGCGTCTGTTTTAACTCCGAGCGTTGGGACTGCTCAGGAGTGGAGTACGTCTCCTGCAGTAATGATTACGCGGATGGGGGATTCTATTGGGATAACTACGCGGTGGTCAACTTCTAGCAGTCGGAAGTGGCCGTTGGGTAAGTCTGGGGTGGGCACTATGTAGGAGTCGAATGATAGGTCTTTGAAGTCTGTGTATTCGTAGCTTCAGTATCATTGGTGGCCGATGGCTTTTAGGGTGAGGTCTGGTTCATCGATTTCGTCCATTATGTAGAGGATTTGTAGGGATGGGAGGGCGAGGAGTACCAGGACGATAGCAGGTAGGATTGTCCAGATCAGCTCTACTTCTTGGGCGTCTACAGCATTGGACGAGAGTTTTTCTGTTAGTATGTGGGCTAAAAGGTAGAGAACTAGGCTGCAGATAGCTAGGGCAACGATTAGGGCGTGGTCGTGGAATTCAACGAGTTCTTCTATGATGGGTGATGAGGCGTCTTGGAATCCTAGTTGGGAGTGGTTGGCCACATGAGATGTACAGGATTTTTACCTGTGATTTAGTCTTGACAAGGCTATGTAATTGGTTTACTAACGTCTCATAAGAAAGAAGCATGAGCGGTTAACCTCCTGGGAGACCCTGAAAACTTCACCCCAGCAAACCCACTAGTAACCCCACCACACATCAAGCCAGAATGATACTTCCTATTCGCCTACGCCATCCTACGTTCAATCCCAAATAAACTAGGAGGCGTATTAGCACTGGCCGCCTCCGTACTGATCCTATTCCTAATCCCATTCCTGCACAAATCAAAACAACGAGCAATAACATTCCGACCACTCTCCCAGCTCCTATTCTGAGTACTAGTCGCCGACCTCCTCGTCCTAACATGAGTAGGAAGCCAACCCGTCGAACACCCATTCATCATCATCGGCCAACTCGCTTCAATCGCCTACTTCACTATCCTCCTATTTCTCCTCCCCGCCGCAAGCGCCCTAGAAAACAAAATACTCAACTGCTAAATACTCTAATAGTTTATAAAAACATTGGTCTTATAAACCAAAGATTGAAGACTTACCACTTCTTAGAGTACCCCAAACTCAGAAAAAAAGGACTCAAACCTTTATCTCCAGCTCCCAAAGCTGGCATTTTCAATAAACTATTCTCTGACCCTAACCCCTAAACCGCCCGAATAGCACCCCGCGACAACCCCCGCACAAGCTCCAATACAACAAACAAAGTCAACAACAGCCCCCAACCCGCCACTAAAAACATCCCTGCCCCATGTGAATAAAACATGGAAACTCCACTAAAATCCGACCGAACAACAAACACCCCAACATTATTCACAGTAGAAACCCCGAACTTCCAAGCCCCCATAAACCCCCCAAACACCAACCCCCCAAAAACAATTGCCACAAACGCTACTGCACATCCAATCACTCGTCAATCCCCCCAAGCCCCAGGGAAAGGCTCCGCTGCTAAAGCTACTGAATAAACAAACACCACCAGCATACCCCCCAAATACACCATAAACAGCACTAAAGCCACGAACGAAACCCCAAGGCCCAGCAACCACCCGCACCCCGCCACAGACGCTAACACCAAACCAACAACCCCATAATACGGCGAAGGATTCGACGCCACACCCAAAACACCCACCGCAAAGCAAATCCCTAAAAAAAACATAAAATAAGTCATTATTCCTGCCCGGACACTACCCGAGGCCTGCGGCTCGAAAAGCCGCCATTGTTCTCAACTACAGGAACTAACCGCAAGCCCCCAATAATTCTACCCCATCTATGCCATTATGCTTAAACCCCCCCCCCCCTCCCCCCCCGAGGCGGGGGTATTTGGTTATGCATATTCGTGCATAAATTTATATACCCCATATACATACATACTATAGTACCAGTAATATACATTATATACGGACTATCTTATAAGCAGGTGCTAAACCCATACATGTACACGGCCATTAAACCCTTAAACACACTCCTACCAAACCACCCGGCATGAATGTTCTAGGACCATACCCCACAACACCCAATACAACTCCACTCAAGCGCATAACAAGACCCCATTTTAATGAATGCTCACAGGACATGCTCCAACAACAACTCTCCACCACATATCTCATGCAGTTCGTATCAGATGGATTTATTAATCGTACTCCTCACGTGAAATCAGCAACCCGTTGCACATAATGTCCGGTATGACTAGCTTCAGGCCCATACGTTCCCCCTAAACCCCTCGCCCTCCTCACATTTTTGCGCCTCTGGTTCCTCGGTCAGGGCCATCCATTGGGTTCACTCACCCCTCCTTGCCCTTCAAAGTGGCATCTGTGAGTACTTTCACCTTCTCAATGCGTAATCGCGGCATGTTCCAGCTTTTTGGCGCCTCTGGTTCCTCTTATTTTTTCCGGGGTTACCTCACAGGTGGCTATTCCCAGTGATCTCGGGGGTCCCACAATCTAAGCCTGGACACACCTGCCTCACGGCCTATCCTATATTTCAAGGGTCCCTCGATGAGACGGTTGGCGTATATGGGGAATCATCCTGACACTGATGCACTTTGACCACATTCAGTTAATGTTACCTCCACCCTCCGGGTTAAATGGGGCTATTGGATGAATGCTCGTTGGACATAGCACAAAACAACAAATCATTAAGCGCAACCCCTGCGCTTCACAAACTAAACCAGTAAACTTTCGCTAACCACCATGTAGCATAAACCTTCATCGCCCAATCCCAGCAAACTACCTCTAAAACTCCATTAATCATCCCTTCCATGACATCATCGGAACGATGTATATATACACACAAACACATACAAAATAACTTAAACTTATTAGAGAAACTCCAGTACTAAAAATAGTAAACACAAGCAATAATTTCATATACTTCACTCTCACTCACCACTCAACTATCAGCTAACCACACCCCCGTCCACATAGCTTAACACAAAGCATGGCACTGAAGTTGCCAAGATGGCATAAAACATGCCTGCGGACAAAAGACTTAGTCCTAACCTTACGGTTGGTTTTTGCTAAATATATACATGCAAGTATCCGCGCCCCAGTGTAAACGCCCTCGACCACCTACCCCCATACAGGCCTTGAGGAGCGGGTATCAGGCACACCCAAGTAGTAGCCCAAGACGCCTCGCTAAGCCACGCCCCCACGGGTATTCAGCAGTAATTAACATTAAGCAATGAGTGCAAACTTGACTTAGTTATAGCAACAGCCTAACTTCAAGGGTTGGTAAATCTTGTGCCAGCCACCGCGGTCATACAAGAAACCCAAATCAACCGTCCTATTGACACGGCGTAAAGAGTGGCAAAATGCCTATCCTAGCTAACTAAGATCAAAATGCAACTAAGCTGTCATAAGCCCAAGATGCACCTAAACACACCATTAAGATGATCTTAGGAACTAACGACTGATTTAAACCCACGAAAGCCAGGGCCCAAACTGGGATTAGATACCCCACTATGCCTGGCCCTAAATCTTGATACTTACTTTACCGAAGTATCCGCCAGAGAACTACGAGCACAAACGCTTAAAACTCTAAGGACTTGGCGGTGCCCCAAACCCACCTAGAGGAGCCTGTTCTACAATCGATAATCCCCGATTAACCCAACCACCCCTTGCCAACACAGCCTACATACCGCCGTCGCCAGCCCACCTCGAATGAGAGCACAACAGTGGACACAATAGCACCCCGCTAATAAGACAGGTCAAGGTATAGCCTATGGAGTGGAAGAAATGGGCTACATTCCCTATTCATAGGGCACACGGAAAGAAGCGTGAAACCACTTCTGGAAGGCGGATTTAGCAGTAAAGTGGGACAATAGAGCCTACTTTAAGCCGGCCCTGGGGCACGTACATACCGCCCGTCACCCTCCTCAAAAGCCACATCCCACATAACTAATACCATAAATACGCTGAAGATGAGGTAAGTCGTAACAAGGTAAGTGTACCGGAAGGTGTACTTAGAATATCAAGACGTAGCTATAACACCAAAGCACTCAGCTTACACCTGAAAGATATCTACTAGACCGGATCGTCTTGAAGCCCCCCCTCTAGCTCAACCACACAAATAGTACACCAAAACTAAAGAATTTACTAAACTAATTAAACTAAAGCATTTTACAGTCTTAGTATAGGCGATAGAAAAGACACTTAGACGCGATAGAGACCCCAGTACCGTAAGGGAAAGATGAAATAGCAGTGAAACAATCAAAGCGACAGACAGCAAAGATCAACCCTTGTACCTTTTGCATCATGGTTTAGCGAGAACAACCAAGCAAAGTGAACTAAAGTTTGCCCCCCCGAAACCCAAGCGAGCTACTTTCAAGCAGTTAAAGAGAGCGAACCCGTCTCTGTTGCAAAAGAGTGGGATGACTTGTCAGTAGAGGTGAAAAGCCAACCGAGCTGGGTGATAGCTGGTTACCTGTGAAACGAATCTAAGTTCCCCCTTAATCCTCCCTACCGGACATCCTGAACCCTAATGAGACGATTAAGAGCTATTTAATGGAGGGACAGCTCCATTAAAAAAGGACACAACCTCGACTAGCGGATAATTCTTACTACTGATCCTACCGTGGGCCCTAAAGCAGCCATCAAAAAAGAGTGCGTCAAAGCTCCACCACCTAAAAATACCAAAATAAGATGATTCCCTTATCACAAACAGGTCAACCTATGAATATAGGAGAATTAATGCTAAAATAAGTAACTCAGGGCCACACCCCTCTAACGGCGCAAGCTTACATAGAAACATTATTAACAGACCTAGACAGATACAAAAACCCCTACAAGACCACGTATTAACTAACCCTGTTAACCCGACTCAGGAGCGCCTATAAGAGCGATTAAAATCTGTGAAAGGAACTCGGCAAATTAATAAGGCCCGACTGTTTGCCAAAAACATAGCCTTCAGCAAATTAAACAAGTATTGAAGGTGATGCCTGCCCGGTGACTTAGGTTTAACGGCCGCGGTATCCTAACCGTGCAAAGGTAGCGCAATCAATTGTCCCATAAATCGAGACTTGTATGAATGGCTAAACGAGGTCTCAACTGTCTCTCACAGATAATCAGTGAAATTGATCTCCCCGTGCAAAAGCGGGGATGTGAACATAAGACGAGAAGACCCTGTGGAACTTAAAAATCAACGACCACCGCGAATCCTCAATCAACCCCACTGGGGCCACTACCATCGCAGAGCCTGGTCGATATTTTTCGGTTGGGGCGACCTTGGAGGAGAACAAATCCTCCAAAAACAAGACCATACCTCTTTACCTAGAGCTACCCCTCAAAGTGCTAACAGTGACCAGACCCAATATAATTGATTAATGGACCAAGCTACCCCAGGGATAACAGCGCAATCCCCCTCAAGAGCCCATATCGACAGGGGGGTTTACGACCTCGATGTTGGATCAGGACATCCTAATGGTGCAGCCGCTATTAAGGGTTCGTTTGTTCAACGATTAACAGTCCTACGTGATCTGAGTTCAGACCGGAGCAATCCAGGTCGGTTTCTATCTATGACACACTCTCCCCAGTACGAAAGGACCGGGAAAGTGGGGCCAATACCACAAGCACGCCCCCCCCCCCCCCCTCTAAGCAGTGAAACCAACTAAACCGTGAAGAGGGCCTTCCCCCACCACTTTCAATCCTAGAAAAGGACCAGCTAGAGTGGCAGAGCCCGGCAAGTGCAGAAGGCTTAAGCCCTTTCCCCAGAGGTTCAAATCCTCTCCCTAGCTTCACCCATGATTCAAATAACAACACTAAGCTGCCTCGTTATATCCCTCCTATACATCATCCCAATCCTGATTGCCGTAGCCTTCCTAACCCTAGTAGAACGGAAAATCCTAAGCTACATACAATCCCGCAAAGGCCCTAACGTTGTAGGGCCTTTTGGCCTACTTCAACCATTTGCGGACGGACTGAAACTATTTACCAAAGAGCCCATCCGACCCTCTACCTCTTCCCCACTTCTATTCATTCTGATACCAATACTAGCCCTTGTCCTAGCCCTCACCACTTGAGCACCACTACCACTCCCATTTCCCCTAGCAGATCTAAACCTCGGAGTTCTCTTCCTAATAGCCATGTCAAGCCTAGCCGTCTACTCAGTCCTATGATCAGGCTGAGCCTCGAACTCAAAATACGCACTAATCGGAGCCCTACGGGCAGTAGCACAGACCATTTCATACGAAGTGACACTGGCCATAATCCTGCTATCAATAATCATACTAAGCGGAAGCTACACACTCAGCTCCTTTGCCGTCGCACAGGAGCCTCTATACTTCATTTTCTCCTCATGACCCCTAGCAATAATATGATACGTATCCACCCTAGCAGAGACAAACCGAGCTCCTTTTGACCTCACAGAGGGTGAATCTGAGCTAGTCTCAGGGTTTAACGTTGAATACGCCGCAGGACCCTTCGCCTTATTCTTCCTAGCTGAATATGCGAACATTATGCTAATAAATACACTTACAGCCATCATATTCCTAAACCCAAGCGCCCTAGGGCCACCCACAGAACTATTCCCCGTCATCCTAGCCACAAAAGTCCTCCTACTATCTTCTGGTTTCTTATGGGTCCGAGCTTCATACCCACGATTCCGATATGACCAACTAATGCACCTACTATGAAAAAACTTCCTACCCCTCACACTAGCTCTGTGCCTCTGACACATCAGCATACCTATCTGCTATGCAGGCCTACCTCCTTACATAAGGAAATGTGCCTGAACTACAAAGGGTCACTATGATAAAGTGAACATAGAGGTATAACAGCCCTCTCATTTCCTGTTGACCTTAGAAAAGTAGGAATTGAACCCACACAAGAGAAATCAAAATTCTCCATACTTCCCTTATATTATTTTCTAGTAGAGTCAGCTAATCAAGCTATCGGGCCCATACCCCGAAAATGATGGTTTAACCCCCTCCTCTACTAATGAACCCTTACGCGACCCCAATCATAACCTTCAGCCTCATCTTGGGCACCACAATCACAATTTCCAGCAACCACTGAGTTCTGGCCTGGACAGGACTGGAGATCAACGCACTAGCCATCATTCCCCTAATTGCCAAATCCCACCACCCACGAGCAGTAGAAGCCGCAACGAAATACTTCCTAACCCAAGCAGCTGCTTCCGCCCTGGTCCTATTCTCTAGCATAACCAATGCCTGAGTCACCGGCCAATGAGACATCACACAAATAAACCACCCAACCTCCTGTCTACTACTGACAGCAGCAATCGCTATTAAACTGGGCCTAGTGCCATTTCACTTCTGATTCCCAGAAGTACTACAAGGATCGCCACTAATAACAGCCCTGCTACTCTCGACCCTCATAAAATTCCCCCCACTAACCCTGCTCCTACTAACATCCAAATCCCTCGACCCAGCTCTACTCACCGCCATGGCCCTAGCCTCAACAGCACTAGGAGGCTGAATAGGACTGAACCAAACACAAACACGCAAAATCCTAGCCTTCTCGTCCATCTCCCACTTAGGCTGAATCGCCATCATCCTAGTTTACAGCCCCAAATTGGCCTTACTTACCTTCTACCTATACACAATCATAACATCAGCCGTATTCCTAGCCCTTAACAAAATCAAAGCCCTTAACCTATCCATGATCACAACCTCATGAACAAAAACCCCAGTGCTAAACGCCACCCTAATACTAGTACTTTTATCCCTAGCAGGCCTCCCCCCATTAACAGGCTTTATACCAAAGTGACTTATCATCCAAGAACTAACTAAACAGGAAATAACACCAGCAGCCATGGCAATTGCCATGCTATCACTGCTCAGCCTCTTCTTCTACCTACGCCTCGCATACCACTCAACAATTACCCTTCCCCCCAACTCCTCTAACCACATAAAACAATGATACACTAGCAAAGCCCCAAGCACACCTACTGCGGTCCTTGCCTCACTATCAATCCTCTTACTTCCCCTGTCCCCAATAATACATGCCATTGTCTAGAAACTTAGGATAACACCCCAAACCGAAGGCCTTCAACGCCTTAAATAAGAGTTAAACCCTCTTAGTTTCTGCACATTAAGACTTACAGAATATTAACCTGTATCTTCTGAATGCAAGTCAGACGCTTTAATTAAGCTAAAGCCTCCCTAGACAGATGGGCTTCGATCCCACAAAACTCTAGTTAACAGCTAAATGCCTAAACCAATTGGCTTCTGCCTACAAAGACCCTGACGCACCCTAGTGCGCATCGATGAGCTTGCAACTCAACATGAATTTCACTACAGAGCCGATAAGAAGAGGAATTAAACCTCTGTAAAAAGGACTACAGCCTAACGCTTCAACACTCAGCCATCTTACCCGTCACCTTCATCAACCGATGACTATTTTCCACTAACCATAAGGATATTGGCACCCTGTACCTCATCTTCGGGGCATGAGCAGGAATAGTCGGCACCGCACTCAGCCTATTAATCCGCGCAGAACTAGGACAACCAGGAACTCTCCTAGGCGACGACCAAATTTACAATGTAATCGTTACCGCTCACGCCTTTGTAATAAGCTTCTTTATAGTCATACCCATCATGATCGGAGGATTCGGCAACTGATTAGTCCCCCTCATAATCGGTGCCCCCGACATAGCATTCCCGCGAATAAACAACATAAGCTTTTGACTCCTCCCCCCATCATTCCTCCTCCTACTAGCCTCATCCACTGTAGAAGCTGGCGCCGGCACAGGCTGAACTGTCTACCCTCCCCTAGCAGGTAACCTTGCCCGCGCCGGAGCTTCAGTAGACCTGGCTATCTTCTCACTCCACTTAGCCGGTATCTCCTCCATCCTTGGGGCCATCAACTTTATCACCACAGCCATCAACATAAAACCCCCCGCACTCTCACAATACCAAACCCCACTATTTGTCTGATCCGTACTAATTACCGCCATCCTACTCCTTCTATCACTCCCCGTACTCGCCGCCGGTATTACAATATTACTAACTGATCGAAACCTAAACACCACATTCTTCGACCCCGCTGGAGGAGGAGACCCAATCCTGTACCAACACCTATTCTGATTCTTCGGACACCCAGAAGTCTATATTCTGATCCTACCGGGCTTCGGAATCATCTCACACGTAGTCACGTACTACTCAGGCAAAAAGGAGCCCTTCGGCTACATGGGAATAGTCTGAGCCATACTATCCATCGGCTTCCTAGGATTCATCGTCTGAGCTCACCACATGTTTACAGTAGGAATAGACGTTGATACCCGAGCCTACTTTACATCAGCCACTATAATCATTGCCATCCCTACCGGAATCAAAGTATTTAGCTGACTAGCCACCCTGCACGGAGGAACAATCAAATGAGACCCCCCCAATACTATGAGCTCTAGGATTTATCTTCCTATTTACCATCGGAGGATTAACAGGAATCGTTCTTGCAAACTCTTCCCTAGACATCGCCCTGCACGACACGTACTACGTAGTTGCCCACTTCCACTACGTCCTATCCATAGGCGCCGTCTTTGCCATTCTAGCAGGATTTACTCACTGATTCCCACTACTCACTGGGTTTACCCTACACCAAACATGAGCAAAAGCCCACTTCGGGGTAATATTTACAGGAGTAAACCTAACGTTCTTCCCCCAGCACTTCCTAGGCCTAGCAGGAATACCCCGACGATACTCGGACTATCCCGACGCCTACACACTATGAAACACCATTTCCTCCATCGGCTCCCTAATCTCAATAGTAGCCGTAATCATACTAATATTCATCATCTGAGAAGCCTTTTCGGCCAAACGAAAAGTCCTACAACCAGAACTAACTACCACAAACGTTGAATGAATCCACGGCTGCCCTCCCCCATACCATACTTTCGAGGAACCGGCCTTCGTCCAAGTACAAGAAAGGAAGGAATCGAACCCTCACATGCTGGTTTCAAGCCAACTGCATTCACCGCTCATGCTTCTTTCTTATGAGACGTTAGTAAACCAATTACATAGCCTTGTCAAGACTAAATCACAGGTAAAAATCCTGTACATCTCATGTGGCCAACCACTCCCAACTAGGATTCCAAGACGCCTCATCACCCATCATAGAAGAACTCGTTGAATTCCACGACCACGCCCTAATCGTTGCCCTAGCTATCTGCAGCCTAGTTCTCTACCTTTTAGCCCACATACTAACAGAAAAACTCTCGTCCAATGCTGTAGACGCCCAAGAAGTAGAGCTGATCTGGACAATCCTACCTGCTATCGTCCTGGTACTCCTCGCCCTCCCATCCCTACAAATCCTCTACATAATGGACGAAATCGATGAACCAGACCTCACCCTAAAAGCCATCGGCCACCAATGATACTGAAGCTACGAATACACAGACTTCAAAGACCTATCATTCGACTCCTACATAGTGCCCACCCCAGACTTACCCAACGGCCACTTCCGACTGCTAGAAGTTGACCACCGCGTAGTTATCCCAATAGAATCCCCCATCCGCGTAATCATTACTGCAGGAGACGTACTCCACTCCTGAGCAGTCCCAACGCTCGGAGTTAAAACAGACGCAATCCCAGGCCGACTAAACCAAACTTCATTCATTACCACCCGGCCTGGGATTTTTTACGGACAATGCTCAGAAATTTGCGGGGCTAATCACAGCTACATACCCATTGTAGTAGAATCAACCCCACTCCCACATTTCGAGGCCTGATCGTCCCTTCTATCATCATCCTAATCATTAAGAAGCTATGCAACAGCACTAGCCTTTTAAGCTAGCCAAAGAGGGACTTCCCCCTCCTTAATGATATGCCACAGCTTAACCCCGCACCATGATTTTCAATCATAATTATAACCTGATTAACCCTAGCACTCCTCATCCAACCAAAACTACTAGCCTTCACCACAACCAACCCCCCATCAAATAAGACCTCCCTCACTACCAAACCCACACCATGATCCTGACCATGAACCTAAGCTTCTTTGACCAATTTTCCAGCCCCAATCTATTCGGCATCCCCTTAATCCTACTATCCCTACTCTTCCCAGCCCTACTATTCCCGTCCCCAAACAACCGATGAATCAACAACCGCCTTTCTACTATCCAAACATGACTCCTTCACCTAATCACAAAACAACTAATAGTCCCACTCAACAAAAATGGCCACAAATGAGCCATAATATTTACATCCCTAATAATCATACTTCTTACAATCAACCTTCTAGGCCTCCTTCCATATACATTCACCCCAACCACCCAACTATCTATGAACATAGCCCTAGCCTTCCCACTATGGCTCGCCACACTACTAACAGGCCTACGAAACCAACCATCAGCCTCTTTAGCCCACCTATTACCCAAAGGTACCCCTACACCCCTAATCCCCGCACTAATCCTGATCGAAACAACCAGCCTACTAATCCGCCCCCTAGCCCTCGGAGTCCGCCTTACAGCCAACCTTACAGCAGGACACTTACTCATCCAACTCATCTCTACAGCCTCCATTGCATTAATACCCACCCTTCCCGCAGTATCCATCCTAACAATAATCATCCTACTACTCCTAACCATCCTAGAAGTAGCAGTAGCCATAATCCAGGCCTACGTCTTCGTGCTCCTTCTAAGCCTATACTTACAAGAAAACATCTAATGGCACACCAAGCACACTCATACCACATAGTTGACCCAAGCCCTTGACCAATCTTCGGGGCAGCCGCCGCCCTACTCACAACCTCAGGATTAATCATGTGATTCCACTACAACTCATCCATACTACTAACCCTAGGCCTCATCTCAATACTCCTAGTAATACTCCAATGATGACGAGACATTGTACGAGAAAGCACCTTCCAAGGCCATCACACTCCCACAGTCCAAAAAGGCCTACGATACGGCATAATCCTTTTCATCACATCCGAAGCATTCTTCTTCTTAGGGTTCTTCTGAGCGTTCTTCCACTCGAGCCTGGCCCCAACCCCAGAACTAGGAGGCCAATGACCCCCAACAGGAATTAAACCACTCAACCCGATAGAAGTCCCCCTACTAAACACAGCCATCCTACTAGCCTCAGGCGTTACCGTAACGTGAGCCCATCACAGCATCACAGAAGGAAACCGAAAACACGCCATCCACGCCCTAACCCTAACGATCCTCCTGGGATTCTACTTCACAGCCCTACAAGCAATAGAATACCACGAAGCCCCATTCTCAATCGCCGATAGCGTCTACGGATCTACCTTCTTCGTTGCCACTGGATTCCACGGACTCCACGTAATCATCGGATCCTCCTTCCTGACCGTCTGCCTCTTCCGACTGATCAAGTTCCACTTTACATCAGACCACCACTTCGGATTCGAGGCAGCAGCCTGATACTGACACTTCGTAGACGTCATCTGACTATTCCTCTACATAACCATCTACTGATGAGGATCTTGCTCTTCTAGTATATTAATTACAATTGACTTCCAATCTCTGGAATCTGGTATAAACCCAGAGGAGAGCAATGAACGCACTCATGTTCATATTCGCCCTATCATCAATCCTAAGCGCCGCCCTAACCGCATTAAACTTCTGACTCGCCCAAATAAACCCCGACTCAGAGAAACTCTCACCGTACGAATGTGGATTCGACCCACTTGGATCTGCTCGATTACCATTCTCAGTCCGATTCTTCCTCAGTAGCCATCCTGTTCGTCCTATTCGACCTAGAAATCGCCCTCCTACTCCCCCTGCCATGAGCCGTCCAACTCCAATCCCCCCTAATGACCCTCACCTGAACTGTAGTGATCCTCCTTCTCCTAACACTCGGACTGGCCTACGAGTGAATTCAAGGGGGCCTAGAATGAGCAGAATAACAGAAAGTTAGTCTAACCAAAAAGATAGCTGGTTTCGACCCAGCAGATTACAGCCAACCCTGTAACTTTCTTATGTCGCCCCTACATTTAAGCTTCTACTCAGCCTTCATTTTCAGCGGACTAGGACTAGCCTTCCACCGAACCCACCTAGTATCCGCCCTACTATGCCTTGAAAGCATAATATTATCGATATTCGTAGGCCTATCAATATGATCCATCGAAAACCAAGTCTCCTCATTCACCATGGTACCAATTCTCATGCTAACCTTCTCAGCGTGTGAGGCGGGCACAGGCCTGGCCATCCTAGTAGCCTCCACCCGCACACATGGCTCCGACCATCTACACAACCTAAACCTCCTGCAATGCTAAAAATCATCCTACCCACAATCATACTTCTTCCAACAGCCCTGCTGTCTCCACCAAAATTTCTATGGACTAACACCACCTTATACAGCCTCCTAATCGCTGCCCTAAGCCTACAGTGATTAATCCCAACCTACTACCCCTACAAATTTTTATCCAACTGAACAGGAATTGACCAAATCTCATCCCCCCTCCTAGTACTATCCTGCTGACTACTCCCACTCATAATCATAGCAAGCCAAAACCACCTGCAACAAGAACCCCTACAACGCAAACGAATCTTTATCTCAACCTTAGTCGCAGTCCAGCCATTCATCCTACTAGCCTTTTCCACCACAGAACTAGCACTATTTTACATCTCATTTGAAGCAACCCTCATTCCCACCCTAATCTTAATCACCCGATGGGGGAACCAACCAGAACGCCTAAGCGCTGGCATCTACCTGCTATTCTACACGCCAGTAAGCTCTCTACCCCTGCTAATCACAATCATACACCTATACGTGAAAATTGGCACCCTGCACCTGCCAACCCTACAACTAACCCACCCAACCCTATCCACCTCATGGACAGGAATACTATCAGGTCTAGCACTGCTCGTAGCATTCATAGTAAAAGCCCCACTATACGGCCTACACTTCTGACTGCCAAAAGCACACGTAGAAGCACCCATCGCAGGCTCAATACTCCTCGCCGCCCTACTACTAAAGCTAGGAGGATATGGAATTATACGAGTCACTCTATTTATGGGCCCACTGTCCAACCTCCTGCACTACCCCTTCCTAACCCTGGCCCTATGAGGCGCCCTAATGACTAGCTCAATCTGCCTACGACAGACAGACCTAAAATCACTAATCGCTTATTCATCCGTTAGCCACATAGGCCTAGTTATCGCCGCAGGAATAATCCAAACCCACTGATCATTCTCAGGGGCAATGATCCTAATAATTTCCCATGGACTAACTTCCTCCATACTATTCTGCCTAGCCAACACAAACTATGAACGTACGCACAGCCGAATTCTACTACTCACACGAGGCCTACAACCTCTCCTACCACTCATAGCTACCTGATGATTGCTGGCCAATCTAACAAACATAGCCTTACCCCCAACAACAAACCTCATAGCAGAGCTAACCATTATAATCACCTTATTCAACTGATCTGCCTTCACGATCATCCTAACAGGAATCGCAACCCTACTAACCGCCTCCTACACCTTATTCATACTACTAATGACCCAACGAGGCTCAATCCCCTCCCACATCACATCTATGCAAAACTCAACCACGCGAGAACACCTGCTCATAACACTCCACATTATCCCAATATTCCTCCTAATCCTCAAACCCGAACTGATCTCCGGAATCCCCTCATGCAAGTATAGTTTAAACCAAACATTAGACTGTGATTCTAAGAATAGAAGTTCAAACCTTCTTACCTGCCGAGGGGAGGGTTTAACCAACAAGAGCTGCTAACTCTTACATCTGAGCCTAAAACCTCAGCCCCCTTACTTTTAAAGGATAACAGCAATCCACTGGTCTTAGGAACCACCCATCTTGGTGCAAATCCAAGTAAAAGTAGTGAACCCCACACTACTAATCAACTCCCTCACACTACTCACGCTGACAATCCTCCTAACCCCAATCATCCTGCCATTTCTATTTAAAAACTTTAAAAACACCCCACAAGCCACCACCCGCGCTGTTAAAACCGCATTCCTAATTAGCCTAGCCCCTACAACCGCATTCATCTACTCGGGAGTAGAATCTGTCACCTGCCACTGGGAGTGAAAATTCATTATAAACTTTAAAATCCCCCTGAGCCTAAAAATAGACCAATACTCAATAACATTTCTTCCAATCGCCCTATTTGTAACATGATCAATCCTACAATTCGCCATATGATACATGGCCTCAGAGCCATACGTAACAAAATTTTTCACCTACCTACTGACATTCCTAGTCGCCATACTCCTCCTAACAACCGCAAACAACATATTCCTCCTATTCGTAGGCTGGGAAGGAGTGGGAATCATGTCCTTCCTTCTCATCGGCTGATGACAAGGCCGAGCAGATGCCAACACCGCCGCCCTACAAGCCGTAATCTACAACCGAATCGGAGACATCGGACTGATCCTGAGCATAGCATGACTAGCTTCAACATTCAACACCTGAGAGATCCAACAAGCCGTACACCCCCACCAAACCCCAATCCTCCCCCTCATAGGATTAATCCTCGCAGCCGCAGGAAAATCCGCCCAATTTGGACTCCACCCATGACTGCCCGCAGCAATAGAAGGCCCCACCCCAGTATCAGCCCTACTGCACTCCAGTACCATAGTAGTAGCCGGAATCTTCCTGCTCATCCGCATGCACCCCCTGCTAGCCACCAACCACACAGCCCTAACCGCCTGCCTATGCCTAGGTGCTCTATCAACCCTATTCGCTGCCACATGCGCCCTAACCCAAAATGACATCAAAAAAATCATTGCTTTCTCAACATCCAGCCAACTAGGACTAATAATAGTCACTATCGGACTAAACCTCCCACAACTAGCCTTCCTACACATCTCAACCCATGCCTTCTTTAAAGCCATACTATTCCTATGCTCAGGGTCTATCATCCACAACCTAAACGGAGAACAAGATATCCGAAAGATAGGAGGCCTACAGAAAATACTCCCAGTCACTACTTCCTGCCTAACCATCGGAAACCTGGCGCTGATAGGAACCCCATTCCTAGCCGGATTCTACTCAAAAGACCTCATCATCGAAAGCTTAAACACATCATACCTAAATACTTGAGCCCTACTCCTAACCCTTATAGCCACAGCATTCACCGCAACCTACAGCATCCGCATAACCATCCTAGTCCAAGCTGGACAAACCCGAATCCCCCCAATAGTATCAATAAACGAAAACAACCCACTAATCACCGCCCCCCCTAACCCGACTCGCCCTAGGCAGCATTACAGCAGGAATAATCATTACCTCTTTCATCACACCAACCAAAACCCCCCCAATAACCATACCCCTTATCACCAAAACCGCTGCCATCCTCATAACAATCCTAGGAATCATCCTAGGCCTAGAACTATCGAACATAACACACACCCTCACTCACCCCAAACCAAACCCCCTCATAAACTTCTCCTCTGCATTAGGGTACTTCAACCCCCTAGTACACCGATTCTTCTCCAAAAACCTACTAGAAAAGGGACAAAACATTGCCCTACACTTGATCGACCTCTCCTGACTCAAAAAAATAGGGCCAGAGGGCCTTGCTGAACTACAAGTAGCCGCAAGCAAAGCCGCAACCTCAATACACACAGGGCTAATTAAGGCCTACCTAGGATCCTTCGCCCTCTCCATCCTGGTAATAATCCTAATAACACACAGACTCACTAATGGCCCCTAACATCCGCAAATCCCATCCCCTACTAAAAATAATCAACAACTCCCTAATCGACCTACCCGCCCCCTCCAACATCTCTGCCTGATGAAACTTCGGCTCCCTTCTAGCCATCTGCTTAGCCACACAAATCCTAACAGGCCTGCTACTAGCCATACACTACACCGCAGACACTTCACTCGCCTTCTCCTCAGTAGCTCACACATGCCGAGACGTCCAGTACGGATGGCTCATCCGCAACCTCCACGCCAACGGTGCTTCGCTCTTCTTTATCTGCATCTACTTACACATCGGACGAGGCCTCTACTACGGCTCCTACCTATACAAAGAAACCTGAAACACAGGAGTAATCCTCCTACTCACCCTAATAGCAACTGCCTTCGTAGGGTATGTCCTCCCATGAGGACAAATGTCATTCTGAGGGGCCACCGTAATCACCAACCTATTCTCAGCCATCCCGTACATTGGGCAAACTCTAGTAGAATGAGCCTGAGGAGGATTCTCAGTAGACAATCCAACCTTAACCCGATTCTTCGCCATCCACTTCCTACTGCCCTTCCTAATTGCAGGAATCACCCTAGTCCACCTAACCTTCCTACACGAATCAGGCTCAAATAACCCACTAGGAATCGTATCAGACTGCGACAAAATCCCATTCCACCCATACTTCTCCATTAAAGACAGCTTAGGGCTTACCCTAATAATCACCCCTCTAATAGCACTAGCCCTATTTTCACCGAACCTCCTGGTTCTTGGAATCCTAGTTGGGAGTGGTTGGCCACATGAGATGTACAGGATTTTTACCTGTGATTTAGTCTTGACAAGGCTATGTAATTGGTTTACTAACGTCTCATAAGAAAGAAGCATGAGCGGTTAATGCAGTTGGCTTGAAAACCATCCCCAGTGGTGCCAGTGCACTCTCTGGACTCACTGCACTGCATCCCCAGTGGTGCCAGTGCACTCTCTGGACTCACTGCACTGCATCCCCAGTGGTGCCAGTGCACTCTCTGGACTCACTGCAGTGCATCCCCAGTGGTGCCAGTGCACTCTCTGGACTCACTGCAGTGCATCCCTAGTGGTGCCAGTGCACTCTCTGGACTCACTGCACTGCATCCCCAGCGGTGCCAGTGCACTCTCTGGACTCACTGCAGTGCATCCCCAGTGGTGCCAGTGCACTCTCTGGACTCACTGCACTGCATCCCCAGTGGTGCCAGTGCACTCTCTGCACTCACTGCACTGCATCCCCAGTGGTGCCAGTGCACTCTCTGCACTCACTGCACTGCATCCCCAGTGGTGCCAGTGCGCTCTCTGGAGTCACAGCACTGCATCCCCAGTGGTGCCAGTGCAATCTATGGACTCACTGCACTGCATCCCCAGTGGTGCCAGTGCACTCACTGGACTCACTGCACTGCATCCCCAGTGGTGCCAGTGCGCTCTCCGGAGTCACAGCACTGCATCCCCAGTGGTGCCAGTGCACTCTCTGGACTCACTGCAGTGCATCCCCAGTGGTGCCAGTGCACTCTCTGGACTCACTGAAGTGCATCCCCAGTGGTGCCAGTGCACTCTCTGGACTCACTGCACTGCATCCACAGTAGTGCCAGTGCAATCTCTGGACTCACTGTAGTGCATCCCCAGTGGTGCCAGTGCACTCTCTGGACTCACTGCACTGCATCCCCAGTGGTGCCAGTGCACTCTCTGGACTCACTGCAGTGCATCCCCAGTGGTGCCAGTGCACTCTCTGGACTCACTGTACTGCATCCCCAGTGGTGCCAGTGCACTCTCTGCACTCACTGCAGTGCACCCCAGTGGTGCCAGTGCACTCTCTGGACTCACTGCACTGCATCCCCAGTAGTGCCAGTGCAATCTCTGGACTCACTGCACTGCATCCCCAGTGGTGCCAGTGCACTCTCTGGACTCACTGTACTGCATCCCCAGTGGTGCCAGTGCACTCTGTGGACTCACTGCACTGCATCCCCAGTGGTGCCAGTGCAATCTCTGGACTCACTGCAGTACATCCCCAGTGGTGCCAGTGCACTCTCTGGACTCACTGCACTGCATCCCCAGTGGTGCCAGTGCACTCTGTGGACTCACTGCAGTGCATCCCCAGTGGTGCCAGTGCACTCTCTGGACTCACAGCACTGCATCCCCAGTAGTGCCAGTGCACTCTCTTGACTCACTACAGTGCATCCCCAGTGGTGCCAGTGCACTCTCTGGACTCACTGCACTGCATCCCCACTGCAGCCAGTGCACTCTCTGGACTCACTGCAGTGCATCCCCAGTGGTGCCAGTGCACTCTCTGGACTCACTGCACTGCATCACCAGTGGTGCAAGTGTACTCTCTGGACTCACTGCACTGCATCCCCAGTGGTGTCAGTGCACGCTCTCGAGTCACTGCACTACATCCCCAGTGGTTCCAGTGCACTCACTGGACTCACTGTACTGCATCATCAGTGGTGCCAGTGCACTCTCTGGACTTACTGCACTGCATCCCCAGTGGTGCCAGTGCACTCTCTGGACTCACTGCACTGCAGGCCCAGTGGTGCCAGTGCACTCACTGGACTCACTGTACTGCATCCCGAGTGGTGCCAGTGCACTCTCTGGACTCACTGCAGTGCATCCCCAGTGGTGCCAGTGCACTCTCTGGACTCACTGAAGTGCATTCTCAGTGGTGCCAGTGCACTCTCTGGGCTCACTGCAGGGCATCCCCAGTGGTGCCAGTACACTCACTGGACTCACTGCACTGCATCCCCAGGGGTGCCAGTGCACTCTCTGGACTCACTGCACTGCAACACCAGTGGTGCCAGTGCACTCTCTGGACTCACTGCACTGCATCCCCAGTGGTGCCAGTGCACTCTCTGGACTCACTGAAGTGCATCCCCAGTGGTGCCAGTGCACTCTCTGGACTCACTGTACTGCATCCACAATGGTGACAGTGCAATCTCTGGACTCACTGCAGTGCATCCCCAGTGGTGCCAGTGCACTCTCTGGACTCATTGCAGTGCATCCCCAGTGGTGCCAGTGCACTCTCTGGAGTCACAGCACTGCATCCCCAGTGGTGCCAGTGCACTCTCTGGACTCACTGCACTGCATCCCCAGTGGTGCCAGTGCACTCTCTGGACTCACTGCACTGCATCACCATTGGTGCCAGTGCACTCTCTGGACTCACTGCAGGGCATCCCCAGTGGTGCCAGTGCACTCTCTGGACTCACTGTACTGCACCCCCAGTGGTGCCAGTGCACTCACTGGACTGACTGCACTGCATCCCCAGTGGTGCCAGTGCACTCACTGGACTCACTGGACACATCCCCAGTGGTGCCAGTGCACTCTCTGGACTCACTGCACTGCATCCCCAGTGGTGCCAGTGCACTCTCTGCACTCACTGCACTGCATCCCCAGTGGTGCCAGTGCACTCACTGGACACACTGTACTGCTTCACAGGTGGTGCCAGTGCACTCTCTGCACTCACTGCACAGCATCCCCAGTGGTGCCAGTGCATTCACTGGACTCGCTGGACTGCATCCCCAGTGGTGCCAGAGCACTCTCTGGACTCACTACACTGCATCCACAGTGGTGCCAGTACACTCACTGGACTCACTGCACTGCATCCCCAGTGGTGCCAGTGCACTCTCTGGACTCACTGCACTGCAACCCCAGTGGTGCCAGTGCACTCTCTGGACTCACTGCACTGCATCCCCAGTGGTGCCAGTGCACTCTCTGGACTCACTGAAGTGCATCCCCAGTGGTGCCAGTGCACTCTCTGGACTCATTGCAGTGCATCCCCAGTGGTGCCAGTGCACTCTCTGGAGTCACAGCACTGCATTCCCAGTGGTGCCAGTGCACTCTCTGGACTCACTGCACTGCATCCCCAGTGGTGCCAGTGCACTCTCTGGACTCACTGCACTGCATCACCATTGGTGCCAGTGCACTCTCTGGACTCACTGCAGGGCATCCCCAGTGGTGCCAGTGCACTCTCTGGACTCACTGTACTGCACCCCCAGTGGTGCCAGTGCACTCACTGGACTGACTGCACTGCATCCCCAGTGGTGCCAGTGCACTCACTGGACTCACTGGACACATCCCCAGTGGTGCCAGTGCACTCTCTGGACTCACTGCACTGCATCCCCAGTGGTGCCAGTGCACTCTCTGGACTCACTGCACTGCATCCCCAGTGGTGCCAGTTTACTCACTGGACTGACTGCACTGCATCCCCAGTGGTGCCAGTGCACTCACTGGACACACTGTACTGCTTCACAGGTGGTGCCAGTGCACTCTCTGCACTCACTGCACAGCATCCCCAGTGGTGCCAGTGCATTCACTGGACTCACTGGACTGCATCCCCAGTGGTGCCAGAGCACTCTCTGGACTCACTGCAATGCATCCCCAGTGGTGCCAGTGCACTCTCTGCACTCACTGCACTGCATCCACAGTGGTGCCAGTGCACTCTCTGGACTCACTGCACTGCATCCCCAGTGGTGCCAGTGCACTCTCTGGACTCACTGCACTGTATCACCAGTGGTGCCAGTGCACTCTCTGGACTCACTGCACTGCATCCCCAGTGGTGCCAGTGCACTCTCTGGACTCACTGCACTGTATCCCCAGTGGTGCCAGTGCAATCTCTGGACTCACTGTAGTGCATCCCCAGTGGTGCCAGTGCACTCTCTGGACTCACTGCAGTGCATCCCCAGTGGTGCCAGTGCACTCTCTGGACTCACTGTACTGTATCCCCAGTGGTGCCAGTGCACTCTCTGGACTCACTGCAGTGCATTCCCAGTGGTGCCAGTGCACTCTCTGGACTCACTGTACTGCATCCCCAGTGGTGCCAGTGCAATCTCTGGACTCACTGCAGTGCATCACCATTGGTGCCAGTGCAATCTCTGGACTCACTGCAGTGCATCACCAGTGGTGCCAGTGCACTCTCTGGACTCACTGCACTGCATCCCCAGTGGTGCCAGTGCACTCTCTGGACTCACTGCAGTGCATCACCAGTGGTGCCAGTGAACTCTCTGGACTCACTGTACTGCATCCCCAGTGGTGCCAGTGCACTCTCTGGACTCACTGCACTGCATCCCCAGTGGTGCCAGTGCAATCTCTGGACTCACTGCACTGCATCCCCAGTGGTGCCAGTGCACTCTGTGGACTCACTGTACTGCATCCCCAGTAGTGCCAGCGCACTCTCTGGACTCACTGCAGTGCATCCCCAGTGGTGCCAGTGCACTCTCTGGACTCACTGTACTGCATCCCCACTGGTCCAGTGCACTCTCTGGACTCACTGCACTGCATCCCCAGTGGTGCCAGTGCACTCTCTGGACACACTGCACTGCATCTCCAGTGGCGCCAGTGCACTCTCTGGACTCACTGCAGTGCATCCCCAGTGGTGCCAGTGCACTCTCTGGACTCACTGAGGTGCATCCCCAGTGGTGCCAGTGCACTCTCTGGAGTCACTGAAATGCATCCCCACTGGTCCAGTGCACTCTCTGGACTCACTGCACTGCATCCCCAGTGGTGCCAGTGCACTCTCTGGACTCACTGCACTGCATCCCCAGTGGTGCCAGTGCACTCTCTGGACTCACTGCACTGCATCCCCAGTGGTGCCAGTGCACTCTCTGGACTCACTGCACTGCATCCCCAGTGGTGCCAGTGCACTCTCTGGACTCACTGTACTGCATCCCCAGTGGTGCCAGTGCAATCTCTGGACTCACTGCAGTGCATCCCCGGTGGTGCCAGTGCACTCTCGGGACTCACTGCACTGCATCCACAGTGGTGCCAGTGCACTCTCTGGACTCACTGCACTGCATCACCAGTGGTGACGGTGTACTCTCTGGACTCACTGCAGTGCATCCCCAGTGGTGCCAGTGCACTCTCTCGAGTCACTGCACTACATCCCCAGTGGTGCCAGTGCACTCACTGTACTGCATCATCGTTGGTGCCAGTGCACTCTCTGGACTTACTGCACTGCATCCCCAGTGGTGCCAGTGCACTCTCTGGACTCACTGCACTGCAGGCCCAGTGGAGCCAGTGCACTCACTGGACTTACAGTACTGCATCACCAGTGCTGCCAGTGCACTCTCTGGACTCACTGCACTGCATCCCCAGTGGTTCCCGTGCATTCACTGGACTCACTGTACTGCATCTCCACTGGTGCCAGTGCACTCTCTGGACTCACTGCAGTGCATCCCCAGTGGTGCCAGTGAGCTCTCTGGACTCACTGCACTGCATCCCCAGTGGTGCCAGTGTACTAACAGGATTCACTGCACTGCATCCCCAGTGGTGCCAGTGCACTCTCTGCACTCACTTCACTGCATCCCCAGTGGTGCCAGTGCACTCTCTGGACTCACTGAAGTGCATCCCCAGTGGTGTCAGTGAAGTCTTTGGACTCACTGCACTGCATCCCCAGTGGTGCCAGTGCACTATCTGGAGATACTGAAGTGCATCCCCAGTGGTGCCAGTGCACTCTCTGGACTCACTGCACTGCATCCCCAGTGGTGCCAGTGCACTCTCTGGACTCATTGTACTGCATCCCCACTGGTCCAGTGCACTCTGTGGACTCACTGTACTGCATCCCCACTGGTGCCAGTGCACCTTCTGGACTCACTGCAGTGCATCCCCAGTGCTGCCAGTGCACTCTCTGGACTCACTGCACTGAAGCCCCTGTGTTGCCAGTGCACTCTCTGGACTCACTGCACTGTATCCCCAGTGGTGCCAGTGCAATCTCTGGACTCACTGTAGTGCATCCCCTGTGGTGACAGTGCACTCTCTGGACTCACTGCAGTGCATCCCCAGTGGTGCCAGTGCACTCTCTGGACTCACTGTACTGCATCGCCAGTGGTGCCAGTGCACTCTCTGGACTCACTGCACTGCATCCCCAGTGGTGCCAGTGCACTCTCTGGACTCACTCCACTGCAGCCCTAGTGGTGCCAGTGCACTCTCTGGACTCACTGCACTGCATCACAGGTGGTGCCAGTGCACTCTCTGGACTCACTGCACTGCATCCCCAGTGGTGCCAGTGCACTCTCTGGACTCACTTCTCTGCATTCCCAGTGGTGCCAGTGAAGTATCTGGACTCACTGCACTGCATCCCCAGTGGTGCCAGTGCACTCTCTGGACTCACTGCACTGCAACCCCAGTGGTGCCAGTGCACTCTCTGGACTCACTGCACCGCATCCCCAGTGGTGCCAGTGCACTCTCTGGACTCACTGTACTGCATCACCAGTGGTGCCAGTGCACTCTCTGGACTCACTGCACTGCATCCCCAGTGGTGCCAGTGCACTCTCTGGACTCACTGCACTGCAGCCCCAGTGGTGCCAGTGCACTCTCTGGACTCACTGCACTGCATCACATGTGGTGCCAGTGCACTCTCTGGACTCACTGCACTGCATCCCCAGTGGTGCCAGTGCACTCTCTGGACTCACTGCACTGCATCCCCAGATGTGCCAGTGCACTCTCTGGACTCACTTCTCTGCATTCCCAGTGGTGCCAGTGAAGTCTCTGGACTCACTGCACTGCATCCCCAGTGGTGCCAGTGCACTCTCTGGACTCACTGCAGTGCATCCCCAGTGGTGCCAGTGCACTCTCTGGACTCACAGCACTGCATCCCCAGTGGTGCCAGTGCACTCTCTGGACTCACTGCAGTGCATCACCAGTGGTGCCAGTGCACTCTCTGGACTCACTGCACTGCATCCCCAGTGGTGCAAGTGCACTCTCTCGAGTCACTGCACTACATCCCCAGTGGTGCCAGTGCACTCACTGGACTCACTGTACTGCATCACCAGTGGTGCCAGTGCACTCTCTGGACTCACTGAAGTGCATCCCCAGTGGTGCAAGTGCACTCTCTGGACTCACTGCACTGCATCCCCAGTGGTGCCAGTGCACTCTCTGGACTCACTATACTGCATCACCAATGGTGCCAGAGCACTCTCTGGACTCACTGCACTGCATCCCCAGTGCTACCAGTGCATTCACTGGACTCACTGGACCGCATCTCCAGTGGTGCCAGTGCACTCTCTGGGCTCACTGCAGTGCATCCCCAGTGGTGCCAGTGCACTCTCTGGACTCACTGCACTGCATCCCCAGTGGTGCCAGTGCACTCACTAGATTCACTGCACTGCATCCCCCGTGGTGCCAGTGCACTCTCTGGACTCACTGCAGGGCATCCCCAGTGTTGCCTGTGCACTCTCTGCAGTAACTGCAGTGCATCCCCAGTGGTGCCAAATCACTCTCTGGACTCCCGGTACCGCATCCCCAGTGGTGCCAGTGCACTCTCTGGACTCACTGCACCGCATCCCGTGTGGTGCCAGTGCACTCTCTGGAATGACTGCAGTGCATCCGCAGTTGTGCCAGTGCACTCTCTGGACTCGCGTCACTGCATCCCCAGTGGTGCCAGTGCACTCTCTGGACTCACTGTAGTGCATCCCCACATGTGCCAGTGCACTCTCTGGAATCACTGCACTGCATCCCCAGTGGTGCCCGTGCACTCTCTGGACTCACTGCATTGCATCCCCAGTGGTGCCAGAGCACTCTCTGGACTCACTGCAGTGCATCCCCAGTGGTGCCAGTGCACTCTCTGGACTCACTGCACTGCATCCCCAGTGGTGCCAGTGCACTCTCTGGACTCACTGTACTGCATCCCCAGTGGAGCCCGTGCACTCTCTGGACTCACTGAAGTGCATCCCCAGTGGTGCCAGTGCACTCTCTGGACTCACTGCACTGCATCCCCAGTGGTGCCAGTGCACTCTCTGGACTCACTGCAGTGCATCCCCAGTGGTGCCAGTGCACTCTCTGGACTCACTGCACTGCATCCCCAGTGGTGCCAGTGCACTCTCTGGACCCACCGCACTGCACCCTGAGTGGTGCCAGTGCACTCTCTGGACTCACTGCACTGCATCCCCAGTGGTGCCAGTGCACTCTCTGGACTCACTGCACTGCATCCCCAGTGGTGCCAGAGCACTCTCTGGACTCACTGCAGTGCATCCCCAGTGCTGCCAGTGCACTCTCTGGACTCACTGTACTGCATCCCCAGTGTAGCCAGTGCACTCTGGAGTAACTGCAGTGCATCCCAGTGGTGCCAGTGCACTCTCTGGACTCCCGGCACCGCATCCCCAGTGGTGCCAGTGCACTCTCTGGACTCACTGTACTGCATCCCCAGTGGTGCCAGTGCACTCTCTGGACTCACTGGAGACATCCCCAGTGGTGCCAGTGCACTCTCTGGACTCACTGCAGTGCATCCCCAGTGGTGCCAGTACACTCAGTGGGCTGACTGCACTGCATCCCCAGTGGTGCCACTGCACTCTCTGGACTCACTGCAGGGCATCCCCAGTGGTGCCAGTGCACTCTCTGGACTCACTGCACTGCATCCCCAGTGGTGCCAATTCACTCTCTGGACTCACTGCAGTGCATCCCCAGTGGTGCCAGTGCACTCTCTGGACTCACTGCACTGCATCCCCAGTGGTGCCAGTGCACTCTCTGGACTCACCGCACTGCACCCTGAGTGGTGCCAGTGCACTCTCTGGACTCACTGCACTGCATCCCCAGTGGTGCCAGTGCACTCTCTGGACTCACTGCACTGCATCCCCAGTGGTGCCAGAGCACTCTCTGGACTCACTGCAGTGCATCCCCAGTGCTGCCAGTGCACTCTCTGGACTCACTGTACTGCATCCCCAGTGTAGCCAGTGCACTCTGGAGTAACTGCAGTGCATCCCAGTGGTGCCAGTGCACTCTCTGGACTCCCGGCACCGCATCCCCAGTGGTGCCAGTGCACTCTCTGGACTCACTGTACTGCATCCCCAGTGGTGCCAGTGCACTCTCTGGACTCACTGCACTGCATTCCCAGTAGTGCCAGTGCACTCTCTGGACTCACTGCAGTGCATCCCCAGTGGTGCCAGTACACTCAGTGGGCTGACTGCACTGCATCCCCAGTGGTGCCACTGCACTCTCTGGACTCACTGCACTGCATCCCCAGTGGTGCCAGTGCACTCTCTGGACTCACTGCACTGCATCCCCAGTGGTGCCAGTGCATTCTCTGGACTCACCGCACTGCACCCTGAGTGGAGCCAGTGCACTCTCTGGACTCACTGCACCGCATCCCCAGTGGTGCCATTGCACTCTCTGGAGTCACTGCGCTGCATCTCCAGTTGTGGCAGTGCACTCTCTGGACTCACTGCATGCATCCCCAGTGTTGCCTGTGCACTCTCTGCAGTAACTGCAGTGCATCCCCAGTGGTGCCAAAGCACTCTCTGGACTCCCGGCACCGCATCGCCAGTGGTGCCAGGGCACTCTCTGGACTCACTGCAGTGCATCCCCAGTGGTGCCAGTGCACTCTCTGGACTTGCAGGGGTGCATCCCCAGTGGTGCCAATGCACTCTCTGGACCTCCGGCACCGCATCCCCAGTGGTGCCAGTGCACTCTCTGGACTCGCGGCACTGCATCCCCAGTGGTGCCAGTGCACTCTCTGGACTCACTGCACTACATCCCCAGTGGTGCCAGTGCACTCTCTGGACTCACTGCACTGCATCCCCAGTGGTGCCAGTGCACTCTCTGTACTCACTGTACTGCATCCCCAGTGGTGCCAGTGCACTCTCTGGACTCACTGCACTGCATCCCCAGTGGTGCCAGTGCACTCTCTGGACTCACTGCACTGCATCCCCAGTGGTGCCAGTACACTCACTGGGCTGACTGCACTGCATCCCCAGTGGCGCCAGTGCATTCTCTGGACTCACTGCACTGCATCCCCAGTGGTGCCAGTGCACTCTCTGGACTCACTGCAGGGCATCCCCAGTGGTGCCAGTGCACTCTCTGGACTCACTGCACTGCATCCCCAGTGGTGCCAGTGCACTCTCTGGACTCACTGCACTGCATCCCCAGTGGTGCCAGTGCACTCTGTGGACTCACTGCAGTGCATCCCCAGTGGTGCCAGTGCACTCTCTGGACTCACTGCAGTGCATCCCCAGTGGTGCCAGTGCACTCTCTGGACTCACTGCACTGCATCCCCAGTGGTGCCAGTGCACTCTCTGGACTCACTGCACTGCATCCCCAGTGGTGCCAGTGCACTCTCTGGACTCACTGCAATGCATCCCCAGTGGTGCCAGTGCACTCTCTCGAGTCACTGCACTATATCCCCAGTGGTGCCAGTGCACTCACTGGACTTACTGTACTGCATCATCAATGGTGCCAGTGCACTCTCTGAACTCACTGCAGTGCATCCCCAGTGGTGCCAGTGCACTCTCTGGACTCACTGTACTGCATCCCCAGTGGTGCCAGTGCACTCACTGGACTCATTATACTGCATCACCAGTGGTGCCTGTGCACTCTCTGGACTCACTGCACTGCATCCCCAGTGGTGCCAGTGCATTCACTGGACTCACTGTACTGCATCTCCAGTGGTGCCAGTGCACTCTCTGGACTCCCGGCACCGCATCCCCAGTGGTGCCAGTGCACTCTCTGGACTCACTGCACCCCATCCCCAGTGGTGCCAGTGCACTCTCTGGACTCACTGCACTGCATCCCCAGTGGTGCCAGAGCACTCTCTGGACTCACTGCAGGGCATCCCCAGTGCTGCCAGTGCACTCTCTGGACTCACTGTACAGCATCCCCAGTGTAGCCAGTGCACTCTGGAGTAACTGCAGTGCATCCCAGTGGTGCCAGTGCACTCTCTGGACTCCCGGCACCGCATTAACAGTGGTGCCAGTGCACTCTCTGGACTCACTGTACTGCATCCCCAGTGGTGCCAGTGCACTCTCTGGACTCACTGCACTGCATTCCCAGTGGTGCCAGTGCACTCTCTGGACTCACTGCAGTGCATCCCCAGTGGTGCCAGTACACTCAGTGGGCTGACTGCACTGCATCCCCAGTGGTGCCACTGCACTCTCTGGACTCACTGCAGGGCATCCCCAGTGGTGCCAGTGCACTCTCTGGACTCACTGCAGTGCATCCCCAGTGGTGCCAGTGCACTCTCTGGACTCACTGCACTGCATCCCCAGTGGTGCCAGTGCATTCTCTGGACTCACCGCACTGCACCCTGAGTGGTGCCAGTGCACTCTCTGGACTCACTGCACCGCATCCCCAGTGGTGCCATTGCACTCTCTGGAGTCACTGCGCTGCATCTCCAGTGGTGGCAGTGCACTCTCTGGACTCACTGCATGCATCCCCAGTGTTGCCTGTGCACTCTCTGCAGTAACTGCAGTGCATCCGCAGTGGTGCCAAAGCACTCTCTGGACTCCCGGCACCGCATCGCCAGTGGTGCCAGGGCACTCTCTGGACTCACTGCAGTGCATCCCCAGTGGTGCCAGTGCACTCTCTGGACTTGCCGGGGTGCATCCCCAGTGGTGCCAATGCACTCTCTGGACCTCCGGCACCGCATCCCCAGTGGTGCCAGTGCACTCTCTGGACTCGCGGCACTGCATCCCCAGTGGTGCCAGTGCACTCTCTGGACTCACTGCACTACATCCCCAGTGGTGCCAGTGCACTCTCTGGACTCACTGCACTGCATCCCCAGTGGTGCCAGTGCACTCTCTGTACTCACTGTACTGCATCCCCAGTGGTGCCAGTGCACTCTCTGGACTCACTGCAGTGCATCCCCAGTGGTGCCAGTGCACTCTCTGGACTCACTGCACTGCATCCCCAGTGGTGCCATTACACTCACTGGGCTGACTGCACTGCATCCCCAGTGGCGCCAGTGCATTCTCTGGACTCACTGCACTGCAGCCCCAGTGGTGCCAGTGCACTCTCTGGACTCACTGCAGGGCATCCCCAGTGGTGCCAGTGCACTCTCTGGACTCACTGCACTGCATCCCCAGTGGTGCCAGTGCACTCTCTGGACTCACTGCACTGCATCCCCAGTGGTGCCAGTGCACTCTCTGGACTCACTGCAGTGCATCCCCAGTGGTGCCAGTGCACTCTCTGGACTCACTGCAGTGCATCCCCAGTGGTGCCAATGCACTCTCTGGACTCACTGCACTGCATCCCCAGTGGTGCCAGTGCACTCTCTGGACTCACTGCACTGCATCCCCAGTGGTGCCAGTGCACTCTCTGGACTCACTGCAATGCATCCCCAGTGGTGCCAGTGCACTCTCTCGAGTCACTGCACTATATCCCCACTGGTGCCAGTGCACTCACTGGACTTACTGTACTGCATCATCAATGGTGCCAGTGCACTCTCTGAACTCACTGCAGTGCATCCCCAGTGGTGCCAGTGCACTCTCTGGACTCACTGTACTGCATCCCCAGTGGTGCCAGTGCACTCACTGGACTCATTATACTGCATCACCAGTGGTGCCAGTGCACTCTCTGGACTCACTGCACTGCATCCCCAGTGGTGCCAGTGCATTCACTGGACTCACTGTACTGCATCTCCAGTGGTGCCAGTGCACTCTCTGGACTCACTGCACCGCATCACCAGTGGTGCCTGTGCACTCTCTGGACTCACTGCACTGCATACCCAGTGATGCCAGTGCACTCTCTGGACTCACTGCACTGCATCCCCAGTGGTGCCAGTGCACTCTCTGGACTCACTGCAGGGCATCCCCAGTGGTGCCAGTGCACTCTCTGGACTCACTGCACTGCATCCCCAGTGGTGCCAGTGCATTCTCTGGACTCACCGCACTGCACCCTGAGTGGTGCCAGTGCACTCTCTGGACTCACTGCACCGCATCCCCAGTGGTGCCATTGCACTCTCTGGAGTCACTGCGCTGCATCCCCAGTGGTGGCAGTGCACTCTCTGGACTCACTGCAGTGCATCCCCAGTGTTGCCTGTGCACTCTCTGGAGTAACTGCAGTGCATCCCCAGTGGTGCCAAAGCACTCTCTGGACTCCCGGCACCGCATCGCCAGTGGTGCCAGGGCACTCTCTGGGCTCACTGCAGTGCATCCCCAGTGGTGCCAGTGCACTCTCTGGAGTCAGTGCAGTGCATCCCCAGTGGTGCCAATGCACTCTCTGGACCTCCGGCACCGCATCCCCAGTGGTGCCAGTGCACTCTCTGGACTCGGAGCACTGCATCCCCAGTGGTGCCAGTGCACTCTCTGGACTCACTGCACTGCATCCCCAGTGGTGCCAGTGCACTCTCTGCACTCACTGCACTGCATCCCCAGTGGTGCCAGTGCACTCTCTGGACTCACTGCACTGCATCCCCAGTGGTGCCAGTGCACTCTCTGGACTCACTGCACTGCATCCCCAGTGGTGCCAGTGCACTCTCTGGACTCACTGCACTGCATCCCCAGTGGTGCCAGTGCACTCTCTGCACTCACTGCACTGCATCCCCAGTGGTGCCAGTTTACTCACTGGACTGACTGCACTGCATCCCCAGTGGTGCCAGTGCACTCACTGGACACACTGTACTGCTTCACAGGTGGTGCCAGTGCACTCTCTGCACTCACTGCACAGCATCCCCAGTGGTGCCAGTGCATTCACTGGACTCACTGGACTGCATCCCCAGTGGTGCCAGAGCACTCTCTGGACTCACTGCACTGCATCCCCAGTGGTGCCAGTGCACTCTCTGCACTCACTGCACTGCATCCCCAGTGGTGCCAGTGCACTCTCTGGACTCACTGCACTGCATCCCCAGTGGTGCCAGTGCACTCTCTGGACTCACTGCACTGCATCCCCAGTGGTGCCAGTGCACTCTCTGGACTCACTGCACTGTATCCCCAGTGGTGCCAGTGCAATCTCTGGACTCACTGCAGTGCATCACCATTGGTGCCAGTGCAATCTCTGGACTCACTGAAGTGCATCCCCAGTGGTGCCAGTGCACTCTCTGGACTCACTGCACTGCATCCCCAGTGGTGCCAGTGCACTCTCTGGACTCACTGCACTGCATCCCCAGTGGTGCCAGTGCACTCTCTGGACTCACTGTACTGCATCCCCAGTGGTGCCAGTGCACTCCCTGGACTCACTGCAATGCATCCCCAGTGGTGCCAGTGCACTCTCTGGACTCACTGAAGTGCATCCCCAGTGGTGCCAGTGCACTCTCTGGACTCACTGCAGTGCATCCCCAGTGGTGCCAGTGCACTCTGTGGACTCACTGCACTGCATCCCCAGTGGTGCCAGTGCACTCTCTGGACTCACTGCACTGCATCCCCAGTGGTGCCAGTGCACTCTGTGGACTCACTGTACTGCATCCCCAGTGGTGCCAGCGCACTCTCTGGACTCACTGCAGTGCATCCCCAGTGGTGCCAGTGCACTCTCTGGACTCACTGTACTGCATCCCCACTGGTCCAGTGCACTCTCTGGACTCACTGCACTGCATCCCCAGTGGTGCCAGTGCACTCTCTGGACACACTGCACTGCATCTCCAGTGGCGCCAGTGCACTCTCTGGACTCACTGCAGTGCATCCCCAGTGGTGCCAGTGCACTCTCTGGACTCACTGAGGTGCATCCCCAGTGGTGCCAGTGCACTCTCTGGACTCACTGCACTGCATCCCCAGTGGTAGCAGTGCACTCTCTGGACTCACAGCAGTGCATCCCCAGTGTTGCCTGTGCACTCTCTGGAGTAACTGCAGTGCATCCCCAGTGGTGCCAAAGCACTCTCTGGACTCCCCGCACCGCATCGCCAGTGGTGCCAGGGCACTCTCTGGGCTCACTGCAGTGCATCCCCAGTGGTGCCAGTGCACTCTCTGGAGTCAGTGCAGTGCATCCCCAGTGGTGCCAATGCACTCTCTGGACCTCCGGCACCGCATCCCCAGTGGTGCCAGTGCACTCTCTGGACTCGCGGCACTGCATCCCCAGTGGTGCCAGTGCACTCTCTGGACTCACTGCACTGCATCCCCAGTGGTGCCAGTGCACTCTCTGCACTCACTGCACTGCATCCCCAGTGGTGCCAGTGCACTCTCTGGACTCACTGCACTGCATCCCCAGTGGTGCCAGTGCACTCTCTGCACTCACTGCACTGCATCCCCAGTGGTGCCAGTGCACTCTCTGGACTCACTGCAGTGCATCGCCAGTGGTGCCAGTGAACTCTCTGGACTCACTGCACTGCATCCCCAGTGGTGCCAGTGCACTCTCTGGACTCACTGCACTGCATCCCCAGTAGTGCCAGTGCACTCTCTGGACTCACTGCAGTGCATCCCCAGTGGTGCCAGTGCACTCTCTGGACTCACTGCAGTGCATCCCCGGTGGTGCCAGTGCACTCTCGGGACTCACTGCACTGCATCCACAGTGGTGCCAGTGCACTCTCTGGACTCACTGCACTGCATCACCAGTGGTGCCGGTGTACTCTCTGGACTCACTGCACTGCATCCCCAGTGGTGCCAGTGCACTCTCTCGAGTCACTGCACTACATCCCCAGTGGTGCCAGTGCACTCACTGTACTGCATCATCGTTGGTGCCAGTGCACTCTCTGGACTTACTGCACTGCATCCCCAGTGGTGCCAGTGCACTCTCTGGACTCACTGCACTGCAGGCCCAGTGGAGCCAGTGCACTCACTGGACTTACAGTACTGCATCACCAGTGCTGCCAGTGCACTCTCTGGACTCACTGCACTGCATCCCCAGTGGTGCCCGTGCATTCTCTGGACTCACTGTACTGCATCTCCACTGGTGCCAGTGCACTCTCTGGACTCACTGCAGTGCATCCCCAGTGGTGCCAGTGAGCTCTCTGGACTCACTGCACTGCATCCCCAGTGGTGCCAGTGTACTAACAGGATTCACTGCACTGCATCCCCAGTGGTGCCAGTGCACTCTCTGCACTCACTTCACTGCATCCCCAGTGGTGCCAGTGCACTCTCTGGACTCACTGCACTGCATCCCCAGTGGTGCCAGTGAAGTCTTTGGACTCACTGCACTGCATCCCCAGTGGTGCCAGTGCACTCTCTGGAGTCACTGAAGTGCATCCCCAGTGGTGCCAGTGCACTCTCTGGACTCACTGCACTGCATCCCCAGTGGTGCCAGTGCACTCTCTGGACTCATTGTACTGCATCCCCACTGGTCCAGTGCACTCTGTGGACTCACTGTACTGCATCCCCACTGGTGCCAGTGCACCTTCTGGACTCACTGCAGTGCATCCCCAGTGCTGCCAGTGCACTCTCTGGACTCACTGCACTGAAGCCCCTGTGTTGCCAGTGCACTCTCTGGACTCACTGCACTGCATCCCCAGTGGTGCCAGTGCACTCTCTGTACTCACTGTACTGCATCCCCAGTGGTGCCAGTGCACTCTCTGGACTCACTGCAGTGCATCCCCAGTGGTGCCAGTGCACTCTCTGGACTCACTGCACTGCATCCCCAGTGGTGCCAGTACACTCACTGGGCTGACTGCACTGCATCCCCAGTGGCGCCAGTGCATTCTCTGGACTCACTGCACTGCATCCCCAGTGGTGCCAGTGCACTCTTTCGAGTCACTGCACTATATCCCCAGTGGTGCCAGTGCACTCACTGGACTTACTGTACTGCATCATCAATGGTGCCAGTGCACTCTCTGAACTCACTGCAGTGCATCCCCAGTGGTGCCAGTGCACTCTCTGGACTCACTGTACTGCATCCCCAGTGGTGCCAGTGCACTCACTGGACTCATTATACTGCATCACCAGTGGTGCCAGTGCACTCTCTGGACTCACTGCACTGCATCCCCAGTGGTGCCAGTGCATTCACTGGACTCACTGTACTGCATCTCCAGTGGTGCCAGTGCACTCTCTGGACTCCCGGCACCGCATCCCCAGTGGTGCCAGTGCACTCTCTGGACTCACTGCACCGCATCACCAGTGGTGCCTGTGCACTCTCTGGACTCACTGCACTGCATACCCAGTGATGCCAGTGCACTCTCTGGACTCACTGCACTGCATCCCCAGTGGTGCCAGTGCACTCTCTGGACTCACTGCAGGGCATCCCCAGTGGTGCCAGTGCACTCTCTGGACTCAGTGCACTGCATCCCCAGTGGTGCCAGTGCACTCTCTGGACTCACTGCACTGCATCCCCAGTGGTGCCAGTGCATTCTCTGGACTCACCGCACTGCACCCTGAGTGGTGCCAGTGCACTCTCTGGACTCACTGCACCGCATCCCCAGTGGTGCCATTGCACTCTCTGGAGTCACTGCGCTGCATCCCCAGTGGTGGCAGTGCACTCTCTGGACTCACTGCAGTGCATCCCCAGTGTTGCCTGTGCACTCTCTGGAGTAACTGCAGTGCATCCCCAGTGGTGCCAGTGCACTCTCTGGAGTCAGTGCAGTGCATCCCCAGTGGTGCCAATGCACTCTCTGGACCTCCGGCACCGCATCCCCAGTGGTGCCAGTGCACTCTCTGGACTCACTGCACTGCATCACATGTGGTGCCAGTGCACTCTCTGGACTCACTGCACTGCATCCCCAGTGGTGCCAGTGCACTCTCTGCACTCACTGCACTGCATCCCCAGTGGTGCCAGTGCACTCTCTGGACTCACTGCACTGCATCCCCAGTGGTGCCAGTGCACTCTCTGGACTCACTGCACTGCATCCCCAGTGGTGCCAGTGCACTCTCTGCACTCACAGCACTGCATCCCCAGTGGTGCCAGTTTACTCACTGGACTGACTGCACTGCATCCCCAGTGGTGCCAGTGCACTCACTGGACACACTGTACTGCTTCACAGGTGGTGCCAGTGCACTCTCTGCACTCACTGCACAGCATCCCCAGTGGTGCCAGTGCATTCACTGGACTCACTGGACTGCATCCCCAGTGGTGCCAGAGCACTCCCTGGACTCACTGCACTGCATCCCCAGTGGTGCCAGTGCACTCTCTGCACTCACTGCACTGCATCCCCAGTGGTGCCAGTGCACTCTCTGGACTCACTGCACTGCATCCCGAGTGGTGCCAGTGCACTCTCTGGACTCACTGCACTGCATCCCCAGTGGTGCCAGTGCACTCTCTGGACTCACTGCACTGTATCCCCTGTGGTGCCAGTGCAATCTCTGGACTCACTGCAGTGCATCACCATTGGTGCCAGTGCAATCTCTGGACTCACTGCAGTGCATCACCAGTGGTGCCAGTGCACTCTCTGGACTCACTGCACTGCATCCCCAGTGGTGCCAGTGCACTCTCTGGACTCACTGCAGTGCATCGCCAGTGGTGCCAGTGAACTCTCTGGACTCACTGTACTGCATCCCCAGTGGTGCCAGTGCACTCTCTGGACTCACTGCACTGCATCCCCAGTGGTGCCAGTGCACTCTCTGGACTCACTGTACTGCATCCCCAGTGGTGCCAGTGCACTCCCTGGACTCACTGCAATGCATCCCCAGTGGTGCCAGTGCACTCTCTGGACTCACTGAAGTGCATCCCCAGTGGTGCCAGTGCACTCTCTGGACTCACTGTACTGCATCCCCACTGGTCCAGTGCACTCTCTGGACTCACTGCACTGCATCCCCAGTGGTGCCAGTGCACTCTCTGGACACACTGCACTGCATCTCCAGTGGCGCCAGTGCACTCTCTGGACTCACTGCAGTGCATCCCCAGTGGTGCCAGTGCACTCTCTGGACTCACTGAGGTGCATCCCCAGTGGTGCCAGTGCACTCTCTGGACTCAGTGCACTGCATCCCCAGTGGTGCCAGTGCACTCTCTGGACTCACTGCACTGCATCCCCAGTGGTGCCAGTGCATTCTCTGGACTCACCGCACTGCACCCTGAGTGGTGCCAGTGCACTCTCTCGACTCACTGCACCGCATCCCCAGTGGTGCCATTGCACTCTCTGGAGTCACTGCGCTGCATCCCCAGTGGTGGCACTGCACTCTCTGGACTCACTGCAGTGCATCCCCAGTGTTGCCTGTGCACTCTCTGGAGTAACTGCAGTGCATCCCCAGTGGTGCCAAAGCACTCTCTGGACTCCCGGCACCGCATCGCCAGTGGTGCCAGGGCACTCTCTGGGCTCACTGCAGTGCATCCCCAGTGGTGCCAGTGCACTCTCTGGAGTCAGTGCAGTGCATCCCCAGTGGTGCCAATGCACTCTCTGGACCTATGGCACCGCATCCCCAGTGGTGCCAGTGCACTCTCTGGACTCGCGGCACTGCATCCCCAGTGGTGCCAGTGCACTCTCTGGACTCACTGCACTGCATCCCCAGTGGTGCCAGTGCACTCTCTGCACTCACTGCACTGCATCCCCAGTGGTGCCAGTGCACTCTCTGGACTCACTGCACTGCATCCCCAGTGGTGCCAGTGCACTCTCTGGACTCACTGCACTGCATCCCCAGTGGTGCCAGTGCACTCTCTGGACTCACTGCACTGCATCCCCAGTGGTGCCAGTGCACTCTCTGCACTCACTGCACTGCATCCCCAGTGGTGCCAGTTTACTCACTGGACTGACTGCACTGCATCCCCAGTGGTGCCAGTGCACTCACTGGACACACTGTACTGCTTCACAGGTGGTGCCAGTGCACTCTCTGCACTCACTGCACAGCATCCCCAGTGGTGCCAGTGCATTCACTGGACTCACTGGACTGCATCCCCAGTGGTGCCAGAGCACTCTCTGGACTCACTGCACTGCATCCCCAGTGGTGCCAGTGCACTCTCTGCACTCACTGCACTGCATCCCCAGTGGTGCCAGTGCACTCTCTGGACTCACTGCACTGCATCCCCAGTGGTGCCAGTGCACTCTCTGGACTCACTGCACTGCATCCCCAGTGGTGCCAGTGCACTCTCTGGACTCACTGCACTGTATCCCCAGTGGTGCCAGTGCAATCTCTGGACTCACTGCAGTGCATCACCATTGGTGCCAGTGCAATCTCTGGACTCACTGCAGTGCATCACCAGTGGTGCCAGTGCACTCTCTGGACTCACTGCACTGCATCCCCAGTGGTGCCAGTGCACTCTCTGGACTCACTGCAGTGCATCGCCAGTGGTGCCAGTGAACTCTCTGGACTCACTGTACTGCATCCCCAGTGGTGCCAGTGCACTCTCTGGACTCACTGCACTGCATCCCCAGTGGTGCCAGTGCACTCTCTGGACTCACTGTACTGCATCCCCAGTGGTGCCAGTGCACTCCCTGGACTCACTGCAATGCATCCCCAGTGGTGCCAGTGCACTCTCTGGACTCACTGAAGTGCATCCCCAGTGGTGCCAGTGCACTCTCTGGACTCACTGCACTGCATCCCCAGTGGTGCCAGTGCACTCTGTGGACTCACTGCACTGCATCCCCAGTGGTGCCAGTGCACTCTCTGGACTCACTGCACTGCATCCCCAGTGGTGCCAGTGCACTCTGTGGACTCACTGTACTGCATCCCCAGTGGTGCCAGCGCACTCTCTGGACTCACTGCAGTGCATCCCCAGTGGTGCCAGTGCACTCTCTGGACTCACTGCACTGCATCCCCAGTGGTGCCAGTGCACTCTCTGGACTCACTGTACTGCATCCCCAGTGGTGCCAGTGCAATCTCTGGACTCACTGCAGTGCATCACCAGTGGTGCCAGTGCACTCTCTGGACTCACTGTACTGCATCCCCAGTGGTGCCAGTGCACTCTCTGGACTCACTGCAGTGCATCGCCAGTGGTGCCAGTGAACTCTCTGGACTCACTGCACTGCATCCCCAGTGGTGCCAGTGCACTCTCTGGACTCACTGCACTGCATCCCCAGTAGTGCCAGTGCACTCTCTGGACTCACTGCAGTGCATCCCCAGTGGTGCCAGTGCACTCTCTGGACTCACTGCAGTGCATCCCCGGTGGTGCCAGTGCACTCTCGGGACTCACTGCACTGCATCCACAGTGGTGCCAGTGCACTCTCTGGACTCACTGCACTGCATCACCAGTGGTGCCGGTGTACTCTCTGGACTCACTGCACTGCATCCCCAGTGGTGCCAGTGCACTCTCTCGAGTCACTGCACTACATCCCCAGTGGTGCCAGTGCACTCACTGTACTGCATCATCGTTGGTGCCAGTGCACTCTCTGGACTTACTGCACTGCATCCCCAGTGGTGCCAGTGCACTCTCTGGACTCACTGCACTGCAGGCCCAGTGGAGCCAGTGCACTCACTGGACTTACAGTACTGCATCACCAGTGCTGCCAGTGCACTCTCTGGACTCACTGCACTGCATCCCCAGTGGTTCCCGTGCATTCTCTGGACTCACTGTACTGCATCTCCACTGGTGCCAGTGCACTCTCTGGACTCACGGCAGTGCATCCCCAGTGGTGCCAGTGAGCTCTCTGGACTCACTGCACTGCATCCCCAGTGGTGCCAGTGTACTAACAGGATTCACTGCACTGCATCCCCAGTGGTGCCAGTGCACTCTCTGCACTCACTTCACTGCATCCCCAGTGGTGCCAGTGCACTCTCTGGACTCACTGCACTGCATCCCCAGTGGTGCCAGTGAAGTCTTTGGACTCACTGCACTGCATCCCCAGTGGTGCCAGTGCACTCTCTGGAGTCACTGAAGTGCATCCCCAGTGGTGCCAGTGCACTCTCTGGACTCACTGCACTGCATCCCCAGTGGTGCCAGTGCACTCTCTGGACTCATTGTACTGCATCCCCACTGGTCCAGTGCACTCTGTGGACTCACTGTACTGCATCCCCACTGGTGCCAGTGCACCTTCTGGACTCACTGCAGTGCATCCCCAGTGCTGCCAGTGCACTCTCTGGACTCACTGCACTGAAGCCCCTGTGTTGCCAGTGCACTCTCTGGACTCACTGCACTGCATCCCCAGTGGTGCCAGTGCACTCTCTGTACTCACTGTACTGCATCCCCAGTGGTGCCAGTGCACTCTCTGGACTCACTGCAGTGCATCCCCAGTGGTGCCAGTGCACTCTCTGGACTCACTGCACTGCATCCCCAGTGGTGCCAGTACACTCACTGGGCTGACTGCACTGCATCCCCAGTGGCGCCAGTGCATTCTCTGGACTCACTGCACTGCATCCCCAGTGGTGCCAGTGCACTCTCTGGACTCACTGCAGGGCATCCCCAGTGGTGCCAGTGCACTCTCTGGACTCACTGTACTGCATCCCCAGTGCCGCCAGTGCACTCTCTGGACTCACTGCACTGCATCCCCAGTGGTGCCAGTGCACTCTGTGGACTCACTGCACTGCATCCCCAGTGGTGCCAGTGCACTCTCTGGACTCACTGCACTGCATCCCCAGTGGTGCCAGTGCACTCTCTGGACTCACTGCAATGCATCCCCAGTGGTGCCAGTGCACTCTCTCGAGTCACTGCACTATATCCCCAGTGGTGCCAGTGCACTCACTGGACTTACTGTACTGCATCATCAATGGTGCCAGTGCACTCTCTGAACTCACTGCAGTGCATCCCCAGTGGTGCCAGTGCACTCTCTGGACTCACTGTACTGCATCCCCAGTGGTGCCAGTGCACTCACTGGACTCATTATACTGCATCACCAGTGGTGCCAGTGCACTCTCTGGACTCACTGCACTGCATCCCCAGTGGTGCCAGTGCATTCACTGGACTCACTGTACTGCATCTCCAGTGGTGCCAGTGCACTCTCTGGACTCCCGGCACCGCATCCCCAGTGGTGCCAGTGCACTCTCTGGACTCACTGCACCGCATCACCAGTGGTGCCTGTGCACTCTCTGGACTCACTGCACTGCATACCCAGTGATGCCAGTGCACTCTCTGGACTCACTGCACTGCATCCCCAGTGGTGCCAGTGCACTCTCTGGACTCACTGCAGGGCATCCCCAGTGGTGCCAGTGCACTCTCTGGACTCAGTGCACTGCATCCCCAGTTGTGCCAGTGCACTCTCTGGACTCACTGCACTGCATCCCCAGTGGTGCCAGTGCATTCTCTGGACTCACCGCACTGCACCCTGAGTGGTGCCAGTGCACTCTCTGGACTCACTGCACCGCATCCCCAGTGGTGCCATTGCACTCTCTGGAGTCACTGCGCTGCATCCCCAGTGGTGGCAGTGCACTCTCTGGACTCACTGCAGTGCATCCCCAGTGTTGCCTGTGCACTCTCTGGAGTAACTGCAGTGCATCCCCAGTGGTGCCAAAGCACTCTCTGGACTCCCGGCACCGCATCGCCAGTGGTGCCAGGGCACTCTCTGGGCTCACTGCAGTGCATCCCCAGTGGTGCCAGTGCACTCTCTGGAGTCAGTGCAGTGCATCCCCAGTGGTGCCAATGCACTCTCTGGACCTCCGGCACCGCATCCCCAGTGGTGCCAGTGCACTCTCTGGACTCGCGGCACTGCATCCCCAGTGGTGCCAGTGCACTCTCTGGACTCACTGCACTGCATCCCCAGTGGTGCCAGTGCACTCTCTGCACTCACTGCACTGCATCCCCAGTGGTGCCAGTGCACTCTCTGGACTCACTGCACTGCATCCCCAGTGGTGCCAGTGCACTCTCTGGACTCACTGCACTGCATCCCCAGTGGTGCCAGTGCACTCTCTGGACTCACTGCACTGCATCCCCAGTGGTGCCAGTGCATTCACTGGACTCACTGTACTGCATCTCCAGTGGTGCCAGTGCACTCTCTGGACTCCCGGCACCGCATCCCCAGTGGTGCCAGTGCACTCTCTGGACTCACTGCACCGCATCACCAGTGGTGCCTGTGCACTCTCTGGACTCACTGCACTGCATACCCAGTGATGCCAGTGCACTCTCTGGACTCACTGCACTGCATCCCCAGTGGTGCCAGTGCACTCTCTGGACTCACTGCAGGGCATCCCCAGTGGTGCCAGTGCACTCTCTGGACTCACTGCACTGCATCCCCAGTGGTGCCAGTGCATTCTCTGGACTCACCGCACTGCACCCTGAGTGGTGCCAGTGCACTCTCTGGACTTACTGCACCGCATCCCCAGTGGTGCCATTGCACTCTCTGGAGTCACTGCGCTGCATCCCCAGTGGTGGCAGTGCACTCTCTGGACTCACTGCAGTGCATCCCCAGTGTTGCCTGTGCACTCTCTGGAGTAACTGCAGTGCATCCCCAGTGGTGCCAAAGCACTCTCTGGACTCCCGGCACCGCATCGCCAGTGGTGCCAGGGCACTCTCTGGGCTCACTGCAGTGCATCCCCAGTGGTGCCAGTGCACTCTCTGGAGTCAGTGCAGTGCATCCCCAGTGGTGCCAATGCACTCTCTGGACCTCCGGCACCGCATCCCCAGTGGTGCCAGTGCACTCTCTGGACTCGCGGCACTGCATCCCCAGTGGTGCCAGTGCACTCTCTGGACTCACTGCACTGCATCCCCAGTGGTGCCAGTGCACTCTCTGCACTCACTGCACTGCATCCCCAGTGGTGCCAGTGCACTCTCTGGACTCACTGCACTGCATCCCCAGTGGTGCCAGTGCACTCTCTGGACTCACTGCACTGCATCCCCAGTGGTGCCAGTGCACTCTCTGGACTCACTGCACTGCATCCCCAGTGGTGCCAGTGCACTCTCTGCACTCACAGCACTGCATCCCCAGTGGTGCCAGTTTACTCACTGGACTGACTGCACTGCATCCCCAGTGGTGCCAGTGCACTCACTGGACACACTGTACTGCTTCACAGGTGGTGCCAGTGCACTCTCTGCACTCACTGCACAGCATCCCCAGTGGTGCCAGTGCATTCACTGGACTCACTGGACTGCATCCCCAGTGGTGCCAGAGCACTCTCTGGACTCACTGCACTGCATCCCCAGTGGTGCCAGTGCACTCTCTGCACTCACTGCACTGCATCCCCAGTGGTGCCAGTGCACTCTCTGGACTCACTGCACTGCATCCCCAGTGGTGCCAGTGCACTCTCTGGACTCACTGCACTGCATCCCCAGTGGTGCCAGTGCACTCTCTGGACTCACTGCACTGTATCCCCTGTGGTGCCAGTGCAATCTCTGGACTCACTGCAGTGCATCACCATTGGTGCCAGTGCAATCTCTGGACTCACTGCAGTGCATCACCAGTGGTGCCAGTGCACTCTCTGGACTCACTGCACTGCATCCCCAGTGGTGCCAGTGCACTCTCTGGACTCACTGCAGTGCATCGCCAATGGTGCCAGTGAACTCTCTGGACTGACTGCACTGCATCCCCAGTGGTGCCAGTGCACTCTCTGGACTCACTGCACTGCATCCCCAGTGGTGCCAGTGCACTCTCTGGACTCACTGTACTGCATCCCCAGTGGTGCCAGTGCACTCCCTGGACTCACTGCAATGCATCCCCAGTGGTGCCAGTGCACTCTCTGGACTCACTGAAGTGCATCCCCAGTGGTGCCAGTGCACTCTCTGGACTCACTGCACTGCATCCCCAGTGGTGCCAGTGCACTCTGTGGACTCACTGCACTGCATCCCCAGTGGTGCCAGTGCACTCTCTGGACTCACTGCACTGCATCCCCAGTGGTGCCAGTGCACTCTGTGGACTCACTGTACTGCATCCCCAGTGGTGCCAGCGCACTCTCTGGACTCACTGCAGTGCATCCCCAGTGGTGCCAGTGCACTCTCTGGACTCACTGTACTGCATCCCCACTGGTCCAGTGCACTCTCTGGACTCACTGCAGTGCATCCCCAGTGGTGCCAGTGCACTCTCTGGACACACTGCACTGCATCTCCAGTGGCGCCAGTGCACTCTCTGGACTCACTGCAGTGCATCCCCAGTGGTGCCAGTGCACTCTCTGGACTCACTGCAGTGCATCCCCAGTGGTGCCAGTGCACTCTCTGGACTCACTGCACTGCATCCCCAGTGGTGCCAGTGCACTCTCTGGACTCACTGCACTGCATCCCCAGTGGTGCCAGTGCACTCTCTGGACTCACTGTACTGCATCCCCAGTGGTGCCAGTGCAATCTCTGGACTCACTGCAGTGCATCACCAGTGGTGCCAGTGCACTCTCTGGACTCACTGTACTGCATCCCCAGTGGTGCCAGTGCACTCTCTGGACTCACTGCAGTGCATCGCCAGTGGTGCCAGTGAACTCTCTGGACTCACTGCACTGCATCCCCAGTGGTGCCAGTGCACTCTCTGGACTCACTGCACTGCATCCCCAGTAGTGCCAGTGCACTCTCTGGACTCACTGCAGTGCATCCCCAGTGGTGCCAGTGCACTCTCTGGACTCACTGCAGTGCATTCCCGGTGGTGCCAGTGCACTCTCTGGACTCACTGCACTGCATCCACAGTGGTGCCAGTGCACTCTCTGGACTCACTGCACTGCATCACCAGTGGTGCCGGTGTACTCTCTGGACTCACTGCACTGCATCCCCAGTGGTGCCAGTGCACTCTCTCGAGTCACTGCACTACATCCCCAGTGGTGCCAGTGCACTCACTGTACTGCATCATCGTTGGTGCCAGTGCACTCTCTGGACTTACTGCACTGCAGGCCCAGTGGAGCCAGTGCACTCACTGGACTTACAGTACTGCATCACCAGTGCTGCCAGTGCACTCTCTGGACTCACTGCACTGCATCCCCAGTGGTGCCAGTGCACTCTCTGGACTCACTGCACTGCAGGCCCAGTGGAGCCAGTGCACTCACTGGACTTACAGTACTGCATCACCAGTGCTGCCAGTGCACTCTCTGGACTCACTGCACTGCATCCCCAGTGGTTCCCGTGCATTCTCTGGACTCACTGTACTGCATCTCCACTGGTGCCAGTGCACTCTCTGGACTCACTGCAGTGCATCCCCAGTGGTGCCAGTGAGCTCTCTGGACTCACTGCACTGCATCCCCAGTGGTGCCAGTGTACTAACAGGATTCACTGCACTGCATCCCCAGTGGTGCCAGTGCACTCTCTGCACTCACTTCACTGCATCCCCAGTGGTGCCAGTGCACTCTCTGGACTCACTGCACTGCATCCCCAGTGGTGCCAGTGAAGTCTTTGGACTCACTGCACTGCATCCCCAGTGGTGCCAGTGCACTCTCTGGAGTCACTGAAGTGCATCCCCCATGGTGCCAGTGCACTCTCTGGACTCACTGCACTGCATCCCCAGTGGTGCCAGTGCACTCTCTGGACTCATTGTACTGCATCCCCACTGGTCCAGTGCACTCTGTGGACTCACTGTACTGCATCCCCACTGGTGCCAGTGCACCTTCTGGACTCACTGCAGTGCATCCCCAGTGCTGCCAGTGCACTCTCTGGACTCACTGCACTGAAGCCCCTGTGTTGCCAGTGCACTCTCTGGACTCACTGCACTGTATCCCCAGTGGTGCCAGTGCAATCTCTGGACTCACTGTAGTGCATCCCCTGTGGTGACAGTGCACTCTCTGGACTCACTGCAGTGCATCCCCAGTGGTGCCAGTGCACTCTCTGGACTCACTGTACTGCATCGCCAGTGGTGCCAGTGCACTCTCTGGACTCACTGCACTGCATCCCCAGTGGTGCCAGTGCACTCTCTGGACTCACTCCACTGCAGCCCCAGTGGTGCCAGTGCACTCTCTGGACTCACTGCACTGCATCACAGGTGGTGCCAGTGCACTCTCTGGACTCACTGCACTGCATCCCCAGTGGTGCCAGTGCACTCTCTGGACTCACTTCTCTGCATTCCCAGTGGTGCCAGTGAAGTCTCTGGACTCACTGCACTGCATCCCCAGTGGTGCCAGTGCACTCTCTGGACTCACTGCAGTGCATCCCCATTGGTGCCAGTGCACTCTCTGGACTCACTGCACCGCATCCCCAGTGGTGCCAGTGCACTCTCTGGACTCACTGTACTGCATCACCAGTGGTGCCAGTGCACTCTCTGGACTCACTGCACTGCATCCCCAGTGGTGCCAGTGCACTCTCTGGACTCACTGCACTGCAGCCCCAGTGGTGCCAGTGCACTCTCTGGACTCACTGCACTGCATCACATGTGGTGCCAGTGCACTCTCTGGACTCACTGCACTGCATCCCCAGTGGTGCCAGTGCACTCTCTGGACTCACTGCACTGCATCCCCAGATGTGCCAGTGCACTCTCTGGACTCACTTCTCTGCATTCCCAGTGGTGCCAGTGAAGTCTCTGGACTCACTGCACTGCATCCCCAGTGGTGCCAGTGCACTCTCTGGACTCACTGCAGTGCATCCCCAGTGGTGCCAGTGCACTCTCTGGACTCACAGCACTGCATCCCCAGTGGTGCCAGTGCACTCTCTGGACTCACTGCAGTGCATCCCCAGTGGTGCCAGTGCACTCTCTGGACTCACTGCACTGCATCCCCAGTGGTGCAAGTGCACTCTCTCGAGTCACTGCACTACATCCCCAGTGGTGCCAGTGCACTCTCTGGACTCACTGTACTGAATCCCCAGTGGTGCCAGTGCACTCTCTGGACTCACTGAAGTGCATCCCCAGTGGTGCAAGTGCACTCTCTGGACTCACTGCACTGCATCCCCAGTGGTGCCAGTGCACTCTCTGGACTCACTATACTGCATCACCAATGGTGCCAGAGCACTCTCTGGACTCACTGCACTGCATCCCCAGTGCTACCAGTGCATTCACTGGACTCACTGGACCGCATCTCCAGTGGTGCCAGTGCACTCTCTGGGCTCACTGCAGTGCATCCCCAGTGGTGCCAGTGCACTCTCTGGACTCACTGCACTGCATCCCCAGTGGTGCCAGTGCACTCACTAGATTCACTGCACTGCATCCCCCGTGGTGCCAGTGCACTCTCTGGACCTACTGTACTGCATCCCCAGTGGTGACAGTGCACTCTCTGGACTCACTGCAGGGCATCCCCAGTGTTGCCTGTGCACTCTCTGCAGTAACTGCAGTGCATCCCCAGTGGTGCCAAAGCACTCTCTGGACTCCCGGTACCGCATCCCCAGTGGTGCCAGTGCACTCTCTGGACTCACTGCACCGCATCCCGTGTGGTGCCAGTGCACTCTCTGGAATGACTGCAGTGCATCCGCAGTTGTGCCAGTGCACTCTCTGGACTCGCGTCACTGCATCCCCAGTGGTGCCAGTGCACTCTCTGGACTCACTGCAGTGCATCCCCACATGTGCCAGTGCACTCTCTGGACTCACTGCAGTGCATCACCAGTGGTGCCAGTGCACTCTCTGGACTCACTGCAGTGCATCCCCAGTTGTGCCATTGCACTCTCTGGACTCACTGCACTGCATCCCCAGTGGTGCCAGTGCACTCTCTGCACTCACTGCAGTGCATCCCCAGTTGTGCCAGTGCACTCACTGGACTCACTGCAGTGCATTCCCTCTGGTGCCAGTGCACTCCCTGGACTCACTGCAGTGCATCCCCAGTGGTGCCAGTGCGCTCTCTGGACTCACTGCTGTGCATCACCTGTGGTGCCAGTGCATCCTCTGGACTCACTGCAGTGCATCACCAGTGGTGCCAGTGCACTCTCTGGACTCACTGAAGTGCATCCCCCGTGGTGCCAGTGCAATCTCTGGATTCACTGCACTGCATCCCCAGTGGTGCCAGTGCACTCTCTGGACTCACTGCACTGAATCCCCAGTGTTGCCAGTGCACTCTCTGGAATCACTGCACTGCATCCCCAGTGGTGCCCGTGCACTCTCTGGACTCACTGCATTGCATCCCCAGTGGTGCCAGAGCACTCTCTGGACTCACTGCAGTGCATCCCCAGTGGTGCCAGTGCACTCTCTGGACTCACTGCACTGCATCCCCAGTGGTGCCAGTGCACTCTCTGGACTCACTGTACTGCATCCCCAGTGGAGCCCGTGCACTCTCTGGACTCACTGAAGTGCATCCCCAGTGGTGCCAGTGCACTCTCTGGACTCACTGCACTGCATCCCCAGTGGTGCCAGTGCACTCTCTGGACTCACTACAGTGCATCCCCAGTGGTGCCAGTGCACTCTCTGGACTCACTGCACTGCATCCCCAGTGGTGCCAGTGCACTCTCTGGACTCACCGCACTGCACCCTGAGTGGTGCCAGTGCACTCTCTGGACTCACTGCACTGCATCCCCAGTGGTGCCAGTGCACTCTCTGGACTCACTGCACTGCATCCCCAGTGGTGCCAGAGCACTCTCTGGACTCACTGCAGTGCATCCCCAGTGCTGCCAGTGCACTCTCTGGACTCACTGTACTGCATCCCCAGTGTAGCCAGTGCACTCTGGAGTAACTGCAGTGCATCCCCAGTGGTGCCAGTGCACTCTCTGGACTCCCGGCACCGCATCCACAGTGGTGCCAGTGCACTCTCTGGACTCACTGTACTGCATCCCCAGTGGTGCCAGTGCACTCTCTGGACTCACTGCACTGCATTCCCAGTGGTGCCAGTGCACTCTCTGGACTCACTGCAGTGCATCCCCAGTGGTGCCAGTACACTCAGTGGGCTGACTGCACTGCATCCCCAGTGGTGCCACTGCACTCTCTGGACTCACTGCAGGGCATCCCCAGTGGTGCCAGTGCACTCTCTGGACTCACTGCAGTGCATCCCCAGTGGTGCCAGTGCACTCTCTGGACTCACTGCACTGCATCCCCAGTGGTGCCAGTGCATTCTCTGGACTCACCGCACTGCACCCTGAGTGGTGCCAGTGCACTCTCTGGACTCACTGCACCGCATCCCCAGTGGTGCCATTGCACTCTCTGGAGTCACTGCGCTGCATCTCCAGTGGTGCCAGTGCACTCTCTGGACTCACTGCATGCATCCCCAGTGTTGCCTGTGCACTCTCTGCAGTAACTGCAGTGCATCCCCAGTGGTGCCAAAGCACTCTCTGGACTCCCGGCACCGCATCGCCAGTGGTGCCAGAGCACTCTCTGGACTCACTGCACTGCATCCCCAGTGGTGCCAGTACACTCACTGGGCTGACTGCACTGCATCCCCAGTGGCGCCAGTGCATTCTGTGGACTCACTGCACTGCATCCCCAGTGGTGCCAGTGCACTCTCTGGACTCACTGCAGGGCATCCCCAGTGGTGCCAGTGCACTCTCTGGACTCACTGCACTGCATCCCCAGTGGTGCCAGTGCACTCTCTGGACTCACTGCACTGCATCCCCAGTGGTGCCAGTGCACTCTGTGGACTCACTGCAGTGCATCCCCAGTGGTGCCAGTGCACTCTCTGGACTCACTGCAGTGCATCCCCAGTGGTGCCAATGCACTCTCTGGACTCACTGCAGTGCATCCCCAGTGGTGCCAGTGCACTCTCTGGACTCAGTGCACTGCATCCCCAGTGGTGCCAGTGCACTCTCTGGACTCACTGCAATGCATCCCCAGTAGTGCCAGTGCACTCTCTCGAGTCACTGCACTATATCCCCAGTGGTGCCAGTGCACTCACTGGACTTACTGTACTGCATCATCAATGGTGCCAGTGCACTCTCTGAACTCACTGCAGTGCATCCCCAGTGGTGCCAGTGCACTCTCTGGACTCACTGCACTGCATCCCCAGTGGTGCCAGTGCACTCACTGGACTCATTATACTGCATCACCAGTGGTGCCAGTGCACTCTCTGGACTCACTGCACTGCATCCCCAGTGGTGCCAGTGCATTCACTGGACTCACTGTACTGCATCTCCAGTGGTGCCAGTGCACTCTCTGGACTCCCGGCACCGCATCCCCAGTGGTGCCAGTGCACTCTCTGGACTCACTGCACCGCATCCCCAGTGGTGCCAGTGCACTCTCTGGACTCACTGCACTGCATACCCAGTGATGCCAGTGCACTCTCTGGACTCGCTGCAGTGCATCCCCAGTGGTGCCAGTGCACTCTCTGGACTCACTGCACTGCATCCCCAGTGGTGCCAGTTCATTCTCTGGACTCAGTGCACTGCATTCCCAGTGGTGCCAGTGCACTCTCTGGACTCACTGCACTGCATCTCCAGTGGTGCCAGTGCATTCTCTGGACTCACCGCACTGCACCCTGAGTGGTGCCAGTGCACTCTCTGGACTCACTGCACCGCATCCCCAGTGGTGCCATTGCACTCTCTGGAGTCACTGCGCTGCATCCCCAGTGGTGGCAGTGCACTCTCTGGACTCACTGCAGTGTATCCCCAGTGTTGCCTGTGCACTCTCTGGAGTAACTGCAGTGCATCCCCAGTGGTGCCAGTGCACTCTCTGGACTCCCGGCACCGCATCGCCAGTGGTGCCAGGGCACTCTCTGGGCTCACTGCAGTGCATCCCCAGTGGTGCCAGTGCACTCTCTGGAGTCAGTGCAGTGCATCCCCAGTGGTGCCAATGCACTCTCTGGACCTCCGGCACCGCATCCCCAGTGGTGCCAGTGCACTCTCTGGACTCGCGGCACTGCATCCCCAGTGGTGCCAGTGCACTCTCTGTACTCACTGCACTGCATCCCCAGTGGTGCCAGTGCACTCTCTGGACTCACTGCACTGCATCCCCAGTGGTGCCAGTGCACTCACTGGACTCACTGTACTGCATCATCAGTGGTGCCAGTGCACTCTCTGGACTCAGTGCACTGCATCCCCAGTGGTTCCAGTGCATTCACTGGACTCACTGTACTACATCTCCAGTGGTGCCAGTGCACTCTCTGGACTCACTGCACTGCATCCCCAGTGGTGCCAGTGCACTCTCTGGACTCACTGCACTGCATCCCCAGTGGTGCCAGTACACTCACTGGGCTGACTGCACTGCATCCCCAGTGGCGCCAGTGCATTCTCTGGACTCTCTGCACTGCATCCCCAGTGGTGCCAGTGCACTCTCTGGACTCACTGCAGGGCATCCCCAGTGGTGCCAGTGCACTCTCTGGACTCACTGCACTGCATCCCCAGTGGTGCCAGTGCACTCTGTGGACTCACTGCAGTGCATCCCCAGTGGTGCCAGTGCACTCTCTGGACTCACTGCAGTGCATCCCCACTGGTGCCAATGCACTCTCTGGACTCACTGCACTGCATCCCCAGTGGTGCCAGTGCACTCTCTGGACTCACTGCACTGCATCCCCAGTGGTGCCAGTGCACTCTCTGGACTCACTGCAATGCATCCCCAGTGGTGCCAGTGCACTCTCTCGAGTCACTGCACTATATCCCCAGTGGTGCCAGTGCACTCACTGGACTTACTGTACTGCATCATCAATGGTGCCAGTGCACTCTCTGAACTCACTGCAGTGCATCCCCAGTGGTGCCAGTGCACTCTCTGGACTCACTGCACTGCATACCCAGTGATGCCAGTGCATTCACTGGACTCACTGCACTGCATCCCCAGTGGTGCCAGTGCACTCTCTGGACTCACTGCAGGGCATCCCCAGTGGTGCCAGTGCACTCTCTGGACTCAGTGCACTGCATCCCCAGTGGTGCCAGTGCATTCTCTGGACTCACCGCACTGCACCCTGAGTGGTGCCAGTGCACTCTCTGGACTCACTGCACCGCATCCCCAGTGGTGCCATTATACTCTCTGGAGTCACTGCGCTGCATCCCCAGTGGTGCCAGAGCACTCTCTGGACTCACTGCAGTGCATCCCCAGTGTTGCCTGTGCACTCTCTGGAGTAACTGCAGTGCATCCCCAGTGGTGCCAAAGCACTCTCTGGACTCCCGGCACCGCATCGCCAGTGGTGCCAGGGCACTCTCTGGGCTCACTGCAGTGCATCCCCAGTGGTGCCAGTGCACTCTCTGGAGTCAGTGCAGTGCATCCCCAGTGGTGCCAATGCACTCTCTGGACCTCCGGCACCGCATCCCCAGTGGTGCCAGTGTACTCTCTGGACTCGCGGCACTGCATCCCCAGTGGTGCCAGTGCACTCTCTCGAGTCACTGCACTACATCCCCAGTGGTGCCAGTGCATTCACTGGACTCACTGTACTGCATCCCCAGTGGTGCCAGTGCACTCTCTGGACTCACTGCACTGCATCCCCAGTGGTGCCAGTGCACTCTCTGGACTCACTACACTGCATCCCCAGTGGTGCCAGTGCACTCACTGGACTCACTGTACTGCATCACCAGTGGTGCCAGTGCACTCTCTGGACTCACTGCACTGCATCCCCAGTGGTTCCAGTGCATTCACTGGACTCACTGTACTGCATCCCCTGTGGTGCCAGTGCACTCTCTGGACTCACTGAAGTGCATTCTCAGTGGTGCCAGTGCACTCTCTGGACTCAATGCAGTGCATCCCCAGTGGTGCCAGTGCACTCACTGGACTCACTGCACTGCATCCCCAGTGGTGCCAGTGCACTCTCTGGACTCACTGCAGGGCATCCCCAGTGGTGCCAGTGCACTCTCTGGACTCACTGCACTGCATCCCCAGTGGTGCCAGTGCATTCTCTGGACTCACCGCACTGCACCCTGAGTGGTGCCAGTGCACTCTCTGGACTCACTGCACCGCATCCCCAGTGGTGCCATTGCACTCTCTGGAGTCACTGCGCTTCATCCCCAGTGGTGACAGTGCACTCTCTGGACTCACTGCAGTGCATCCCCAGTGTTGCCTGTGCACTCTCTGGAGTAACTGCAGTGCATCCCCAGTGGTGCCAAAGCACTCTCTGGACTCCCGGCACCGCATCGCCAGTGGTGCCAGGGCACTCTCTGGACTCACTGCACTGCATCCCCAGTGGTGCCAGTGCACTCTCTGGAGTCAGTGCAGTGCATCCCCAGTGGTGCCAATGCACTCTCTGGACCTCCGGCACCGCATCCCCAGTGGTGCCAGTGCACTCTCTGGACTCGCGGCACTGCATCCCCAGTGGTGCCAGTGCACTCTCTCGAGTCACTGCACTACATCCCCAGTGGTGCCAGTGCACTCACTGGACTCACTGTACTGCATCATCAGTGGTGCCAGTGCACTCTCTGGACTCACTGCAGTGCATCCCCAGTGGTGCCAGTGCACTCTCTGGACTCACTGCACAGCATCCCCAGTGGTGCCAGTGCACTCTCTGGACTCACTGCAGTGCATCCCCAGTGGTGCCAGTGCACTCTCTGGACTCACTGCAGGGCATCCCCAGTGGTGCCAGTACACTCTCTGGACTCACTGCACTGCATCCCCAGTGGTGCCAGTGCACTCTCTGGACTCACTGCAGTGCATCCCCAGTAGTGCCAGTGCACTCTCTGCACTCACTTCACTGCATCCCCAGTGGTGCCAGTGCACTCTCTGGACTCACTGCAGGGCATCCCCAGTGGTGCCAGTGCACTCCATGGACTCACTGCACTGCTCCAGCCGCGGCAGCCGCTCCAGCCGCGGTAGCCCTCCAGCCGTGGCAGCCGCTCCACTCGGTAGCGGCTGGAGCGGCTGCCGCGGCTGGAGCGGCTGCCGCGGCTGCCGCGGCTGGAGCGGCTGCCGCGTTTGGAGCGGCTGCCGCGGCTGGAGCGGCTGGAGCGGCTGCCGCGGCTGGAGCGGCTGGCGTGGCTGGAGGGGCTACCTCGGCTGGAGCGGTTAACGCGGCTGGAGCGGATGCCGAGGCTGGACCGGATGCCGCGGCTGGTGCGGCTGGAGAGGCTGCCGCGGCTGGAGCAGTGCAGTGAGTCCAGAGAGTGCACTGGCACCTTGGGGATGCAGTGCAATGAGTAAAGAGAGTGCACTGGCACCATTGGGGATGCAGTGCAGTGAGTACAGAGAGTGTACTGGCACCACTGGGGATGCAGTGCAGTGAGTCCAGAGAGTGCACTGGCACCACTGGGGATGCAGTGCAGTGAGTCCAGAGAGTGCACTGGCACCACTGGGGATGCAGTGCAGTGAGTCCAGAGAGTGCCCCGGCAACACTGGGAATGCACTACAGTGACTCCAGAGAGTGCCCCGGCAACACTGCGAATGCACTACAGTGACTGCAGAGGGTGCACTGGCACCACTGGGGATGCAGTGCCGCGAGTCCAGAGAGTGCACTGGCACCACTGGGGATGCGGTGCCGGGAGTCCAGAGAGTGCTTTGGCACCACTGGGGATGCACTGCAGTTAGTCCAGAGAGTGCACTGGCACCACTGGGGATGCGGTGCACTGAGTCCAGAGAGTGCACTGGCACCAATCAGGGTGCAGTGCCGTGACTACAGAGAATGCACTGGCACCACTGGGGATGCAGTGCTGTGAGTCCAGAGAGTGCACTGGCACCACTGGGGATGCACTGCAGTGAGTCCAGAGAGTGCACGGGCACCACTGGGGATGCAGTGCAGTGAGTCCAGAGAGTGCCGCTCCAGCCTCGGCATCCGCTCCAGCCCAGTCAACCGCTGCAGCCGCGGTAGCCCCTCCAGCCGCGGCAGACACTCCTGCCGCGGCAGCCGCTCCAGCCGCTCCAGCCGCGGCAGGAGCACCAGCCCCTCCAGCCGCGCCAGCCGCTCCAGCCGCGCCAGCCGCTCCAGCCGCGGCAGCCGCTCCAGACGCTCCAGCCGCGGCAGCCGCTCCAGCCGCGGCAGCCGCTCCAGCCGCGGCAGCCGCTCCAGCCGCTCCAGCCGCGGCAGCCGCTCCAGCCAGTACCGAGTGGAGCGGCTGCCACGGCTGGAGGGCTACCGCGGCTGGAGCGGCTGCCGCGGCTGGAGCAGTGCAGTGAGTCCATGGAGTGCACTGGCACCACTGGGGATGCAGCGCAGTGACTCCAGAGAGTGCACTGACACCACTGGGGATGCGGTGCAGTGAATCCAGAGAGTGCACAGGCACCACTCAGGGTGCAGTGCGGTGAGTCCAGAGAGTGCACTGGCACCTCTGGGGATGCAGTACAGTGAGTCCAGAGAGTGCACTGTCACCTTTGGGGATGCACTGCAGTGTCTGCAGAGAGTGCCCTGGCACCACTGGGGATGCAGTGCAGTGAGTCCAGAGAGTGCGTCTCCAGCCTCGGCATCCGCTCCAGCCGCGTCAACCGCTCCAGCCGCGGTAGCCCCTCCAGCCGCGGCAGACGCTCTAGACGCTCCAACCGCGTCAGCCTCTCCAGCCGCGTTAGCCCCTCCAGCCGCGGCAGCCGCTCCAGCCGCGGCAGCCGCTCCAGCCGCTACCGAGTGGAGCGGCTGCCACGGCTGGAGCGGTTGCCGCGGTTGGAGCGCCTGCCGCGGTCGGAGAGTCTGCCGCGTATGCCGCGGACGGAGCGTCTGCCGCGGCTGGAGCGGCTGCCGCGGCTGCCGCGGCTGCCGAGGCTGGTAGGCTACGGCGGCTGGAGCGACTGCCGCGGCTGGAGCAGTGCAGTGAGTCCAGAGAGTGCACTGGCACCACTGGGGATGCAGTGCAGTGAGTCCAGAGAGTGCACTGTCACCTTTGGGGATGCACTGCAGTGTCTGCAGAGAGTGCCCTGGCACCACTGGGGATGCAGTGCAGTGAGTCCAGAGAGTGCACTGGCACCACTGGGGATGCACTGCAGTGAGTCCAGTGAGAGTACTGGCACCACTGGGGATGCAGTACAGTGAATCCAGAGAGTGCACTGGCACCACTGGGGATGCAGTGCAGTGAGTCCAGAGAGTGCACTGGCACCACTGGGGATGCAGTGCAGTGAGTCCAGAGAGTGCACTGGCACCACTGGGGATGGAGTGCAGTGAGTCCAGAGAGTGCACTGGCACCACTGGGGATGCACTGCAGTGAGTCCAGAGTGCACTAGCACCACTGGGGATGCACTGCAGTGAGTCCAGAGAGTGCACTGGCACCACTGGAGATGCACTTCAGTGAGTCCAGAGAGTGCACTGGCTCATGTGGGGATGCACTGCAGTGAGTCCAGAGAGTGCACTGGCACCACTGAGAATGCACTTCAGTGTGTCCAGTGAGTGCACTGGCACCACTGGTGATGCAGTGCAGTGAGTCCAGAGAGTGCCTCTCCAGCCTCGGCATCCGCTCCAGCCGCGTCAACCGCTCCAGCCGCGGTAGCCCCTCCAGCCGCGGCAGACGCTCTAGACGCTCCAACCGCGTCAGCCTCTCCAGCCGCGTTAGCCCCTCCAGCCGCGGCAGCCGCTCCAGCCGCGGCAGCCGCTCCAGCCGCTACCGAGTGGAGCGGCTGCCACGGCTGGAGCGGTTGCCGCGGTTGGAGCGCCTGCCGCGGTCGGAGAGTCTGCCGCGTATGCCGCGGACGGAGCGGCTGCCGAGACTGGAGCGGCTGCCGCGGCTGCCGCGGCTGCCGAGACTGGTAGGCTACCGCGGATGGAGCGACTGCCGCGGCTGGAGCAGTGCAGTGAGTCCAGAGAGTGCACTGGCACCACTGGGGATGCAGTGCAGTGAGTCCAGAGAGTGCACTGTCACCTTTGGGGATGCACTGCAGTGTCTGCAGAGAGTGCCCTGGCACCACTGGGGATGCAGTGCAGTGAGTCCAGAGAGTGCACTGGCACCACTGGGGATGCAATGCAGTGAGTCCAGAGAGTGCACTGGCACCACTGGGGATGCAATTCAGTGAGTCCAGAGAGTGCACTGGCACCACTGAGAATGCACTTCAGTGAGTCCAGAGAGTGCACTGGCACCACTGGGGATGCAATGCAGTGAGTCCAGAGAGTGTACTGGCACCACTGGGGATGCACTGCAGTGAGTCCAGAGAGTGCACTGGCACCACTGAGAATGCACTTCAGTGAGTCCAGAGAGTGCACTGGCACCACTGGGGATGCAGTGCAGTGAGTCCAGAGAGTGCACTGGCACCACTGGGGATGCAGTGCAGTGAGTCCAGAGAGTGCACTGGCACCACTGGGGATGCACTGCAGTGAGTCCAGAGAGTGCACTGGCACCACTGGGGATGGACTGCAGTGAGTCCACAGAGTGCACTGGCACATGTGGGGATGCAGTGCAGTGAGTCCAGAGAGTGCACTGGCACCACTGAGGATGCACTGCAGTCATACCAGAGACTGCACTGGCACCACAGGGGATGCGGTGCAGTGACTCCAGAGAGTGCACTGGCACCACAGGGGATGCAGTGCAGTGAGTCCAGAGAGTGCACTGGCACCACTGGGTATGCAGTGCAGTGAATCCAGTGAGTGCACTGGCACCACTGGGGATGCACTGCAGTGAGTCCAGAGAGTGCACTGGCACCACTGGGGATGCACTGCAGTCAGCCCAGAGAGTGCACTGGCACCACTGGAGATGCGGTCCAGTGAGTCCAGTGAATGCACTGGCAGCACTGGGGATGCAGTTCTGTGTGTCCAGAGAGTGCACTGGCACCATTGGTGATGCAGTATAGTGAGTCCAGAGAGTGCACTGGCACCACTGGGGATGCAGTGCAGTGAGTCCACAGAGTGCACTGGACCAGTAGGGATGCAGTACAATGAGTCCAGAGAGTGCACTGGCACCACTGGGGATGCAGTGCAGTGAGTCCAGAGAGTGCACTGGCACCACTGAGAATGCACTTCAGTGACTCCAGAGAGTGCACTGGCACCACTGGGGATGCAGTGCAGTGAGTCCAGAGAGTGCACTGGCACCAATGGGGATGCACTGCAGTGAGTCCAGAGAGTGCACTGGCACCACTGGGGATGAAGTGCAGTAAGTCCAGAGAGTGCACTGGCACCACTGGGGATGCAGTGCAGTGAGTCCACAGAGTGCACTGGCACCACTGGGGATGCACTGCAGTGAGTCCAGAGAGTGCACTTGCACCACTGGGGATGCAGTGCAGTGAGTCCAGAGAGTGCACTGGCACCACTGGGGATGCAGTGCAGTGAGTCCAGTGAGTGCACTGGCACCACTGGGGATGCACTGCAGTGAGCACAGAGAGTGCACTGGCACCACTGAGAATGCACTTCAGTGAGTCCAGAGAGTGCACTGGCACCACTGGGGATGCAGTGCAGTGAGTCCAGAGAGTGCACTGGCACCACTGGGGATGCAGTGCAGTGAATCCTGTTAGTACTCTGGCACCACTGGGGATGCAGTGCAGTGAGTCCAGAGAGCTCACTGGCACCACTGGGGATGCACTGCAGTGAGTCCAGAGAGTGCACGGGCACCACTGGAGATGCAGTACAGTGAGTCCAGTGAATGCACTGGAACCACTGGGGATGCAGTGCAGTGAGTCCAGAGAGTGCACTGCCAGCACTGGTGATGCAGTACTGTGAGTCCAGTGAGTGCACTGGCTCCACAGGGCCTGCAGTGCAGTGAGTCCAGAGAGTGCACTGGCACCACTGGGGATGCAGTGCAGTAAGTCCAGAGAGTGCACTGGCACCACAGATGATGCAGTACAGTGAGTCCAGTGAGTGCACTGGCACCACTGGGGATGTAGTGCAGTGACTCGAGAGAGTGCACTGGCACCACTGGGGATGGAGTGCAGTGAGTCCAGAGAGTGCACTGGCACCAGTGGGGATGCAGTGCAGTGAATCCTGTTAGTACACTGGCACCACTGGGGATGCAGTGCAGTGAGTCCGGAGAGTGCACGGGCACCACTGGAGATGCAGTACAGTGAGTCCAGTGAATGCACTGGAACCACTGGCGATGCAGTGCAGTGAGTCCAGAGAGTGCACTGCCAGTACTGGTGATGCAGTACTGTGAGTCCAGTGAGTGCACTGTCTCCACTGGTCCTGCTGTGCAGTGAGTCCAGAGAGTGCACTGGCACCACTGGGGATGCAGTGCAGTAAGTCCAGAGAGTGCACTGGCACCACCGATTATGCAGTACAGTGAGTCCAGTGAGTGCACTGGCACCACTGGGGATGTAGTGCAGTGAATCGAGAGAGTGCACTGGCACCACTGGGGATGCAGTGCAGTGAGTCCAGAGAGTACACTGGCACCACTGGTGATGCAGTGCAGTGAGTCCAGAGAGTGCACTGGCACCACTGGGGATGCAGTGCAGTGAGTCCAGAGAGTGCACTGGCACCACCGGGGATGCAGTGCAGTGAGTCCAGAGAGTGCACTGGCACCACTGGGGATGCACTGCAGTGAGTCCAGAGAGTGCACTGGCACTACTGGGGATGCAGTGCAGTGAGTCCAGAGAGTGCACTGGCACCACTGGGGATGCAGTGCAGTGAGTCCAGAGAGTTCACTGGCAGCACTGGGGATGCAGTGCAGTGAGTCCAGAGAGTGCACTGGCACCACTGGGGATGCAGTGCAGTGAGTCCAGAGACTTCACTGGCACCACTGGGAATGCAGAGAAGTGAGTCCAGAGAGTGCACTGGCACCATTGGGGATGCAGTGCAGTGAGTCCAGAGAGTGCACTGGCACCAGTGGGGATGCACTACAGTGAGTCCAGAGATTGCACTGGCACCACTGGGGATGCAGTGCAGTGAGTCCAGAGAGTGCACTGGCACCACTGGGGATGCAGTGCAGTGAGTCCAGAGAGTGCACTGGCACCACTGGGGATGCACTGCAATGAGTCCAGAGAGTGCACTGGCACCACTGGGGATGCAGTGACGCGAGTCCAGAGAGTGCACTGGCACCACTGGGGATGCAGAGCAGTTAGTCCAGAGAGTGCACTGGACCAGTGGGGATGCAGTACAGTGAGTCCAGAGAGTGCACTGGCACCACTGGGGATGCAGTGCAGTGAGTCCAGAGAGTGCACTGGCACCATTGGAGATGCCCTTCAGTGACTCCAGAGAGTGCACTGGCACCACTGGGGATGCACCTCAGTGAGTCCAGAGAGTGCACTGGCACCACTGGGGATGCACTGCAGTGAGTCCAGAGAGTGCACTGGCGGCACTGGGGATGCAGTACAGTGTGTCCAGAGAGTGCACTGGCACCACTGGGGATGCACTGCAGTGAGTCCAGAGAGTGCACTGGCACCACTGGGGATGCAGTACCGTGAGTCCAGAGAGTGCACTGGCACCACTGGGGATGCAGTGCAGTGAGTGCAGAGAGTGCACTGGCACCACTGGGGATGCACTGCAGTGAGTCCAGAGAGTGCACTGGCACCACTGGGGATGCAGTGCAGTGAGTCCAGAGAGTGCACTGGCACCACTGGGGATGCAGTGCAGTGAGTCCAGAGAGTGCACTGGCACCACTGGGGATGCACTGCAGTGAGTCCAGAGAGTGCACTGGCACCACTGGGCCTGCAGTGCAGTGAGTCCAGAGAGTGCACTAGCACCACTGGGGATGCAGTACAGTGAGTCCAGAGAGTGCACTGGCACCACTGGGGATGCAGTGCAGTGAGTCCAGAGAGTGCACTGGCACCACTGGGGATGCACTTCAGTGACTCCAGAGAGTGCACTGGCACCACTGGGGATGCAGTGCAGTGAGTCCAAAGACTTCACTGGCACCACTGGGGATGCAGTGCAGTGAGTCCAGAGAGTGCACTGGCACCACTGGGGATGCAGTGCAGTGAGTCCAGAGAGTGCACTGGCACCACTGGTGATGCAGTGCAGTGAGTCCAGAGAGTGCACTGGCACCACTGGGGATGCACTTCAGTGAGTCCAGAGAGTGCACTGGCACCACTGGGGATGCATTGCAGTGAGTCCAGAGAGTGCACTGGCACCACTGGGGATGCAGTACAGTGAGTCCAGAGAGTGCACTGGCACCACTGGGGATGCACTTCAGTGAGTCCAGAGAGTGCACTGGCACCATTGGGGTTGCAGTACAGTGAGTCCAGAGAGTTCACTGGCACTACTGGCGATGCACTGCAGTGAGTCCAGAGAGTGCACTGGCACCACTGGGGATGCAGTGCAGTGAGTCCAGAGAGTGCACTGGCACCACTGGTGATGCACTGCAGTGAGTCCAGAGATTGCACTGGCACCACTGGGGATGCAGTACAGTGAGTCCAGAGAGTGCACTGGCACCACTGGGGATGCAGTGCAGTGAGTCCAGAGAGTGCACTGGCACCACTGGGGATGCAGTGCAGTGAGTCCAGAGATTGCACTGGCACCACTGGTGATGCACTGCAGTGAGTCCAGAGATTGCACTGGCACCACTGGGGATGCAGTACAGTGAGTCCAGAGAGTGCACTGGCACCACTGGGGATGCAGTGCAGTGAGTCCAGAGAGTGCACTGGCACCACTGGGGATGCAGTACAGTGAGTCCAGAGAGTTCACTGGCACCACTGGGGATGCACTGCAGTGAGTCCAGAGAGTGCACTGGCACCACTGGGGATGCACTACAGTGAGTCCAGAGATTGCACTGGAACCACTGGGGATACAGTGCAGTGAGTCCAGAGAGTGCACTGGCACCACTCAGGGTGCAGTGCAGTGAGTCCAGAGAGTGCACTGGCACCACTCGGGATGCAGTGCAGTGAGTCCAGAGAGTGCACTGGCACCACTGGGGATACAGTGCAGTGAGTCCAGAGAGTGCACTGGCACCACTGGGGATGCAGTGCAGTGAGTCCAGAGAGTGCACTGGCACCACTGGGGATGCAGTGCAGTGAGTGCAGAGAGTGCACTGGCACCACTGGGGATGCAGTGCAGTGAGTCCAGAGAGTGCTCTGGCACCACTGGGGATGCAGTCCAGTGAGTCCAGTGAATGCACTGGCACCACTGGGGATGCTGTGCAGTGAGTGCAGAGAGTGCACTGGCACCACCTGTGAAGCAGTACAGTGTGTCCAGTGAGTGCACTGGCACCACTGGGGATGCAGTGCAGTCAGTCCAGTGAGTAAACTGGCACCACTGGGGATGCAGTGCAGTGAGTGCAGAGAGTGCACTGGCACCACTGGGGATGCAGTGCAGTGAGTCCAGAGAGTGCACTGGCACCACTGGGGATGTGTCCAGTGAGTCCAGTGAGTGCACTGGCACCACTGGGGATGCAGTGCAGTCAGTCCAGTGAGTGCACTGGCACCACTGGGGGTGCAGTACAGTGAGTCCAGGGAGTGCACTGGCACCACTGGGGATGCCCTGCAGTGAGTCCAGAGAGTGCACTGGCACCAATGGTGATGCAGTGCAGTGAGTCCAGAGAGTGCACTGGCACCACTGGGGATGCAGTGCAGTGAGTCCAGAGAGTGCACTGGCACCACTGGGGATGCAGTGCTGTGACTCCAGAGAGTGCACTGGCACCACTGGGGATGCACTGCAATGAGTCCAGAGAGTGCACTGGCACCACTGGGAGTGCACTGCAGTGAGTCCAGAGAGTGCACTGGCACCACTGGGGATGCACTTCAGTGAGTCCACAGAGTGCACTGGCACCACTGGGGATGCAGTGCAGTGAGTCCAGAGAGTGCACTGGCACCACTGGGGATGCAGTGCAGTGAGTCCAGAGAGTGCACTGGCACCACTGGGGATGCTGTGCAGTGAGTCCAGAGAGTGCACTGGCACCACTGGTGATGCAGTGCAGTGAGTCCAGAGAGTGCACTGGCACCACTGGGGATGCACTGCAGTGAGTCCAGAGAGTGCACTGGCACCACTGGGGATGCAGTGCAGTGAGTCCAGAGAGTGCACTGGCACCACTTGGGATGCAGTGCAGTGAGTCCAGAGATTGCACTGGCACCACTGGGGATGCAGTGCAGTGAGTCCAGAGAGTGCACTGGCACCACTGGGGATGCACTGCAGTGAGTCCAGAGAGTGCACTGGCACCACTGGGGATGCAGTACAGTGAGTCCAGAGAGTGCACTGGCACCACTGGGGATGCCCTGCAGTGAGTCCAGAGAGTGCACTGGCACCAATGGTGATGCAGTGCAGTGAGTCCAGAGAGTGCACTGGCACCACTGGGGATGCAGTGCTGTGACTCCAGAGAGTGCACTGGCACCACTGGGGATGCACTGCAATGAGTCCAGAGAGTGCACTGGCACCACTGGGGATGCACTGCAGTGAGTCTAGAGAGTGCACTGTCACCATTGGGGATGCAGTACAGTGAGTCCAGAGAGTGCACTGGCACCACTGGGGATGCACTTCAGTGAGTCCAGAGAGTGCACTGGCACCACTGGGGATGCAGTGCAGTGAGTCCAGAGAGTGCACTGGCACCACTGGGGATGCACTTCAGTGACTCCAGAGAGTGCACTGGCACCACTGGGGTTGCAGTGCAGTGAGTCCAGAGAGTGCACTGGCACCACTGGGGATGCAGTGCAGTGAGTCCAGAGAGTGCACTGGCACCACTGGGGATGCACTGCAATGAGTCCAGAGAGTGCACTGGCACCACTGGGGATGCATTGCAATGAGTCCAGAGAGTGCACTGGCACCACTGGGGATGCAGAGCAGTGAGTCCAGAGAGTGCACTGGACCAGTGGGGATGCAGTACAGTGAGTCCAGAGAGTGCACTGGCACCACTGGGGATGCAGTCCAGTGAGTCCAGTGAATGCACTGGCACCACTGGGGATGCTGTGCAGTGAGTGCAGAGAGTGCACTGGCACCACCTGTGAAGCAGTACAGTGTGTCCAGTGAGTGCACTGGCACCACTGGGGATGCAGTGCAGTCAGTCCAGTGAGTAAACTGGCACCACTGGGGATGCAGTGCAGTGAGTGCAGAGAGTGCACTGGCACCACTGGGGATGCAGTGCAGTGAGTCCAGAGAGTGCACTGGCACCACTGGGGATGTGTCCAGTGAGTCCAGTGAGTGCACTGGCACCACTGGGGATGCAGTGCAGTCAGTCCAGTGAGTGCACTGGCACCACTGGGGGTGCAGTACAGTGAGTCCAGGGAGTGCACTGGCACCACTGGGGATGCCCTGCAGTGAGTCCAGAGAGTGCACTGGCACCAATGGTGATGCAGTGCAGTGAGTCCAGAGAGTGCACTGGCACCACTGGGGATGCAGTGCAGTGAGTCCAGAGAGTGCACTGGCACCACTGGGGATGCAGTGCTGTGACTCCAGAGAGTGCACTGGCACCACTGGGGATGCACTGCAATGAGTCCAGAGAGTGCACTGGCACCACTGGGAGTGCACTGCAGTGAGTCCAGAGAGTGCACTGGCACCACTGGGGATGCACTTCAGTGAGTCCACAGAGTGCACTGGCACCACTGGGGATGCAGTGCAGTGAGTCCAGAGAGTGCACTGGCACCACTGGGGATGCAGTGCAGTGAGTCCAGAGAGTGCACTGGCACCACTGGGGATGCTGTGCAGTGAGTCCAGAGAGTGCACTGGCACCACTGGTGATGCAGTGCAGTGAGTCCAGAGAGTGCACTGGCACCACTGGGGATGCACTGCAGTGAGTCCAGAGAGTGCACTGGCACCACTGGGGATGCAGTGCAGTGAGTCCAGAGAGTGCACTGGCACCACTTGGGATGCAGTGCAGTGAGTCCAGAGATTGCACTGGCACCACTGGGGATGCAGTGCAGTGAGTCCAGAGAGTGCACTGGCACCACTGGGGATGCACTGCAGTGAGTCCAGAGAGTGCACTGGCACCACTGGGGATGCAGTACAGTGAGTCCAGAGAGTGCACTGGCACCACTGGGGATGCCCTGCAGTGAGTCCAGAGAGTGCACTGGCACCAATGGTGATGCAGTGCAGTGAGTCCAGAGAGTGCACTGGCACCACTGGGGATGCAGTGCTGTGACTCCAGAGAGTGCACTGGCACCACTGGGGATGCACTGCAATGAGTCCAGAGAGTGCACTGGCACCACTGGGGATGCACTGCAGTGAGTCTAGAGAGTGCACTGTCACCATTGGGGATGCAGTACAGTGAGTCCAGAGAGTGCACTGGCACCACTGGGGATGCACTTCAGTGAGTCCAGAGAGTGCACTGGCACCACTGGGGATGCAGTGCAGTGAGTCCAGAGAGTGCACTGGCACCACTGGGGATGCACTTCAGTGACTCCAGAGAGTGCACTGGCACCACTGGGGTTGCAGTGCAGTGAGTCCAGAGAGTGCACTGGCACCACTGGGGATGCAGTGCAGTGAGTCCAGAGAGTGCACTGGCACCACTGGGGATGCACTGCAATGAGTCCAGAGAGTGCACTGGCACCACTGGGGATGCATTGCAATGAGTCCAGAGAGTGCACTGGCACCACTGGGGATGCAGAGCAGTGAGTCCAGAGAGTGCACTGGACCAGTGGGGATGCAGTACAGTGAGTCCAGAGAGTGCACTGGCACCACTGGGGATGCAGTGCAGTGAGTCCAGAGAGTGCACTGGCACCATTGGAGATGCACTTCAGTGACTCCAGAGAGTGCACTGGCACCACTGGGGATGCACCTCAGTGAGTCCAGAGAGTGCACTGGCACCACTGGGGATGCACTGCAGTGAGTCCAGAGAGTGCACTGGCGGCACTGGGGATGCAGTACAGTGTGTCCAGAGAGTGCACTGGCACCACTGGGGATGCAGTGCAGTGAGTCCAGAGAGTGCACTGGCACCACCGGGGATGCAGTGCAGTGAGTCCAGAGAGTGCACTGGCACCACTGGGGATGCACTGCAGTGAGTCCAGAGAGTGCACTGGCACTACTGGGGATGCAGTGCAGTGAGTCCAGAGAGTGCACTGGCACCACTGGGGATGCAGTGCAGTGAGTCCAGAGAGTTCACTGGCAGCACTGGGGATGCAGTGCAGTGAGTCCAGAGAGTGCACTGGCACCACTGGGGATGCAGTGCAGTGAGTCCAGAGACTTCACTGGCACCACTGGGAATGCAGAGAAGTGAGTCCAGAGAGTGCACTGGCACCATTGGGGATGCAGTGCAGTGAGTCCAGAGAGTGCACTGGCACCAGTGGGGATGCACTACAGTGAGTCCAGAGATTGCACTGGCACCACTGGGGATGCAGTGCAGTGAGTCCAGAGAGTGCACTGGCACCACTGGGGATGCAGTGCAGTGAGTCCAGAGAGTGCACTGGCACCACTGGGGATGCACTGCAATGAGTCCAGAGAGTGCACTGGCACCACTGGGGATGCAGTGACGCGAGTCCAGAGAGTGCACTGGCACCACTGGGGATGCAGAGCAGTGAGTCCAGAGAGTGCACTGGACCAGTGGGGATGCAGTACAGTGAGTCCAGAGAGTGCACTGGCACCACTGGGGATGCAGTGCAGTGAGTCCAGAGAGTGCACTGGCACCATTGGAGATGCACTTCAGTGACTCCAGAGAGTGCACTGGCACCACTGGGGATGCACCTCAGTGAGTCCAGAGAGTGCACTGGCACCACTGGGGATGCACTGCAGTGAGTCCAGAGAGTGCACTGGCGGCACTGGGGATGCAGTACAGTGTGTCCAGAGAGTGCACTGGCACCACTGGGGATGCACTGCAGTGAGTCCAGAGAGTGCACTGGCACCACTGGGGATGCAGTACCGTGAGTCCAGAGAGTGCACTAGCACCACTGGGGATGCAGTGCAGTGAGTGCAGAGAGTGCACTGGCACCACTGGGGATGCACTGCAGTGAGTCCAGAGAGTGCACTGGCACCACTGGGGATGCAGTGCAGTGAGTCCAGAGAGTGCACTGGCACCACTGGGGATGCAGTGCAGTGAGTCCAGAGAGTGCACTGGCACCACTGGGGATGCAGTGCAGTGAGTCCAGAGAGTGCACTGGCACCACTGGGGATGCAGTGCAGTGAGTCCAGAGAGTGCACTAGCACCACTGGGGATGCAGTACAGTGAGTCCAGAGAGTGCACTGGCACCACTGGGGATGCAGTACAGTGAGTCCAGAGAGTGCACTGGCACCACTGGGGATGCAGTGCAGTGAGTCCAGAGAGTGCACTGGCACCACTGGGGATGCACTTCAGTGACTCCAGAGAGTGCACTGGCACCACTGGGGATGCAGTGCAGTGAGTCCAAAGACTTCACTGGCACCACTGGGGATGCAGTGCAGTGAGTCCAGAGAGTGCACTGGCACCACTGGGGATGCAGTGCAGTGAGTCCAGAGAGTGCACTGGCACCACTGGTGATGCAGTGCAGTGAGTCCAGAGAGTGCACTGGCACCACTGGGGATGCACTTCAGTGAGTCCAGAGAGTGCACTGGCACCACTGGGGATGCATTGCAGTGAGTCCAGAGAGTGCACTGGCACCACTGGGGATGCAGTACAGTGAGTCCAGAGAGTGCACTGGCACCACTGGGGATGCAGTGCAGTGAGTCCAGAGAGTGCACTGGCACCATTGGGGTTGCAGTACAGTGAGTCCAGAGAGTTCACTGGCACCACTGGCGATGCACTGCAGTGAGTCCAGAGAGTGCACTGGCACCACTGGGGATGCAGTGCAGTGAGTCCAGAGAGTGCACTGGCACCACTGGTGATGCACTGCAGTGAGTCTAGAGATTGCACTGGCACCACTGGTGATGCACTGCAGTGAGTCCAGAGATTGCACTGGCACCACTGGGGATGCAGTACAGTGAGTCCAGAGAGTGCACTGGCACCACTGGGGATGCAGTGCAGTGAGTCCAGAGAGTGCACTGGCACCACTGGGGATGCAGTACAGTGAGTCCAGAGAGTTCACTGGCACCACTGGGGATGCACTGCAGTGAGTCCAGAGAGTGCACTGGCACCACTGGGGATGCACTACAGTGAGTCCAGAGATTGCACTGGCACCACTGGGGATACAGTGCAGTGAGTCCAGAGAGTGCACTGGCACCACTCAGGGTGCAGTGCAGTGAGTCCAGAGAGTGCACTGGCACCACTCGGGATGCAGTGCAATGTCCAGAGAGTGCACTGGCACCACTGGGGATACAGTGCAGTGAGTCCAGAGAGTGCACTGGCACCACTGGGGATGCAGTGCAGTGAGTCCAGAGAGTGCACTGGCACCACTGGGGATGCAGTGCAGTGAGTGCAGAGAGTGCACTGGCACCACTGGGGATGCAGTCCAGTGAGTCCAGTGAATGCACTGGCACCACTGGGGATGCTGTGCAGTGAGTGCAGAGAGTGCACTGGCACCACCTGTGAAGCAGTACAGTGTGTCCAGTGAGTGCACTGGCACCACTGGGGATGCAGTGCAGTCAGTCCAGTGAGTAAACTGGCACCACTGGGGATGCAGTGCAGTGAGTGCAGAGAGTGCACTGGCACCACTGGGGATGCAGTGCAGTGAGTCCAGAGAGTGCACTGGCACCACTGGGGATGTGTCCAGTGAGTCCAGTGAGTGCACTGGCACCACTGGGGATGCAGTGCATTCAGTCCAGTGAGTGCACTGGCACCACTGGGGGTGCAGTACAGTGAGTCCAGGGAGTGCACTGGCACCACTGGGGATGCCCTGCAGTGAGTCCAGAGAGTGCACTGGCACCAATGGTGATGCAGTGCAGTGAGTCCAGAGAGTGCACTGGCACCACTGGGGATGCAGTGCAGTGAGTCCAGAGAGTGCACTGGCACCACTGGGGATGCAGTGCTGTGACTCCAGAGAGTGCACTGGCACCACTGGGGATGCACTGCAATGAGTCCAGAGAGTGCACTGGCACCACTGGGAGTGCACTGCAGTGAGTCCAGAGAGTGCACTGTCACCATTGGGGATGCAGTACAGTGAGTCCAGAGAGTGCACTGGCACCACTGGGGATGCACTGCAGTGAGTCCAGAGAGTGCACTGGCACCACTGGGGATGCAGTGCAGTGAGTCCAGAGAGTGCACTGGCACCACTGGGGATGCAGTGCAGTGAGTCCAGTGAGTGTACTGGCACCACTGGGGATGCCCTGCAGTGAGCCCAGAGAGTGCACTGGCACCACTGAGAATGCACTTCAGTGAGTCCAGAGAGTGCACTGGCACCACTGGGGATGCAGTGCAGTGAGTCCAGAGAGTGCACTGGCACCACTGGTGATGCAGTACAGTGAGTCCAGTGAGTGCACTGGCACCACTGGGCCTGCAGTGCAGTGAGTCCAGACAGTGCACTGGCACCAGTGGGGATGCAGTGCAGTAAGTCCAGAGAGTGCACTGGCACCACTGATGATGCAGTACAGTGAGTCCAGTGAGTGCACTGGAACCACTGGGGATGTAGTGCAGTGACTCGAGAGAGTGCACTGGCACCACTGGGGATGCAGTGCAGTGAGTCCAGAGAGTACACTGGCACCACTGGTGATGCAGTGCAGTGAGTCCAGAGAGTGCACTGGCACCACTGGGGATGCACTGCAGTGAGTCCAGAGAGTTCACTGGCAGCAGTGGGGATGCAGTGCAGTGAGTCCAGAGAGTGCACTGGCACCACTGGGGATGCACTGTAGTGAGCCCAGAGAGTGCACTGGCACTACTGGGGATGCAGTGCTGTGAGTCCAGAGAGTGCACTGGCACCACTGGGGATGCAGTGCAGTGAGTCCAGAGAGTGCACTGGCACCACTGGGGATGCACTGCAGTGAGTCCAGAGAGTGCACTGGCACCACTGGGGATGTACTGCAGTGAGTCCAGAGAGTGCACTGGCACCACTGGGGATGCACTTCAGTGAGTCCACAGAGTGCACTGGCACCACTGGGGATGCAGTGCAGTGAGTCCAGAGATTGCACTGGCACCACTGGGGATGCAGTGCAGTGAGTCCAGAGAGTGCACTGGCACCACTGGGGATGCACTGCAGTGAGTCCAGAGAGTGCACTGGCACCACTGGTGATGCAGTGCAGTGAGTCCAGAGAGTGCACTGGCACCACTGGGGATGCACTGCAGTGAGTCCAGAGAGTGCACTGGCACCACTGGGGATGCAGTGCAGTGAGTCCAGAGAGTGCACTGGCACCACTGGGGATGCAGTGCAGTGAGTCCAGAGATTGCACTGGCACCACTGGGGATGCAGTGCTGTGACTCCAGAGAGTGCACTGGCACCACTGGGGATGCACTGCAGTGAGTCCAGAGAGTGCACTGGCACCACTGGGGATGCAGTACAGTGAGTCCAGAGAGTGCACTGGCACCACTGGGGATGCCCTGCAGTGAGTCCAGAGAGTGCACTGGCACCAATGGTGATGCAGTGCAGTGAGTCCAGAGAGTGCACTGGCACCACTGGGGATGCAGTGCTGTGACTCCAGAGAGTGCACTGGCACCACTGGGGATGCACTGCAATGAGTCCAGAGAGTGCACTGGCACCACTGGGGATGCACTGCAGTGAGTCTAGAGAGTGCACTGTCACCAATGGGGATGCAGTACAGTGAGTCCAGAGAGTGCACTGGCACCACTGGGGATGCACTTCAGTGAGTCCAGAGAGTGCACTGGCACCACTGGGGATGCAGTGCAGTGAGTCCAGAGAGTGCACTGGCACCACTGGGGATGCACTTCAGTGACTCCAGAGAGTGCACTGGCACCACTGGGGTTGCAGTGCAGTGAGTCCAGAGAGTGCACTGGCACCACTGGGGATGCAGTGCAGTGAGTCCAGAGAGTGCACTGGCACCACTGGGGATGCACTGCAATGAGTCCAGAGAGTGCACTGGCACCACTGGGGATGCATTGCAATGAGTCCAGAGAGTGCACTGGCACCACTGGGGATGCAGAGCAGTGAGTCCAGAGAGTGCACTGGACCAGTGGGGATGCAGTACAGTGAGTCCAGAGAGTGCACTGGCACCACTGGGGATGCAGTGCAGTGAGTCCAGAGAGTGCACTGGCACCATTGGAGATGCACTTCAGTGACTCCAGAGAGTGCACTGGCACCACTGGGGATGCACCTCAGTGAGTCCAGAGAGTGCACTGGCACCACTGGGGATGCACTGCAGTGAGTCCAGAGAGTGCACTGGCGGCACTGGGGATGCAGTACAGTGTGTCCAGAGAGTGCACTGGCACCACTGGGGATGCAGTGCAGTGAGTCCAGAGAGTGCACTGGCACCACTGGGGATGCACTTCAGTGAGTCCAGAGAGTGCACTGGCACCACTGGGGATGCACTGCAGTGAGTCCAGAGAGTGCACTGTCACCATTGGGGATGCAGTACAGTGAGTCCAGAGAGTGCACTGGCACCACTGGGGATGCACTTCAGTGAGTCCAGAGAGTGCACTGGCACCACTGGGGATGCAGTGCAGTGAGTCCAGAGAGTGCACTGGCACCACTGGGGACGCACTTCAGTGACTCCAGAGAGTGCACTGGCACCACTGGGGTTGCAGTGCAGTGAGTCCAGAGAGTGCACTGGCACCACTGGGGATGCAGTGCAGTGAGTCCAGTGAGTGTACTGGCACCACTCGGGATGCCCTGCAGTGAGCCCAGAGAGTGCACTGGCACCACTGAGAATGCACTTCAGTGAGTCCAGAGAGTGCACTGGCACCACTGGGGATGCACTGCAGTGAGTCCAGAGAGTGCACTGGCACCACTGGTGATGCAGTACAGTGAGTCCAGTGAGTGCACTGGCACCACTGGGCCTGCAGTGCAGTGAGTCCAGAGAGTGCACTGGCACCACTGGGGATGCAGTGCAGTAAGTCCAGAGAGTGCACAGGCACCACTGATGATGCAGTACAGTGAGTCCAGTGAGTGCACTGGAACCACTGGGGATGTAGTGCAGTGACTCGAGAGAGTGCACTGGCACCACTGGGGATGCAGTGCAGTGAGTCCAGAGAGTACACTGGCACCACTGCTGATGCAGTGCAGTGAGTCCAGAGAGTGCACTGGCACCACTGGGGATGCACTGCAGTGAGTCCAGAGAGTTCACAGGCAGCAGTGGGGATGCAGTGCAGTGAGTCCAGAGAGTGCACTGGCACCACTGGGGATGCACTGTAGTGAGTACAGAGAGTGCACTGGCACTACTGGGGATGCAGTGCTGTGAGTCCAGAGAGTGCACTGGCACCACTGGGGATGCAGTGCAGTGAGTCCAGAGAGTGCACTGGCACCACTGGGGATGCACTGCAGTGAGTCCAGAGAGTGCACTGGCACCACTGGGGATGTACTGCAGTGAGTCCAGAGAGTGCACTGGCACCACTGGGGATGCACTTCAGTGAGTCCACAGAGTGCACTGGCACCACTGGGGATGCAGTGCAGTGAGTCCAGAGATTGCACTGGCACCACTGGGGATGCAGTGCAGTGAGTCCAGAGAGTGCACTGGCACCACTGGGGATGCACTGCAGTGAGTCCAGAGAGTGCACTGGCACCACTGGTGATGCAGTGCAGTGAGTCCAGAGAGTGCACTGGCACCACTGGGGATGCAGTGCAGTGAGTCCAGAGAGTGCACTGGCACCACTGGGGATGCAGTGCAGTGAGTCCAGAGATTGCACTGGCACCACTGGGGATGCAGTGCAGTGAGTCCAGAGAGTGCACTGGCACCACTGGGGATGCACTGCAGTGAGTCCAGAGAGTGCACTGGCACCACTGGGGATGCAGTACAGTGAGTCCAGAGAGTGCACTGGCACCACTGGGGATGCCCTGCAGTGAGTCCAGAGAGTGCACTGGCACCAATGGTGATGCAGTGCAGTGAGTCCAGAGAGTGCACTGGCACCACTGGGGATGCAGTGCAGTGAGTCCAGAGAGTGCACTGGCACCACTGGGGATGCAGTGCTGTGACTCCAGAGAGTGCACTGGCACCACTGGGGATGCACTGCAATGAGTCCAGAGAGTGCACTGGCACCACTGGGGATGCACTGCAGTGAGTCTAGAGAGTGCACTGTCACCATTGGGGATGCAGTACAGTGAGTCCAGAGAGTGCACTGGCACCACTGGGGATGCACTTCAGTGAGTCCAGAGAGTGCACTGGCACCACTGGGGATGCAGTGCAGTGAGTCCAGAGAGTGCACTGGCACCACTGGGGATGCACTTCAGTGACTCCAGAGAGTGCACTGGCACCACTGGGGTTGCAGTGCAGTGAGTCCAGAGAGTGCACTGGCACCACTGGGGATGCAGTGCAGTGAGTCCAGAGAGTGCACTGGCACCACTGGGGATGCACTGCAATGAGTCCAGAGAGTGCACTGGCACCACTGGGGATGCATTGCAGTGAGTCCAGAGAGTGCACTGGCACCACTGGGGATGCAGAGCAGTGAGTCCAGAGAGTGCACTGGACCAGTGGGGATGCAGTACAGTGAGTCCAGAGAGTGCACTGGCACCACTGGGGATGCAGTGCAGTGAGTCCAGAGAGTGCACTGGCACCATTGGAGATGCACTTCAGTGACTCCAGAGAGTGCACTGGCACCACTGGGGATGCACCTCAGTGAGTCCAGAGAGTGCACTGGCACCACTGGGGATGCACTGCAGTGAGTCCAGAGAGTGCACTGGCGGCACTGGGGATGCAGTACAGTGTGTCCAGAGAGTGCACTGGCACCACTGGGGATGCAGTGCAGTGAGTCCAGAGAGTGCACTGGCACCACTGGGGATGCAGTGCAGTGAGTGCAGAGAGTGCACTGGCACCACTGGGGATGCACTGCAGTGAGTCCAGAGAGTGCACTGGCACCACTGGGGATGCAGTACCGTGAGTCCAGAGAGTGCACTGGCACCACTGGGGATGCAGTGCAGTGAGTGCAGAGAGTGCACTGGCACCACTGGGGATGCACTGCAGTGAGTCCAGAGAGTGCACTGTCACCACTGGGGATGCAGTGCAGTGAGTCCAGAGAGTGCACTGGCACCACTGGGGATGCAGTGCAGTGAGTCCAGAGAGTGCACTGGCACCACTGGGGATGCAGTGCAGTGAGTCCAGAGAGTGCACTGGCACCACTGGGGATGCAGTGCAGTGAGTCCAGAGAGTGCACTAGCACCACTGGGGATGCAATACAGTGAGTCCAGAGAGTGCACTGGCACCACTGGGGATGCAGTACAGTGAGTCCAGAGAGTGCACTGGCACCACTGGGGATGCAGTGCAGTGAGTCCAGAGAGTGCACTGGCACCACTGGGGATGCACTTCAGTGACTCCAGAGAGTGCACTGGCACCACTGAGAATGCACTTCAGTGAGTCCAGAGAGTGCACTGGCACCACTGGGGATGCACTGCAGTGAGTCCAGAGAGTGCACTGGCACCACTGGTGATGCAGTACAGTGAGTCCAGTGAGTGCACTGGCACCACTGGGCCTGCAGTGCAGTGAGTCCAGAGAGTGCACTGGCACCACTGGGGATGCAGTGCAGTAAGTCCAGAGAGTGCACAGGCACCACTGATGATGCAGTACAGTGAGTCCAGTGAGTGCACTGGAACCACTGGGGATGTAGTGCAGTGACTCGAGAGAGTGCACTGGCACCACTGGGGATGCAGTGCAGTGAGTCCAGAGAGTACACTGGCACCACTGCTGATGCAGTGCAGTGAGTCCAGAGAGTGCACTGGCACCACTGGGGATGCACTGCAGTGAGTCCAGAGAGTTCACAGGCAGCAGTGGGGATGCAGTGCAGTGAGTCCAGAGAGTGCACTGGCACCACTGGGGATGCACTGTAGTGAGTACAGAGAGTGCACTGGCACTACTGGGGATGCAGTGCTGTGAGTCCAGAGAGTGCACTGTTACCACTTCGGATGCAGTGCAGTGAGTCCAGAGAGTGCACTGGCACCACTGGGGATGCACTGCAGTGAGTCCAGAGAGTGCACTGGCACCACTGGGGATGTACTGCAGTGAGTCCAGAGAGTGCACTGGCACCACTGGGGATGCACTTCAGTGAGTCCACAGAGTGCACTGGCACCACTGGGGATGCAGTGCAGTGAGTCCAGAGAGTGCACTGGCACCACTGGGGATGCAGTGCAGTGAGTCCAGAGAGTGCACTGGCACCACTGGGGATGCACTGCAGTGAGTCCAGAGAGTGCACTGGCACCACTGGTGATGCAGTGCAGTGAGTCCAGAGAGTGCACTGGCACCACTGGGGATGCAGTGCAGTGAGTCCAGAGAGTGCACTGGCACCACTGGGGATGCAGTGCAGTGAGTCCAGAGATTGCACTGGCACCACTGGGGATGCAGTGCAGTGAGTCCAGAGAGTGCACTGGCACCACTGGGGATGCACTGCAGTGAGTCCAGAGAGTGCACTGGCACCACTGGGGATGCAGTACAGTGAGTCCAGAGAGTGCACTGGCACCACTGGGGATGCCCTGCAGTGAGTCCAGAGAGTGCACTGGCACCAATGGTGATGCAGTGCAGTGAGTCCAGAGAGTGCACTGGCACCACTGGGGATGCAGTGCAGTGAGTCCAGAGAGTGCACTGGCACCACTGGGGATGCAGTGCTGTGACTCCAGAGAGTGCACTGGCACCACTGGGGATGCACTGCAATGAGTCCAGAGAGTGCACTGGCACCACTGGGGATGCACTGCAGTGAGTCTAGAGAGTGCACTGTCACCATTGGGGATGCAGTACAGTGAGTCCAGAGAGTGCACTGGCACCACTGGGGATGCACTTCAGTGAGTCCAGAGAGTGCACTGGCACCACTGGGGATGCAGTGCAGTGAGTCCAGATAGTGCACTGGCACCACTGGGGATGCACTTCAGTGACTCCAGAGAGTGCACTGGCACCACTGGGGTTGCAGTGCAGTGAGTCCAGAGAGTGCACTGGCACCACTGGGGATGCAGTGCAGTGAGTCCAGAGAGTGCACTGGCACCACTGGGGATGCACTGCAATGAGTCCAGAGAGTGCACTGGCACCACTGGGGATGCATTGCAGTGAGTCCAGAGAGTGCACTGGCACCACTGGGGATGCAGAGCAGTGAGTCCAGAGAGTGCACTGGACCAGTGGGGATGCAGTACAGTGAGTCCAGAGAGTGCACTGGCACCACTGGGGATGCAGTGCAGTGAGTCCAGAGAGTGCACTGGCACCATTGGAGATGCACTTCAGTGACTCCAGAGAGTGCACTGGCACCACTGGGGATGCACCTCAGTGAGTCCAGAGAGTGCACTGGCACCACTGGGGATGCACTGCAGTGAGTCCAGAGAGTGCACTGGCGGCACTGGGGATGCAGTACAGTGTGTCCAGAGAGTGCACTGGCACCACTGGGGATGCAGTGCAGTGAGTCCAGAGAGTGCACTGGCACCACTGGGGATGCAGTGCAGTGAGTACAGAGAGTGCACTGGCACCACTGGGGATGCACTGCAGTGAGTCCAGAGAGTGCACTGGCACCACTGGGGATGCAGTACCGTGAGTCCAGAGAGTGCACTGGCACCACTGGGGATGCAGTGCAGTGAGTGCAGAGAGTGCACTGGCACCACTGGGGATGCACTGCAGTGAGTCCAGAGAGTGCACTGTCACCACTGGGGATGCAGTGCAGTGAGTCCAGAGAGTGCACTGGCACCACTGGGGATGCAGTGCAGTGAGTCCAGAGAGTGCACTGGCACCACTGGGGATGCAGTGCAGTGAGTCCAGAGAGTGCACTGGCACCACTGGGGATGCAGTGCAGTGAGTCCAGAGAGTGCACTAGCACCACTGGGGATGCAGTACAGTGAGTCCAGAGAGTGCACTGGCACCACTGGGGATGCAGTACAGTGAGTCCAGAGAGTGCACTGGCACCACTGGGGATGCAGTGCAGTGAGTCCAGAGAGTGCACTGGCACCACTGGGGATGCACTTCAGTGACTCCAGAGAGTGCACTGGCACCACTGGGGATGCAGTGCAGTGAGTCCAAAGACTTCACTGGCACCACATGTGATGCAGTGCAGTGAGTCCAGAGAGTGCACTGGCACCACTGGGGATGCAGTGCAGTGAGTCCAGAGAGTGCACTGGCACCACTGGTGATGCAGTGCAGTGAGTCCAGAGAGTGCACTGGCACCACTGGGGATGCACTTCAGTGAGTCCAGAGAGTGCACTGGCACCACTGGGGATGCATTGCAGTGAGTCCAGAGAGTGCACTGGCACCACTGGGGATGCAGTACAGTGAGTCCAGAGAGTGCACTGGCACCACTGGGGATGCAGTGCAGTGAGTCCAGAGAGTGCACTGGCACCATTGGGGTTGCAGTACAGTGAGTCCAGAGAGTTCACTGGCACCACTGGCGATGCACTGCAGTGAGTCCAGAGAGTGCACTGGCACCACTGGGGATGCAGTGCAGTGAGTCCAGAGAGTGCACTGGCACCACTGGTGATGCACTGCAGTGAGTCCAGAGATTGCACTGGCACCACTGGGGATGCAGTACAGTGAGTCCAGAGAGTGCACTGGCACCACTGGGGATGCAGTGCAGTGAGTCCAGAGAGTGCACTGGCACCACTGGGGATGCAGTACAGTGAGTCCAGAGAGTGCACTGGCACCACTGGGGATGCACTGCAGTGAGTCCAGAGAGTGCACTGGCACCACTCAGGGTGCAGTGCAGTGACTCCAGAGAGTGCACTGGCACTACTCGGGATGCAGTGCAGTGAGTCCAGAGAGTGCACTGGCACCACTGGGGATAGAGTGCAGTGAGTCCAGAGAGTGCACTGGCACCACTGGGGATGCAGTGCAGTGAGTCCAGAGAGTGCACTGGCACCACTGGGGATGCAGTGCAGTGATTCCAGAGAGTGCACTGGCACCACTGGGGATGCAGTGCAGTGAGTCCAGAGAGTGCTCTGGCACCACTGGGGATGCAGTCCAGTGAGTCCAGTGAATGCACTGGCACCACTGGGGATGCTGTGCAGTGAGTGCAGAGAGTGCACTGGCACCACCTGTGAAGCAGTACAGTGTGTCCAGTGAGTGCACTGGCACCACTGGGGATGCAGTGCAGTCAGTCCAGTGAGTAAACTGGCACCACTGGGGATGCAGTGCAGTGAGTGCAGAGAGTGCACTGGCACCACTGGGGATGCAGTGCAGTGAGTCCAGAGAGTGCACTGGCACCACTGGGGATGTGTCCAGTGAGTCCAGTGAGTGCACTGGCACCACTGGGGATGCAGTGCAGTCAGTCCAGTGAGTGCACTGGCACCACTGGGGGTGCAGTACAGTGAGTCCAGGGAGTGCACTGGCACCACTGGGGATGCCCTGCAGTGAGTCCAGAGAGTGCACTGGCACCAATGGTGATGCAGTGCAGTGAGTCCAGAGAGTGCACTGGCACCACTGGGGATGCAGTGCAGTGAGTCCAGAGAGTGCACTGGCACCACTGGGGATGCAGTGCTGTGACTCCAGAGAGTGCACTGGCACCACTGGGGATGCACTGCAATGAGTCCAGAGAGTGCACTGGCACCACTGGGAGTGCACTGCAGTGAGTCCAGAGAGTGCACTGTCACCATTGGGGATGCAGTACAGTGAGTCCAGAGAGTGCACTGGCACCACTGGGGATGCACTTCAGTGAGTCCAGAGAGTGCACTGGCACCACTGGGGATGCAGTGCAGTGAGTCCAGAGAGTGCACTGGCACCACTGGGGACGCACTTCAGTGAGTCCAGAGAGTGCACTGGCACCACTGGGGATGCAGTGCAGTGAGTCCAGAGAGTGCACTGGCACCACTGGGGATGCAGTGCAGTGAGTCCAGTGAGTGTACTGGCACCACTGGGGATGCCCTGCAGTGAGCCCAGAGAGTGCACTGGCACCAATGAGAATGCACTTCAGTGAGTCCAGAGAGTGCACTGGCACCACTGGGGATGCACTGCAGTGAGTCCAGAGAGTGCACTGGCACCACTGGTGATGCAGTACAGTGAGTCCAGTGAGTGCACTGGCACCACTGGGCCTGCAGTGCAGTGAGTCCAGAGAGTGCACTGGCACCACTGGGGATGCAGTGCAGTAAGTCCAGAGAGTGCACTGGCACCACTGATGATGCAGTACAGTGAGTCCAGTGAGTGCACTGGAACCACTGGGGATGTAGTGCAGTGACTCGAGAGAGTGCACTGGCACCACTGGGAATGCAGTGCAGTGAGTCCAGAGAGTACACTGGCACCACTGGTGATGCAGTGCAGTGAGTCCAGAGAGTGCACTGGCACCACTGGGGATGCACTGCAGTGAGTCCAGAGAGTTCACTGGCAGCAGTGGGGATGCAGTGCAGTGAGTCCAGAGAGTGCACTGGCACCACTGGGGATGCACTGTAGTGAGTCCAGAGAGTGCACTGGCACTACTGGGGATGCAGTGCAGTGAGTCCAGAGAGTGCACTGGCACCACTGGGGATGCAGTGCAGTGAGTCCAGAGAGTGCACTGGCACCACTGGGGATGCACTGCAGTGAGTCCAGAGAGTGCACTGGCACCACTGGGGATGTACTGCAGTGAGTCCAGAGAGTGCACTGGCACCACTGGGGATGCACTTCAGTGAGTCCACAGAGTGCACTGGCACCACTGGGGATGCAGTGCAGTGAGTCCAGAGATTGCACTGGCACCACTGGGGATGCAGTGCAGTGAGTCCAGAGAGTGCACTGGCACCACTGGGGATGCACTGCAGTGAGTCCAGAGAGTGCACTGGCACCACTGGGGATGCAGTGCAGTGAGTCCAGAGAGTGCACTGGCACCACTGGGGATGCAGTGCAGTGAGTCCAGAGAGTGCACTGGCACCACTGGGGATGCAGTGCAGTGAGTCCAGAGAGAGCACTGGCACCACTGGGGATGCACTACAGTGAGTCCACAGAGTGCACTGGCACCACTGGGGATGCTCTGCAGTGAGTCCAGAGATTGCACTGGCACCACTGGGGATGCAGTGCAGTGAGTCCAGAGAGTGCACTGGCACCACTGGGGATGCAGTGCTGTGACTCCAGAGAGCGCACTGGCACCACTGGGGATGCACTTCAGTGAGTTCAGAGAGTGCACTGGCACCACTGGGGATGGGTTTCAAGCCAACTGCATTAACCGCTCATGCTTCTTTCTTATGAGACGTTAGTAAACCAATTACATAGCCTTGTCATGACTAAATCACAGGTAAAAATCCTGTACATCTCATGTGGCCAACCACTCCCAACTAGGATTCCAAGAACCAAGAGATTCGGTGAAAATAGGGCTAGTGCTATTAGAGGGGTGATTATTAGGGTAAGCCCTAAGCTGTCTTTAATGGAGAAGTATGGGTGGAATGGGATTTTGTCGCAGTCTGATACGATTCCTAGTGGGTTATTTGAGCCTGATTCGTGTAGGAAGGTTAGGTGGACTAGGGTGATTCCTGCAATTAGGAAGGGCAGTAGGAAGTGGATGGCGAAGAATCGGGTTAAGGTTGGATTGTCTACTGAGAATCCTCCTCAGGCTCATTCTACTAGAGTTTGCCCAATGTACGGGATGGCTGAGAATAGGTTGGTGATTACGGTGGCCCCTCAGAATGACATTTGTCCTCATGGGAGGACATACCCTACGAAGGCAGTTGCTATTAGGGTGAGTAGGAGGATTACTCCTGTGTTTCAGGTTTCTTTGTATAGGTAGGAGCCGTAGTAGAGGCCTCGTCCGATGTGTAAGTAGATGCAGATAAAGAAGAGCGAAGCACCGTTGGCGTGGAGGTTGCGGATGAGCCATCCGTACTGGACGTCTCGGCATGTGTGAGCTACTGAGGAGAAGGCGAGTGAAGTGTCTGCGGTGTAGTGTATGGCTAGTAGCAGGCCTGTTAGGATTTGTGTGGCTAAGCAGATGGCTAGAAGGGAGCCGAAGTTTCATCAGGCAGAGATGTTGGAGGGGGCGGGTAGGTCGATTAGGGAGTTGTTGATTATTTTTAGTAGGGGATGGGATTTGCGGATGTTAGGGGCCATTAGTGAGTCTGTGTGTTATTAGGATTATTACCAGGATGGAGAGGGCGAAGGATCCTAGGTAGGCCTTAATTAGCCCTGTGTGTATTGAGGTTGCGGCTTTGCTTGCGGCTACTTGTAGTTCAGCAAGGCCCTCTGGCCCTATTTTTTTGAGTCAGGAGAGGTCGATCAAGTGTAGGGCAATGTTTTGTCCCTTTTCTAGTAGGTTTTTGGAGAAGAATCGGTGTACTAGGGGGTTGAAGTACCCTAATGCAGAGGAGAAGTTTATGAGGGGGTTTGGTTTGGGGTGAGTGAGGGTGTGTGTTATGTTCGATAGTTCTAGGGCTAGGATGATTCCCAGGATTGTTATGAGGATGGCAGCGGTTTTGGTGATAAGGGGTATGGTTATTGGGGGGGTTTTGGTTGGTGTGATGAAAGAGGTAATGATTATTCCTGCTGTAATGCTGCCTAGGGCGAGTCGGGTTAGGGGGGGCGGTGATTAGTGGGTTGTTTTCGTTTATTGATACTATTGGGGGGATTCGGGTTTGTCCAGCTTGGACTAGGATGGTTATGCGGATGCTGTAGGTTGCGGTGAATGCTGTGGCTATAAGGGTTAGGAGTAGGGCTCAAGTATTTAGGTATGATGTGTTTAAGCTTTCGATGATGAGGTCTTTTGAGTAGAATCCGGCTAGGAATGGGGTTCCTATCAGCGCCAGGTTTCCGATGGTTAGGCAGGAAGTAGTGACTGGGAGTATTTTCTGTAGGCCTCCTATCTTTCGGATATCTTGTTCTCCGTTTAGGTTGTGGATGATAGACCCTGAGCATAGGAATAGTATGGCTTTAAAGAAGGCATGGGTTGAGATGTGTAGGAAGGCTAGTTGTGGGAGGTTTAGTCCGATAGTGACTATTATTAGTCCTAGTTGGCTGGATGTTGAGAAAGCAATGATTTTTTTGATGTCATTTTGGGTTAGGGCGCATGTGGCAGCGAATAGGGTTGATAGAGCACCTAGGCATAGGCAGGCGGTTAGGGCTGTCTGGTTGGTGGCTAGCAGGGGGTGCATGCGGATGAGCAGGAAGATTCCGGCTACTACTATGGTACTGGAGTGCAGTAGGGCTGATACTGGGGTGGGGCCTTCTATTGCTGCGGGCAGTCATGGGTGGAGTCCAAATTGGGCGGATTTTCCTGCGGCTGCGAGGATTAATCCTATGAGGGGGAGGATTGGGGTTTGGTGGGGGTGTACGGCTTGTTGGATCTCTCAGGTGTTGAATGTTGAAGCTAGTCATGCTATGCTCAGGATCAGTCCGATGTCTCCGATTCGGTTGTAGATTACGGCTTGTAGGGCGGCGGTGTTGGCATCTGCTCGGCCTTGTCATCAGCCGATGAGAAGGAAGGACATGATTCCTACTCCTTCCCAGCCTACGAATAGGAGGAATATGTTGTTTGCGGTTGTTAGGAGGAGTATGGCGACTAGGAATGTCAGTAGGTAGGTGAAAAATTTTGTTACGTATGGCTCTGAGGCCATGTATCATATGGCGAATTGTAGGATTGATCATGTTACAAATAGGGCGATTGGAAGAAATGTTATTGAGTATTGGTCTATTTTTAGGCTCAGGGGGATTTTAAAGTTTATAATGAATTTTCACTCCCAGTGGCAGGTGACAGATTCTACTCCCGAGTAGATGAATGCGGTTGTAGGGGCTAGGCTAATTAGGAATGCGGTTTTAACAGCGCGGGTGGTGGCTTGTGGGGTGTTTTTAAAGTTTTTAAATAGAAATGGCAGGATGATTGGGGTTAGGAGGATTGTCAGCGTGAGTAGTGTGAGGGAGTTGATTAGTAGTGTGGGGTTCACTACTTTTACTTGGATTTGCACCAAGATGGGTGGTTCCTAAGACCAGTGGATTGCTGTTATCCTTTAAAAGTAAGGGGGCTGAGGTTTTAGGCTCAGATGTAAGAGTTAGCAGCTCTTGTTGGTTAAACCCTCCCCTCGGCAGGTAAGAAGGTTTGAACTTCTATTCTTAGAATCACAGTCTAATGTTTGGTTTAAACTATACTTGCATGAGGGGATTCCGGAGATCAGTTCGGGTTTGAGGATTAGGAGGAATATTGGGATAATGTGGAGTGTTATGAGCAGGTGTTCTCGCGTGGTTGAGTTTTGCATAGATGTGATGTGGGAGGGGATTGAGCCTCGTTGGGTCATTAGTAGTATGAATAAGGTGTAGGAGGCGGTTAGTAGGGTTGCGATTCCTGTTAGGATGATCGTGAAGGCAGATCAGTTGAATAAGGTGATTATAATGGTTAGCTCTGCTATGAGGTTTGTTGTTGGGGGTAAGGCTATGTTTGTTAGATTGGCCAGCAATCATCAGGTAGCTATGAGTGGTAGGAGAGGTTGTAGGCCTCGTGTGAGTAGTAGAATTCGGCTGTGCGTACGTTCATAGTTTGTGTTGGCTAGGCAGAATAGTATGGAGGAAGTTAGTCCATGGGAAATTATTAGGATCATTGCCCCTGAGAATGATCAGTGGGTTTGGATTATTCCTGCGGCGATAACTAGGCCTATGTGGCTAACGGATGAATAAGCGATTAGTGATTTTAGGTCTGTCTGTCGTAGGCAGATTGAGCTAGTCATTAGGGCGCCTCATAGGGCCAGGGTTAGGAAGGGGTAGTGCAGGAAGTTGGACAGTGGGCCCATAAATAGAGTGACTCGTATAATTCCGTATCCTCCTAGCTTTAGTAGTAGGGCGGCGAGGAGTATTGAGCCTGCGATGGGTGCTTCTACGTGGGCTTTTGGCAGTCAGAAGTGTAGGCCGTATATTGGGGCTTTTACTATGAATGCTACGAGCAGTGCTAGACCTGATAGTATTCCTGTCCATGAGGTGGATAGGGTTGGGTGGGTTAGTTGTAGGGTTGGCAGGTGCAGGGTGCCAATTTTCACGTATAGGTGTATGATTGTGATTAGCAGGGGTAGAGAGCTTACTGGCGTGTAGAATAGCAGGTAGATGCCAGCGCTTAGGCGTTCTGGTTGGTTCCCCCATCGGGTGATTAAGATTAGGGTGGGAATGAGGGTTGCTTCAAATGAGATGTAAAATAGTGCTAGTTCTGTGGTGGAAAAGGCTAGTAGGATGAATGGCTGGACTGCGACTAAGGTTGAGATAAAGATTCGTTTGCGTTGTAGGGGTTCTTGTTGCAGGTGGTTTTGGCTTGCTATGATTATGAGTGGGAGTAGTCAGCAGGATAGTACTAGGAGGGGGGATGAGATTTGGTCAATTCCTGTTCAGTTGGATAAAAATTTGTAGGGGTAGTAGGTTGGGATTAATCACTGTAGGCTTAGGGCAGCGATTAGGAGGCTGTATAAGGTGGTGTTAGTCCATAGAAATTTTGGTGGAGACAGCAGGGCTGTTGGAAGAAGTATGATTGTGGGTAGGATGATTTTTAGCATTGCAGGAGGTTTAGGTTGTGTAGATGGTCGGAGCCATGTGTGCGGGTGGAGGCTACTAGGATGGCCAGGCCTGTGCCCGCCTCACACGCTGAGAAGGTTAGCATGAGAATTGGTACCATGGTGAATGAGGAGACTTGGTTTTCGATGGATCATATTGATAGGCCTATGAATATCGATAATATTATGCTTTCAAGGCATAGTAGGGCGGATACTAGGTGGGTTCGGTGGAAGGCTAGTCCTAGTCCGCTGAAAATGAAGGCTGAGTAGAAGCTTAAATGTAGGGGCGACATAAGAAAGTTACAGGGTTGGCTGTAATCTGCTGGGTCGAAACCAGCTATCTTTTTGGTTAGACTAACTTTCTGTTATTCTGCTCATTCTAGGCCCCCTTGAATTCACTCGTAGGCCAGTCCGAGTGTTAGGAGAAGGAGGATCACTACAGTTCAGGTGAGGGTCATTAGGGGGGATTGGAGTTGGACGGCTCATGGCAGGGGGAGTAGGAGGGCGATTTCTAGGTCGAATAGGACGAACAGGATGGCTACTGAGGAAGAATCGGACTGAGAATGGTAATCGAGCAGATCCAAGTGGGTCGAATCCACATTCGTACGGTGAGAGTTTCTCTGAGTCGGGGTTTATTTGGGCGAGTCAGAAGTTTAATGCGGTTAGGGCGGCGCTTAGGATTGATGATAGGGCGAATATGAACATGAGTGCGTTCATTGCTCTCCTCTGGGTTTATACCAGATTCCAGAGATTGGAAGTCAATTGTAATTAATATACTAGAAGAGCAAGATCCTCATCAGTAGATGGTTATGTAGAGGAATAGTCAGATGACGTCTACGAAGTGTCAGTATCAGGCTGCTGCCTCGAATCCGAAGTGGTGGTCTGATGTAAAGTGGAACTTGATCAGTCGGAAGAGGCAGACGGTCAGGAAGGAGGATCCGATGATTACGTGGAGTCCGTGGAATCCAGTGGCAACGAAGAAGGTAGATCCGTAGACGCTATCGGCGATTGAGAATGGGGCTTCGTGGTATTCTATTGCTTGTAGGGCTGTGAAGTAGAATCCCAGGAGGATCGTTAGGGTTAGGGCGTGGATGGCGTGTTTTCGGTTTCCTTCTGTGATGCTGTGATGGGCTCACGTTACGGTAACGCCTGAGGCTAGTAGGATGGCTGTGTTTAGTAGGGGGACTTCTATCGGGTTGAGTGGTTTAATTCCTGTTGGGGGTCATTGGCCTCCTAGTTCTGGGGTTGGGGCCAGGCTCGAGTGGAAGAACGCTCAGAAGAACCCTAAGAAGAAGAATGCTTCGGATGTGATGAAAAGGATTATGCCGTATCGTAGGCCTTTTTGGACTGTGGGAGTGTGATGGCCTTGGAAGGTGCTTTCTCGTACAATGTCTCGTCATCATTGGAGTATTACTAGGAGTATTGAGATGAGGCCTAGGGTTAGTAGTATGGATGAGTTGTAGTGGAATCACATGATTAATCCTGAGGTTGTGAGTAGGGCGGCGGCTGCCCCGAAGATTGGTCAAGGGCTTGGGTCAACTATGTGGTATGAGTGTGCTTGGTGTGCCATTAGATGTTTTCTTGTAAGTATAGGCTTAGAAGGAGCACGAAGACGTAGGCCTGGATTATGGCTACTGCTACTTCTAGGATGGTTAGGAGTAGTAGGATGATTATTGTTAGGATGGATACTGCGGGAAGGGTGGGTATTAATGCAATGGAGGCTGTAGAGATGAGTTGGATGAGTAAGTGTCCTGCTGTAAGGTTGGCTGTAAGGCGGACTCCGAGGGCTAGGGGGCGGATTAGTAGGCTGGTTGTTTCGATCAGGATTAGTGCGGGGATTAGGGGTGTAGGGGTACCTTCGGGTAATAGGTGGGCTAAAGAGGCTGATGGTTGGTTTCGTAGGCCTGTTAGTAGTGTGGCGAGCCATAGTGGGAAGGCTAGGGCTATGTTCATAGATAGTTGGGTGGTTGGGGTGAATGTATATGGAAGGAGGCCTAGAAGGTTGATTGTAAGAAGTATGATTATTAGGGATGTAAATATTATGGCTCATTTGTGGCCATTTTTGTTGAGTGGGACTATTAGTTGTTTTGTGATTAGGTGAAGGAGTCATGTTTGGATAGTAGAAAGGCGGTTGTTGATTCATCGGTTGTTTGGGGACGGGAATAGTAGGGCTGGGAAGAGTAGGGATAGTAGGATTAAGGGGATGCCGAATAGATTGGGGCTGGAAAATTGGTCAAAGAAGCTTAGGTTCATGGTCAGGATCATGGTGTGGGTTTGGTAGTGAGGGAGGTCTTATTTGATGGGGGGTTGGTTGTGGTGAAGGCTAGTAGTTTTGGTTGGATGAGGAGTGCTAGGGTTAATCAGGTTATAATTATGATTGAAAATCATGGTGCGGGGTTAAGCTGTGGCATATCATTAAGGAGGGGGAAGTCCCTCTTTGGCTAGCTTAAAAGGCTAGTGCTGTTGCATAGCTTCTTAATGATTAGGATGATGATAGAAGGGACGATCAGGCCTCGAAATGTGGGAGTGGGGTTGATTCTACTACAATGGGTATGTAGCTGTGATTAGCCCCGCAAATTTCTGAGCATTGTCCGTAAAAAATCCCAGGCCGGGTGGTAATGAATGAAGTTTGGTTTAGTCGGCCTGGGATTGCGTCTGTTTTAACTCCGAGCGTTGGGACTGCTCAGGAGTGGAGTACGTCTCCTGCAGTAATGATTACGCGGATGGGGGATTCTATTGGGATAACTACGCGGTGGTCAACTTCTAGCAGTCGGAAGTGGCCGTTGGGTAAGTCTGGGGTGGGCACTATGTAGGAGTCGAATGATAGGTCTTTGAAGTCTGTGTATTCGTAGCTTCAGTATCATTGGTGGCCGATGGCTTTTAGGGTGAGGTCTGGTTCATCGATTTTGTCCATTATGTAGAGGATTTGTAGGGATGGGAGGGCGAGGAGTACCAGGACGATAGCAGGTAGGATTGTCCAGATCAGCTCTACTTCTTGGACGTCTACAGCATTGGACGAGAGTTTTTCTGTTAGTATGTGGGCTAAAAGGTAGAGAACTAGGCTGCAGATAGCTAGGGCAACGATTAGGGCGTGGTCGTGGAATTCAACGAGTTCTTCTATGATGGGTGATGAGGCGTCTTGGAATCCTAGTTGGGAGTGGTTGGCCACATGAGATGTACAGGATTTTTACCTGTGATTTAGTCTTGACAAGGCTATGTAATTGGTTTACTAACGTCTCATAAGAAAGAAGCATGAGCGGTGAATGCAGTTGGCTTGAAACCAGCATGTGAGGGTTCGATTCCTTCCTTTCTTGTACTTGGACGAAGGCCGGTTCCTCGAAAGTATGGTATGGGGGAGGGCAGCCGTGGATTCATTCAACGTTTGTGGTAGTTAGTTCTGGTTGTAGGACTTTTCGTTTGGCCGAAAAGGCTTCTCAGATGATGAATATTAGTATGATTACGGCTACTATTGAGATTAGGGAGCCGATGGAGGAAATGGTGTTTCATAGTGTGTAGGCGTCGGGATAGTCCGAGTATCGTCGGGGTATTCCTGCTAGGCCTAGGAAGTGCTGGGGGAAGAACGTTAGGTTTACTCCTGTAAATATTACCCCGAAGTGGGCTTTTGCTCATGTTTGGTGTAGGGTAAACCCAGTGAGTAGTGGGAATCAGTGAGTAAATCCTGCTAGAATGGCAAAGACGGCGCCTATGGATAGGACGTAGTGGAAGTGGGCAACTACGTAGTACGTGTCGTGCAGGGCGATGTCTAGGGAAGAGTTTGCAAGAACGATTCCTGTTAATCCTCCGATGGTAAATAGGAAGATAAATCCTAGAGCTCATAGTATTGGGGGGGTCTCATTTGATTGTTCCTCCGTGCAGGGTGGCTAGTCAGCTAAATACTTTGATTCCGGTAGGGATGGCAATGATTATAGTGGCTGATGTAAAGTAGGCTCGGGTATCAACGTCTATTCCTACTGTAAACATGTGGTGAGCTCAGACGATGAATCCTAGGAAGCCGATGGATAGTATGGCTCAGACTATTCCCATGTAGCCGAAGGGCTCCTTTTTGCCTGAGTAGTACGTGACTACGTGTGAGATGATTCCGAACCCCGGTAGGATCAGAATATAGACTTCTGGGTGTCCGAAGAATCAGAATAGGTGTTGGTACAGGATTGGGTCTCCTCCTCCAGCGGGGTCGAAGAATGTGGTGTTTAGGTTTCGATCAGTTAGTAATATTGTAATACCGGCGGCGAGTACGGGGAGTGATAGAAGGAGTAGGATGGCGGTAATTAGTACGGATCAGACAAATAGTGGGGTTTGGTATTGTGAGAGTGCGGGGGGTTTTATGTTGATGGCTGTGGTGATAAAGTTGATGGCCCCAAGGATGGAGGAGATACCGGCTAAGTGGAGTGAGAAGATAGCCAGGTCTACTGAAGCTCCGGCGCGGGCAAGGTTACCTGCTAGGGGAGGGTAGACAGTTCAGCCTGTGCCGGCGCCAGCTTCTACAGTGGATGGGGCTAGTAGGAGGAGGAATGATGGGGGGAGGAGTCAAAAGCTTATGTTGTTTATTCGCGGGAATGCTATGTCGGGGGCACCGATTATGAGGGGGACTAATCAGTTGCCGAATCCTCCGATCATGATGGGTATGACTATAAAGAAGCTTATTACAAAGGCGTGAGCGGTAACGATTACATTGTAAATTTGGTCGTCGCCTAGGAGAGTTCCTGGTTGTCCTAGTTCTGCGCGGATTAATAGGCTGAGTGCGGTGCCGACTATTCCTGCTCATGCCCCGAAGATGAGGTACAGGGTGCCAATATCCTTATGGTTAGTGGAAAATAGTCATCGGTTGATGAAGGTGACGGGTAAGATGGCTGAGTGTTGAAGCGTTAGGCTGTAGTCCTTTTTACAGAGGTTTAATTCCTCTTCTTATCGGCTCTGTAGTGAAATTCATGTTGAGTTGCAAGCTCATCGATGCGCACTAGGGTGCGTCAGGGTCTTTGTAGGCAGAAGCCAATTGGTTTAGGCATTTAGCTGTTAACTAGAGTTTTGTGGGATCGAAGCCCATCTGTCTAGGGAGGCTTTAGCTTAATTAAAGCGTCTGACTTGCATTCAGAAGATACAGGTTAATATTCTGTAAGTCTTAATGTGCAGAAACTAAGAGGGTTTAACTCTTATTTAAGGCTTTGAAGGCCTTCGGTTTGGGGTGTTATCCTAAGTTTCTAGACAATGGCATGTATTATTGGGGACAGGGGAAGTAAGAGGATTGATAGTGAGGCAAGGACCGCAGTAGGTGTGCTTGGGGCTTTGCTAGTGTATCATTGTTTTATGTGGTTAGAGGAGTTGGGGGGAAGGGTAATTGTTGAGTGGTATGCGAGGCGTAGGTAGAAGAAGAGGCTGAGCAGTGATAGCATGGCAATTGCCATGGCTGCTGGTGTTATTTCCTGTTTAGTTAGTTCTTGGATGATAAGTCACTTTGGTATAAAGCCTGTTAATGGGGGGAGGCCTGCTAGGGATAAAAGTACTAGTATTAGGGTGGCGTTTAGCACTGGGGTTTTTGTTCATGAGGTTGTGATCATGGATAGGTTAAGGGCTTTGATTTTGTTAAGGGCTAGGAATACGGCTGATGTTATGATTGTGTATAGGTAGAAGGTAAGTAAGGCCAATTTGGGGCTGTAAACTAGGATGATGGCGATTCAGCCTAAGTGGGAGATGGACGAGAAGGCTAGGATTTTGCGTGTTTGTGTTTGGTTCAGTCCTATTCAGCCTCCTAGTGCTGTTGAGGCTAGGGCCATGGCGGTGAGTAGAGCTGGGTCGAGGGATTTGGATGTTAGTAGGAGCAGGGTTAGTGGGGGGAATTTTATGAGGGTCGAGAGTAGCAGGGCTGTTATTAGTGGCGATCCTTGTAGTACTTCTGGGAATCAGAAGTGAAATGGCACTAGGCCCAGTTTAATAGCGATTGCTGCTGTCAGTAGTAGACAGGAGGTTGGGTGGTTTATTTGTGTGATGTCTCATTGGCCGGTGACTCAGGCATTGGTTATGCTAGAGAATAGGACCAGGGCGGAAGCAGCTGCTTGGGTTAGGAAGTATTTCGTTGCGGCTTCTACTGCTCGTGGGTGGTGGGATTTGGCAATTAGGGGAATGATGGCTAGTGCGTTGATCTCCAGTCCTGTCCAGGCCAGAACTCAGTGGTTGCTGGAAATTGTGATTGTGGTGCCCAAGATGAGGCTGAAGGTTATGATTGGGGTCGCGTAAGGGTTCATTAGTAGAGGAGGGGGTTAAACCATCATTTTCGGGGTATGGGCCCGATAGCTTGATTAGCTGACTCTACTAGAAAATAATATAAGGGAAGTATGGAGAATTTTGATTTCTCTTGTGTGGGTTCAATTCCTACTTTTCTAAGGTCAACAGGAAATGAGAGGGCTGTTATACCTCTATGTTCACTTTATCATAGTGACCCTTTGTAGTTCAGGCACATTTCCTTATGTAAGGAGGTAGGCCTGCATAGCAGATAGGTATGCTGATGTGTCAGAGGCACAGAGCTAGTGTGAGGGGTAGGAAGTTTTTTCATAGTAGGTGCATTAGTTGGTCATATCGGAATCGTGGGTATGAAGCTCGGACCCATAAGAAACCAGAAGATAGTAGGAGGACTTTTGTGGCTAGGATGACGGGGAATAGTTCTGTGGGTGGCCCTAGGGCGCTTGGGTTTAGGAATATGATGGCTGTAAGTGTATTTATTAGCATAATGTTCGCATATTCAGCTAGGAAGAATAAGGCGAAGGGTCCTGCGGCGTATTCAACGTTAAACCCTGAGACTAGCTCAGATTCACCCTCTGTGAGGTCAAAAGGAGCTCGGTTTGTCTCTGCTAGGGTGGATACGTATCATATTATTGCTAGGGGTCATGAGGAGAAAATGAAGTATAGAGGCTCCTGTGTGACGGCAAAGGAGCTGAGTGTGTAGCTTCCGCTTAGTATGATTATTGATAGCAGGATTATGGCCAGTGTCACTTCGTATGAAATGGTCTGTGCTACTGCCCGTAGGGCTCCGATTAGTGCGTATTTTGAGTTCGAGGCTCAGCCTGATCATAGGACTGAGTAGACGGCTAGGCTTGACATGGCTATTAGGAAGAGAACTCCGAGGTTTAGATCTGCTAGGGGAAATGGGAGTGGTAGTGGTGCTCAAGTGGTGAGGGCTAGGACAAGGGCTAGTATTGGTATCAGAATGAATAGAAGTGGGGAAGAGGTAGAGGGTCGGATGGGCTCTTTGGTAAATAGTTTCAGTCCGTCCGCAAATGGTTGAAGTAGGCCAAAAGGCCCTACAACGTTAGGGCCTTTGCGGGATTGTATGTAGCTTAGGATTTTCCGTTCTACTAGGGTTAGGAAGGCTACGGCAATCAGGATTGGGATGATGTATAGGAGGGATATAACGAGGCAGCTTAGTGTTGTTATTTGAATCATGGGTGAAGCTAGGGAGAGGATTTGAACCTCTGGGGAAAGGGCTTAAGCCTTCTGCACTTGCCGGGCTCTGCCACTCTAGCTGGTCCTTTTCTAGGATTGAAAGTGGTGGGGGAAGGCCCTCTTCACGGTTTAGTTGGTTTCACTGCTTAGAGGGGGGGGGGGGGGGCGTGCTTGTGGTATTGGCCCCACTTTCCCGGTCCTTTCGTACTGGGGAGAGTGTGTCATAGATAGAAACCGACCTGGATTGCTCCGGTCTGAACTCAGATCACGTAGGACTGTTAATCGTTGAACAAACGAACCCTTAATAGCGGCTGCACCATTAGGATGTCCTGATCCAACATCGAGGTCGTAAACCCCCCTGTCGATATGGGCTCTTGAGGGGGATTGCGCTGTTATCCCTGGGGTAGCTTGGTCCATTAATCAATTATATTGGGTCTGGTCACTGTTAGCACTTTGAGGGGTAGCTCTAGGTAAAGAGGTATGGTCTTGTTTTTGGAGGATTTGTTCTCCTCCAAGGTCGCCCCAACCGAAAAATATCGACCAGGCTCTGCGATGGTAGTGGCCCCAGTGGGGTTGATTGAGGATTCGCGGTGGTCGTTGATTTTTAAGTTCCACAGGGTCTTCTCGTCTTATGTTCACATCCCCGCTTTTGCACGGGGAGATCAATTTCACTGATTATCTGTGAGAGACAGTTGAGACCTCGTTTAGCCATTCATACAAGTCTCGATTTATGGGACAATTGATTGCGCTACCTTTGCACGGTTAGGATACCGCGGCCGTTAAACCTAAGTCACCGGGCAGGCATCACCTTCAATACTTGTTTAATTTGCTGAAGGCTATGTTTTTGGTAAACAGTCGGGCCTTATTAATTTGCCGAGTTCCTTTCACAGATTTTAATCGCTCTTATAGGCGCTCCTGAGTCGGGTTAACAGGGTTAGTTAATACGTGGTCTTGTAGGGGTTTTTGTATCTGTCTAGGTCTGTTAATAATGTTTCTATGTAAGCTTGCGCCGTTCGAGGGGTGTGGCCCTGTACATGAGGGGCCTAGGGTGATTCCTAGGATTGTTATGAGGATGGCAGCGGTTTTGGTGATAAGGGGTATGGTTATTGGGGGGGTTTTGGTTGGTGTGATGAAAGAGGTAATGATTAATCCTGCTGTAATGCTGCCTAGGGCGAGTCGGGTTAGGGGGGCGGTGATTAGTGGGTTGTTTTCGTTTATTGATACTATTGGGGGGATTCGGGTTTGTCCAGCTTGGACTAGGATGGTTATGCGGATGCTGTAGGTTGCGGTGAATGCTGTGGCTATAAGGGTTAGGAGTAGGGCTCAAGTATTTAGGTATGATGTGTTTAAGCTTTCGATGATGAGGTCTTTTGAGTAGAATCCGGCTAGGAATGGGGTTCCTATCAGCGCCAGGTTTCCGATGGTTAGGCAGGAAGTAGTGACTGGGAGTATTTTCTGTAGGCCTCCTATCTTTCGGATATCTTGTTCTCCGTTTAGGTTGTGGATGATAGACCCTGAGCATAGGAATAGTATGGCTTTAAAGAAGGCATGGGTTGAGATGTGTAGGAAGGCTAGTTGTGGGAGGTTTAGTCCGATAGTGACTATTATTAGTCCTAGTTGGCTGGATGTTGAGAAAGCAATGATTTTTTTGATGTCATTTTGGGTTAGGGCGCATGTGGCAGCGAATAGGGTTGATAGAGCACCTAGGCATAGGCAGGCGGTTAGGGCTGTGTGGTTGGTGGCTAGCAGGGGGTGCATGCGGATGAGCAGGAAGATTCCGGCTACTACTATGGTACTGGAGTGCAGTAGGGCTGATACTGGGGTGGGGCCTTCTATTGCTGCGGGCAGTCATGGGTGGAGTCCAAATTGGGCGGATTTTCCTGCGGCTGCGAGGATTAATCCTATGAGGGGGAGGATTGGGGTTTGGTGGGGGTGTACGGCTTGTTGGATCTCTCAGGTGTTGAATGTTGAAGCTAGCCATGCTATGCTCAGGATCAGTCCGATGTCTCCGATTCGGTTGTAGATTACGGCTTGTAGGGCGGCGGTGTTGGCATCTGCTCGGCCTTGTCATCAGCCGATGAGAAGGAAGGACATGATTCCTACTCCTTCCCAGCCTACGAATAGGAGGAATATGTTGTTTGCGGTTGTTAGGAGGAGTATGGCGACTAGGAATGTCAGTAGGTAGGTGAAAAATTTTGTTACGTATGGCTCTGAGGCCATGTATCATATGGCGAATTGTAGGATTGATCATGTTACAAATAGGGCGATTGGAAGAAATGTTATTGAGTATTGGTCTATTTTTAGGCTCAGGGGGATTTTAAAGTTTATAATGAATTTTCACTCCCAGTGGCAGGTGACAGATTCTACTCCCGAGTAGATGAATGCGGTTGTAGGGGCTAGGCTAATTAGGAATGCGGTTTTAACAGCGCGGGTGGTGGCTTGTGGGGTGTTTTTAAAGTTTTTAAATAGAAATGGCAGGATGATTGGGGTTAGGAGGATTGTCAGCGTGAGTAGTGTGAGGGAGTTGATTAGTAGTGTGGGGTTCACTCCTTTTACTTGGATTTGCACCAAGATGGGTGGTTCCTAAGACCAGTGGATTGCTGTTATCCTTTAAAAGTAAGGGGGCTGAGGTTTTAGGCTCAGATGTAAGAGTTAGCAGCTCTTGTTGGTTAAACCCTCCCCTCGGCAGGTAAGAAGGTTTGAACTTCTATTCTTAGAATCACAGTCTAATGTTTGGTTTAAACTATACTTGCATGAGGGGATTCCGGAGATCAGTTCGGGTTTGAGGATTAGGAGGAATATTGGGATAATGTGGAGTGTTATGAGCAGGTGTTCTCGCGTGGTTGAGTTTTGCATAGATGTGATGTGGGAGGGGATTGAGCCTCGTTGGGTCATTAGTAGTATGAATAAGGTGTAGGAGGCGGTTAGTAGGGTTGCGATTCCTGTTAGGATGATCGTGAAGGCAGATCAGTTGAATAAGGTGATTATAATGGTTAGCTCTGCTATGAGGTTTGTTGTTGGGGGTAAGGCTATGTTTGTTAGATTGGCCAGCAATCATCAGGTAGCTATGAGTGGTAGGAGAGGTTGTAGGCCTCGTGTGAGTAGTAGAATTCGGCTGTGCGTACGTTCATAGTTTGTGTTGGCTAGGCAGAATAGTATGGAGGAAGTTAGTCCATGGGAAATTATTAGGATCATTGCCCCTGAGAATGATCAGTGGGTTTGGATTATTCCTGCGGCGATAACTAGGCCTATGTGGCTAACGGATGATTAAGCGATTAGTGATTTTAGGTCTGTCTGTCGTAGGCAGATTGAGCTAGTCATTAGGGCGCCTCATAGGGCCAGGGTTAGGAAGGGGTAGTGCAGGAAGTTGGACAGTGGGCCCATAAATAGAGTGACTCGTATAATTCCGTATCCTCCTAGCTTTAGTAGTAGGGCGGCGAGGAGTATTGAGCCTGCGATGGGTGCTTCTACGTGGGCTTTTGGCAGTCAGAAGTGTAGGCCGTATATTGGGGCTTTTACTATGAATGCTACGAGCAGTGCTAGACCTGATAGTATTCCTGTCCATGAGGTGGATAGGGTTGGGTGGGTTAGTTGTAGGGTTGGCAGGTGCAGGGTGCCAATTTTCACGTATAGGTGTATGATTGTGATTAGCAGGGGTAGAGAGCTTACTGGCGTGTAGAATAGCAGGTAGATGCCAGCGCTTAGGCGTTCTGGTTGGTTCCCCCATCGGGTGATTAAGATTAGGGTGGGAATGAGGGTTGCTTCAAATGAGATGTAAAATAGTGCTAGTTCTGTGGTGGAAAAGGCTAGTAGGATGAATGGCTGGACTGCGACTAAGGTTGAGATAAAGATTCGTTTGCGTTGTAGGGGTTCTTGTTGCAGGTGGTTTTGGCTTGCTATGATTATGAGTGGGAGTAGTCAGCAGGATAGTACTAGGAGGGGGGATGAGATTTGGTCAATTCCTGTTCAGTTGGATAAAAATTTGTAGGGGTAGTAGGTTGGGATTAATCACTGTAGGCTTAGGGCAGTGATTAGGAGGCTGTATAAGGTGGTGTTAGTCCATAGAAATTTTGGTGGAGACAGCAGGGCTGTTGGAAGAAGTATGATTGTGGGTAGGATGATTTTTAGCATTGCAGGAGGTTTAGGTTGTGTAGATGGTCGGAGCCATGTGTGCGGGTGGAGGCTACTAGGATGGCCAGGCCTGTGCCCGCCTCACACGCTGAGAAGGTTAGCATGAGAATTGGTACCATGGTGAATGAGGAGACTTGGTTTTCGATGGATCATATTGATAGGCCTACGAATATCGATAATATTATGCTTTCAAGGCATAGTAGGGCGGATACTAGGTGGGTTCGGTGGAAGGCTAGTCCTAGTCCGCTGAAAATGAAGGCTGAGTAGAAGCTTAAATGTAGGGGCGACATAAGAAAGTTACAGGGTTGGCTGTAATCTGCTGGGTCGAAACCAGCTATCTTTTTGGTTAGACTAACTTTCTGTTATTCTGCTCATTCTAGGCCCCCTTGAATTCACTCGTAGGCCAGTCCGAGTGTTAGGAGAAGGAGGATCACTACAGTTCAGGTGAGGGTCATTAGGGGGGATTGGAGTTGGACGGCTCATGGCAGGGGGAGTAGGAGGGCGATTTCTAGGTCGAATAGGACGAACAGGATGGCTACTGAGGAAGAATCGGACTGAGAATGGTAATCGAGCAGATCCAAGTGGGTCGAATCCACATTCGTACGGTGAGAGTTTCTCTGAGTCGGGGTTTATTTGGGCGAGTCAGAAGTTTAATGCGGTTAGGGCGGCGCTTAGGATTGATGATAGGGCGAATATGAACATGAGTGCGTTCATTGCTCTCCTCTGGGTTTATACCAGATTCCAGAGATTGGAAGTCAATTGTAATTAATATACTAGAAGAGCAAGATCCTCATCAGTAGATGGTTATGTAGAGGAATAGTCAGATGACGTCTACGAAGTGTCAGTATCAGGCTGCTGCCTCGAATCCGAAGTGGTGGTCTGATGTAAAGTGGAACTTGATCAGTCGGAAGAGGCAGACGGTCAGGAAGGAGGATCCGATGATTACGTGGAGTCCGTGGAATCCAGTGGCAACGAAGAAGGTAGATCCGTAGACGCTATCGGCGATTGAGAATGGGGCTTCGTGGTATTCTATTGCTTGTAGGGCTGTGAAGTAGAATCCCAGGAGGATCGTTAGGGTTAGGGCGTGGATGGCGTGTTTTCGGTTTCCTTCTGTGATGCTGTGATGGGCTCACGTTACGGTAACGCCTGAGGCTAGTAGGATGGCTGTGTTTAGTAGGGGGACTTCTATCGGGTTGAGTGGTTTAATTCCTGTTGGGGGTCATTGGCCTCCTAGTTCTGGGGTTGGGGCCAGGCTCGAGTGGAAGAACGCTCAGAAGAACCCTAAGAAGAAGAATGCTTCGGATGTGATGAAAAGGATTATGCCGTATCGTAGGCCTTTTTGGACTGTGGGAGTGTGATGGCCTTGGAAGGTGCTTTCTCGTACAATGTCTCGTCATCATTGGAGTATTACTAGGAGTATTGAGATGAGGCCTAGGGTTAGTAGTATGGATGAGTTGTAGTGGAATCACATGATTAATCCTGAGGTTGTGAGTAGGGCGGCGGCTGCCCCGAAGATTGGTCAAGGGCTTGGGTCAACTATGTGGTATGAGTGTGCTTGGTGTGCCATTAGATGTTTTCTTGTAAGTATAGGCTTAGAAGGAGCACGAAGACGTAGGCCTGGATTATGGCTACTGCTACTTCTAGGATGGTTAGGAGTAGTAGGATGATTATTGTTAGGATGGATACTGCGGGAAGGGTGGGTATTAATGCAATGGAGGCTGTAGAGATGAGTTGGATGAGTAAGTGTCCTGCTGTAAGGTTGGCTGTAAGGCGGACTCCGAGGGCTAGGGGGCGGATTAGTAGGCTGGTTGTTTCGATCAGGATTAGTGCGGGGATTAGGGGTGTAGGGGTACCTTTGGGTAATAGGTGGGCTAAAGAGGCTGATGGTTGGTTTCGTAGGCCTGTTAGTAGTGTGGCGAGCCATAGTGGGAAGGCTAGGGCTATGTTCATAGATAGTTGGGTGGTTGGGGTGAATGTATATGGAAGGAGGCCTAGAAGGTTGATTGTAAGAAGTATGATTATTAGGGATGTAAATATTATGGCTCATTTGTGGCCATTTTTGTTGAGTGGGACTATTAGTTGTTTTGTGATTAGGTGAAGGAGTCATGTTTGGATAGTAGAAAGGCGGTTGTTGATTCATCGGTTGTTTGGGGACGGGAATAGTAGGGCTGGGAAGAGTAGGGATAGTAGGATTAAGGGGATGCCGAATAGATTGGGGCTGGAAAATTGGTCAAAGAAGCTTAGGTTCATGGTCAGGATCATGGTGTGGGTTTGGTAGTGAGGGAGGTCTTATTTGATGGGGGGTTGGTTGTGGTGAAGGCTAGTAGTTTTGGTTGGATGAGGAGTGCTAGGGTTAATCAGGTTATAATTATGATTGAAAATCATGGTGCGGGGTTAAGCTGTGGCATATCATTAAGGAGGGGGAAGTCCCTCTTTGGCTAGCTTAAAAGGCTAGTGCTGTTGCATAGCTTCTTAATGATTAGGATGATGATAGAAGGGACGATCAGGCCTCGAAATGTGGGAGTGGGGTTGATTCTACTACAATGGGTATGTAGCTGTGATTAGCCCCGCAAATTTCTGAGCATTGTCCGTAAAAAATCCCAGGCCGGGTGGTAATGAATGAAGTTTGGTTTAGTCGGCCTGGGATTGCGTCTGTTTTAACTCCGAGCGTTGGGACTGCTCAGGAGTGGAGTACGTCTCCTGCAGTAATGATTACGCGGATGGGGGATTCTATTGGCATAACTACGCGGTGGTCAACTTCTAGCAGTCGGAAGTGGCCGTTGGGTAAGTCTGGGGTGGGCACTATGTAGGAGTCGAATGATAGGTCTTTGAAGTCTGTGTATTCGTAGCTTCAGTATCATTGGTGGCCGATGGCTTTTAGGGTGAGGTCTGGTTCATCGATTTTGTCCATTATGTAGAGGATTTGTAGGGATGGGAGGGCGAGGAGTACCAGGACGATAGCAGGTAGGATTGTCCAGATCAGCTCTACTTCTTGGACGTCTACAGCATTGGACGAGAGTTTTTCTGTTAGTATGTGGGCTAAAAGGTAGAGAACTAGGCTGCAGATAGCTAGGGCAACGATTAGGGCGTGGTCGTGGAATTCAACGAGTTCTTCTATGATGGGTGATGAGGCGTCTTGGAATCCTAGTTGGGAGTGGTTGGCCACATGAGATGTACAGGATTTTTACCTGTGATTTAGTCTTGACAAGGCTATGTAATTGGTTTACTAACGTCTCATAAGAAAGAAGCATGAGCGGTGAATGCAGTTGGCTTGAAACCAGCATGTGAGGGTTCGATTCCTTCCTTTCTTGTACTTGGACGAAGGCCGGTTCCTCGAAAGTATGGTATGGGGGAGGGCAGCCGTGGATTCATTCAACGTTTGTGGTAGTTAGTTCTGGTTGTAGGACTTTTCGTTTGGCCGAAAAGGCTTCTCAGATGATGAATATTAGTATGATTACGGCTACTATTGAGATTAGGGAGCCGATGGAGGAAATGGTGTTTCATAGTGTGTAGGCGTCGGGATAGTCCGAGTATCGTCGGGGTATTCCTGCTAGGCCTAGGAAGTGCTGGGGGAAGAACGTTAGGTTTACTCCTGTAAATATTACCCCGAAGTGGGCTTTTGCTCATGTTTGGTGTAGGGTAAACCCAGTGAGTAGTGGGAATCAGTGAGTAAATCCTGCTAGAATGGCAAAGACGGCGCCTATGGATAGGACGTAGTGGAAGTGGGCAACTACGTAGTACGTGTCGTGCAGGGCGATGTCTAGGGAAGAGTTTGCAAGAACGATTCCTGTTAATCCTCCGATGGTAAATAGGAAGATAAATCCTAGAGCTCATAGTATTGGGGGGGTCTCATTTGATTGTTCCTCCGTGCAGGGTGGCTAGTCAGCTAAATACTTTGATTCCGGTAGGGATGGCAATGATTATAGTGGCTGATGTAAAGTAGGCTCGGGTATCAACGTCTATTCCTACTGTAAACATGTGGTGAGCTCAGACGATGAATCCTAGGAAGCCGATGGATAGTATGGCTCAGACTATTCCCATGTAGCCGAAGGGCTCCTTTTTGCCTGAGTAGTACGTGACTACGTGTGAGATGATTCCGAACCCCGGTAGGATCAGAATATAGACTTCTGGGTGTCCGAAGAATCAGAATAGGTGTTGGTACAGGATTGGGTCTCCTCCTCCAGCGGGGTCGAAGAATGTGGTGTTTAGGTTTCGATCAGTTAGTAATATTGTAATACCGGCGGCGAGTACGGGGAGTGATAGAAGGAGTAGGATGGCGGTAATTAGTACGGATCAGACAAATAGTGGGGTTTGGTATTGTGAGAGTGCGGGGGGTTTTATGTTGATGGCTGTGGTGATAAAGTTGATGGCCCCAAGGATGGAGGAGATACCGGCTAAGTGGAGTGAGAAGATAGCCAGGTCTACTGAAGCTCCGGCGCGGGCAAGGTTACCTGCTAGGGGAGGGTAGACAGTTCAGCCTGTGCCGGCGCCAGCTTCTACAGTGGATGGGGCTAGTAGGAGGAGGAATGATGGGGGGAGGAGTCAAAAGCTTATGTTGTTTATTCGCGGGAATGCTATGTCGGGGGCACCGATTATGAGGGGGACTAATCAGTTGCCGAATCCTCCGATCATGATGGGTATGACTATAAAGAAGCTTATTACAAAGGCGTGAGCGGTAACGATTACATTGTAAATTTGGTCGTCGCCTAGGAGAGTTCCTGGTTGTCCTAGTTCTGCGCGGATTAATAGGCTGAGTGCGGTGCCGACTATTCCTGCTCATGCCCCGAAGATGAGGTACAGGGTGCCAATATCCTTATGGTTAGTGGAAAATAGTCATCGGTTGATGAAGGTGACGGGTAAGATGGCTGAGTGTTGAAGCGTTAGGCTGTAGTCCTTTTTACAGAGGTTTAATTCCTCTTCTTATCGGCTCTGTAGTGAAATTCATGTTGAGTTGCAAGCTCATCGATGCGCACTAGGGTGCGTCAGGGTCTTTGTAGGCAGAAGCCAATTGGTTTAGGCATTTAGCTGTTAACTAGAGTTTTGTGGGATCGAAGCCCATCTGTCTAGGGAGGCTTTAGCTTAATTAAAGCGTCTGACTTGCATTCAGAAGATACAGGTTAATATTCTGTAAGTCTTAATGTGCAGAAACTAAGAGGGTTTAACTCTTATTTAAGGCTTTGAAGGCCTTCGGTTTGGGGTGTTATCCTAAGTTTCTAGACAATGGCATGTATTATTGGGGACAGGGGAAGTAAGAGGATTGATAGTGAGGCAAGGACCGCAGTAGGTGTGCTTGGGGCTTTGCTAGTGTATCATTGTTTTATGTGGTTAGAGGAGTTGGGGGGAAGGGTAATTGTTGAGTGGTATGCGAGGCGTAGGTAGAAGAAGAGGCTGAGCAGTGATAGCATGGCAATTGCCATGGCTGCTGGTGTTATTTCCTGTTTAGTTAGTTCTTGGATGATAAGTCACTTTGGTATAAAGCCTGTTAATGGGGGGAGGCCTGCTAGGGATAAAAGTACTAGTATTAGGGTGGCGTTTAGCACTGGGGTTTTTGTTCATGAGGTTGTGATCATGGATAGGTTAAGGGCTTTGATTTTGTTAAGGGCTAGGAATACGGCTGATGTTATGATTGTGTATAGGTAGAAGGTAAGTAAGGCCAATTTGGGGCTGTAAACTAGGATGATGGCGATTCAGCCTAAGTGGGAGATGGACGAGAAGGCTAGGATTTTGCGTGTTTGTGTTTGGTTCAGTCCTATTCAGCCTCCTAGTGCTGTTGAGGCTAGGGCCATGGCGGTGAGTAGAGCTGGGTCGAGGGATTTGGATGTTAGTAGGAGCAGGGTTAGTGGGGGGAATTTTATGAGGGTCGAGAGTAGCAGGGCTGTTATTAGTGGCGATCCTTGTAGTACTTCTGGGAATCAGAAGTGAAATGGCACTAGGCCCAGTTTAATAGCGATTGCTGCTGTCAGTAGTAGACAGGAGGTTGGGTGGTTTATTTGTGTGATGTCTCATTGGCCGGTGACTCAGGCATTGGTTATGCTAGAGAATAGGACCAGGGCGGAAGCAGCTGCTTGGGTTAGGAAGTATTTCGTTGCGGCTTCTACTGCTCGTGGGTGGTGGGATTTGGCAATTAGGGGAATGATGGCTAGTGCGTTGATCTCCAGTCCTGTCCAGGCCAGAACTCAGTGGTTGCTGGAAATTGTGATTGTGGTGCCCAAGATGAGGCTGAAGGTTATGATTGGGGTCGCGTAAGGGTTCATTAGTAGAGGAGGGGGTTAAACCATCATTTTCGGGGTATGGGCCCGATAGCTTGATTAGCTGACTCTACTAGAAAATAATATAAGGGAAGTATGGAGAATTTTGATTTCTCTTGTGTGGGTTCAATTCCTACTTTTCTAAGGTCAACAGGAAATGAGAGGGCTGTTATACCTCTATGTTCACTTTATCATAGTGACCCTTTGTAGTTCAGGCACATTTCCTTATGTAAGGAGGTAGGCCTGCATAGCAGATAGGTATGCTGATGTGTCAGAGGCACAGAGCTAGTGTGAGGGGTAGGAAGTTTTTTCATAGTAGGTGCATTAGTTGGTCATATCGGAATCGTGGGTATGAAGCTCGGACCCATAAGAAACCAGAAGATAGTAGGAGGACTTTTGTGGCTAGGATGACGGGGAATAGTTCTGTGGGTGGCCCTAGGGCGCTTGGGTTTAGGAATATGATGGCTGTAAGTGTATTTATTAGCATAATGTTCGCATATTCAGCTAGGAAGAATAAGGCGAAGGGTCCTGCGGCGTATTCAACGTTAAACCCTGAGACTAGCTCAGATTCACCCTCTGTGAGGTCAAAAGGAGCTCGGTTTGTCTCTGCTAGGGTGGATACGTATCATATTATTGCTAGGGGTCATGAGGAGAAAATGAAGTATAGAGGCTCCTGTGCGACGGCAAAGGAGCTGAGTGTGTAGCTTCCGCTTAGTATGATTATTGATAGCAGGATTATGGCCAGTGTCACTTCGTATGAAATGGTCTGTGCTACTGCCCGTAGGGCTCCGATTAGTGCGTATTTTGAGTTTGAGGCTCAGCCTGATCATAGGACTGAGTAGACGGCTAGGCTTGACATGGCTATTAGGAAGAGAACTCCGAGGTTTAGATCTGCTAGGGGAAATGGGAGTGGTAGTGGTGCTCAAGTGGTGAGGGCTAGGACAAGGGCTAGTATTGGTATCAGAATGAATAGAAGTGGGGAAGAGGTAGAGGGTCGGATGGGCTCTTTGGTAAATAGTTTCAGTCCGTCCGCAAATGGTTGAAGTAGGCCAAAAGGCCCTACAACGTTAGGGCCTTTGCGGGATTGTATGTAGCTTAGGATTTTCCGTTCTACTAGGGTTAGGAAGGCTACGGCAATCAGGATTGGGATGATGTATAGGAGGGATATAACGAGGCAGCTTAGTGTTGTTATTTGAATCATGGGTGAAGCTAGGGAGAGGATTTGAACCTCTGGGGAAAGGGCTTAAGCCTTCTGCACTTGCCGGGCTCTGCCACTCTAGCTGGTCCTTTTCTAGGATTGAAAGTGGTGGGGGAAGGCCCTCTTCACGGTTTAGTTGGTTTCACTGCTTAGAGGGGGGGGGGGGGCGTGCTTGTGGTATTGGCCCCACTTTCCCGGTCCTTTCGTACTGGGGAGAGTGTGTCATAGATAGAAACCGACCTGGATTGCTCCGGTCTGAACTCAGATCACGTAGGACTGTTAATCGTTGAACAAACGAACCCTTAATAGCGGCTGCACCATTAGGATGTCCTGATCCAACATCGAGGTCGTAAACCCCCCTGTCGATATGGGCTCTTGAGGGGGATTGCGCTGTTATCCCTGGGGTAGCTTGGTCCATTAATCAATTATATTGGGTCTGGTCACTGTTAGCACTTTGAGGGGTAGCTCTAGGTAAAGAGGTATGGTCTTGTTTTTGGAGGATTTGTTCTCCTCCAAGGTCGCCCCAACCGAAAAATATCGACCAGGCTCTGCGATGGTAGTGGCCCCAGTGGGGTTGATTGAGGATTCGCGGTGGTCGTTGATTTTTAAGTTCCACAGGGTCTTCTCGTCTTATGTTCACATCCCCGCTTTTGCACGGGGAGATCAATTTCACTGATTATCTGTGAGAGACAGTTGAGACCTCGTTTAGCCATTCATACAAGTCTCGATTTATGGGACAATTGATTGCGCTACCTTTGCACGGTTAGGATACCGCGGCCGTTAAACCTAAGTCACCGGGCAGGCATCACCTTCAATACTTGTTTAATTTGCTGAAGGCTATGTTTTTGGTAAACAGTCGGGCCTTATTAATTTGCCGAGTTCCTTTCACAGATTTTAATCGCTCTTATAGGCGCTCCTGAGTCGGGTTAACAGGGTTAGTTAATACGTGGTCTTGTAGGGGTTTTTGTATCTGTCTAGGTCTGTTAATAATGTTTCTATGTAAGCTTGCGCCGTTAGAGGGGTGTGGCCCTGTACATGAGGGGCCTAGGGTGATTCCTAGGATTGTTATGAGGATGGCAGCGGTTTTGGTGATAAGGGGTATGGTTATTGGGGGGGTTTTGGTTGGTGTGATGAAAGAGGTAATGATTAATCCTGCTGTAATGCTGCCTAGGGCGAGTCGGGTTAGGGGGGCGGTGATTAGTGGGTTGTTTTCGTTTATTGATACTATTGGGGGGATTCGGGTTTGTCCAGCTTGGACTAGGATGGTTATGCGGATGCTGTAGGTTGCGGTGAATGCTGTGGCTATAAGGGTTAGGAGTAGGGCTCAAGTATTTAGGTATGATGTGTTTAAGCTTTCGATGATGAGGTCTTTTGAGTAGAATCCGGCTAGGAATGGGGTTCCTATCAGTGCCAGGTTTCCGATGGTTAGGCAGGAAGTAGTGACTGGGAGTATTTTCTGTAGGCCTCCTATCTTTCGGATATCTTGTTCTCCGTTTAGGTTGTGGATGATAGACCCTGAGCATAGGAATAGTATGGCTTTAAAGAAGGCATGGGTTGAGATGTGTAGGAAGGCTAGTTGTGGGAGGTTTAGTCCGATAGTGACTATTATTAGTCCTAGTTGGCTGGATGTTGAGAAAGCAATGATTTTTTTGATGTCATTTTGGGTTAGGGCGCATGTGGCAGCGAATAGGGTTGATAGAGCACCTAGGCATAGGCAGGCAGTTAGGGCTGTCTGGTTGGTGGCTAGCAGGGGGTGCATGCGGATGAGCAGGAAGATTCCGGCTACTACTATGGTACTGGAGTGCAGTAGGGCTGATACTGGGGTGGGGCCTTCTATTGCTGCGGGCAGTCATGGGTGGAGTCCAAATTGGGCGGATTTTCCTGCGGCTGCGAGGATTAATCCTATGAGGGGGAGGATTGGGGTTTGGTGGGGGTGTACGGCTTGTTGGATCTCTCAGGTGTTGAATGTTGAAGCTAGTCATGCTATGCTCAGGATCAGTCCGATGTCTCCGATTCGGTTGTAGATTACGGCTTGTAGGGCGGCGGTGTTGGCATCTGCTCGGCCTTGTCATCAGCCGATGAGAAGGAAGGACATGATTCCTACTCCTTCCCAGCCTACGAATAGGAGGAATATGTTGTTTGCGGTTGTTAGGAGGAGTATGGCGACTAGGAATGTCAGTAGGTAGGTGAAAAATTTTGTTACGTATGGCTCTGAGGCCATGTATCATATGGCGAATTGTAGGATTGATCATGTTACAAATAGGGCGATTGGAAGAAATGTTATTGAGTATTGGTCTATTTTTAGGCTCAGGGGGATTTTAAAGTTTATAATGAATTTTCACTCCCAGTGGCAGGTGACAGATTCTACTCCCGAGTAGATGAATGCGGTTGTAGGGGCTAGGCTAATTAGGAATGCGGTTTTAACAGCGCGGGTGGTGGCTTGTGGGGTGTTTTTAAAGTTTTTAAATAGAAATGGCAGGATGATTGGGGTTAGGAGGATTGTCAGCGTGAGTAGTGTGAGGGAGTTGATTAGTAGTGTGGGGTTCACTCCTTTTACTTGGATTTGCACCAAGATGGGTGGTTCCTAAGACCAGTGGATTGCTGTTATCCTTTAAAAGTAAGGGGGCTGAGGTTTTAGGCTCAGATGTAAGAGTTAGCAGCTCTTGTTGGTTAAACCCTCCCCTCGGCAGGTAAGAAGGTTTGAACTTCTATTCTTAGAATCACAGTCTAATGTTTGGTTTAAACTATACTTGCATGAGGGGATTCCGGAGATCAGTTCGGGTTTGAGGATTAGGAGGAATATTGGGATAATGTGGAGTGTTATGAGCAGGTGTTCTCGCGTGGTTGAGTTTTGCATAGATGTGATGTGGGAGGGGATTGAGCCTCGTTGGGTCATTAGTAGTATGAATAAGGTGTAGGAGGCGGTTAGTAGGGTTGCGATTCCTGTTAGGATGATCGTGAAGGCAGATCAGTTGAATAAGGTGATTATAATGGTTAGCTCTGCTATGAGGTTTGTTGTTGGGGGTAAGGCTATGTTTGTTAGATTGGCCAGCAATCATCAGGTAGCTATGAGTGGTAGGAGAGGTTGTAGGCCTCGTGTGAGTAGTAGAATTCGGCTGTGCGTACGTTCATAGTTTGTGTTGGCTAGGCAGAATAGTATGGAGGAAGTTAGTCCATGGGAAATTATTAGGATCATTGCCCCTGAGAATGATCAGTGGGTTTGGATTATTCCTGCGGCGATAACTAGGCCTATGTGGCTAACGGATGAATAAGCGATTAGTGATTTTAGGTCTGTCTGTCGTAGGCAGATTGAGCTAGTCATTAGGGCGCCTCATAGGGCCAGGGTTAGGAAGGGGTAGTGCAGGAGGTTGGACAGTGGGCCCATAAATAGAGTGACTCGTATAATTCCGTATCCTCCTAGCTTTAGTAGTAGGGCGGCGAGGAGTATTGAGCCTGCGATGGGTGCTTCTACGTGGGCTTTTGGCAGTCAGAGGTGTAGGCCGTATAGTGGGGCTTTTACTATGAATGCTACGAGCAGTGCTAGACCTGATAGTATTCCTGTCCATGAGGTGGATAGGGTTGGGTGGGTTAGTTGTAGGGTTGGCAGGTGCAGGGTGCCAATTTTCACGTATAGGTGTATGATTGTGATTAGCAGGGGTAGAGAGCTTACTGGCGTGTAGAATAGCAGGTAGATGCCAGCGCTTAGGCGTTCTGGTTGGTTCCCCCATCGGGTGATTAAGATTAGGGTGGGAATGAGGGTTGCTTCAAATGAGATGTAAAATAGTGCTAGTTCTGTGGTGGAAAAGGCTAGTAGGATGAATGGCTGGACTGCGACTAAGGTTGAGATAAAGATTCGTTTGCGTTGTAGGGGTTCTTGTTGCAGGTGGTTTTGGCTTGCTATGATTATGAGTGGGAGTAGTCAGCAGGATAGTACTAGGAGGGGGGATGAGATTTGGTCAATTCCTGTTCAGTTGGATAAAAATTTGTAGGGGTAGTAGGTTGGGATTAATCACTGTAGGCTTAGGGCAGCGATTAGGAGGCTGTATAAGGTGGTGTTAGTCCATAGAAATTTTGGTGGAGACAGCAGGGCTGTTGGAAGAAGTATGATTGTGGGTAGGATGATTTTTAGCATTGCAGGAGGTTTAGGTTGTGTAGATGGTCGGAGCCATGTGTGCGGGTGGAGGCTACTAGGATGGCCAGGCCTGTGCCCGCCTCACACGCTGAGAAGGTTAGCATGAGAATTGGTACCATGGTGAATGAGGAGACTTGGTTTTCGATGCATCATATTGATAGGCCTACGAATATCGATAATATTATGCTTTCAAGGCATAGTAGGGCGGATACTAGGTGGGTTCGGTGGAAGGCTAGTCCTAGTCCGCTGAAAATGAAGGCTGAGTAGAAGCTTAAATGTAGGGGCGACATAAGAAAGTTACAGGGTTGGCTGTAATCTGCTGGGTCGAAACCAGCTATCTTTTTGGTTAGACTAACTTTCTGTTATTCTGCTCATTCTAGGCCCCCTTGAATTCACTCGTAGGCCAGTCCGAGTGTTAGGAGAAGGAGGATCACTACAGTTCAGGTGAGGGTCATTAGGGGGGATTGGAGTTGGACGGCTCATGGCAGGGGGAGTAGGAGGGCGATTTCTAGGTCGAATAGGACGAACAGGATGGCTACTGAGGAAGAATCGGACTGAGAATGGTAATCGAGCAGATCCAAGTGGGTCGAATCCACATTCGTACGGTGAGAGTTTCTCTGAGTCGGGGTTTATTTGGGCGAGTCAGAAGTTTAATGCGGTTAGGGCGGCGCTTAGGATTGATGATAGGGCGAATATGAACATGAGTGCGTTCATTGCTCTCCTCTGGGTTTATACCAGATTCCAGAGATTGGAAGTCAATTGTAATTAATATACTAGAAGAGCAAGATCCTCATCAGTAGATGGTTATGTAGAGGAATAGTCAGATGACGTCTACGAAGTGTCAGTATCAGGCTGCTGCCTCGAATCCGAAGTGGTGGTCTGATGTAAAGTGGAACTTGATCAGTCGGAAGAGGCAGACGGTCAGGAAGGAGGATCCGATGATTACGTGGAGTCCGTGGAATCCAGTGGCAACGAAGAAGGTAGATCCGTAGACGCTATCGGCGATTGAGAATGGGGCTTCGTGGTATTCTATTGCTTGTAGGGCTGTGAAGTAGAATCCCAGGAGGATCGTTAGGGTTAGGGCGTGGATGGCGTGTTTTCGGTTTCCTTCTGTGATGCTGTGATGGGCTCACGTTACGGTAACGCCTGAGGCTAGTAGGATGGCTGTGTTTAGTAGGGGGACTTCTATCGGGTTGAGTGGTTTAATTCCTGTTGGGGGTCATTGGCCTCCTAGTTCTGGGGTTGGAGCCAGGCTCGAGTGGAAGAACGCTCAGAAGAACCCTAAGAAGAAGAATGCTTCGGATGTGATGAAAAGGATTATGCCGTATCGTAGGCCTTTTTGGACTGTGGGAGTGTGATGGCCTTGGAAGGTGCTTTCTCGTACAATGTCTCGTCATCATTGGAGTATTACTAGGAGTATTGAGATGAGGCCTAGGGTTAGTAGTATGGATGAGTTGTAGTGGGATCACATGATTAATCCTGAGGTTGTGAGTAGGGCGGCGGCTGCCCCGAAGATTGGTCAAGGGCTTGGGTCAACTATGTGGTATGAGTGTGCTTGGTGTGCCATTAGATGTTTTCTTGTAAGTATAGGCTTAGAAGGAGCACGAAGACGTAGGCCTGGATTATGGCTACTGCTACTTCTAGGATGGTTAGGAGTAGTAGGATGATTATTGTTAGGATGGATACTGCGGGAAGGGTGGGTATTAATGCAATGGAGGCTGTAGAGATGAGTTGGATGAGTAAGTGTCCTGCTGTAAGGTTGGCTGTAAGGCGGACTCCGAGGGCTAGGGGGCGGATTAGTAGGCTGGTTGTTTCGATCAGGATTAGTGCGGGGATTAGGGGTGTAGGGGTACCTTCGGGTAATAGGTGGGCTAAAGAGGCTGATGGTTGGTTTCGTAGGCCTGTTAGTAGTGTGGCGAGCCATAGTGGGAAGGCTAGGGCTATGTTCATAGATAGTTGGGTGGTTGGGGTGAATGTATATGGAAGGAGGCCTAGAAGGTTGATTGTAAGAAGTATGATTATTAGGGATGTAAATATTATGGCTCATTTGTGGCCATTTTTGTTGAGTGGGACTATTAGTTGTTTTGTGATTAGGTGAAGGAGTCATGTTTGGATAGTAGAAAGGCGGTTGTTGATTCATCGGTTGTTTGGGGACGGGAATAGTAGGGCTGGGAAGAGTAGGGATAGTAGGATTAAGGGGATGCCGAATAGATTGGGGCTGGAAAATTGGTCAAAGAAGCTTAGGTTCATGGTCAGGATCATGGTGTGGGTTTGGTAGTGAGGGAGGTCTTATTTGATGGGGGGTTGGTTGTGGTGAAGGCTAGTAGTTTTGGTTGGATGAGGAGTGCTAGGGTTAATCAGGTTATAATTATGATTGAAAATCATGGTGCGGGGTTAAGCTGTGGCATATCATTAAGGAGGGGGAAGTCCCTCTTTGGCTAGCTTAAAAGGCTAGTGCTGTTGCATAGCTTCTTAATGATTAGGATGATGATAGAAGGGACGATCAGGCCTCGAAATGTGGGAGTGGGGTTGATTCTACTACAATGGGTATGTAGCTGTGATTAGCCCCGCAAATTTCTGAGCATTGTCCGTAAAAAATCCCAGGCCGGGTGGTAATGAATGAAGTTTGGTTTAGTCGGCCTGGGATTGCGTCTGTTTTAACTCCGAGTGTTGGGACTGCTCAGGAGTGGAGTACGTCTCCTGCAGTAATGATTACGCGGATGGGGGATTCTATTGGGATAACTACGCGGTGGTCAACTTCTAGCAGTCGGAAGTGGCCGTTGGGTAAGTCTGGGGTGGGCACTATGTAGGAGTCGAATGATAGGTCTTTGAAGTCTGTGTATTCGTAGCTTCAGTATCATTGGTGGCCGATGGCTTTTAGGGTGAGGTCTGGTTCATCGATTTTGTCCATTATGTAGAGGATTTGTAGGGATGGGAGGGCGAGGAGTACCAGGACGATAGCAGGTAGGATTGTCCAGATCAGCTCTACTTCTTGGGCGTCTACAGCATTGGACGAGAGTTTTTCTGTTAGTATGTGGGCTAAAAGGTAGAGAACTAGGCTGCAGATAGCTAGGGCAACGATTAGGGCGTGGTCGTGGAATTCAACGAGTTCTTCTATGATGGGTGATGAGGCGTCTTGGAATCCTAGTTGGGAGTGGTTGGCCACATGAGATGTACAGGATTTTTACCTGTGATTTAGTCTTGACAAGGCTATGTAATTGGTTTACTAACGTCTCATAAGAAAGAAGCATGAGCGGTGAATGCAGTTGGCTTGAAACCAGCATGTGAGGGTTCGATTCCTTCCTTTCTTGTACTTGGACGAAGGCCGGTTCCTCGAAAGTATGGTATGGGGGAGGGCAGCCGTGGATTCATTCAACGTTTGTGGTAGTTAGTTCTGGTTGTAGGACTTTTCGTTTGGCCGAAAAGGCTTCTCAGATGATGAATATTAGTATGATTACGGCTACTATTGAGATTAGGGAGCCGATGGAGGAAATGGTGTTTCATAGTGTGTAGGCGTCGGGATAGTCCGAGTATCGTCGGGGTATTCCTGCTAGGCCTAGGAAGTGCTGGGGGAAGAACGTTAGGTTTACTCCTGTAAATATTACCCCGAAGTGGGCTTTTGCTCATGTTTGGTGTAGGGTAAACCCAGTGAGTAGTGGGAATCAGTGAGTAAATCCTGCTAGAATGGCAAAGACGGCGCCTATGGATAGGACGTAGTGGAAGTGGGCAACTACGTAGTACGTGTCGTGCAGGGCGATGTCTAGGGAAGAGTTTGCAAGAACGATTCCTGTTAATCCTCCGATGGTAAATAGGAAGATAAATCCTAGAGCTCATAGTATTGGGGGGGTCTCATTTGATTGTTCCTCCGTGCAGGGTGGCTAGTCAGCTAAATACTTTGATTCCGGTAGGGATGGCAATGATTATAGTGGCTGATGTAAAGTAGGCTCGGGTATCAACGTCTATTCCTACTGTAAACATGTGGTGAGCTCAGACGATGAATCCTAGGAAGCCGATGGTTAGTATGGCTCAGACTATTCCCATGTAGCCGAAGGGCTCCTTTTTGCCTGAGTAGTACGTGACTACGTGTGAGATGATTCCGAACCCCGGTAGGATCAGAATATAGACTTCTGGGTGTCCGAAGAATCAGAATAGGTGTTGGTACAGGATTGGGTCTCCTCCTCCAGCGGGGTCGAAGAATGTGGTGTTTAGGTTTCGATCAGTTAGTAATATTGTAATACCGGCGGCGAGTACGGGGAGTGATAGAAGGAGTAGGATGGCGGTAATTAGTACGGATCAGACAAATAGTGGGGTTTGGTATTGTGAGAGTGCGGGGGGTTTTATGTTGATGGCTGTGGTGATAAAGTTGATGGCCCCAAGGATGGAGGAGATACCGGCTAAGTGGAGTGAGAAGATAGCCAGGTCTACTGAAGCTCCGGCGCGGGCAAGGTTACCTGCTAGGGGAGGGTAGACAGTTCAGCCTGTGCCGGCGCCAGCTTCTACAGTGGATGGGGCTAGTAGGAGGAGGAATGATGGGGGGAGGAGTCAAAAGCTTATGTTGTTTATTCGCGGGAATGCTATGTCGGGGGCACCGATTATGAGGGGGACTAATCAGTTGCCGAATCCTCCGATCATGATGGGTATGACTATAAAGAAGCTTATTACAAAGGCGTGAGCGGTAACGATTACATTGTAGATTTGGTCGTCGCCTAGGAGAGTTCCTGGTTGTCCTAGTTCTGCGCGGATTAATAGGCTGAGTGCGGTGCCGACTATTCCTGCTCATGCCCCGAAGATGAGGTACAGGGTGCCAATATCCTTATGGTTAGTGGAAAATAGTCATCGGTTGATGAAGGTGACGGGTAAGATGGCTGAGTGTTGAAGCGTTAGGCTGTAGTCCTTTTTACAGAGGTTTAATTCCTCTTCTTATCGGCTCTGTAGTGAAATTCATGTTGAGTTGCAAGCTCATCGATGCGCACTAGGGTGCGTCAGGGTCTTTGTAGGCAGAAGCCAATTGGTTTAGGCATTTAGCTGTTAACTAGAGTTTTGTGGGATCGAAGCCCATCTGTCTAGGGAGGCTTTAGCTTAATTAAAGCGTCTGACTTGCATTCAGAAGATACAGGTTAATATTCTGTAAGTCTTAATGTGCAGAAACTAAGAGGGTTTAACTCTTATTTAAGGCTTTGAAGGCCTTCGGTTTGGGGTGTTATCCTAAGTTTCTAGACAATGGCATGTATTACTGGGGACAGGGGAAGTAAGAGGATTGATAGTGAGGCAAGGACCGCAGTAGGTGTGCTTGGGGCTTTGCTAGTGTATCATTGTTTTATGTGGTTAGAGGAGTTGGGGGGAAGGGTAATTGTTGAGTGGTATGCGAGGCGTAGGTAGAAGAAGAGGCTGAGCAGTGATAGCATGGCAATTGCCACGGCTGCTGGTGTTATTTCCTGTTTAGTTAGTTCTTGGATGATAAGTCACTTTGGTATAAAGCCTGTTAATGGGGGGAGGCCTGCTAGGGATAAAAGTACTAGTATTAGGGTGGCGTTTAGCACTGGGGTTTTTGTTCATGAGGTTGTGATCATGGATAGGTTAAGGGCTTTGATTTTGTTAAGGGCTAGGAATACGGCTGATGTTATGATTGTGTATAGGTAGAAGGTAAGTAAGGCCAATTTGGGGCTGTAAACTAGGATGATGGCGATTCAGCCTAAGTGGGAGATGGACGAGAAGGCTAGGATTTTGCGTGTTTGTGTTTGGTTCAGTCCTATTCAGCCTCCTAGTGCTGTTGAGGCTAGGGCCATGGCGGTGAGTAGAGCTGGGTCGAGGGATTTGGATGTTAGTAGGAGCAGGGTTAGTGGGGGGAATTTTATGAGGGTCGAGAGTAGCAGGGCTGTTATTAGTGGCGATCCTTGTAGTACTTCTGGGAATCAGAAGTGAAATGGCACTAGGCCCAGTTTAATAGCGATTGCTGCTGTCAGTAGTAGACAGGAGGTTGGGTGGTTTATTTGTGTGATGTCTCATTGGCCGGTGACTCAGGCATTGGTTATGCTAGAGAATAGGACCAGGGCGGAAGCAGCTGCTTGGGTTAGGAAGTATTTCGTTGCGGCTTCTACTGCTCGTGGGTGGTGGGATTTGGCAATTAGGGGAATGATGGCTAGTGCGTTGATCTCCAGTCCTGTCCAGGCCAGAACTCAGTGGTTGCTGGAAATTGTGATTGTGGTGCCCAAGATGAGGCTGAAGGTTATGATTGGGGTCGCGTAAGGGTTCATTAGTAGAGGAGGGGGTTAAACCATCATTTTCGGGGTATGGGCCCGATAGCTTGATTAGTTGACTCTACTAGAAAATAATATAAGGGAAGTATGGAGAATTTTGATTTCTCTTGTGTGGGTTCAATTCCTACTTTTCTAAGGTCAACAGGAAATGAGAGGGCTGTTATACCTCTATGTTCACTTTATCATAGTGACCCTTTGTAGTTCAGGCACATTTCCTTATGTAAGGAGGTAGGCCTGCATAGCAGATAGGTATGCTGATGTGTCAGAGGCACAGAGCTAGTGTGAGGGGTAGGAAGTTTTTTCATAGTAGGTGCATTAGTTGGTCATATCGGAATCGTGGGTATGAAGCTCGGACCCATAAGAAACCAGAAGATAGTAGGAGGACTTTTGTGGCTAGGATGACGGGGAATAGTTCTGTGGGTGGCCCTAGGGCGCTTGGGTTTAGGAATATGATGGCTGTAAGTGTATTTATTAGCATAATGTTCGCATATTCAGCTAGGAAGAATAAGGCGAAGGGTCCTGCGGCGTATTCAACGTTAAACCCTGAGACTAGCTCAGATTCACCCTCTGTGAGGTCAAAAGGAGCTCGGTTTGTCTCTGCTAGGGTGGATACGTATCATATTATTGCTAGGGGTCATGAGGAGAAAATGAAGTATAGAGGCTCCTGTGCGACGGCAAAGGAGCTGAGTGTGTAGCTTCCGCTTAGTATGATTATTGATAGCAGGATTATGGCCAGTGTCACTTCGTATGAAATGGTCTGTGCTACTGCCCGTAGGGCTCCGATTAGTGCGTATTTTGAGTTCGAGGCTCAGCCTGATCATAGGACTGAGTAGACGGCTAGGCTTGACATGGCTATTAGGAAGAGAACTCCGAGGTTTAGATCTGCTAGGGGAAATGGGAGTGGTAGTGGTGCTCAAGTGGTGAGGGCTAGGACAAGGGCTAGTATTGGTATCAGAATGAATAGAAGTGGGGAAGAGGTAGAGGGTCGGATGGGCTCTTTGGTAAATAGTTTCAGTCCGTCCGCAAATGGTTGAAGTAGGCCAAAAGGCCCTACAACGTTAGGGCCTTTGCGGGATTGTATGTAGCTTAGGATTTTCCGTTCTACTAGGGTTAGGAAGGCTACGGCAATCAGGATTGGGATGATGTATAGGAGGGATATAACGAGGCAGCTTAGTGTTGTTATTTGAATCATGGGTGAAGCTAGGGAGAGGATTTGAACCTCTGGGGAAAGGGCTTAAGCCTTCTGCACTTGCCGGGCTCTGCCACTCTAGCTGGTCCTTTTCTAGGATTGAAAGTGGTGGGGGAAGGCCCTCTTCACGGTTTAGTTGGTTTCACTGCTTAGAGGGGGGGGGGGGGGCGTGCTTGTAGTATTGGCCCCACTTTCCCGGTCCTTTCGTACTGGGGAGAGTGTGTCATAGATAGAAACCGACCTGGATTGCTCCGGTCTGAACTCAGATCACGTAGGACTGTTAATCGTTGAACAAACGAACCCTTAATAGCGGCTGCACCATTAGGATGTCCTGATCCAACATCGAGGTCGTAAACCCCCCTGTCGATATGGGCTCTTGAGGGGGATTGCGCTGTTATCCCTGGGGTAGCTTGGTCCATTAATCAATTATATTGGGTCTGGTCACTGTTAGCACTTTGAGGGGTAGCTCTAGGTAAAGAGGTATGGTCTTGTTTTTGGAGGATTTGTTCTCCTCCAAGGTCGCCCCAACCGAAAAATATCGACCAGGCTCTGCGATGGTAGTGGCCCCAGTGGGGTTGATTGAGGATTCGCGGTGGTCGTTGATTTTTAAGTTCCACAGGGTCTTCTCGTCTTATGTTCACATCCCCGCTTTTGCACGGGGAGATCAATTTCACTGATTATCTGTGAGAGACAGTTAAGACCTCGTTTAGCCATTCATACAAGTCTCGATTTATGGGACAATTGATTGCGCTACCTTTGCACGGTTAGGATACCGCGGCCGTTAAACCTAAGTCACCGGGCAGGCATCACCTTCAATACTTGTTTAATTTGCTGAAGGCTATGTTTTTGGTAAACAGTCGGGCCTTATTAATTTGCCGAGTTCCTTTCACAGATTTTAATCGCTCTTATAGGCGCTCCTGAGTCGGGTTAACAGGGTTAGTTAATACGTGGTCTTGTAGGGGTTTTTGTATCTGTCTAGGTCTGTTAATAATGTTTCTATGTAAGCTTGCGCCGTTAGAGGGGTGTGGCCCTGTACATGAGGGGCCTAGGATGATTCCCAGGATTGTTATGAGGATGGCAGCGGTTTTGGTGATAAGGGGTATGGTTATTGGGGGGGTTTTGGTTGGTGTGATGAAAGAGGTAATGATTATTCCTGCTGTAATGCTGCCTAGGGCGAGTCGGGTTAGGGGGGGCGGTGATTAGTGGGTTGTTTTCGTTTATTGATACTATTGGGGGGATTCGGGTTTGTCCAGCTTGGACTAGGATGGTTATGCGGATGCTGTAGGTTGCGGTGAATGCTGTGGCTATAAGGGTTAGGAGTAGGGCTCAAGTATTTAGGTATGATGTGTTTAAGCTTTCGATGATGAGGTCTTTTGAGTAGAATCCGGCTAGGAATGGGGTTCCTATCAGCGCCAGGTTTCCGATGGTTAGGCAGGAAGTAGTGACTGGGAGTATTTTCTGTAGGCCTCCTATCTTTCGGATGTCTTGTTCTCCGTTTAGGTTGTGGATGATAGACCCTGAGCATAGGAATAGTATGGCTTTAAAGAAGGCATGGGTTGAGATGTGTAGGAAGGCTAGTTGTGGGAGGTTTAGTCCGATAGTGACTATTATTAGTCCTAGTTGGCTGGATGTTGAGAAAGCAATGATTTTTTTGATGTCATTTTGGGTTAGGGCGCATGTGGCAGCGAATAGGGTTGATAGAGCACCTAGGCATAGGCAGGCAGTTAGGGCTGTCTGGTTGGTGGCTAGCAGGGGGTGCATGCGGATGAGCAGGAAGATTCCGGCTACTACTATGGTACTGGAGTGCAGTAGGGCTGATACTGGGGTGGGGCCTTCTATTGCTGCGGGCAGTCATGGGTGGAGTCCAAATTGGGCGGATTTTCCTGCGGCTGCGAGGATTAATCCTATGAGGGGGAGGATTGGGGTTTGGTGGGGGTGTACGGCTTGTTGGATCTCTCAGGTGTTGAATGTTGAAGCTAGTCATGCTATGCTCAGGATCAGTCCGATGTCTCCGATTCGGTTGTAGATTACGGCTTGTAGGGCGGCGGTGTTGGCATCTGCTCGGCCTTGTCATCAGCCGATGAGAAGGAAGGACATGATTCCCACTCCTTCCCAGTCTACGAATAGGAGGAATATGTTGTTTGCGGTTGTTAGGAGGAGTATGGCGACTAGGAATGTCAGTAGGTAGGTGAAAAATTTTGTTACGTATGGCTCTGAGGCCATGTATCATATGGCGAATTGTAGGATTGATCATGTTACAAATAGGGCGATTGGAAGAAATGTTATTGAGTATTGGTCTATTTTTAGGCTCAGGGGGATTTTAAAGTTTATAATGAATTTTCACTCCCAGTGGCAGGTGACAGATTCTACTCCCGAGTAGATGAATGCGGTTGTAGGGGCTAGGCTAATTAGGAATGCGGTTTTAACAGCGCGGGTGGTGGCTTGTGGGGTGTTTTTAAAGTTTTTAAATAGAAATGGCAGGATGATTGGGGTTAGGAGGATTGTCAACGTGAGTAGTGTGAGGGAGTTGATTAGTAGTGTGGGGTTCACTACTTTTACTTGGATTTGCACCAAGATGGGTGGTTCCTAAGACCAGTGGATTGCTGTTATCCTTTAAAAGTAAGGGGGCTGAGGTTTTAGGCTCAGATGTAAGAGTTAGCAGCTCTTGTTGGTTAAACCCTCCCCTCGGCAGGTAAGAAGGTTTGAACTTCTATTCTTAGAATCACAGTCTAATGTTTGGTTTAAACTATACTTGCATGAGGGGATTCCGGAGATCAGTTCGGGTTTGAGGATTAGGAGGAATATTGGGATAATGTGGAGTGTTATGAGCAGGTGTTCTCGCGTGGTTGAGTTTTGCATAGATGTGATGTGGGAGGGGATTGAGCCTCGTTGGGTCATTAGTAGTATGAATAAGGTGTAGGAGGCGGTTAGTAGGGTTGCGATTCCTGTTAGGATGATCGTGAAGGCAGATCAGTTGAATAAGGTGATTATAATGGTTAGCTCTGCTATGAGGTTTGTTGTTGGGGGTAAGGCTATGTTTGTTAGATTGGCCAGCAATCATCAGGTAGCTATGAGTGGTAGGAGAGGTTGTAGGCCTCGTGTGAGTAGTAGAATTCGGCTGTGCGTACGTTCATAGTTTGTGTTGGCTAGGCAGAATAGTATGGAGGAAGTTAGTCCATGGGAAATTATTAGGATCATTGCCCCTGAGAATGATCAGTGGGTTTGGATTATTCCTGCGGCGATAACTAGGCCTATGTGGCTAACGGATGAATAAGCGATTAGTGATTTTAGGTCTGTCTGTCGTAGGCAGATTGAGCTAGTCATTAGGGCGCCTCATAGGGCCAGGGTTAGGAAGGGGTAGTGCAGGAGGTTGGACAGTGGGCCCATAAATAGAGTGACTCGTATAATTCCGTATCCTCCTAGCTTTAGTAGTAGGGCGGCGAGGAGTATTGAGCCTGCGATGGGTGCTTCTACGTGGGCTTTTGGCAGTCAGAGGTGTAGGCCGTATAGTGGGGCTTTTACTATGAATGCTACGAGCAGTGCTAGACCTGATAGTATTCCTGTCCATGAGGTGGATAGGGTTGGGTGGGTTAGTTGTAGGGTTGGCAGGTGCAGGGTGCCAATTTTCACGTATAGGTGTATGATTGTGATTAGCAGGGGTAGAGAGCTTACTGGCGTGTAGAATAGCAGGTAGATGCCAGCGCTTAGGCGTTCTGGTTGGTTCCCCCATCGGGTGATTAAGATTAGGGTGGGAATGAGGGTTGCTTCAAATGAGATGTAAAATAGTGCTAGTTCTGTGGTGGAAAAGGCTAGTAGGATGAATGGCTGGACTGCGACTAAGGTTGAGATAAAGATTCGTTTGCGTTGTAGGGGTTCTTGTTGCAGGTGGTTTTGGCTTGCTATGATTATGAGTGGGAGTAGTCAGCAGGATAGTACTAGGAGGGGGGATGAGATTTGGTCAATTCCTGTTCAGTTGGATAAAAATTTGTAGGGGTAGTAGGTTGGGATTAATCACTGTAGGCTTAGGGCAGCGATTAGGAGGCTGTATAAGGTGGTGTTAGTCCATAGAAATTTTGGTGGAGACAGCAGGGCTGTTGGAAGAAGTATGATTGTGGGTAGGATGATTTTTAGCATTGCAGGAGGTTTAGGTTGTGTAGATGGTCGGAGCCATGTGTGCGGGTGGAGGCTACTAGGATGGCCAGGCCTGTGCCCGCCTCACACGCTGAGAAGGTTAGCATGAGAATTGGTACCATGGTGAATGAGGAGACTTGGTTTTCGATGCATCATATTGATAGGCCTACGAATATCGATAATATTATGCTTTCAAGGCATAGTAGGGCGGATACTAGGTGGGTTCGGTGGAAGGCTAGTCCTAGTCCGCTGAAAATGAAGGCTGAGTAGAAGCTTAAATGTAGGGGCGACATAAGAAAGTTACAGGGTTGGCTGTAATCTGCTGGGTCGAAACCAGCTATCTTTTTGGTTAGACTAACTTTCTGTTATTCTGCTCATTCTAGGCCCCCTTGAATTCACTCGTAGGCCAGTCCGAGTGTTAGGAGAAGGAGGATCACTACAGTTCAGGTGAGGGTCATTAGGGGGGATTGGAGTTGGACGGCTCATGGCAGGGGGAGTAGGAGGGCGATTTCTAGGTCGAATAGGACGAACAGGATGGCTACTGAGGAAGAATCGGACTGAGAATGGTAATCGAGCAGATCCAAGTGGGTCGAATCCACATTCGTACGGTGAGAGTTTCTCTGAGTCGGGGTTTATTTGGGCGAGTCAGAAGTTTAATGCGGTTAGGGCGGCGCTTAGGATTGATGATAGGGCGAATATGAACATGAGTGCGTTCATTGCTCTCCTCTGGGTTTATACCAGATTCCAGAGATTGGAAGTCAATTGTAATTAATATACTAGAAGAGCAAGATCCTCATCAGTAGATGGTTATGTAGAGGAATAGTCAGATGACGTCTACGAAGTGTCAGTATCAGGCTGCTGCCTCGAATCCGAAGTGGTGGTCTGATGTAAAGTGGAACTTGATCAGTCGGAAGAGGCAGACGGTCAGGAAGGAGGATCCGATGATTACGTGGAGTCCGTGGAATCCAGTGGCAACGAAGAAGGTAGATCCGTAGACGCTATCGGCGATTGAGAATGGGGCTTCGTGGTATTCTATTGCTTGTAGGGCTGTGAAGTAGAATCCCAGGAGGATCGTTAGGGTTAGGGCGTGGATGGCGTGTTTTCGGTTTCCTTCTGTGATGCTGTGATGGGCTCACGTTACGGTAACGCCTGAGGCTAGTAGGATGGCTGTGTTTAGTAGGGGGACTTCTATCGGGTTGAGTGGTTTAATTCCTGTTGGGGGTCATTGGCCTCCTAGTTCTGGGGTTGGGGCCAGGCTCGAGTGGAAGAACGCTCAGAAGAACCCTAAGAAGAAGAATGCTTCGGATGTGATGAAAAGGATTATGCCGTATTGTAGGCCTTTTTGGACTGTGGGAGTGCGATGGCCTTGGAAGGTGCTTTCTCGTACAATGTCTCGTCGTCATTGGAGTATTACTAGGAGTATTGAGATGAGGCCTAGGGTTAGTAGTATGGATGAGTTGTAGTGGAATCACATGATTAATCCTGAGGTTGTGAGTAGGGCGGCGGCTGCCCCGAAGATTGGTCAAGGGCTTGGGTCAACTATGTGGTATGAGTGTGCTTGGTGTGCCATTAGATGTTTTCTTGTAAGTATAGGCTTAGAAGGAGCACGAAGACATAGGCCTGGATTATGGCTACTGCTACTTCTAGGATGGTTAGGAGTAGTAGGATGATTATTGTTAGGATGGATACTGCGGGAAGGGTGGGTATTAATGCAATGGAGGCTGTAGAGATGAGTTGGATGAGTAAGTGTCCTGCTGTAAGGTTGGCTGTAAGGCGGACTCCGAGGGCTAGGGGGCGGATTAGTAGGCTGGTTGTTTCGATCAGGATTAGTGCGGGGATTAGGGGTGTAGGGGTACCTTCGGGTAATAGGTGGGCTAAAGAGGCTGATGGTTGGTTTCGTAGGCCTGTTAGTAGTGTGGCGAGCCATAGTGGGAAGGCTAGGGCTATGTTCATAGATAGTTGGGTGGTTGGGGTGAATGTATATGGAAGGAGGCCTAGAAGGTTGATTGTAAGAAGTATGATTATTAGGGATGTAAATATTATGGCTCATTTGTGGCCATTTTTGTTGAGTGGGACTATTAGTTGTTTTGTGATTAGGTGAAGGAGTCATGTTTGGATAGTAGAAAGGCGGTTGTTGATTCATCGGTTGTTTGGGGACGGGAATAGTAGGGCTGGGAAGAGTAGGGATAGTAGGATTAAGGGGATGCCGAATAGATTGGGGCTGGAAAATTGGTCAAAGAAGCTTAGGTTCATGGTCAGGATCATGGTGTGGGTTTGGTAGTGAGGGAGGTCTTATTTGATGGGGGGTTGGTTGTGGTGAAGGCTAGTAGTTTTGGTTGGATGAGGAGTGCTAGGGTTAATCAGGTTATAATTATGATTGAAAATCATGGTGCGGGGTTAAGCTGTGGCATATCATTAAGGAGGGGGAAGTCCCTCTTTGGCTAGCTTAAAAGGCTAGTGCTGTTGCATAGCTTCTTAATGATTAGGATGATGATAGAAGGGACGATCAGGCCTCGAAATGTGGGAGTGGGGTTGATTCTACTACAATGGGTATGTAGCTGTGATTAGCCCCGCAAATTTCTGAGCATTGTCCGTAAAAAATCCCAGGCCGGGTGGTAATGAATGAAGTTTGGTTTAGTCGGCCTGGGATTGCGTCTGTTTTAACTCCGAGCGTTGGGACTGCTCAGGAGTGGAGTACGTCTCCTGCAGTAATGATTACGCGGATGGGGGATTCTATTGGGATAACTACGCGGTGGTCAACTTCTAGCAGTCGGAAGTGGCCGTTGGGTAAGTCTGGGGTGGGCACTATGTAGGAGTCGAATGATAGGTCTTTGAAGTCTGTGTATTCGTAGCTTCAGTATCATTGGTGGCCGATGGCTTTTAGGGTGAGGTCTGGTTCATCGATTTTGTCCATTATGTAGAGGATTTGTAGGGATGGGAGGGCGAGGAGTACCAGGACGATAGCAGGTAGGATTGTCCAGATCAGCTCTACTTCTTGGACGTCTACAGCATTGGACGAGAGTTTTTCTGTTAGTATGTGGGCTAAAAGGTAGAGAACTAGGCTGCAGATAGCTAGGGCAACGATTAGGGCGTGGTCGTGGAATTCAACGAGTTCTTCTATGATGGGTGATGAGGCGTCTTGGAATCCTAGTTGGGAGTGGTTGGCCACATGAGATGTACAGGATTTTTACCTGTGATTTAGTCTTGACAAGGCTATGTAATTGGTTTACTAACGTCTCATAAGAAAGAAGCATGAGCGGTGAATGCAGTTGGCTTGAAACCAGCATGTGAGGGTTCGATTCCTTCCTTTCTTGTACTTGGACGAAGGCCGGTTCCTCGAAAGTATGGTATGGGGGAGGGCAGCCGTGGATTCATTCAACGTTTGTGGTAGTTAGTTCTGGTTGTAGGACTTTTCGTTTGGCCGAAAAGGCTTCTCAGATGATGAATATTAGTATGATTACGGCTACTATTGAGATTAGGGAGCCGATGGAGGAAATGGTGTTTCATAGTGTGTAGGCGTCGGGATAGTCCGAGTATCGTCGGGGTATTCCTGCTAGGCCTAGGAAGTGCTGGGGGAAGAACGTTAGGTTTACTCCTGTAAATATTACCCCGAAGTGGGCTTTTGCTCATGTTTGGTGTAGGGTAAACCCAGTGAGTAGTGGGAATCAGTGAGTAAATCCTGCTAGAATGGCAAAGACGGCGCCTATGGATAGGACGTAGTGGAAGTGGGCAACTACGTAGTACGTGTCGTGCAGGGCGATGTCTAGGGAAGAGTTTGCAAGAACGATTCCTGTTAATCCTCCGATGGTAAATAGGAAGATAAATCCTAGAGCTCATAGTATTGGGGGGGTCTCATTTGATTGTTCCTCCGTGCAGGGTGGCTAGTCAGCTAAATACTTTGATTCCGGTAGGGATGGCAATGATTATAGTGGCTGATGTAAAGTAGGCTCGGGTATCAACGTCTATTCCTACTGTAAACATGTGGTGAGCTCAGACGATGAATCCTAGGAAGCCGATGGATAGTATGGCTCAGACTATTCCCATGTAGCCGAAGGGCTCCTTTTTGCCTGAGTAGTACGTGACTACGTGTGAGATGATTCCGAACCCCGGTAGGATCAGAATATAGACTTCTGGGTGTCCGAAGAATCAGAATAGGTGTTGGTACAGGATTGGGTCTCCTCCTCCAGCGGGGTCGAAGAATGTGGTGTTTAGGTTTCGATCAGTTAGTAATATTGTAATACCGGCGGCGAGTACGGGGAGTGATAGAAGGAGTAGGATGGCGGTAATTAGTACGGATCAGACAAATAGTGGGGTTTGGTATTGTGAGAGTGCGGGGGGTTTTATGTTGATGGCTGTGGTGATAAAGTTGATGGCCCCAAGGATGGAGGAGATACCGGCTAAGTGGAGTGAGAAGATAGCCAGGTCTACTGAAGCTCCGGCGCGGGCAAGGTTACCTGCTAGGGGAGGGTAGACAGTTCAGCCTGTGCCGGCGCCAGCTTCTACAGTGGATGGGGCTAGTAGGAGGAGGAATGATGGGGGGAGGAGTCAAAAGCTTATGTTGTTTATTCGCGGGAATGCTATGTCGGGGGCACCGATTATGAGGGGGACTAATCAGTTGCCGAATCCTCCGATCATGATGGGTATGACTATAAAGAAGCTTATTACAAAGGCGTGAGCGGTAACGATTACATTGTAAATTTGGTCGTCGCCTAGGAGAGTTCCTGGTTGTCCTAGTTCTGCGCGGATTAATAGGCTGAGTGCGGTGCCGACTATTCCTGCTCATGCCCCGAAGATGAGGTACAGGGTGCCAATATCCTTATGGTTAGTGGAAAATAGTCATCGGTTGATGAAGGTGACGGGTAAGATGGCTGAGTGTTGAAGCGTTAGGCTGTAGTCCTTTTTACAGAGGTTTAATTCCTCTTCTTATCGGCTCTGTAGTGAAATTCATGTTGAGTTGCAAGCTCATCGATGCGCACTAGGGTGCGTCAGGGTCTTTGTAGGCAGAAGCCAATTGGTTTAGGCATTTAGCTGTTAACTAGAGTTTTGTGGGATCGAAGCCCATCTGTCTAGGGAGGCTTTAGCTTAATTAAAGCGTCTGACTTGCATTCAGAAGATACAGGTTAATATTCTGTAAGTCTTAATGTGCAGAAACTAAGAGGGTTTAACTCTTATTTAAGGCTTTGAAGGCCTTCGGTTTGGGGTGTTATCCTAAGTTTCTAGACAATGGCATGTATTATTGGGGACAGGGGAAGTAAGAGGATTGATAGTGAGGCAAGGACCGCAGTAGGTGTGCTTGGGGCTTTGCTAGTGTATCATTGTTTTATGTGGTTAGAGGAGTTGGGGGGAAGGGTAATTGTTGAGTGGTATGCGAGGCGTAGGTAGAAGAAGAGGCTGAGCAGTGATAGCATGGCAATTGCCATGGCTGCTGGTGTTATTTCCTGTTTAGTTAGTTCTTGGATGATAAGTCACTTTGGTATAAAGCCTGTTAATGGGGGGAGGCCTGCTAGGGATAAAAGTACTAGTATTAGGGTGGCGTTTAGCACTGGGGTTTTTGTTCATGAGGTTGTGATCATGGATAGGTTAAGGGCTTTGATTTTGTTAAGGGCTAGGAATACGGCTGATGTTATGATTGTGTATAGGTAGAAGGTAAGTAAGGCCAATTTGGGGCTGTAAACTAGGATGATGGCGATTCAGCCTAAGTGGGAGATGGACGAGAAGGCTAGGATTTTGCGTGTTTGTGTTTGGTTCAGTCCTATTCAGCCTCCTAGTGCTGTTGAGGCTAGGGCCATGGCGGTGAGTAGAGCTGGGTCGAGGGATTTGGATGTTAGTAGGAGCAGGGTTAGTGGGGGGAATTTTATGAGGGTCGAGAGTAGCAGGGCTGTTATTAGTGGCGATCCTTGTAGTACTTCTGGGAATCAGAAGTGAAATGGCACTAGGCCCAGTTTAATAGCGATTGCTGCTGTCAGTAGTAGACAGGAGGTTGGGTGGTTTATTTGTGTGATGTCTCATTGGCCGGTGACTCAGGCATTGGTTATGCTAGAGAATAGGACCAGGGCGGAAGCAGCTGCTTGGGTTAGGAAGTATTTCGTTGCGGCTTCTACTGCTCGTGGGTGGTGGGATTTGGCAATTAGGGGAATGATGGCTAGTGCGTTGATCTCCAGTCCTGTCCAGGCCAGAACTCAGTGGTTGCTGGAAATTGTGATTGTGGTGCCCAAGATGAGGCTGAAGGTTATGATTGGGGTCGCGTAAGGGTTCATTAGTAGAGGAGGGGGTTAAACCATCATTTTCGGGGTATGGGCCCGATAGCTTGATTAGCTGACTCTACTAGAAAATAATATAAGGGAAGTATGGAGAATTTTGATTTCTCTTGTGTGGGTTCAATTCCTACTTTTCTAAGGTCAACAGGAAATGAGAGGGCTGTTATACCTCTATGTTCACTTTATCATAGTGACCGTTTGTAGTTCAGGCACATTTCCTTATGTAAGGAGGTAGGCCTGCATAGCAGATAGGTATGCTGATGTGTCAGAGGCACAGAGCTAGTGTGAGGGGTAGGAAGTTTTTTCATAGTAGGTGCATTAGTTGGTCATATCGGAATCGTGGGTATGAAGCTCGGACCCATAAGAAACCAGAAGATAGTAGGAGGACTTTTGTGGCTAGGATGACGGGGAATAGTTCTGTGGGTGGCCCTAGGGCGCTTGGGTTTAGGAATATGATGGCTGTAAGTGTATTTATTAGCATAATGTTCGCATATTCAGCTAGGAAGAATAAGGCGAAGGGTCCTGCGGCGTATTCAACGTTAAACCCTGAGACTAGCTCAGATTCACCCTCTGTGAGGTCAAAAGGAGCTCGGTTTGTCTCTGCTAGGGTGGATACGTATCATATTATTGCTAGGGGTCATGAGGAGAAAATGAAGTATAGAGGCTCCTGTGCGACGGCAAAGGAGCTGAGTGTGTAGCTTCCGCTTAGTATGATTATTGATAGCAGGATTATGGCCAGTGTCACTTCGTATGAAATGGTCTGTGCTACTGCCCGTAGGGCTCCGATTAGTGCGTATTTTGAGTTTGAGGCTCAGCCTGATCATAGGACTGAGTAGACGGCTAGGCTTGACATGGCTATTAGGAAGAGAACTCCGAGGTTTAGATCTGCTAGGGGAAATGGGAGTGGTAGTGGTGCTCAAGTGGTGAGGGCTAGGACAAGGGCTAGTATTGGTATCAGAATGAATAGAAGTGGGGAAGAGGTAGAGGGTCGGATGGGCTCTTTGGTAAATAGTTTCAGTCCGTCCGCAAATGGTTGAAGTAGGCCAAAAGGCCCTACAACGTTAGGGCCTTTGCGGGATTGTATGTAGCTTAGGATTTTCCGTTCTACTAGGGTTAGGAAGGCTACGGCAATCAGGATTGGGATGATGTATAGGAGGGATATAACGAGGCAGCTTAGTGTTGTTATTTGAATCATGGGTGAAGCTAGGGAGAGGATTTGAACCTCTGGGGAAAGGGCTTAAGCCTTCTGCACTTGCCGGGCTCTGCCACTCTAGCTGGTCCTTTTCTAGGATTGAAAGTGGTGGGGGAAGGCCCTCTTCACGGTTTAGTTAGTTTCACTGCTTAGAGGGGGGGGGGTGTGCTTGTGGTATTGGCCCCACTTTCCCGGTCCTTTCGTACTGGGGAGAGTGTGTCATAGATAGAAACCGACCTGGATTGCTCCGGTCTGAACTCAGATCACGTAGGACTGTTAATCGTTGAACAAACGAACCCTTAATAGCGGCTGCACCATTAGGATGTCCTGATCCAACATCGAGGTCGTAAACCCCCCTGTCGATATGGGCTCTTGAGGGGGATTGCGCTGTTATCCCTGGGGTAGCTTGGTCCATTAATCAATTATATTGGGTCTGGTCACTGTTAGCACTTTGAGGGGTAGCTCTAGGTAAAGAGGTATGGTCTTGTTTTTGGAGGATTTGTTCTCCTCCAAGGTCGCCCCAACCGAAAAATATCGACCAGGCTCTGCGATGGTAGTGGCCCCAGTGGGGTTGATTGAGGATTCGCGGTGGTCGTTGATTTTTAAGTTCCACAGGGTCTTCTCGTCTTATGTTCACATCCCCGCTTTTGCACGGGGAGATCAATTTCACTGATTATCTGTGAGAGACAGTTGAGACCTCGTTTAGCCATTCATACAAGTCTCGATTTATGGGACAATTGATTGCGCTACCTTTGCACGGTTAGGATACCGCGGCCGTTAAACCTAAGTCACCGGGCAGGCATCACCTTCAATACTTGTTTAATTTGCTGAAGGCTATGTTTTTGGTAAACAGTCGGGCCTTATTAATTTGCCGAGTTCCTTTCACAGATTTTAATCGCTCTTATAGGCGCTCCTGAGTCGGGTTAACAGGGTTAGTTAATACGTGGTCTTGTAGGGGTTTTTGTATCTGTCTAGGTCTGTTAATAATGTTTCTATGTAAGCTTGCGCCGTTAGAGGGGTGTGGCCCTGTACATGAGGGGCCTAGGATGATTCCTAGGATTGTTATGAGGATGGCAGCGGTTTTGGTGATAAGGGGTATGGTTATTGGGGGGGTTTTGGTTGGTGTGATGAAAGAGGTAATGATTAATCCTGCTGTAATGCTGCCTAGGGCGAGTTGGGTTAGGGGGGCGGTGATTAGTGGGTTGTTTTCGTTTATTGATACTATTGGGGGGATTCGGGTTTGTCCAGCTTGGACTAGGATGGTTATGCGGATGCTGTAGGTTGCGGTGAATGCTGTGGCTATAAGGGTTAGGAGTAGGGCTCAAGTATTTAGGTATGATGTGTTTAAGCTTTCGATGATGAGGTCTTTTGAGTAGAATCCGGCTAGGAATGGGGTTCCTATCAGCGCCAGGTTTCCGATGGTTAGGCAGGAAGTAGTGACTGGGAGTATTTTCTGTAGGCCTCCTATCTTTCGGATATCTTGTTCTCCGTTTAGGTTGTGGATGATAGACCCTGAGCATAGGAATAGTATGGCTTTAAAGAAGGCATGGGTTGAGATGTGTAGGAAGGCTAGTTGTGGGAGGTTTAGTCCGATAGTGACTATTATTAGTCCTAGTTGGCTGGATGTTGAGAAAGCAATGATTTTTTTGATGTCATTTTGGGTTAGGGCGCATGTGGCAGCGAATAGGGTTGATAGAGCACCTAGGCATAGGCAGGCAGTTAGGGCTGTCTGGTTGGTGGCTAGCAGGGGGTGCATGCGGATGAGCAGGAAGATTCCGGCTACTACTATGGTACTGGAGTGCAGTAGGGCTGATACTGGGGTGGGGCCTTCTATTGCTGCGGGCAGTCATGGGTGGAGTCCAAATTGGGCGGATTTTCCTGCGGCTGCGAGGATTAATCCTATGAGGGGGAGGATTGGGGTTTGGTGGGGGTGTACGGCTTGTTGGATCTCTCAGGTGTTGAATGTTGAAGCTAGTCATGCTATGCTCAGGATCAGTCCGATGTCTCCGATTCGGTTGTAGATTACGGCTTGTAGGGCGGCGGTGTTGGCATCTGCTCGGCCTTGTCATCAGCCGATGAGAAGGAAGGACATGATTCCTACTCCTTCCCAGCCTACGAATAGGAGGAATATGTTGTTTGCGGTTGTTAGGAGGAGTATGGCGACTAGGAATGTCAGTAGGTAGGTGAAAAATTTTGTTACGTATGGCTCTGAGGCCATGTATCATATGGCGAATTGTAGGATTGATCATGTTACAAATAGGGCGATTGGAAGAAATGTTATTGAGTATTGGTCTATTTTTAGGCTCAGGGGGATTTTAAAGTTTATAATGAATTTTCACTCCCAGTGGCAGGTGACAGATTCTACTCCCGAGTAGATGAATGCGGTTGTAGGGGCTAGGCTAATTAGGAATGCGGTTTTAACAGCGCGGGTGGTGGCTTGTGGGGTGTTTTTAAAGTTTTTAAATAGAAATGGCAGGATGATTGGGGTTAGGAGGATTGTCAGCGTGAGTAGTGTGAGGGAGTTGATTAGTAGTGTGGGGTTCACTACTTTTACTTGGATTTGCACCAAGATGGGTGGTTCCTAAGACCAGTGGATTGCTGTTATCCTTTAAAAGTAAGGGGGCTGAGGTTTTAGGCTCAGATGTAAGAGTTAGCAGCTCTTGTTGGTTAAACCCTCCCCTCGGCAGGTAAGAAGGTTTGAACTTCTATTCTTAGAATCACAGTCTAATGTTTGGTTTAAACTATACTTGCATGAGGGGATTCCGGAGATCAGTTTGGGTTTGAGGATTAGGAGGAATATTGGGATAATGTGGAGTGTTATGAGCAGGTGTTCTCGCGTGGTTGAGTTTTGCATAGATGTGATGTGGGAGGGGATTGAGCCTCGTTGGGTCATTAGTAGTATGAATAAGGTGTAGGAGGCGGTTAGTAGGGTTGCGATTCCTGTTAGGATGATCGTGAAGGCAGATCAGTTGAATAAGGTGATTATAATGGTTAGCTCTGCTATGAGGTTTGTTGTTGGGGGTAAGGCTATGTTTGTTAGATTGGCCAGCAATCATCAGGTAGCTATGAGTGGTAGGAGAGGTTGTAGGCCTCGTGTGAGTAGTAGAATTCGGCTGTGCGTACGTTCATAGTTTGTGTTGGCTAGGCAGAATAGTATGGAGGAAGTTAGTCCATGGGAAATTATTAGGATCATTGCCCCTGAGAATGATCAGTGGGTTTGGATTATTCCTGCGGCGATAACTAGGCCTATGTGGCTAACGGATGAATAAGCGATTAGTGATTTTAGGTCTGTCTGTCGTAGGCAGATTGAGCTAGTCATTAGGGCGCCTCATAGGGCCAGGGTTAGGAAGGGGTAGTGCAGGAGGTTGGACAGTGGGCCCATAAATAGAGTGACTCGTATAATTCCGTATCCTCCTAGCTTTAGTAGTAGGGCGGCGAGGAGTATTGAGCCTGCGATGGGTGCTTCTACGTGGGCTTTTGGCAGTCAGAGGTGTAGGCCGTATAGTGGGGCTTTTACTATGAATGCTACGAGCAGTGCTAGACCTGATAGTATTCCTGTCCATGAGGTGGATAGGGTTGGGTGGGTTAGTTGTAGGGTTGGCAGGTGCAGGGTGCCAATTTTCACGTATAGGTGTATGATTGTGATTAGCAGGGGTAGAGAGCTTACTGGCGTGTAGAATAGCAGGTAGATGCCAGCGCTTAGGCGTTCTGGTTGGTTCCCCCATCGGGTGATTAAGATTAGGGTGGGAATGAGGGTTGCTTCAAATGAGATGTAAAATAGTGCTAGTTCTGTGGTGGAAAAGGCTAGTAGGATGAATGGCTGGACTGCGACTAAGGTTGAGATAAAGATTCGTTTGCGTTGTAGGGGTTCTTGTTGCAGGTGGTTTTGGCTTGCTATGATTATGAGTGGGAGTAGTCAGCAGGATAGTACTAGGAGGGGGGATGAGATTTGGTCAATTCCTGTTCAGTTGGATAAAAATTTGTAGGGGTAGTAGGTTGGGATTAATCACTGTAGGCTTAGGGCAGCGATTAGGAGGCTGTATAAGGTGGTGTTAGTCCATAGAAATTTTGGTGGAGACAGCAGGGCTGTTGGAAGAAGTATGATTGTGGGTAGGATGATTTTTAGCATTGCAGGAGGTTTAGGTTGTGTAGATGGTCGGAGCCATGTGTGCGGGTGGAGGCTACTAGGATGGCCAGGCCTGTGCCCGCCTCACACGCTGAGAAGGTTAGCATGAGAATTGGTACCATGGTGAATGAGGAGACTTGGTTTTCGATGGATCATATTGATAGGCCTACGAATATCGATAATATTATGCTTTCAAGGCATAGTAGGGCGGATACTAGGTGGGTTCGGTGGAAGGCTAGTCCTAGTCCGCTGAAAATGAAGGCTGAGTAGAAGCTTAAATGTAGGGGCGACATAAGAAAGTTACAGGGTTGGCTGTAATCTGCTGGGTCGAAACCAGCTATCTTTTTGGTTAGACTAACTTTCTGTTATTCTGCTCATTCTAGGCCCCCTTGAATTCACTCGTAGGCCAGTCCGAGTGTTAGGAGAAGGAGGATCACTACAGTTCAGGTGAGGGTCATTAGGGGGGATTGGAGTTGGACGGCTCATGGCAGGGGGAGTAGGAGGGCGATTTCTAGGTCGAATAGGACGAACAGGATGGCTACTGAGGAAGAATCGGACTGAGAATGGTAATCGAGCAGATCCAAGTGGGTCGAATCCACATTCGTACGGTGAGAGTTTCTCTGAGTCGGGGTTTATTTGGGCGAGTCAGAAGTTTAATGCGGTTAGGGCGGCGCTTAGGATTGATGATAGGGCGAATATGAACATGAGTGCGTTCATTGCTCTCCTCTGGGTTTATACCAGATTCCAGAGATTGGAAGTCAATTGTAATTAATATACTAGAAGAGCAAGATCCTCATCAGTAGATGGTTATGTAGAGGAATAGTCAGATGACGTCTACGAAGTGTCAGTATCAGGCTGCTGCCTCGAATCCGAAGTGGTGGTCTGATGTAAAGTGGAACTTGATCAGTCGGAAGAGGCAGACGGTCAGGAAGGAGGATCCGATGATTACGTGGAGTCCGTGGAATCCAGTGGCAACGAAGAAGGTAGATCCGTAGACGCTATCGGCGATTGAGAATGGGGCTTCGTGGTATTCTATTGCTTGTAGGGCTGTGAAGTAGAATCCCAGGAGGATCGTTAGGGTTAGGGCGTGGATGGCGTGTTTTCGGTTTCCTTCTGTGATGCTGTGATGGGCTCACGTTACGGTAACGCCTGAGGCTAGTAGGATGGCTGTGTTTAGTAGGGGGACTTCTATCGGGTTGAGTGGTTTAATTCCTGTTGGGGGTCATTGGCCTCCTAGTTCTGGGGTTGGGGCCAGGCTCGAGTGGAAGAACGCTCAGAAGAACCCTAAGAAGAAGAATGCTTTGGATGTGATGAAAAGGATTATGCCGTATCGTAGGCCTTTTTGGACTGTGGGAGTGTGATGGCCTTGGAAGGTGCTTTCTCGTACAATGTCTCGTCGTCATTGGAGTATTACTAGGAGTATTGAGATGAGGCCTAGGGTTAGTAGTATGGATGAGTTGTAGTGGAATCACATGATTAATCCTGAGGTTGTGAGTAGGGCGGCGGCTGCCCCGAAGATTGGTCAAGGGCTTGGGTCAACTATGTGGTATGAGTGTGCTTGGTGTGCCATTAGATGTTTTCTTGTAAGTATAGGCTTAGAAGGAGCACGAAGACGTAGGCCTGGATTATGGCTACTGCTACTTCTAGGATGGTTAGGAGTAGTAGGATGATTATTGTTAGGATGGATACTGCGGGAAGGGTGGGTATTAATGCAATGGAGGCTGTAGAGATGAGTTGGATGAGTAAGTGTCCTGCTGTAAGGTTGGCTGTAAGGCGGACTCCGAGGGCTAGGGGGCGGATTAGTAGGCTGGTTGTTTCGATCAGGATTAGTGCGGGGATTAGGGGTGTAGGGGTACCTTCGGGTAATAGGTGGGCTAAAGAGGCTGATGGTTGGTTTCGTAGGCCTGTTAGTAGTGTGGCGAGCCATAGTGGGAAGGCTAGGGCTATGTTCATAGATAGTTGGGTGGTTGGGGTGAATGTATATGGAAGGAGGCCTAGAAGGTTGATTGTAAGAAGTATGATTATTAGGGATGTAAATATTATGGCTCATTTGTGGCCATTTTTGTTGAGTGGGACTATTAGTTGTTTTGTGATTAGGTGAAGGAGTCATGTTTGGATAGTAGAAAGGCGGTTGTTGATTCATCGGTTGTTTGGGGACGGGAATAGTAGGGCTGGGAAGAGTAGGGATAGTAGGATTAAGGGGATGCCGAATAGATTGGGGCTGGAAAATTGGTCAAAGAAGCTTAGGTTCATGGTCAGGATCATGGTGTGGGTTTGGTAGTGAGGGAGGTCTTATTTGATGGGGGGTTGGTTGTGGTGAAGGCTAGTAGTTTTGGTTGGATGAGGAGTGCTAGGGTTAATCAGGTTATAATTATGATTGAAAATCATGGTGCGGGGTTAAGCTGTGGCATATCATTAAGGAGGGGGAAGTCCCTCTTTGGCTAGCTTAAAAGGCTAGTGCTGTTGCATAGCTTCTTAATGATTAGGATGATGATAGAAGGGACGATCAGGCCTCGAAATGTGGGAGTGGGGTTGATTCTACTACAATGGGTATGTAGCTGTGATTAGCCCCGCAAATTTCTGAGCATTGTCCGTAAAAAATCCCAGGCCGGGTGGTAATGAATGAAGTTTGGTTTAGTCGGCCTGGGATTGCGTCTGTTTTAACTCCGAGCGTTGGGACTGCTCAGGAGTGGAGTACGTCTCCTGCAGTAATGATTACGCGGATGGGGGATTCTATTGGGATAACTACGCGGTGGTCAACTTCTAGCAGTCGGAAGTGGCCGTTGGGTAAGTCTGGGGTGGGCACTATGTAGGAGTCGAATGATAGGTCTTTGAAGTCTGTGTATTCGTAGCTTCAGTATCATTGGTGGCCGATGGCTTTTAGGGTGAGGTCTGGTTCATCGATTTTGTCCATTATGTAGAGGATTTGTAGGGATGGGAGGGCGAGGAGTACCAGGACGATAGCAGGTAGGATTGTCCAGATCAGCTCTACTTCTTGGACGTCTACAGCATTGGACGAGAGTTTTTCTGTTAGTATGTGGGCTAAAAGGTAGAGAACTAGGCTGCAGATAGCTAGGGCAACGATTAGGGCGTGGTCGTGGAATTCAACGAGTTCTTCTATGATGGGTGATGAGGCGTCTTGGAATCCTAGTTGGGAGTGGTTGGCCACATGAGATGTACAGGATTTTTACCTGTGATTTAGTCTTGACAAGGCTATGTAATTGGTTTACTAACGTCTCATAAGAAAGAAGCATGAGCGGTGAATGCAGTTGGCTTGAAACCAGCATGTGAGGGTTCGATTCCTTCCTTTCTTGTACTTGGACGAAGGCCGGTTCCTCGAAAGTATGGTATGGGGGAGGGCAGCCGTGGATTCATTCAACGTTTGTGGTAGTTAGTTCTGGTTGTAGGACTTTTCGTTTGGCCGAAAAGGCTTCTCAGATGATGAATATTAGTATGATTACGGCTACTATTGAGATTAGGGAGCCGATGGAGGAAATGGTGTTTCATAGTGTGTAGGCGTCGGGATAGTCCGAGTATCGTCGGGGTATTCCTGCTAGGCCTAGGAAGTGCTGGGGGAAGAACGTTAGGTTTACTCCTGTAAATATTACCCCGAAGTGGGCTTTTGCTCATGTTTGGTGTAGGGTAAACCCAGTGAGTAGTGGGAATCAGTGAGTAAATCCTGCTAGAATGGCAAAGACGGCGCCTATGGATAGGACGTAGTGGAAGTGGGCAACTACGTAGTACGTGTCGTGCAGGGCGATGTCTAGGGAAGAGTTTGCAAGAACGATTCCTGTTAATCCTCCGATGGTAAATAGGAAGATAAATCCTAGAGCTCATAGTATTGGGGGGGTCTCATTTGATTGTTCCTCCGTGCAGGGTGGCTAGTCAGCTAAATACTTTGATTCCGGTAGGGATGGCAATGATTATAGTGGCTGATGTAAAGTAGGCTCGGGTATCAACGTCTATTCCTACTGTAAACATGTGGTGAGCTCAGACGATGAATCCTAGGAAGCCGATGGTTAGTATGGCTCAGACTATTCCCATGTAGCCGAAGGGCTCCTTTTTGCCTGAGTAGTACGTGACTACGTGTGAGATGATTCCGAACCCCGGTAGGATCAGAATATAGACTTCTGGGTGTCCGAAGAATCAGAATAGGTGTTGGTACAGGATTGGGTCTCCTCCTCCAGCGGGGTCGAAGAATGTGGTGTTTAGGTTTCGATCAGTTAGTAATATTGTAATACCGGCGGCGAGTACGGGGAGTGATAGAAGGAGTAGGATGGCGGTAATTAGTACGGATCAGACAAATAGTGGGGTTTGGTATTGTGAGAGTGCGGGGGGTTTTATGTTGATGGCTGTGGTGATAAAGTTGATGGCCCCAAGGATGGAGGAGATACCGGCTAAGTGGAGTGAGAAGATAGCCAGGTCTACTGAAGCTCCGGCGCGGGCAAGGTTACCTGCTAGGGGAGGGTAGACAGTTCAGCCTGTGCCGGCGCCAGCTTCTACAGTGGATGGGGCTAGTAGGAGGAGGAATGATGGGGGGAGGAGTCAAAAGCTTATGTTGTTTATTCGCGGGAATGCTATGTCGGGGGCACCGATTATGAGGGGGACTAATCAGTTGCCGAATCCTCCGATCATGATGGGTATGACTATAAAGAAGCTTATTACAAAGGCGTGAGCGGTAACGATTACATTGTAAATTTGGTCGTCGCCTAGGAGAGTTCCTGGTTGTCCTAGTTCTGCGCGGATTAATAGGCTGAGTGCGGTGCCGACTATTCCTGCTCATGCCCCGAAGATGAGGTACAGGGTGCCAATATCCTTATGGTTAGTGGAAAATAGTCATCGGTTGATGAAGGTGACGGGTAAGATGGCTGAGTGTTGAAGCGTTAGGCTGTAGTCCTTTTTACAGAGGTTTAATTCCTCTTCTTATCGGCTCTGTAGTGAAATTCATGTTGAGTTGCAAGCTCATCGATGCGCACTAGGGTGCGTCAGGGTCTTTGTAGGCAGAAGCCAATTGGTTTAGGCATTTAGCTGTTAACTAGAGTTTTGTGGGATCGAAGCCCATCTGTCTAGGGAGGCTTTAGCTTAATTAAAGCGTCTGACTTGCATTCAGAAGATACAGGTTAATATTCTGTAAGTCTTAATGTGCAGAAACTAAGAGGGTTTAACTCTTATTTAAGGCTTTGAAGGCCTTCGGTTTGGGGTGTTATCCTAAGTTTCTAGACAATGGCATGTATTATTGGGGACAGGGGAAGTAAGAGGATTGATAGTGAGGCAAGGACCGCAGTAGGTGTGCTTGGGGCTTTGCTAGTGTATCATTGTTTTATGTGGTTAGAGGAGTTGGGGGGAAGGGTAATTGTTGAGTGGTATGCGAGGCGTAGGTAGAAGAAGAGGCTGAGCAGTGATAGCATGGCAATTGCCATGGCTGCTGGTGTTATTTCCTGTTTAGTTAGTTCTTGGATGATAAGTCACTTTGGTATAAAGCCTGTTAATGGGGGGAGGCCTGCTAGGGATAAAAGTACTAGTATTAGGGTGGCGTTTAGCACTGGGGTTTTTGTTCATGAGGTTGTGATCATGGATAGGTTAAGGGCTTTGATTTTGTTAAGGGCTAGGAATACGGCTGATGTTATGATTGTGTATAGGTAGAAGGTAAGTAAGGCCAATTTGGGGCTGTAAACTAGGATGATGGCGATTCAGCCTAAGTGGGAGATGGACGAGAAGGCTAGGATTTTGCGTGTTTGTGTTTGGTTCAGTCCTATTCAGCCTCCTAGTGCTGTTGAGGCTAGGGCCATGGCGGTGAGTAGAGCTGGGTCGAGGGATTTGGATGTTAGTAGGAGCAGGGTTAGTGGGGGGAATTTTATGAGGGTCGAGAGTAGCAGGGCTGTTATTAGTGGCGATCCTTGTAGTACTTCTGGGAATCAGAAGTGAAATGGCACTAGGCCCAGTTTAATAGCGATTGCTGCTGTCAGTAGTAGACAGGAGGTTGGGTGGTTTATTTGTGTGATGTCTCATTGGCCGGTGACTCAGGCATTGGTTATGCTAGAGAATAGGACCAGGGCGGAAGCAGCTGCTTGGGTTAGGAAGTATTTCGTTGCGGCTTCTACTGCTCGTGGGTGGTGGGATTTGGCAATTAGGGGAATGATGGCTAGTGCGTTGATCTCCAGTCCTGTCCAGGCCAGAACTCAGTGGTTGCTGGAAATTGTGATTGTGGTGCCCAAGATGAGGCTGAAGGTTATGATTGGGGTCGCGTAAGGGTTCATTAGTAGAGGAGGGGGTTAAACCATCATTTTCGGGGTATGGGCCCGATAGCTTGATTAGCTGACTCTACTAGAAAATAATATAAGGGAAGTATGGAGAATTTTGATTTCTCTTGTGTGGGTTCAATTCCTACTTTTCTAAGGTCAACAGGAAATGAGAGGGCTGTTATACCTCTATGTTCACTTTATCATAGTGACCGTTTGTAGTTCAGGCACATTTCCTTATGTAAGGAGGTAGGCCTGCATAGCAGATAGGTATGCTGATGTGTCAGAGGCACAGAGCTAGTGTGAGGGGTAGGAAGTTTTTTCATAGTAGGTGCATTAGTTGGTCATATCGGAATCGTGGGTATGAAGCTCGGACCCATAAGAAACCAGAAGATAGTAGGAGGACTTTTGTGGCTAGGATGACGGGGAATAGTTCTGTGGGTGGCCCTAGGGCGCTTGGGTTTAGGAATATGATGGCTGTAAGTGTATTTATTAGCATAATGTTCGCATATTCAGCTAGGAAGAATAAGGCGAAGGGTCCTGCGGCGTATTCAACGTTAAACCCTGAGACTAGCTCAGATTCACCCTCTGTGAGGTCAAAAGGAGCTCGGTTTGTCTCTGCTAGGGTGGATACGTATCATATTATTGCTAGGGGTCATGAGGAGAAAATGAAGTATAGAGGCTCCTGTGCGACGGCAAAGGAGCTGAGTGTGTAGCTTCCGCTTAGTATGATTATTGATAGCAGGATTATGGCCAGTGTCACTTCGTATGAAATGGTCTGTGCTACTGCCCGTAGGGCTCCGATTAGTGCGTATTTTGAGTTTGAGGCTCAGCCTGATCATAGGACTGAGTAGACGGCTAGGCTTGACATGGCTATTAGGAAGAGAACTCCGAGGTTTAGATCTGCTAGGGGAAATGGGAGTGGTAGTGGTGCTCAAGTGGTGAGGGCTAGGACAAGGGCTAGTATTGGTATCAGAATGAATAGAAGTGGGGAAGAGGTAGAGGGTCGGATGGGCTCTTTGGTAAATAGTTTCAGTCCGTCCGCAAATGGTTGAAGTAGGCCAAAAGGCCCTACAACGTTAGGGCCTTTGCGGGATTGTATGTAGCTTAGGATTTTCCGTTCTACTAGGGTTAGGAAGGCTACGGCAATCAGGATTGGGATGATGTATAGGAGGGATATAACGAGGCAGCTTAGTGTTGTTATTTGAATCATGGGTGAAGCTAGGGAGAGGATTTGAACCTCTGGGGAAAGGGCTTAAGCCTTCTGCACTTGCCGGGCTCTGCCACTCTAGCTGGTCCTTTTCTAGGATTGAAAGTGGTGGGGGAAGGCCCTCTTCACGGTTTAGTTAGTTTCACTGCTTAGAGGGGGGGGGGTGTGCTTGTGGTATTGGCCCCACTTTCCCGGTCCTTTCGTACTGGGGAGAGTGTGTCATAGATAGAAACCGACCTGGATTGCTCCGGTCTGAACTCAGATCACGTAGGACTGTTAATCGTTGAACAAACGAACCCTTAATAGCGGCTGCACCATTAGGATGTCCTGATCCAACATCGAGGTCGTAAACCCCCCTGTCGATATGGGCTCTTGAGGGGGATTGCGCTGTTATCCCTGGGGTAGCTTGGTCCATTAATCAATTATATTGGGTCTGGTCACTGTTAGCACTTTGAGGGGTAGCTCTAGGTAAAGAGGTATGGTCTTGTTTTTGGAGGATTTGTTCTCCTCCAAGGTCGCCCCAACCGAAAAATATCGACCAGGCTCTGCGATGGTAGTGGCCCCAGTGGGGTTGATTGAGGATTCGCGGTGGTCGTTGATTTTTAAGTTCCACAGGGTCTTCTCGTCTTATGTTCACATCCCCGCTTTTGCACGGGGAGATCAATTTCACTGATTATCTGTGAGAGACAGTTGAGACCTCGTTTAGCCATTCATACAAGTCTCGATTTATGGGACAATTGATTGCGCTACCTTTGCACGGTTAGGATACCGCGGCCGTTAAACCTAAGTCACCGGGCAGGCATCACCTTCAATACTTGTTTAATTTGCTGAAGGCTATGTTTTTGGTAAACAGTCGGGCCTTATTAATTTGCCGAGTTCCTTTCACAGATTTTAATCGCTCTTATAGGCGCTCCTGAGTCGGGTTAACAGGGTTAGTTAATACGTGGTCTTGTAGGGGTTTTTGTATCTGTCTAGGTCTGTTAATAATGTTTCTATGTAAGCTTGCGCCGTTAGAGGGGTGTGGCCCTGTACATGAGGGGCCTAGGATGATTCCTAGGATTGTTATGAGGATGGCAGCGGTTTTGGTGATAAGGGGTATGGTTATTGGGGGGGTTTTGGTTGGTGTGATGAAAGAGGTAATGATTAATCCTGCTGTAATGCTGCCTAGGGCGAGTCGGGTTAGGGGGGCGGTGATTAGTGGGTTGTTTTCGTTTATTGATACTATTGGGGGGATTCGGGTTTGTCCAGCTTGGACTAGGATGGTTATGCGGATGCTGTAGGTTGCGGTGAATGCTGTGGCTATAAGGGTTAGGAGTAGGGCTCAAGTATTTAGGTATGATGTGTTTAAGCTTTCGATGATGAGGTCTTTTGAGTAGAATCCGGCTAGGAATGGGGTTCCTATCAGCGCCAGGTTTCCGATGGTTAGGCAGGAAGTAGTGACTGGGAGTATTTTCTGTAGGCCTCCTATCTTTCGGATATCTTGTTCTCCGTTTAGGTTGTGGATGATAGACCCTGAGCATAGGAATAGTATGGCTTTAAAGAAGGCATGGGTTGAGATGTGTAGGAAGGCTAGTTGTGGGAGGTTTAGTCCGATAGTGACTATTATTAGTCCTAGTTGGCTGGATGTTGAGAAAGCAATGATTTTTTTGATGTCATTTTGGGTTAGGGCGCATGTGGCAGCGAATAGGGTTGATAGAGCACCTAGGCATAGGCAGGCAGTTAGGGCTGTCTGGTTGGTGGCTAGCAGGGGGTGCATGCGGATGAGCAGGAAGATTCCGGCTACTACTATGGTACTGGAGTGCAGTAGGGCTGATACTGGGGTGGGGCCTTCTATTGCTGCGGGCAGTCATGGGTGGAGTCCAAATTGGGCGGATTTTCCTGCGGCTGCGAGGATTAATCCTATGAGGGGGAGGATTGGGGTTTGGTGGGGGTGTACGGCTTGTTGGATCTCTCAGGTGTTGAATGTTGAAGCTAGTCATGCTATGCTCAGGATCAGTCCGATGTCTCCGATTCGGTTGTAGATTACGGCTTGTAGGGCGGCGGTGTTGGCATCTGCTCGGCCTTGTCATCAGCCGATGAGAAGGAAGGACATGATTCCTACTCCTTCCCAGCCTACGAATAGGAGGAATATGTTGTTTGCGGTTGTTAGGAGGAGTATGGCGACTAGGAATGTCAGTAGGTAGGTGAAAAATTTTGTTACGTATGGCTCTGAGGCCATGTATCATATGGCGAATTGTAGGATTGATCATGTTACAAATAGGGCGATTGGAAGAAATGTTATTGAGTATTGGTCTATTTTTAGGCTCAGGGGGATTTTAAAGTTTATAATGAATTTTCACTCCCAGTGGCAGGTGACAGATTCTACTCCCGAGTAGATGAATGCGGTTGTAGGGGCTAGGCTAATTAGGAATGCGGTTTTAACAGCGCGGGTGGTGGCTTGTGGGGTGTTTTTAAAGTTTTTAAATAGAAATGGCAGGATGATTGGGGTTAGGAGGATTGTCAGCGTGAGTAGTGTGAGGGAGTTGATTAGTAGTGTGGGGTTCACTACTTTTACTTGGATTTGCACCAAGATGGGTGGTTCCTAAGACCAGTGGATTGCTGTTATCCTTTAAAAGTAAGGGGGCTGAGGTTTTAGGCTCAGATGTAAGAGTTAGCAGCTCTTGTTGGTTAAACCCTCCCCTCGGCAGGTAAGAAGGTTTGAACTTCTATTCTTAGAATCACAGTCTAATGTTTGGTTTAAACTATACTTGCATGAGGGGATTCCGGAGATCAGTTCGGGTTTGAGGATTAGGAGGAATATTGGGATAATGTGGAGTGTTATGAGCAGGTGTTCTCGCGTGGTTGAGTTTTGCATAGATGTGATGTGGGAGGGGATTGAGCCTCGTTGGGTCATTAGTAGTATGAATAAGGTGTAGGAGGCGGTTAGTAGGGTTGCGATTCCTGTTAGGATGATCGTGAAGGCAGATCAGTTGAATAAGGTGATTATAATGGTTAGCTCTGCTATGAGGTTTGTTGTTGGGGGTAAGGCTATGTTTGTTAGATTGGCCAGCAATCATCAGGTAGCTATGAGTGGTAGGAGAGGTTGTAGGCCTCGTGTGAGTAGTAGAATTCGGCTGTGCGTACGTTCATAGTTTGTGTTGGCTAGGCAGAATAGTATGGAGGAAGTTAGTCCATGGGAAATTATTAGGATCATTGCCCCTGAGAATGATCAGTGGGTTTGGATTATTCCTGCGGCGATAACTAGGCCTATGTGGCTAACGGATGAATAAGCGATTAGTGATTTTAGGTCTGTCTGTCGTAGGCAGATTGAGCTAGTCATTAGGGCGCCTCATAGGGCCAGGGTTAGGAAGGGGTAGTGCAGGAGGTTGGACAGTGGGCCCATAAATAGAGTGACTCGTATAATTCCGTATCCTCCTAGCTTTAGTAGTAGGGCGGCGAGGAGTATTGAGCCTGCGATGGGTGCTTCTACGTGGGCTTTTGGCAGTCAGAGGTGTAGGCCGTATAGTGGGGCTTTTACTATGAATGCTACGAGCAGTGCTAGACCTGATAGTATTCCTGTCCATGAGGTGGATAGGGTTGGGTGGGTTAGTTGTAGGGTTGGCAGGTGCAGGGTGCCAATTTTCACGTATAGGTGTATGATTGTGATTAGCAGGGGTAGAGAGATTACTGGCGTGTAGAATAGCAGGTAGATGCCAGCGCTTAGGCGTTCTGGTTGGTTCCCCCATCGGGTGATTAAGATTAGGGTGGGAATGAGGGTTGCTTCAAATGAGATGTAAAATAGTGCTAGTTCTGTGGTGGAAAAGGCTAGTAGGATGAATGGCTGGACTGCGACTAAGGTTGAGATAAAGATTCGTTTGCGTTGTAGGGGTTCTTGTTGCAGGTGGTTTTGGCTTGCTATGATTATGAGTGGGAGTAGTCAGCAGGATAGTACTAGGAGGGGGGATGAGATTTGGTCAATTCCTGTTCAGTTGGATAAAAATTTGTAGGGGTAGTAGGTTGGGATTAATCACTGTAGGCTTAGGGCAGCGATTAGGAGGCTGTATAAGGTGGTGTTAGTCCATAGAAATTTTGGTGGAGACAGCAGGGCTGTTGGAAGAAGTATGATTGTGGGTAGGATGATTTTTAGCATTGCAGGAGGTTTAGGTTGTGTAGATGGTCGGAGCCATGTGTGCGGGTGGAGGCTACTAGGATGGCCAGGCCTGTGCCCGCCTCACACGCTGAGAAGGTTAGCATGAGAATTGGTACCATGGTGAATGAGGAGACTTGGTTTTCGATGGATCATATTGATAGGCCTACGAATATCGATAATATTATGCTTTCAAGGCATAGTAGGGCGGATACTAGGTGGGTTCGGTGGAAGGCTAGTCCTAGTCCGCTGAAAATGAAGGCTGAGTAGAAGCTTAAATGTAGGGGCGACATAAGAAAGTTACAGGGTTGGCTGTAATCTGCTGGGTCGAAACCAGCTATCTTTTTGGTTAGACTAACTTTCTGTTATTCTGCTCATTCTAGGCCCCCTTGAATTCACTCGTAGGCCAGTCCGAGTGTTAGGAGAAGGAGGATCACTACAGTTCAGGTGAGGGTCATTAGGGGGGATTGGAGTTGGACGGCTCATGGCAGGGGGAGTAGGAGGGCGATTTCTAGGTCGAATAGGACGAACAGGATGGCTACTGAGGAAGAATCGGACTGAGAATGGTAATCGAGCAGATCCAAGTGGGTCGAATCCACATTCGTACGGTGAGAGTTTCTCTGAGTCGGGGTTTATTTGGGCGAGTCAGAAGTTTAATGCGGTTAGGGCGGCGCTTAGGATTGATGATAGGGCGAATATGAACATGAGTGCGTTCATTGCTCTCCTCTGGGTTTATACCAGATTCCAGAGATTGGAAGTCAATTGTAATTAATATACTAGAAGAGCAAGATCCTCATCAGTAGATGGTTATGTAGAGGAATAGTCAGATGACGTCTACGAAGTGTCAGTATCAGGCTGCTGCCTCGAATCCGAAGTGGTGGTCTGATGTAAAGTGGAACTTGATCAGTCGGAAGAGGCAGACGGTCAGGAAGGAGGATCCGATGATTACGTGGAGTCCGTGGAATCCAGTGGCAACGAAGAAGGTAGATCCGTAGACGCTATCGGCGATTGAGAATGGGGCTTCGTGGTATTCTATTGCTTGTAGGGCTGTGAAGTAGAATCCCAGGAGGATCGTTAGGGTTAGGGCGTGGATGGCGTGTTTTCGGTTTCCTTCTGTGATGCTGTGATGGGCTCACGTTACGGTAACGCCTGAGGCTAGTAGGATGGCTGTGTTTAGTAGGGGGACTTCTATCGGGTTGAGTGGTTTAATTCCTGTTGGGGGTCATTGGCCTCCTAGTTCTGGGGTTGGGGCCAGGCTCGAGTGGAAGAACGCTCAGAAGAACCCTAAGAAGAAGAATGCTTCGGATGTGATGAAAAGGATTATGCCGTATCGTAGGCCTTTTTGGACTGTGGGAGTGTGATGGCCTTGGAAGGTGCTTTCTCGTACAATGTCTCGTCGTCATTGGAGTATTACTAGGAGTATTGAGATGAGGCCTAGGGTTAGTAGTATGGATGAGTTGTAGTGGAATCACATGATTAATCCTGAGGTTGTGAGTAGGGCGGCGGCTGCCCCGAAGATTGGTCAAGGGCTTGGGTCAACTATGTGGTATGAGTGTGCTTGGTGTGCCATTAGATGTTTTCTTGTAAGTATAGGCTTAGAAGGAGCACGAAGACGTAGGCCTGGATTATGGCTACTGCTACTTCTAGGATGGTTAGGAGTAGTAGGATGATTATTGTTAGGATGGATACTGCGGGAAGGGTGGGTATTAATGCAATGGAGGCTGTAGAGATGAGTTGGATGAGTAAGTGTCCTGCTGTAAGGTTGGCTGTAAGGCGGACTCCGAGGGCTAGGGGGCGGATTAGTAGGCTGGTTGTTTCGATCAGGATTAGTGCGGGGATTAGGGGTGTAGGGGTACCTTCGGGTAATAGGTGGGCTAAAGAGGCTGATGGTTGGTTTCGTAGGCCTGTTAGTAGTGTGGCGAGCCATAGTGGGAAGGCTAGGGCTATGTTCATAGATAGTTGGGTGGTTGGGGTGAATGTATATGGAAGGAGGCCTAGAAGGTTGATTGTAAGAAGTATGATTATTAGGGATGTAAATATTATGGCTCATTTGTGGCCATTTTTGTTGAGTGGGACTATTAGTTGTTTTGTGATTAGGTGAAGGAGTCATGTTTGGATAGTAGAAAGGCGGTTGTTGATTCATCGGTTGTTTGGGGATGGGAATAGTAGGGCTGGGAAGAGTAGGGATAGTAGGATTAAGGGGATGCCGAATAGATTGGGGCTGGAAAATTGGTCAAAGAAGCTTAGGTTCATGGTCAGGATCATGGTGTGGGTTTGGTAGTGAGGGAGGTCTTATTTGATGGGGGGTTGGTTGTGGTGAAGGCTAGTAGTTTTGGTTGGATGAGGAGTGCTAGGGTTAATCAGGTTATAATTATGATTGAAAATCATGGTGCGGGGTTAAGCTGTGGCATATCATTAAGGAGGGGGAAGTCCCTCTTTGGCTAGCTTAAAAGGCTAGTGCTGTTGCATAGCTTCTTAATGATTAGGATGATGATAGAAGGGACGATCAGGCCTCGAAATGTGGGAGTGGGGTTGATTCTACTACAATGGGTATGTAGCTGTGATTAGCCCCGCAAATTTCTGAGCATTGTCCGTAAAAAATCCCAGGCCGGGTGGTAATGAATGAAGTTTGGTTTAGTCGGCCTGGGATTGCGTCTGTTTTAACTCTGAGCGTTGGGACTGCTCAGGAGTGGAGTACGTCTCCTGCAGTAATGATTACGCGGATGGGGGATTCTATTGGGATAACTACGCGGTGGTCAACTTCTAGCAGTCGGAAGTGGCCGTTGGGTAAGTCTGGGGTGGGCACTATGTAGGAGTCGAATGATAGGTCTTTGAAGTCTGTGTATTCGTAGCTTCAGTATCATTGGTGGCCGATGGCTTTTAGGGTGAGGTCTGGTTCATCGATTTCGTCCATTATGTAGAGGATTTGTAGGGATGGGAGGGCGAGGAGTACCAGGACGATAGCAGGTAGGATTGTCCAGATCAGCTCTACTTCTTGGGCGTCTACAGCATTGGACGAGAGTTTTTCTGTTAGTATGTGGGCTAAAAGGTAGAGAACTAGGCTGCAGATAGCTAGGGCAACGATTAGGGCGTGGTCGTGGAATTCAACGAGTTCTTCTATGATGGGTGATGAGGCGTCTTGGAATCCTAGTTGGGAGTGGTTGGCCACATGAGATGTACAGGATTTTTACCTGTGATTTAGTCTTGACAAGGCTATGTAATTGGTTTACTAACGTCTCATAAGAAAGAAGCATGAGCGGTGAATGCAGTTGGCTTGAAACCAGCATGTGAGGGTTCGATTCCTTCCTTTCTTGTACTTGGACGAAGGCCGGTTCCTCGAAAGTATGGTATGGGGGAGGGCAGCCGTGGATTCATTCAACGTTTGTGGTAGTTAGTTCTGGTTGTAGGACTTTTCGTTTGGCCGAAAAGGCTTCTCAGATGATGAATATTAGTATGATTACGGCTACTATTGAGATTAGGGAGCCGATGGAGGAAATGGTGTTTCATAGTGTGTAGGCGTCGGGATAGTCCGAGTATCGTCGGGGTATTCCTGCTAGGCCTAGGAAGTGCTGGGGGAAGAACGTTAGGTTTACTCCTGTAAATATTACCCCGAAGTGGGCTTTTGCTCATGTTTGGTGTAGGGTAAACCCAGTGAGTAGTGGGAATCAGTGAGTAAATCCTGCTAGAATGGCAAAGACGGCGCCTATGGATAGGACGTAGTGGAAGTGGGCAACTACGTAGTACGTGTCGTGCAGGGCGATGTCTAGGGAAGAGTTTGCAAGAACGATTCCTGTTAATCCTCCGATGGTAAATAGGAAGATAAATCCTAGAGCTCATAGTATTGGGGGGGTCTCATTTGATTGTTCCTCCGTGCAGGGTGGCTAGTCAGCTAAATACTTTGATTCCGGTAGGGATGGCAATGATTATAGTGGCTGATGTAAAGTAGGCTCGGGTATCAACGTCTATTCCTACTGTAAACATGTGGTGAGCTCAGACGATGAATCCTAGGAAGCCGATGGATAGTATGGCTCAGACTATTCCCATGTAGCCGAAGGGCTCCTTTTTGCCTGAGTAGTACGTGACTACGTGTGAGATGATTCCGAACCCCGGTAGGATCAGAATATAGACTTCTGGGTGTCCGAAGAATCAGAATAGGTGTTGGTACAGGATTGGGTCTCCTCCTCCAGCGGGGTCGAAGAATGTGGTGTTTAGGTTTCGATCAGTTAGTAATATTGTAATACCGGCGGCGAGTACGGGGAGTGATAGAAGGAGTAGGATGGCGGTAATTAGTACGGATCAGACAAATAGTGGGGTTTGGTATTGTGAGAGTGCGGGGGGTTTTATGTTGATGGCTGTGGTGATAAAGTTGATGGCCCCAAGGATGGAGGAGATACCGGCTAAGTGGAGTGAGAAGATAGCCAGGTCTACTGAAGCTCCGGCGCGGGCAAGGTTACCTGCTAGGGGAGGGTAGACAGTTCAGCCTGTGCCGGCGCCAGCTTCTACAGTGGATGGGGCTAGTAGGAGGAGGAATGATGGGGGGAGGAGTCAAAAGCTTATGTTGTTTATTCGCGGGAATGCTATGTCGGGGGCACCGATTATGAGGGGGACTAATCAGTTGCCGAATCCTCCGATCATGATGGGTATGACTATAAAGAAGCTTATTACAAAGGCGTGAGCGGTAACGATTACATTGTAGATTTGGTCGTCGCCTAGGAGAGTTCCTGGTTGTCCTAGTTCTGCGCGGATTAATAGGCTGAGTGCGGTGCCGACTATTCCTGCTCATGCCCCGAAGATGAGGTACAGGGTGCCAATATCCTTATGGTTAGTGGAAAATAGTCATCGGTTGATGAAGGTGACGGGTAAGATGGCTGAGTGTTGAAGCGTTAGGCTGTAGTCCTTTTTACAGAGGTTTAATTCCTCTTCTTATCGGCTCTGTAGTGAAATTCATGTTGAGTTGCAAGCTCATCGATGCGCACTAGGGTGCGTCAGGGTCTTTGTAGGCAGAAGCCAATTGGTTTAGGCATTTAGCTGTTAACTAGAGTTTTGTGGGATCGAAGCCCATCTGTCTAGGGAGGCTTTAGCTTAATTAAAGCGTCTGACTTGCATTCAGAAGATACAGGTTAATATTCTGTAAGTCTTAATGTGCAGAAACTAAGAGGGTTTAACTCTTATTTAAGGCTTTGAAGGCCTTCGGTTTGGGGTGTTATCCTAAGTTTCTAGACAATGGCATGTATTACTGGGGACAGGGGAAGTAAGAGGATTGATAGTGAGGCAAGGACCGCAGTAGGTGTGCTTGGGGCTTTGCTAGTGTATCATTGTTTTATGTGGTTAGAGGAGTTGGGGGGAAGGGTAATTGTTGAGTGGTATGCGAGGCGTAGGTAGAAGAAGAGGCTGAGCAGTGATAGCATGGCAATTGCCACGGCTGCTGGTGTTATTTCCTGTTTAGTTAGTTCTTGGATGATAAGTCACTTTGGTATAAAGCCTGTTAATGGGGGGAGGCCTGCTAGGGATAAAAGTACTAGTATTAGGGTGGCGTTTAGCACTGGGGTTTTTGTTCATGAGGTTGTGATCATGGATAGGTTAAGGGCTTTGATTTTGTTAAGGGCTAGGAATACGGCTGATGTTATGATTGTGTATAGGTAGAAGGTAAGTAAGGCCAATTTGGGGCTGTAAACTAGGATGATGGCGATTCAGCCTAAGTGGGAGATGGACGAGAAGGCTAGGATTTTGCGTGTTTGTGTTTGGTTCAGTCCTATTCAGCCTCCTAGTGCTGTTGAGGCTAGGGCCATGGCGGTGAGTAGAGCTGGGTCGAGGGATTTGGATGTTAGTAGGAGCAGGGTTAGTGGGGGGAATTTTATGAGGGTCGAGAGTAGCAGGGCTGTTATTAGTGGCGATCCTTGTAGTACTTCTGGGAATCAGAAGTGAAATGGCACTAGGCCCAGTTTAATAGCGATTGCTGCTGTCAGTAGTAGACAGGAGGTTGGGTGGTTTATTTGTGTGATGTCTCATTGGCCGGTGACTCAGGCATTGGTTATGCTAGAGAATAGGACCAGGGCGGAAGCAGCTGCTTGGGTTAGGAAGTATTTCGTTGCGGCTTCTACTGCTCGTGGGTGGTGGGATTTGGCAATTAGGGGAATGATGGCTAGTGCGTTGATCTCCAGTCCTGTCCAGGCCAGAACTCAGTGGTTGCTGGAAATTGTGATTGTGGTGCCCAAGATGAGGCTGAAGGTTATGATTGGGGTCGCGTAAGGGTTCATTAGTAGAGGAGGGGGTTAAACCATCATTTTCGGGGTATGGGCCCGATAGCTTGATTAGTTGACTCTACTAGAAAATAATATAAGGGAAGTATGGAGAATTTTGATTTCTCTTGTGTGGGTTCAATTCCTACTTTTCTAAGGTCAACAGGAAATGAGAGGGCTGTTATACCTCTATGTTCACTTTATCATAGTGACCCTTTGTAGTTCAGGCACATTTCCTTATGTAAGGAGGTAGGCCTGCATAGCAGATAGGTATGCTGATGTGTCAGAGGCACAGAGCTAGTGTGAGGGGTAGGAAGTTTTTTCATAGTAGGTGCATTAGTTGGTCATATCGGAATCGTGGGTATGAAGCTCGGACCCATAAGAAACCAGAAGATAGTAGGAGGACTTTTGTGGCTAGGATGACGGGGAATAGTTCTGTGGGTGGCCCTAGGGCGCTTGGGTTTAGGAATATGATGGCTGTAAGTGTATTTATTAGCATAATGTTCGCATATTCAGCTAGGAAGAATAAGGCGAAGGGTCCTGCGGCGTATTCAACGTTAAACCCTGAGACTAGCTCAGATTCACCCTCTGTGAGGTCAAAAGGAGCTCGGTTTGTCTCTGCTAGGGTGGATACGTATCATATTATTGCTAGGGGTCATGAGGAGAAAATGAAGTATAGAGGCTCCTGTGCGACGGCAAAGGAGCTGAGTGTGTAGCTTCCGCTTAGTATGATTATTGATAGCAGGATTATGGCCAGTGTCACTTCGTATGAAATGGTCTGTGCTACTGCCCGTAGGGCTCCGATTAGTGCGTATTTTGAGTTCGAGGCTCAGCCTGATCATAGGACTGAGTAGACGGCTAAGGCTTGACATGGCTATTAGGAAGAGAACTCCGAGGTTTAGATCTGCTAGGGGAAATGGGAGTGGTAGTGGTGCTCAAGTGGTGAGGGCTAGGACAAGGGCTAGTATTGGTATCAGAATGAATAGAAGTGGGGAAGAGGTAGAGGGTCGGATGGGCTCTTTGGTAAATAGTTTCAGTCCGTCCGCAAATGGTTGAAGTAGGCCAAAAGGCCCTACAACGTTAGGGCCTTTGCGGGATTGTATGTAGCTTAGGATTTTCCGTTCTACTAGGGTTAGGAAGGCTACGGCAATCAGGATTGGGATGATGTATAGGAGGGATATAACGAGGCAGCTTAGTGTTGTTATTTGAATCATGGGTGAAGCTAGGGAGAGGATTTGAACCTCTGGGGAAAGGGCTTAAGCCTTCTGCACTTGCCGGGCTCTGCCACTCTAGCTGGTCCTTTTCTAGGATTGAAAGTGGTGGGGGAAGACCCTCTTCACGGTTTAGTTGGTTTCACTGCTTAGAGGGGGGGGGGGGGCGTGCTTGTGGTATTGGCCCCACTTTCCCGGTCCTTTCGTACTGGGGAGAGTGTGTCATAGATAGAAACCGACCTGGATTGCTCCAGTCTGAACTCAGATCACGTAGGACTGTTAATCGTTGAACAAACGAACCCTTAATAGCGGCTGCACCATTAGGATGTCCTGATCCAACATCGAGGTCGTAAACCCCCCTGTCGATATGGGCTCTTGAGGGGGATTGCGCTGTTATCCCTGGGGTAGCTTGGTCCATTAATCAATTATATTGGGTCTGGTCACTGTTAGCACTTTGAGGGGTAGCTCTAGGTAAAGAGGTATGGTCTTGTTTTTGGAGGATTTGTTCTCCTCCAAGGTCGCCCCAACCGAAAAATATCGACCAGGCTCTGCGATGGTAGTGGCCCCAGTGGGGTTGATTGAGGATTCGCGGTGGTCATTGATTTTTAAGTTCCACAGGGTCTTCTCGTCTTATGTTCACATCCCCGCTTTTGCACGGGGAGATCAATTTCACTGATTATCTGTGAGAGACAGTTAAGACCTCGTTTAGCCATTCATACAAGTCTCGATTTATGGGACAATTGATTGCGCTACCTTTGCACGGTTAGGATACCGCGGCCGTTAAACCTAAGTCACCGGGCAGGCATCACCTTCAATACTTGTTTAATTTGCTGAAGGCTATGTTTTTGGTAAACAGTCGGGCCTTATTAATTTGCCGAGTTCCTTTCACAGATTTTAATCGCTCTTATAGGCGCTCCTGAGTCGGGTTAACAGGGTTAGTTAATACGTGGTCTTGTAGGGGTTTTTGTATCTGTCTAGGTCTGTTAATAATGTTTCTATGTAAGCTTGCGCCGTTAGAGGGGTGTGGCCCTGTACATGAGGGGCCTAGGATGATTCCCAGGATTGTTATGAGGATGGCAGCGGTTTTGGTGATAAGGGGTATGGTTATTGGGCGGGTTTTGGTTGGTGTGATGAAAGAGGTAATGATTATTCCTGCTGTAATGCTGCCTAGGGCGAGTCGGGTTAGGGGGGGCGGTGATTAGTGGGTTGTTTTCGTTTATTGATACTATTGGGGGGATTCGGGTTTGTCCAGCTTGGACTAGGATGGTTATGCGGATGCTGTAGGTTGCGGTGAATGCTGTGGCTATAAGGGTTAGGAGTAGGGCTCAAGTATTTAGGTATGATGTGTTTAAGCTTTCGATGATGAGGTCTTTTGAGTAGAATCCGGCTAGGAATGGGGTTCCTATCAGCGCCAGGTTTCCGATGGTTAGGCAGGAAGTAGTGACTGGGAGTATTTTCTGTAGGCCTCCTATCTTTCGGATGTCTTGTTCTCCGTTTAGGTTGTGGATGATAGACCCTGAGCATAGGAATAGTATGGCTTTAAAGAAGGCATGGGTTGAGATGTGTAGGAAGGCTAGTTGTGGGAGGTTTAGTCCGATAGTGACTATTATTAGTCCTAGTTGGCTGGATGTTGAGAAAGCAATGATTTTTTTGATGTCATTTTGGGTTAGGGCGCATGTGGCAGCGAATAGGGTTGATAGAGCACCTAGGCATAGGCAGGCAGTTAGGGCTGTCTGGTTGGTGGCTAGCAGGGGGTGCATGCGGATGAGCAGGAAGATTCCGGCTACTACTATGGTACTGGAGTGCAGTAGGGCTGATACTGGGGTGGGGCCTTCTATTGCTGCGGGCAGTCATGGGTGGAGTCCAAATTGGGCGGATTTTCCTGCGGCTGCGAGGATTAATCCTATGAGGGGGAGGATTGGGGTTTGGTGGGGGTGTACGGCTTGTTGGATCTCTCAGGTGTTGAATGTTGAAGCTAGTCATGCTATGCTCAGGATCAGTCCGATGTCTCCGATTCGGTTGTAGATTACGGCTTGTAGGGCGGCGGTGTTGGCATCTGCTCGGCCTTGTCATCAGCCGATGAGAAGGAAGGACATGATTCCTACTCCTTCCCAGCCTACGAATAGGAGGAATATGTTGTTTGCGGTTGTTAGGAGGAGTATGGCGACTAGGAATGTCAGTAGGTAGGTGAAAAATTTTGTTACGTATGGCTCTGAGGCCATGTATCATATGGCGAATTGTAGGATTGATCATGTTACAAATAGGGCGATTGGAAGAAATGTTATTGAGTATTGGTCTATTTTTAGGCTCAGGGGGATTTTAAAGTTTATAATGAATTTTCACTCCCAGTGGCAGGTGACAGATTCTACTCCCGAGTAGATGAATGCGGTTGTAGGGGCTAGGCTAATTAGGAATGCGGTTTTAACAGCGCGGGTGGTGGCTTGTGGGGTGTTTTTAAAGTTTTTAAATAGAAATGGCAGGACGATTGGGGTTAGGAGGATTGTCAGCGTGAGTAGTGTGAGGGAGTTGATTAGTAGTGTGGGGTTCACTCCTTTTACTTGGATTTGCACCAAGATGGGTGGTTCCTAAGACCAGTGGATTGCTGTTATCCTTTAAAAGTAAGGGGGCTGAGGTTTTAGGCTCAGATGTAAGAGTTAGCAGCTCTTGTTGGTTAAACCCTCCCCTCGGCAGGTAAGAAGGTTTGAACTTCTATTCTTAGAATCACAGTCTAATGTTTGGTTTAAACTATACTTGCATGAGGGGATTCCGGAGATCAGTTCGGGTTTGAGGATTAGGAGGAATATTGGGATAATGTGGAGTGTTATGAGCAGGTGTTCTCGCGTGGTTGAGTTTTGCATAGATGTGATGTGGGAGGGGATTGAGCCTCGTTGGGTCATTAGTAGTATGAATAAGGTGTAGGAGGCGGTTAGTAGGGTTGCGATTCCTGTTAGGATGATCGTGAAGGCAGATCAGTTGAATAAGGTGATTATAATGGTTAGCTCTGCTATGAGGTTTGTTGTTGGGGGTAAGGCTATGTTTGTTAGATTGGCCAGCAATCATCAGGTAGCTATGAGTGGTAGGAGAGGTTGTAGGCCTCGTGTGAGTAGTAGAATTCGGCTGTGCGTACGTTCATAGTTTGTGTTGGCTAGGCAGAATAGTATGGAGGAAGTTAGTCCATGGGAAATTATTAGGATCATTGCCCCTGAGAATGATCAGTGGGTTTGGATTATTCCTGCGGCGATAACTAGGCCTATGTGGCTAACGGATGAATAAGCGATTAGTGATTTTAGGTCTGTCTGTCGTAGGCAGATTGAGCTAGTCATTAGGGCGCCTCATAGGGCCAGGGTTAGGAAGGGGTAGTGCAGGAGGTTGGACAGTGGGCCCATAAATAGAGTGACTCGTATAATTCCGTATCCTCCTAGCTTTAGTAGTAGGGCGGCGAGGAGTATTGAGCCTGCGATGGGTGCTTCTACGTGTGCTTTTGGCAGTCAGAAGTGTAGGCCGTATAGTGGGGCTTTTACTATGAATGCTACGAGCAGTGCTAGACCTGATAGTATTCCTGTCCATGAGGTGGATAGGGTTGGGTGGGTTAGTTGTAGGGTTGGCAGGTGCAGGGTGCCAATTTTCACGTATAGGTGTATGATTGTGATTAGCAGGGGTAGAGAGCTTACTGGCGTGTAGAATAGCAGGTAGATGCCAGCGCTTAGGCGTTCTGGTTGGTTCCCCCATCGGGTGATTAAGATTAGGGTGGGAATGAGGGTTGCTTCAAATGAGATGTAAAATAGTGCTAGTTCTGTGGTGGAAAAGGCTAGTAGGATGAATGGCTGGACTGCGACTAAGGTTGAGATAAAGATTCGTTTGCGTTGTAGGGGTTCTTGTTGCAGGTGGTTTTGGCTTGCTATGATTATGAGTGGGAGTAGTCAGCAGGATAGTACTAGGAGGGGGGATGAGATTTGGTCAATTCCTGTTCAGTTGGATAAAAATTTGTAGGGGTAGTAGGTTGGGATTAATCACTGTAGGCTTAGGGCAGCGATTAGGAGGCTGTATAAGGTGGTGTTAGTCCATAGAAATTTTGGTGGAGACAGCAGGGCTGTTGGAAGAAGTATGATTGTGGGTAGGATGATTTTTAGCATTGCAGGAGGTTTAGGTTGTGTAGATGGTCGGAGCCATGTGTGCGGGTGGAGGCTACTAGGATGGCCAGGCCTGTGCCCGCCTCACACGCTGAGAAGGTTAGCATGAGAATTGGTACCATGGTGAATGAGGAGACTTGGTTTTCGATGGATCATATTGATAGGCCTACGAATATCGATAATATTATGCTTTCAAGGCATAGTAGGGCGGATACTAGGTGGGTTCGGTGGAAGGCTAGTCCTAGTCCGCTGAAAATGAAGGCTGAGTAGAAGCTTAAATGTAGGGGCGACATAAGAAAGTTACAGGGTTGGCTGTAATCTGCTGGGTCGAAACCAGCTATCTTTTTGGTTAGACTAACTTTCTGTTATTCTGCTCATTCTAGGCCCCCTTGAATTCACTCGTAGGCCAGTCCGAGTGTTAGGAGAAGGAGGATCACTACAGTTCAGGTGAGGGTCATTAGGGGGGATTGGAGTTGGACGGCTCATGGCAGGGGGAGTAGGAGGGCGATTTCTAGGTCGAATAGGACGAACAGGATGGCTACTGAGGAAGAATCGGACTGAGAATGGTAATCGAGCAGATCCAAGTGGGTCGAATCCACATTCGTACGGTGAGAGTTTCTCTGAGTCGGGGTTTATTTGGGCGAGTCAGAAGTTTAATGCGGTTAGGGCGGCGCTTAGGATTGATGATAGGGCGAATATGAACATGAGTGCGTTCATTGCTCTCCTCTGGGTTTATACCAGATTCCAGAGATTGGAAGTCAATTGTAATTAATATACTAGAAGAGCAAGATCCTCATCAGTAGATGGTTATGTAGAGGAATAGTCAGATGACGTCTACGAAGTGTCAGTATCAGGCTGCTGCCTCGAATCCGAAGTGGTGGTCTGATGTAAAGTGGAACTTGATCAGTCGGAAGAGGCAGACGGTCAGGAAGGAGGATCCGATGATTACGTGGAGTCCGTGGAATCCAGTGGCAACGAAGAAGGTAGATCCGTAGACGCTATCGGCGATTGAGAATGGGGCTTCGTGGTATTCTATTGCTTGTAGGGCTGTGAAGTAGAATCCCAGGAGGATCGTTAGGGTTAGGGCGTGGATGGCGTGTTTTTGGTTTCCTTCTGTGATGCTGTGATGGGCTCACGTTACGGTAACGCCTGAGGCTAGTAGGATGGCTGTGTTTAGTAGGGGGACTTCTATCGGGTTGAGTGGTTTAATTCCTGTTGGGGGTCATTGGCCTCCTAGTTCTGGGGTTGGGGCCAGGCTCGAGTGGAAGAACGCTCAGAAGAACCCTAAGAAGAAGAATGCTTCGGATGTGATGAAAAGGATTATGCCGTATCGTAGGCCTTTTTGGACTGTGGGAGTGTGATGGCCTTGGAAGGTGCTTTCTCGTACAATGTCTCGTCATCATTGGAGTATTACTAGGAGTATTGAGATGAGGCCTAGGGTTAGTAGTATGGATGAGTTGTAGTGGAATCACATGATTAATCCTGAGGTTGTGAGTAGGGCGGCGGCTGCCCCGAAGATTGGTCAAGGGCTTGGGTCAACTATGTGGTATGAGTGTGCTTGGTGTGCCATTAGATGTTTTCTTGTAAGTATAGGCTTAGAAGGAGCACGAAGACGTAGGCCTGGATTATGGCTACTGCTACTTCTAGGATGGTTAGGAGTAGTAGGATGATTATTGTTAGGATGGATACTGCGGGAAGGGTGGGTATTAATGCAATGGAGGCTGTAGAGATGAGTTGGATGAGTAAGTGTCCTGCTGTAAGGTTGGCTGTAAGGCGGACTCCGAGGGCTAGGGGGCGGATTAGTAGGCTGGTTGTTTCGATCAGGATTAGTGCGGGGATTAGGGGTGTAGGGGTACCTTCGGGTAATAGGTGGGCTAAAGAGGCTGATGGTTGGTTTCGTAGGCCTGTTAGTAGTGTGGCGAGCCATAGTGGGAAGGCTAGGGCTATGTTCATAGATAGTTGGGTGGTTGGGGTGAATGTATATGGAAGGAGGCCTAGAAGGTTGATTGTAAGAAGTATGATTATTAGGGATGTAAATATTATGGCTCATTTGTGGCCATTTTTGTTGAGTGGGACTATTAGTTGTTTTGTGATTAGGTGAAGGAGTCATGTTTGGATAGTAGAAAGGCGGTTGTTGATTCATCGGTTGTTTGGGGATGGGAATAGTAGGGCTGGGAAGAGTAGGGATAGTAGGATTAAGGGGATGCCGAATAGATTGGGGCTGGAAAATTGGTCAAAGAAGCTTAGGTTCATGGTCAGGATCATGGTGTGGGTTTGGTAGTGAGGGAGGTCTTATTTGATGGGGGGTTGGTTGTGGTGAAGGCTAGTAGTTTTGGTTGGATGAGGAGTGCTAGGGTTAATCAGGTTATAATTATGATTGAAAATCATGGTGCGGGGTTAAGCTGTGGCATATCATTAAGGAGGGGGAAGTCCCTCTTTGGCTAGCTTAAAAGGCTAGTGCTGTTGCATAGCTTCTTAATGATTAGGATGATGATAGAAGGGACGATCAGGCCTCGAAATGTGGGAGTGGGGTTGATTCTACTACAATGGGTATGTAGCTGTGATTAGCCCCGCAAATTTCTGAGCATTGTCCGTAAAAAATCCCAGGCCGGGTGGTAATGAATGAAGTTTGGTTTAGTCGGCCTGGGATTGCGTCTGTTTTAACTCCGAGCGTTGGGACTGCTCAGGAGTGGAGTACGTCTCCTGCGGTAATGATTACGCGGATGGGGGATTCTATTGGGATAACTACGCGGTGGTCAACTTCTAGCAGTCGGAAGTGGCCGTTGGGTAAGTCTGGGGTGGGCACTATGTAGGAGTCGAATGATAGGTCTTTGAAGTCTGTGTATTCGTAGCTTCAGTATCATTGGTGGCCGATGGCTTTTAGGGTGAGGTCTGGTTCATCGATTTCGTCCATTATGTAGAGGATTTGTAGGGATGGGAGGGCGAGGAGTACCAGGACGATAGCAGGTAGGATTGTCCAGATCAGCTCTACTTCTTGGGCGTCTACAGCATTGGACGAGAGTTTTTCTGTTAGTATGTGGGCTAAAAGGTAGAGAACTAGGCTGCAGATAGCTAGGGCAACGATTAGGGCGTGGTCGTGGAATTCAACGAGTTCTTCTATGATGGGTGATGAGGCGTCTTGGAATCCTAGTTGGGAGTGGTTGGCCACATGAGATGTACAGGATTTTTACCTGTGATTTAGTCTTGACAAGGCTATGTAATTGGTTTACTAACGTCTCATAAGAAAGAAGCATGAGCGGTGAATGCAGTTGGCTTGAAACCAGCATGTGAGGGTTCGATTCCTTCCTTTCTTGTACTTGGACGAAGGCCGGTTCCTCGAAAGTATGGTATGGGGGAGGGCAGCCGTGGATTCATTCAACGTTTGTGGTAGTTAGTTCTGGTTGTAGGACTTTTCGTTTGGCCGAAAAGGCTTCTCAGATGATGAATATTAGTATGATTACGGCTACTATTGAGATTAGGGAGCCGATGGAGGAAATGGTGTTTCATAGTGTGTAGGCGTCGGGATAGTCCGAGTATCGTCGGGGTATTCCTGCTAGGCCTAGGAAGTGCTGGGGGAAGAACGTTAGGTTTACTCCTGTAAATATTACCCCGAAGTGGGCTTTTGCTCATGTTTGGTGTAGGGTAAACCCAGTGAGTAGTGGGAATCAGTGAGTAAATCCTGCTAGAATGGCAAAGACGGCGCCTATGGATAGGACGTAGTGGAAGTGGGCAACTACGTAGTACGTGTCGTGCAGGGCGATGTCTAGGGAAGAGTTTGCAAGAACGATTCCTGTTAATCCTCCGATGGTAAATAGGAAGATAAATCCTAGAGCTCATAGTATTGGGGGGGTCTCATTTGATTGTTCCTCCGTGCAGGGTGGCTAGTCAGCTAAATACTTTGATTCCGGTAGGGATGGCAATGATTATAGTGGCTGATGTAAAGTAGGCTCGGGTATCAACGTCTATTCCTACTGTAAACATGTGGTGAGCTCAGACGATGAATCCTAGGAAGCCGATGGTTAGTATGGCTCAGACTATTCCCATGTAGCCGAAGGGCTCCTTTTTGCCTGAGTAGTACGTGACTACGTGTGAGATGATTCCGAACCCCGGTAGGATCAGAATATAGACTTCTGGGTGTCCGAAGAATCAGAATAGGTGTTGGTACAGGATTGGGTCTCCTCCTCCAGCGGGGTCGAAGAATGTGGTGTTTAGGTTTCGATCAGTTAGTAATATTGTAATACCGGCGGCGAGTACGGGGAGTGATAGAAGGAGTAGGATGGCGGTAATTAGTACGGATCAGACAAATAGTGGGGTTTGGTATTGTGAGAGTGCGGGGGGTTTTATGTTGATGGCTGTGGTGATAAAGTTGATGGCCCCAAGGATGGAGGAGATACCGGCTAAGTGGAGTGAGAAGATAGCCAGGTCTACTGAAGCTCCGGCGCGGGCAAGGTTACCTGCTAGGGGAGGGTAGACAGTTCAGCCTGTGCCGGCGCCAGCTTCTACAGTGGATGGGGCTAGTAGGAGGAGGAATGATGGGGGGAGGAGTCAAAAGCTTATGTTGTTTATTCGCGGGAATGCTATGTCGGGGGCACCGATTATGAGGGGGACTAATCAGTTGCCGAATCCTCCGATCATGATGGGTATGACTATAAAGAAGCTTATTACAAAGGCGTGAGCGGTAACGATTACATTGTAGATTTGGTCGTCGCCTAGGAGAGTTCCTGGTTGTCCTAGTTCTGCGCGGATTAATAGGCTGAGTGCGGTGCCGACTATTCCTGCTCATGCCCCGAAGATGAGGTACAGGGTGCCAATATCCTTATGGTTAGTGGAAAATAGTCATCGGTTGATGAAGGTGACGGGTAAGATGGCTGAGTGTTGAAGCGTTAGGCTGTAGTCCTTTTTACAGAGGTTTAATTCCTCTTCTTATCGGCTCTGTAGTGAAATTCATGTTGAGTTGCAAGCTCATCGATGCGCACTAGGGTGCGTCAGGGTCTTTGTAGGCAGAAGCCAATTGGTTTAGGCATTTAGCTGTTAACTAGAGTTTTGTGGGATCGAAGCCCATCTGTCTAGGGAGGCTTTAGCTTAATTAAAGCGTCTGACTTGCATTCAGAAGATACAGGTTAATATTCTGTAAGTCTTAATGTGCAGAAACTAAGAGGGTTTAACTCTTATTTAAGGCTTTGAAGGCCTTCGGTTTGGGGTGTTATCCTAAGTTTCTAGACAATGGCATGTATTATTGGGGACAGGGGAAGTAAGAGGATTGATAGTGAGGCAAGGACCGCAGTAGGTGTGCTTGGGGCTTTGCTAGTGTATCATTGTTTTATGTGGTTAGAGGAGTTGGGGGGAAGGGTAATTGTTGAGTGGTATGCGAGGCGTAGGTAGAAGAAGAGGCTGAGCAGTGATAGCATGGCAATTGCCATGGCTGCTGGTGTTATTTCCTGTTTAGTTAGTTCTTGGATGATAAGTCACTTTGGTATAAAGCCTGTTAATGGGGGGAGGCCTGCTAGGGATAAAAGTACTAGTATTAGGGTGGCGTTTAGCACTGGGGTTTTTGTTCATGAGGTTGTGATCATGGATAGGTTAAGGGCTTTGATTTTGTTAAGGGCTAGGAATACGGCTGATGTTATGATTGTGTATAGGTAGAAGGTAAGTAAGGCCAATTTGGGGCTGTAAACTAGGATGATGGCGATTCAGCCTAAGTGGGAGATGGACGAGAAGGCTAGGATTTTGCGTGTTTGTGTTTGGTTCAGTCCTATTCAGCCTCCTAGTGCTGTTGAGGCTAGGGCCATGGCGGTGAGTAGAGCTGGGTCGAGGGATTTGGATGTTAGTAGGAGCAGGGTTAGTGGGGGGAATTTTATGAGGGTCGAGAGTAGCAGGGCTGTTATTAGTGGCGATCCTTGTAGTACTTCTGGGAATCAGAAGTGAAATGGCACTAGGCCCAGTTTAATAGCGATTGCTGCTGTCAGTAGTAGACAGGAGGTTGGGTGGTTTATTTGTGTGATGTCTCATTGGCCGGTGACTCAGGCATTGGTTATGCTAGAGAATAGGACCAGGGCGGAAGCAGCTGCTTGGGTTAGGAAGTATTTCGTTGCGGCTTCTACTGCTCGTGGGTGGTGGGATTTGGCAATTAGGGGAATGATGGCTAGTGCGTTGATCTCCAGTCCTGTCCAGGCCAGAACTCAGTGGTTGCTGGAAATTGTGATTGTGGTGCCCAAGATGAGGCTGAAGGTTATGATTGGGGTCGCGTAAGGGTTCATTAGTAGAGGAGGGGGTTAAACCATCATTTTCGGGGTATGGGCCCGATAGCTTGATTAGCTGACTCTACTAGAAAATAATATAAGGGAAGTATGGAGAATTTTGATTTCTCTTGTGTGGGTTCAATTCCTACTTTTCTAAGGTCAACAGGAAATGAGAGGGCTGTTATACCTCTATGTTCACTTTATCATAGTGACCCTTTGTAGTTCAGGCACATTTCCTTATGTAAGGAGGTAGGCCTGCATAGCAGATAGGTATGCTGATGTGTCAGAGGCACAGAGCTAGTGTGAGGGGTAGGAAGTTTTTTCATAGTAGGTGCATTAGTTGGTCATATCGGAATCGTGGGTATGAAGCTCGGACCCATAAGAAACCAGAAGATAGTAGGAGGACTTTTGTGGCTAGGATGACGGGGAATAGTTCTGTGGGTGGCCCTAGGGCGCTTGGGTTTAGGAATATGATGGCTGTAAGTGTATTTATTAGCATAATGTTCGCATATTCAGCTAGGAAGAATAAGGCGAAGGGTCCTGCGGCGTATTCAACGTTAAACCCTGAGACTAGCTCAGATTCACCCTCTGTGAGGTCAAAAGGAGCTCGGTTTGTCTCTGCTAGGGTGGATACGTATCATATTATTGCTAGGGGTCATGAGGAGAAAATGAAGTATAGAGGCTCCTGTGCGACGGCAAAGGAGCTGAGTGTGTAGCTTCCGCTTAGTATGATTATTGATAGCAGGATTATGGCCAGTGTCACTTCGTATGAAATGGTCTGTGCTACTGCCCGTAGGGCTCCGATTAGTGCGTATTTTGAGTTCGAGGCTCAGCCTGATCATAGGACTGAGTAGACGGCTAGGCTTGACATGGCTATTAGGAAGAGAACTCCGAGGTTTAGATCTGCTAGGGGAAATGGGAGTGGTAGTGGTGCTCAAGTGGTGAGGGCTAGGACAAGGGCTAGTATTGGTATCAGAATGAATAGAAGTGGGGAAGAGGTAGAGGGTCGGATGGGCTCTTTGGTAAATAGTTTCAGTCCGTCCGCAAATGGTTGAAGTAGGCCAAAAGGCCCTACAACGTTAGGGCCTTTGCGGGATTGTATGTAGCTTAGGATTTTCCGTTCTACTAGGGTTAGGAAGGCTACGGCAATCAGGATTGGGATGATGTATAGGAGGGATATAACGAGGCAGCTTAGTGTTGTTATTTGAATCATGGGTGAAGCTAGGGAGAGGATTTGAACCTCTGGGGAAAGGGCTTAAGCCTTCTGCACTTGCCGGGCTCTGCCACTCTAGCTGGTCCTTTTCTAGGATTGAAAGTGGTGGGGGAAGGCCCTCTTCACGGTTTAGTTGGTTTCACTGCTTAGAGGGGGGGGGGGGCGTGCTTGTGGTATTGGCCCCACTTTCCCGGTCCTTTCGTACTGGGGAGAGTGTGTCATAGATAGAAACCAACCTGGATTGCTCCGGTCTGAACTCAGATCACGTAGGACTGTTAATCGTTGAACAAACGAACCCTTAATAGCGGCTGCACCATTAGGATGTCCTGATCCAACATCGAGGTCGTAAACCCCCCTGTCGATATGGGCTCTTGAGGGGGATTGCGCTGTTATCCCTGGGGTAGCTTGGTCCATTAATCAATTATATTGGGTCTGGTCACTGTTAGCACTTTGAGGGGTAGCTCTAGGTAAAGAGGTATGGTCTTGTTTTTGGAGGATTTGTTCTCCTCCAAGGTCGCCCCAACCGAAAAATATCGACCAGGCTCTGCGATGGTAGTGGCCCCAGTGGGGTTGATTGAGGATTCGCGGTGGTCGTTGATTTTTAAGTTCCACAGGGTCTTCTCGTCTTATGTTCACATCCCCGCTTTTGCACGGGGAGATCAATTTCACTGATTATCTGTGAGAGACAGTTAAGACCTCGTTTAGCCATTCATACAAGTCTCGATTTATGGGACAATTGATTGCGCTACCTTTGCACGGTTAGGATACCGCGGCCGTTAAACCTAAGTCACCGGGCAGGCATCACCTTCAATACTTGTTTAATTTGCTGAAGGCTATGTTTTTGGTAAACAGTCGGGCCTTATTAATTTGCCGAGTTCCTTTCACAGATTTTAATCGCTCTTATAGGCGCTCCTGAGTCGGGTTAACAGGGTTAGTTAATACGTGGTCTTGTAGGGGTTTTTGTATCTGTCTAGGTCTGTTAATAATGTTTCTATGTAAGCTTGCGCCGTTAGAGGGGTGTGGCCCTGTACATGAGGGGCCTAGGATGATTCCCAGGATTGTTATGAGGATGGCAGCGGTTTTGGTGATAAGGGGTATGGTTATTGGGGGGGTTTTGGTTGGTGTGATGAAAGAGGTAATGATTATTCCTGCTGTAATGCTGCCTAGGGCGAGTCGGGTTAGGGGGGGCGGTGATTAGTGGGTTGTTTTCGTTTATTGATACTATTGGGGGGATTCGGGTTTGTCCAGCTTGGACTAGGATGGTTATGCGGATGCTGTAGGTTGCGGTGAATGCTGTGGCTATAAGGGTTAGGAGTAGGGCTCAAGTATTTAGGTATGATGTGTTTAAGCTTTCGATGATGAGGTCTTTTGAGTAGAATCCGGCTAGGAATGGGGTTCCTATCAGCGCCAGGTTTCCGATGGTTAGGCAGGAAGTAGTGACTGGGAGTATTTTCTGTAGGCCTCCTATCTTTCGGATGTCTTGTTCTCCGTTTAGGTTGTGGATGATAGACCCTGAGCATAGGAATAGTATGGCTTTAAAGAAGGCATGGGTTGAGATGTGTAGGAAGGCTAGTTGTGGGAGGTTTAGTCCGATAGTGACTATTATTAGTCCTAGTTGGCTGGATGTTGAGAAAGCAATGATTTTTTTGATGTCATTTTGGGTTAGGGCGCATGTGGCAGCGAATAGGGTTGATAGAGCACCTAGGCATAGGCAGGCAGTTAGGGCTGTCTGGTTGGTGGCTAGCAGGGGGTGCATGCGGATGAGCAGGAAGATTCCGGCTACTACTATGGTACTGGAGTGCAGTAGGGCTGATACTGGGGTGGGGCCTTCTATTGCTGCGGGCAGTCATGGGTGGAGTCCAAATTGGGCGGATTTTCCTGCGGCTGCGAGGATTAATCCTATGAGGGGGAGGATTGGGGTTTGGTGGGGGTGTACGGCTTGTTGGATCTCTCAGGTGTTGAATGTTGAAGCTAGTCATGCTATGCTCAGGATCAGTCCGATGTCTCCGATTCGGTTGTAGATTACGGCTTGTAGGGCAGCGGTGTTGGCATCTGCTCGGCCTTGTCATCAGCCGATGAGAAGGAAGGACATGATTCCTACTCCTTCCCAGCCTACGAATAGGAGGAATATGTTGTTTGCGGTTGTTAGGAGGAGTATGGCGACTAGGAATGTCAGTAGGTAGGTGAAAAATTTTGTTACGTATGGCTCTGAGGCCATGTATCATATGGCGAATTGTAGGATTGATCATGTTACAAATAGGGCGATTGGAAGAAATGTTATTGAGTATTGGTCTATTTTTAGGCTCAGGGGGATTTTAAAGTTTATAATGAATTTTCACTCCCAGTGGCAGGTGACAGATTCTACTCCCGAGTAGATGAATGCGGTTGTAGGGGCTAGGCTAATTAGGAATGCGGTTTTAACAGCGCGGGTGGTGGCTTGTGGGGTGTTTTTAAAGTTTTTAAATAGAAATGGCAGGACGATTGGGGTTAGGAGGATTGTCAGCGTGAGTAGTGTGAGGGAGTTGATTAGTAGTGTGGGGTTCACTACTTTTACTTGGATTTGCACCAAGATGGGTGGTTCCTAAGACCAGTGGATTGCTGTTATCCTTTAAAAGTAAGGGGGCTGAGGTTTTAGGCTCAGATGTAAGAGTTAGCAGCTCTTGTTGGTTAAACCCTCCCCTCGGCAGGTAAGAAGGTTTGAACTTCTATTCTTAGAATCACAGTCTAATGTTTGGTTTAAACTATACTTGCATGAGGGGATTCCGGAGATCAGTTCGGGTTTGAGGATTAGGAGGAATATTGGGATAATGTGGAGTGTTATGAGCAGGTGTTCTCGCGTGGTTGAGTTTTGCATAGATGTGATGTGGGAGGGGATTGAGCCTCGTTGGGTCATGTCCTGGTTCCAGTTAGGACAGAGTTAAGTAGCTCATAGTAGCTGGTAGGGTGCTATGTTTTGGATTAGGATGAGAAGAGCGCTGATAACATGCTGATGTTTTAATTGTTGCAGAGCAGTGTTTACACCAGGCCAAGGACTTTTCGGCTTCTTGCTCTGTCCTGCCAGCGAGCAGGCTGGGGGTGCAGCAGGAGCTGGGAGGGGACAGACCCAGGACAGCTGACCCAAACTGGCCAAAGGGGTATTCCATACCATCTGACGTCATGCTAAACAATATATAGGGGTGGCTGGCCGGGGTGGGGGGGCCGGCTGCTCGGGAATAGGCTGGGCATCGGTCAGCGGGTGGTGAGCAATTGCATTGTGCATCACTTGTTTTCTTACACATTATTATTGTTAATACTATTACCATTATCACTATTATTATTATTATTGTTATTATTATTTTCCTGTCTTAATAAACTGTCTTTATCTCAACTCACAGGCTTCACTTTCCCGTTTCTCTCCCCCCATCCCAGAGAGGGAGGGGGGAGGGTGAGCGAACGGCTGTGTGGTGTTTAGCTGCCAGCCGGGTTAAACCACAACAGTCTTTTTGGCGCCCAACGTGGGGCCCGAAGGGTTGAGATATCGACAAATCTGACCAGAGTGTGTTAAACTAAAATTGGTATAAGTATTGGACCTGCTTAATAGTTGCTAGTCACGATGTTGATTGCCTTAATCTCCAGTCTGCTGTACCTGTATTCCAAATTGAGTTTTATGGTGCGTTACTTTCTGTATGTGCTCCCTGTTGCACTGTTTATCCTTTCCGGGCCCTGGTTTAAGATTGTTATGGTACTGTGCGGTGTAACAATGGCTTATGAAATGATGAAATATCTGGTCACGACTTTAACCTGGTATTTGTACTCAGCACTGACGTCGACTCTATACTTTGGAACCCATATCTCGGAAACTATTAGCAATTACACCTATTGCCTGTTTTCGTTAGGGAGCCAATCTGTGAAGGGGACAGGGGAAGACATGTTTCCCTACCTGTTCACTCTCCCTTTCTCCTTCACCACCACCCTCTTATCCCCCGAGTTAGTTACGGTGGTTCTCCGAGATGTTGAATATCCTTGGGATACTCAGACCAGCCTGCTCTTGTTGTTATGTCTCCTGAATGCGCTTCAGATTTTGTGGAGGGTTAAACAACTACTTAGGAATCTCATCCGGAGATCTGTCTTGAGGCGGGATAGTTGCGAGTGGCAGGGAGTGTGGGAGGATATGGGCAGGTTTCTAGAGCAGTGGTCACCTCCAGTGTTTTGGACATTCACCCCTGAACAACTGCAAAATCCTAAAAAGCTGGCAGAATGCTTGAAAAAAAGGTGTCATGACTCTGGCAGTTCCAAAGTGACACAAATCACTGTAGCGTGCTGGGGTCTGGCTTGTGCCTATCGAGCTGCAATTGATGTTATTAGCAACCTAGCTCCAGCTCCTGCAGCCGCTCCAGTTCCAGCTCCTGCAGCTACTCCAGCTGCAGCTCCTGCAGCCGCTCCAGTTCCAGCTCCTGCAGCTACTCCAGCTCCAGCTCCTGCAGCCGCTCCAGCTCCTGCAGCCGCTCCAGTTCCAGCTCCTGCAGCTACTCCAGCTCCAGCTCCTGCAGCCGCTCCAGCTCCAGTTCCAGCTCCTGCAGCCGCTCCAGTTCCAGCTCCTGCAGCTACTCCAGCTCCAGCTCCTGCAGCCGTTCCAGTTCCAGCTCCTGCAGCCGCTCCAGCTCCTGCAGCCGCTCCAGCTCCAGCTCCTGCAGCTACTCCAGCTCCAGCTCCTGCAGCCGCTCCAGCTCCTGCAGCTGCTCCAGCTCCAGCTCCTGCAGCCGCTCCGGCTCCTGCAGCCGCTCCGGCTCCTGCAGCCGCTCCAGCTCCTGCAGCCGCTCCAGCTCCAGCCCCTGCAGCCGCTCCAGCTCCTGCAGCTGCCCCAGCTCCTGCAGCTGCCCCAGCTCGTGCAGCTGCTCCCACTCCTGTGGCTGGGTCAGAGAAACGAGCTGTAGCAGTGCAAGTTGACCCCGCAGAGGGTATCCCAACCCCTGTGGCAGACCCTGTGTCTGGGTCAGAGAAACGAGCTGTAGCAGTGCAAGTTGACCCCGCAGAGTGTATTCCAAGCCCTGTGGCAGACCCTGTGTCTGGGTCAGAGAAACGAGCTGTAGCAGTGCAAGTTGACCCCGCAGAGGGTATTCCAACCCCTGTGGCAGACCCTGTGGCTGGGTCAGAGAAACGAGCTGTAGCAGTGCAAGTTGCCCCTGTAGACAAGGTGAAAAAATGGTATAGAGGCTCAGGTCGTTTAAAACGCAGACAGTCTTCTGCTAAGTCTGGGCGAAGTGAAGACGAGGCTGGGCCATCAAAGGTGCAGGAGACTGAAGATGAGGATGAGGATGGCGAAAAATCAACAGTAACTACCCGGACTCCATACCAACCATCAAAGGTGCAGGAGACTGAAGATGAGGATGAGGATGTCGGAAAATCAACAATAATTACCCGGACTCTATACCAGCGTGAGCTACGAGATGTGCGAAAAGATTTTGGTCGCTGTATAGGCGAGCAGCTTGTCACCTGGCTGCTCCGGTGCTGGGACACGGGAGCCAATTATGTGGAATTGGAGGGCAAGGAAGCCAGGCGGCTGGGATCCCTTGCTAGGGACGCATGCATTGACAAAGCAATTGGAGATGGAGCACAATCTCGCAGCCTCTGGAGGCGTCTCCTGTCAGCTGTGAAGGAAAGGTATCTCTTCAAGGAAGAACTTGTATGTTTACCAAGCAAATGGACCACCATGGAGAAGGGAATTCAGTACCTGAGGGAATTGGCCGTACGGGAAGTAATTTATAAGGACCTAGATGACGCACAAACATCCACAGATCCAGATGCAGTCCAGTGTACACCACCCATGTGGCGGAAGTTTGTACGGAGTGCCCCATCATCATATGCCAACTCATTGGCAATACTAACCTGGAAAACGGAGGAGAATCCCACAGTGAATGAAGTGACTAAAATACTCCGGCAGTACGAAGGAAATCTCTCCTCTTCCCTAAAGGCCTGTGTCTCAGCTGTGGAGAAACTCTCTGAAGAGGTCCACCAACTTAAAGAGAATTTATCTTCCCCTCCACCTGAACGAACCAGTGTCCACCAGCTAAAAGAGAATGCTTTAGAGAAACTTTCTGAAAAGATCCACCAACTTGAAGAAAGATTATCTTCCCCTTCACCTGAACGAACCAGTGTCCACCAGCTAAAAGAGAATGCTTTGGAGAAACTTTCTGAAAAGATCCACCAACTTGAAGAAAGATTATCTTCCCCTTCACCTGAACGAACCAGTGTCCACCAGCTAAAAGAGAATGCTTTGGAGAAACTTTCTGAAAAGATCCACCAACTTGAAGAAAGATTATCTTCCCCTTCACCTGAACGAACTAGTGTTCACCAGCTAAAAGAGAATACCTTGGAGAAACTTTCTGAAGAGATCCACCAACTTAAAGAGAGTTTATTTTCCTCCCCACCTGTACAAACCAGTGTCTCAGCTATTAGGGGTAAACGTTCATCTATGCAAGGAAGACAATATGGTGGGCACACACACCGCGCCACCCTGTGGTTTTACCTACGTGACCATGGAGAGGACATGAGAAAATGGGATGGAAAATCTACTGCGACCCTAGAGGCACGGGTACGTGAATTGCAAAGGAAAACAATTGGGAAAAAGGAGTTCTCTGAAAGGTTTGCTGCTCCAACTTCCAGCAGGCAGTCCTTTAAACACAGAAATGAAGATTCTGACCAGGACTAGAGGGGCCCTGCCTCCAGCCAGGGGGAGGAAAGGGACAATCGAGTTTATTGGACTGTGTGGATTCGATGGCCTGGCACGTCAGACGCACAGAAGTATAAGGCTTTGGTAGACACCGGTGCACAATGTACTCTAATGCCATCAAGCTATAAAGGGCCAGAGCCCATCTGTATTTATGGTGTGACGGGGGGATCCCAGCAGTTAACTGTATTGGAGGCTGAAGTGAGTCTAACCGGTAATGAGTGGCAAAAGCACCGTATTGTGACTGGCCCAGATGCTCCGTGCATCCTTGGCATAGACTATCTTAGAAGAGGATATTTCAAGGACCCAAAAGGGTTCCGCTGGGCTTTTGGCATAGCTGCTTTGGAGACAGAGGACATTAAACAGTTGTCTACCTTGCCTGGTCTCTCAGAGGACCCTTCTGTTGTGGGGTTGCTGAGGGTTGAAGAACAGCAAGTGCCGATCGCTACCACAACTGTGCACCGGCGGCAATATCGCACCAACCGAGACTCCCTGAGTCCCATCCATAAGCTAATTCGTCAACTGGAGAGCCAAGGAGTGATCAGCAAGACTCATTCACCTTTTAATAGTCCCATATGGCCAGTGCGAAAGTCTAATGGTGAGTGGAGACTAACAGTGGACTATCGTGGCCTGAACGAAGTCACGCCACCACTGAGTGCTGCAGTGCCGGACATGCTAGAACTCCAGTATGAACTGGAATCAAAGGCAGCCAAGTGGTATGCCACAATTGATATCGCTAATGCATTTTTCTCCATCCCTCTAGCAGCACAGTGCAGGCCACAGTTTGCTTTCACTTGGAGGGGAGTCCAATATACTTGGAATCGGCTGCCCCAGGGGTGGAAACACAGCCCTACCATTTGCCATGGACTGATCCAGTCTGCGCTGGAGCAGGGGGAAGCTCCTGAACACCTGCAGTACATCGATGACATCATTGTGTGGGGTGACACTGCAGAAGAAGTTTTCGAGAAAGGGAAGAAAATAGTCCAAATCCTTCTGAAGGCCGGTTTTGCCATAAAACAGAATAAAGTTAAAGGACCTGCACGAGAGATCCAGTTTTTAGGAATAAAATGGCAAGATGGACGCCGTCAAATCCCAATGGATGTGATCAACAAAATAACAGCTATGTCTCCACCAACTAGCAAAAAAGAAACACAAACTTTCCTAGGTGTCGTGGGGTTTTGGAGAATGCATATTCCAAATTACAGTCTGATTGTAAACCCGCTCTACCAAGTAACCCGTAAGAAGAATGCTTTTGAATGGGGCCCTGAGCAACGACAAGCCTTTGAACAAATTAAGCAGGAAATAGTTCATGCAGTAGCCCTCGGGCCAGTCCGAACAGGACCAGATGTAAAGAATGTGCTCTACACCGCAGCCGGAGAGAATGGTCCCACCTGGAGCCTCTGGCAGAAAGAACCTGGGGAAACTCGAGGTCGACCCCTGGGGTTTTGGAGTCGGGGATACAGAGGATCTGAAGCCCGCTATACTCCAACTGAAAAGGAGATATTGGCAGCATATGAAGGAGTTCGATCTGCTTCGGAAGTGGTCGGTACTGAAGCGCAGCTCCTCCTGGCACCCCGACTGCCGGTACTAGGCTGGATGTTCAAAGGAAGGGTCCCCTCTACGCATCATGCAACTGATGCTACATGGAGCAAGTGGGTTGCACTGATTACTCAGCGGGCTCGAATAGGAAACCCCAGTCGCCCAGGAATCTTGGAGGTGATTATGGACTGGCCAGAAGGCAAATACTTTGGGATATCACCAGAGGAGGAGGTGGTTCGTGCTGAAGAAGCCCCCCTGTACAACAAGCTACCGGAAAATGAGAAGAAATATGCCTTGTTCACTGACGGGTCCTGTCGTATTGTGGGAAAGCATCGGAGATGGAAAGCTGCTGTATGGAGTCCTACACGACGAGTTGCAGAAGCTGCTGAGGGAGAAGGTGAATCGAGTCAGTTTGCAGAAGTAAAAGCCATTCAGCTGGCTTTAGATATTGCTGAACGAGAAAAGTGGCCAGTTCTCTATCTCTATACTGATTCATGGATGGTAGCAAATGCCCTGTGGGGGTGGTTACAGCAATGGAAGCAGAACAACTGGCAGCGCAGGGGCAAGCCCATCTGGGCTGCGGCATTGTGGCAAGATATTGCTGCCCGGGTAGAGAACCTGGTTGTAAAGGTACGCCATGTAGATGCTCATGTGCCCAAGAATCGGGCTACTGAAGAACACCAAAACAACCAGCAGGTGGATCAGGCTGCTAAGATTGAAGTGGCTCAGGTGGACCTGGACTGGCAACATAAAGGTGAATTATTTATAGCCCGATGGGCCCATGACACCTCAGGCCATCAAGGTAGAGATGCAACCTACAGATGGGCTCGTGATCGAGGGGTGGACCTGACCATGGACACTATAGCACAGGTTATTCATGACTGTGAAACATGTGCTGCAATCAAGCAAGCCAAACGGTCAAAACCTCTTTGGTATGGAGGACGATGGCTGAAATATAAATATGGAGAGGCCTGGCAGATTGATTACATCACACTCCCTCAAACCCGCAACGGCAAGCGCCACGTACTTACAATGGTGGAAGCAACCACCGGATGGCTGGAAACATATCCTGTGCCCCATGCCACCGCCCGGAACACTATCCTGGGCCTTGAAAAGCAAGTCTTATGGCGACATGGCACCCCAGAGAGAATTGAGTCAGACAACGGGACTCATTTCCGAAACAACCTTATAGACACTTGGGCCAAAGAACATGGTATTGAGTGGGTGTATCACATCCCCTATCATGCACCAGCCTCTGGAAAAGTTGAACGATACAATGGACTGTTGAAGACTACACTGAAAGCAATGGGTGCTGGGACATTCAAAAATTGGGATACACATTTGGCAAAGGCCACCTGGTTAGTCAATACCAGGGGATCTGCCAACCGAGCTGGACCTGCCCAATCAAACCTGTTACGCACTGTAGAAGGGGATAAAGTTCCTGTAGTGCACGTAAGAAACATGCTGGGTAAAACAGTCTGGGCTACTCCTGCCTCAGGAAAAGGCAAACCCATTCGTGGAATTGCTTTTGCTCAGGGACCTGGATGCACTTGGTGGGTAATGCAAAAGAATGGGGAGGTCCGGTGTGTACCTCAAGGGGATTTGATACTGGGTGAGAATAGCCCATGAGTTGAATTGTAGTATGTTAATTATTATATAATAATGTATGTCATCACTACCATGATTGCTATATATCATAGATGAAAATGGTGATTAATTAGAATGTATTGGACAGAGTGTAACCTGAGCATGACATAAATGGTATGGAATAAGGGGTGGATATCTGTCCTGGTTCCAGTTAGGACAGAGTTAAGTAGCTCATAGTAGCTGGTAGGGTGCTATGTTTTGGATTAGGATGAGAAGAGCGCTGATAACATGCTGATGTTTTAATTGTTGCAGAGCAGTGTTTACACCAGGCCAAGGACTTTTCGGCTTCTTGCTCTGTCCTGCCAGCGAGCAGGCTGGGGGTGCAGCAGGAGCTGGGAGGGGACAGACCCAGGACAGCTGACCCAAACTGGCCAAAGGGGTATTCCATACCATCTGACGTCATGCTAAACAATATATAGGGGTGGCTGGCCGGGGTGGGGGGGCCGGCTGCTCGGGAATAGGCTGGGCATCGGTCAGCGGGTGGTGAGCAATTGCATTGTGCATCACTTGTTTTCTTACACATTATTATTGTTAATACTATTACCATTATCACTATTATTATTATTATTGTTATTATTATTTTCCTGTCTTAATAAACTGTCTTTATCTCAACTCACAGGCTTCACTTTCCCGTTTCTCTCCCCCCATCCCAGAGAGGGAGGGGGGAGGGTGAGCGAACGGCTGTGTGGTGTTTAGCTGCCAGCCGGGTTAAACCACAACAGGTCATTAGTAGTATGAATAAGGTGTAGGAGGCGGTTAGTAGGGTTGCGATTCCTGTTAGGATGATCGTGAAGGCAGATCAGTTGAATAAGGTGATTATAATGGTTAGCTCTGCTATGAGGTTTGTTGTTGGGGGTAAGGCTATGTTTGTTAGATTGGCCAGCAATCATCAGGTAGCTATGAGTGGTAGGAGAGGTTGTAGGCCTCGTGTGAGTAGTAGAATTCGGCTGTGCGTACGTTCATAGTTTGTGTTGGCTAGGCAGAATAGTATGGAGGAAGTTAGTCCATGGGAAATTATTAGGATCATTGCCCCTGAGAATGATCAGTGGGTTTGGATTATTCCTGCGGCGATAACTAGGCCTATGTGGCTAACGGATGAATAAGCGATTAGTGATTTTAGGTCTGTCTGTCGTAGGCAGATTGAGCTAGTCATTAGGGCGCCTCATAGGGCCAGGGTTAGGAAGGGGTAGTGCAGGAGGTTGGACAGTGGGCCCATAAATAGAGTGACTCGTATAATTCCGTATCCTCCTAGCTTTAGTAGTAGGGCGGCGAGGAGTATTGAGCCTGCGATGGGTGCTTCTACGTGGGCTTTTGGCAGTCAGAGGTGTAGGCCGTATAGTGGGGCTTTTACTATGAATGCTACGAGCAGTGCTAGACCTGATAGTATTCCTGTCCATGAGGTGGATAGGGTTGGGTGGGTTAGTTGTAGGGTTGGCAGGTGCAGGGTGCCAATTTTCACGTATAGGTGTATGATTGTGATTAGCAGGGGTAGAGAGCTTACTGGCGTGTAGAATAGCAGGTAGATGCCAGCGCTTAGGCGTTCTGGTTGGTTCCCCCATCGGGTGATTAAGATTAGGGTGGGAATGAGGGTTGCTTCAAATGAGATGTAAAATAGTGCTAGTTCTGTGGTGGAAAAGGCTAGTAGGATGAATGGCTGGACTGCGACTAAGGTTGAGATAAAGATTCGTTTGCGTTGTAGGGGTTCTTGTTGCAGGTGGTTTTGGCTTGCTATGATTATGAGTGGGAGTAGTCAGCAGGATAGTACTAGGAGGGGGGATGAGATTTGGTCAATTCCTGTTCAGTTGGATAAAAATTTGTAGGGGTAGTAGGTTGGGATTAATCACTGTAGGCTTAGGGCAGCGATTAGGAGGCTGTATAAGGTGGTGTTAGTCCATAGAAATTTTGGTGGAGACAGCAGGGCTGTTGGAAGAAGTATGATTGTGGGTAGGATGATTTTTAGCATTGCAGGAGGTTTAGGTTGTGTAGATGGTCGGAGCCATGTGTGCGGGTGGAGGCTACTAGGATGGCCAGGCCTGTGCCCGCCTCACACGCTGAGAAGGTTAGCATGAGAATTGGTACCATGGTGAATGAGGAGACTTGGTTTTCGATGGATCATATTGATAGGCCTACGAATATCGATAATATTATGCTTTCAAGGCATAGTAGGGCGGATACTAGGTGGGTTCGGTGGAAGGCTAGTCCTAGTCCGCTGAAAATGAAGGCTGAGTAGAAGCTTAAATGTAGGGGCGACATAAGAAAGTTACAGGGTTGGCTGTAATCTGCTGGGTCGAAACCAGCTATCTTTTTGGTTAGACTAACTTTCTGTTATTCTGCTCATTCTAGGCCCCCTTGAATTCACTCGTAGGCCAGTCCGAGTGTTAGGAGAAGGAGGATCACTACAGTTCAGGTGAGGGTCATTAGGGGGGATTGGAGTTGGACGGCTCATGGCAGGGGGAGTAGGAGGGCGATTTCTAGGTCGAATAGGACGAACAGGATGGCTACTGAGGAAGAATCGGACTGAGAATGGTAATCGAGCAGATCCAAGTGGGTCGAATCCACATTCGTACGGTGAGAGTTTCTCTGAGTCGGGGTTTATTTGGGCGAGTCAGAAGTTTAATGCGGTTAGGGCGGCGCTTAGGATTGATGATAGGGCGAATATGAACATGAGTGCGTTCATTGCTCTCCTCTGGGTTTATACCAGATTCCAGAGATTGGAAGTCAATTGTAATTAATATACTAGAAGAGCAAGATCCTCATCAGTAGATGGTTATGTAGAGGAATAGTCAGATGACGTCTACGAAGTGTCAGTATCAGGCTGCTGCCTCGAATCCGAAGTGGTGGTCTGATGTAAAGTGGAACTTGATCAGTCGGAAGAGGCAGACGGTCAGGAAGGAGGATCCGATGATTACGTGGAGTCCGTGGAATCCAGTGGCAACGAAGAAGGTAGATCCGTAGACGCTATCGGCGATTGAGAATGGGGCTTCGTGGTATTCTATTGCTTGTAGGGCTGTGAAGTAGAATCCCAGGAGGATCGTTAGGGTTAGGGCGTGGATGGCGTGTTTTTGGTTTCCTTCTGTGATGCTGTGATGGGCTCACGTTACGGTAACGCCTGAGGCTAGTAGGATGGCTGTGTTTAGTAGGGGGACTTCTATCGGGTTGAGTGGTTTAATTCCTGTTGGGGGTCATTGGCCTCCTAGTTCTGGGGTTGGGGCCAGGCTCGAGTGGAAGAACGCTCAGAAGAACCCTAAGAAGAAGAATGCTTCGGATGTGATGAAAAGGATTATGCCGTATCGTAGGCCTTTTTGGACTGTGGGAGTGTGATGGCCTTGGAAGGTGCTTTCTCGTACAATGTCTCGTCATCATTGGAGTATTACTAGGAGTATTGAGATGAGGCCTAGGGTTAGTAGTATGGATGAGTTGTAGTGGAATCACATGATTAATCCTGAGGTTGTGAGTAGGGCGGCGGCTGCCCCGAAGATTGGTCAAGGGCTTGGGTCAACTATGTGGTATGAGTGTGCTTGGTGTGCCATTAGATGTTTTCTTGTAAGTATAGGCTTAGAAGGAGCACGAAGACGTAGGCCTGGATTATGGCTACTGCTACTTCTAGGATGGTTAGGAGTAGTAGGATGATTATTGTTAGGATGGATACTGCGGGAAGGGTGGGTATTAATGCAATGGAGGCTGTAGAGATGAGTTGGATGAGTAAGTGTCCTGCTGTAAGGTTGGCTGTAAGGCGGACTCCGAGGGCTAGGGGGCGGATTAGTAGGCTGGTTGTTTCGATCAGGATTAGTGCGGGGATTAGGGGTGTAGGGGTACCTTCGGGTAATAGGTGGGCTAAAGAGGCTGATGGTTGGTTTCGTAGGCCTGTTAGTAGTGTGGCGAGCCATAGTGGGAAGGCTAGGGCTATGTTCATAGATAGTTGGGTGGTTGGGGTGAATGTATATGGAAGGAGGCCTAGAAGGTTGATTGTAAGAAGTATGATTATTAGGGATGTAAATATTATGGCTCATTTGTGGCCATTTTTGTTGAGTGGGACTATTAGTTGTTTTGTGATTAGGTGAAGGAGTCATGTTTGGATAGTAGAAAGGCGGTTGTTGATTCATCGGTTGTTTGGGGACGGGAATAGTAGGGCTGGGAAGAGTAGGGATAGTAGGATTAAGGGGATGCCGAATAGATTGGGGCTGGAAAATTGGTCAAAGAAGCTTAGGTTCATGGTCAGGATCATGGTGTGGGTTTGGTAGTGAGGGAGGTCTTATTTGATGGGGGGTTGGTTGTGGTGAAGGCTAGTAGTTTTGGTTGGATGAGGAGTGCTAGGGTTAATCAGGTTATAATTATGATTGAAAATCATGGTGCGGGGTTAAGCTGTGGCATATCATTAAGGAGGGGGAAGTCCCTCTTTGGCTAGCTTAAAAGGCTAGTGCTGTTGCATAGCTTCTTAATGATTAGGATGATGATAGAAGGGACGATCAGGCCTCGAAATGTGGGAGTGGGGTTGATTCTACTACAATGGGTATGTAGCTGTGATTAGCCCCGCAAATTTCTGAGCATTGTCCGTAAAAAATCCCAGGCCGGGTGGTAATGAATGAAGTTTGGTTTAGTCGGCCTGGGATTGCGTCTGTTTTAACTCCGAGCGTTGGGACTGCTCAGGAGTGGAGTACGTCTCCTGCGGTAATGATTACGCGGATGGGGGATTCTATTGGGATAACTACGCGGTGGTCAACTTCTAGCAGTCGGAAGTGGCCGTTGGGTAAGTCTGGGGTGGGCACTATGTAGGAGTCGAATGATAGGTCTTTGAAGTCTGTGTATTCGTAGCTTCAGTATCATTGGTGGCCGATGGCTTTTAGGGTGAGGTCTGGTTCATCGATTTCGTCCATTATGTAGAGGATTTGTAGGGATGGGAGGGCGAGGAGTACCAGGACGATAGCAGGTAGGATTGTCCAGATCAGCTCTACTTCTTGGGCGTCTACAGCATTGGACGAGAGTTTTTCTGTTAGTATGTGGGCTAAAAGGTAGAGAACTAGGCTGCAGATAGCTAGGGCAACGATTAGGGCGTGGTCGTGGAATTCAACGAGTTCTTCTATGATGGGTGATGAGGCGTCTTGGAATCCTAGTTGGGAGTGGTTGGCCACATGAGATGTACAGGATTTTTACCTGTGATTTAGTCTTGACAAGGCTATGTAATTGGTTTACTAACGTCTCATAAGAAAGAAGCATGAGCGGTGAATGCAGTTGGCTTGAAACCAGCATGTGAGGGTTCGATTCCTTCCTTTCTTGTACTTGGACGAAGGCCGGTTCCTCGAAAGTATGGTATGGGGGAGGGCAGCCGTGGATTCATTCAACGTTTGTGGTAGTTAGTTCTGGTTGTAGGACTTTTCGTTTGGCCGAAAAGGCTTCTCAGATGATGAATATTAGTATGATTACGGCTACTATTGAGATTAGGGAGCCGATGGAGGAAATGGTGTTTCATAGTGTGTAGGCGTCGGGATAGTCCGAGTATCGTCGGGGTATTCCTGCTAGGCCTAGGAAGTGCTGGGGGAAGAACGTTAGGTTTACTCCTGTAAATATTACCCCGAAGTGGGCTTTTGCTCATGTTTGGTGTAGGGTAAACCCAGTGAGTAGTGGGAATCAGTGAGTAAATCCTGCTAGAATGGCAAAGACGGCGCCTATGGATAGGACGTAGTGGAAGTGGGCAACTACGTAGTACGTGTCGTGCAGGGCGATGTCTAGGGAAGAGTTTGCAAGAACGATTCCTGTTAATCCTCCGATGGTAAATAGGAAGATAAATCCTAGAGCTCATAGTATTGGGGGGGTCTCATTTGATTGTTCCTCCGTGCAGGGTGGCTAGTCAGCTAAATACTTTGATTCCGGTAGGGATGGCAATGATTATAGTGGCTGATGTAAAGTAGGCTCGGGTATCAACGTCTATTCCTACTGTAAACATGTGGTGAGCTCAGACGATGAATCCTAGGAAGCCGATGGTTAGTATGGCTCAGACTATTCCCATGTAGCCGAAGGGCTCCTTTTTGCCTGAGTAGTACGTGACTACGTGTGAGATGATTCCGAACCCCGGTAGGATCAGAATATAGACTTCTGGGTGTCCGAAGAATCAGAATAGGTGTTGGTACAGGATTGGGTCTCCTCTTCCAGCGGGGTCGAAGAATGTGGTGTTTAGGTTTCGATCAGTTAGTAATATTGTAATATTACATATTACAATATTAGAGAGTGCACTGGCAGCACTGGGGATGCACTGCAGTGAGTCCAGAGAGTGCACTGGCACCACTGGGGATGCACTGCAGTGAGTCCAGAGAGTGCACTGGCACCACTGGGGATGCAGTACAGTGAGTCCAGAGAGTGCACTGGCACCACTGGGGATACAGTGCAGTGAGTCCAGAGAGTGCACTGGCACCACTGGGGATGCAGTGCAGTGAGTCCAGAGAGTGCACTGGCACCACTGGGGATGCAGTGCAGTGAGTCCAGAAAGTGCACTGGCACCACTGGTGATGCAGTACAGTGAGTCCAGAGAGTGCACTGGCACCACTGGGGATGCGGTGCAGTGAGTCCAGAGAGTGCATTGGCACCAATGGGGATGCACTGCAGTGACTCCAGAGAGTGCACTGGCACCACTGGGGATGCAGTGCAGTGAGTCCAGAGACTTCACTGGCACCACTGGGAATGCAGAGAAGTGAGTCCAGAGAGTGCACTGGCACCACTGGTGATGCAGTGCAGTGAGTCCAGAGAGTGCACTGGCACCACTGGGGATGCAGTGCAGTGAGTCCAGAGAGTGCACTGGCACCACTGGGGATGCACTGCAGTGAGTCCAGAGAGTGCACTGGCACCACTGGGGATGCAGTGCAGTGAGTCCAGAGAGTGCACTGGCACCACTGGCGATGCAGTACAGTGAGTCCAGAGAGTGCACTGGCACCACTGGGGATGCACTGCAGTGAGTCCAGAGAGTGCACTGTCACCACAGGGGATGCACTACAGTGAGTCCAGAGATTGCACTGGCACCACTGGGGATACAGTGCAGTGAGTCCACAGAGTGCACTGGCAACACAGGGGCTTCAGTGCAGTGAGTCCAGAGAGTGCACTGGCAGCACTGGGGATGCACTGCAGTGAGTCCAGAGAGTGCACTGGCACCAGTGGGGATGCAGTACAGTGAGTCCACAGAGTGCACTGGACCAGTGGGGATTCAGTACAATGAGTCCAGAGAGTGCACTGGCACCACTGGGGATGCAGTGCAGTGAGTCCAGAGAGTGCACTGGCACCACTGGGGATGCAGTGCAGTGAGTCCAGAGAGTGCACTGGCACCACATGTGATGCAGTGCAGTAAGTCCAGAGAGTGCACTGGCACCACTGGGGATGCGTTGCAGTGAGTCCAGAGAGTGCACTGGCACCACTGGGGATGCAGTGCAGTGAGTCCAGAGAGTGCACTGGCACCACTGGTGATGCAGTACAGTGAGTCCAGAGAGTGCACTGGCACCACTGTGGATGCGGTGCAGTGAGTCCAGAGAGTGCATTGGCACCAATGGGGATGCACTGCAGTGACTCCAGAGAGTGCGCTGGCACCACTGGGGATGCAGTGCAGTGAGTCCAGAGACTTCACTGGCACCACTGGGAATGCAGAGAAGTGAGTCCAGAGAGTGCACTGGCACCACATGTGATGCAGTGCAGTAAGTCCAGAGAGTGCACTGGCACCACTGGGGATGCAGTGCAGTGAGTCCAGAGAGTGCACTGGCACCACTGGGGATGCAGTGCAGTGAGTCCAGAGAGTGCACTGGCACCACTGGTGATGCAGTACAGTGAGTCCAGAGAGTGCACTGGCACCACTGGGGATGCGGTGCAGTGAGTCCAGAGAGTGCATTGGCACCAATGGGGATGCACTGCAGTGACTCCAGAGAGTGCACTGGCACCACTGGTGATGCAGTGCAGTGAGTCCAGAGAGTGCACTGGCACCACCTGTGATGCAGTGCAGTGAGTCCAGAGAGTGCACTGGCACCACTGGGGCTGCAGTGCAGTGAGTCCAGAGAGTGCACTGGCACCACTGGCGATGCAGTACAGTGAGTCCAGAGAGTGCACTGGCACCACTGGGGATGCACTGCAGTGAGTCCAGAGAGTGCACTGTCACCACAGGGGATGCACTACAGTGAGTCCAGAGATTGCACTGGCACCACTAGGGATACAGTGCAGTGAGTCCAGAGAGTGCACTGGCAACACAGGGGCTTCAGTGCAGTGAGTCCAGAGAGTGCACTGGCACCACTGGGGATGCACTGCAGTGAGTCCACAGAGTGCACTGGCACCACTGGGGATGCAGTGCAGTGAGTCCAGAGAGTGCACTGGCACCACTGGGGATGCAGTGCAGTGAGTCCAGAGAGTGCACTGGCACCACTGGGGATGTAGTGCAGTGAGTCCAGAGAGTGCACTGGCACCACTGGGGATGGAGTGCCGCGACTCCAGAGAGTCACTGGCACCACTGGGGATGCGGTGCCGGAGGTCCAGAGAGTGCATTGGCACCACTGGGGATGCACTGCAGTGAGTCCAGAGAGTGCACTGGCACCACTGGGGATGCACTGCAGTGAGCCCAGAGAGTGCCCTGGCACCACTGGCGATGCGGTGCCGGGAGTCCAGAGAGTGCTTTGGCACCACTGGGGATGCACTGCAGTTACTGCAGAGAGTGCACAGGCAACACTGGGGATGCATGCAGTGAGTCCAGAGAGTGCACTGCCACCACTGGAGATGCAGCGCAGTGACTCCAGAGAGTGCAATGGCACCACTGGGGATGCGGTGCAGTGAGTCCAGAGAGTGCACTGGCTCCACTCAGGGTGCAGTGCGGTGAGTCCAGAGAATGCACTGGCACCACTGGGGATGCAGTGCAGTGAGTCCAGAGAGTGCACTGGCACCACTGGGGATGCACTGCAGTGAGTCCAGAGAGTGCACTGGCACCACTGGGGATGCCCTGCAGTGAGTCCAGAGAGTGCACTGGCACCAGTGGGGATGCAGTGCAGTGAGTCCAGAGAGTGCACTGGCACCACTGGGGATGCAGTGCAGTCAGCCCACTGAGTGTACTGGCACCTCTGTGGATGCACTGCAGTGAGTCCAGAGAGTGCACTGGCACCACTGGGAATGCAGTGCAGTGAGTCCAGAGAGTGCACTGGCACCACTGTGGATGCGGTGCCGGGAGTCCAGAGAGTGCACTGGCACCACTGGGATGCACTGCAGTTACTCCAGAGTGCACTGGCACCACTGGGGATGCAGTACAGTGAGTCCAGAGAGTGCACTGGCAGCACTGGGGATGCACTGCAGTGAGTCCAGAGAGTGCTCTGGCACCACTGGGGATGCAGTGCAGTGAGTCCAGAGAGTGCACTGGCACCACTGGGGATGCAGTGCAGTGAGTCCAGAGAGTGCACTGGCACCACTCAGGGTGCAGTGCGGTGAGTCCAGAGAGTGCACTAGCACCACTGGGGATGCAGTGCAGTGAGTCCAGAGAGTGCACTGGCACCACTGGGGATGCACTGCAGTGAGTCCAGAGAGTGCACTGGCACCACTGGGGATGCAGTGCAGTGAGTCCAGAGAGTGCACTGGCACCACTGGGGATGCAGTGCAGTAAGTCCGGAGAGTGCACTGGCACCACCGATGATGCAGTACAGTGAGTCCAGAGAGTGCACTGGCACCACTGGGGATGCAGTGCAGTGAGTCCAGAGAGTGCACTGGCACCACTGGGGATGCAGTGCAGTGAGTCCAGAGAGTGCACTGGTACCACTGGGGATGCAGTGCAGTGAGTCCAGAGAGTGCACGGGCACCACTGGGGATGCAGTGCAGTGATTCCAGAGAGTGCACTGGCAACACTGGGGATTCAGTGCAGTGAGTCCAGAGAGTGCACTGGCACCACTGGGGATGCAGTGCAGTGAGTCCAGAGATTGCACTGGCACCACGGGGGATGCACTTCAGTGAGTCCAGAGAGTGCACTGGCACCACTGGTGATGCACTGCAGTGAGTCCAGAGGATGCACTGGCACCACAGGTGATGCACAGCAGTGAGTCCAGAGAGTGCACTGGCACCACTGGGGATGCACTGCAGTGAGTCCAGGGAGTGCACTGGCACGAGAGGGAATGCACTGCAGTGAGTCCAGTGAGTGCACTGGAACAACTGGGGATGCACTGCAGTGAGTGCAGAGAGTGCACTGGCACCACTGGGGATGCAGTGCAGTGAGTCCAGAGAGTGCACTGGCACCACTGGGGATGCACTGCAGTGAGTCCAGAGAGTGCACTGGCACATGTGGGGATGCACTGCAGTGTCTGCAGAGAGTGCCCTGGCACCACTGGGGTTGCAGTGTAGTGAGTCCAGAGATAGCACTGGCACCACTGGGGATGCAGTGCAGTGAGTCCAGTGAGTGCACTGGCACCACTGGGGATGCAGTGCAGTGAGTCCAGAGAGAGCACTGGCACCACTGGGGATGCACTGCAGTGAGTCCAGAGAGTGCACTGGCACCACTGGGGATGCACTGCAGTGAGTCCAGAGAGTGCACTGACACATGTGGGGATGCACTGCAGTGAGTCCAGAGAGTGCACTGGCACCACTGGGGATGCAGTGACGCGAGTCCAGAGAGTGCACAGGCACAACTGCGGATGCACTGCAGTCATTCCAGAGAGTGCACTGGCACCACACGGGATGCGGTGCAGTGAGTCCAGAGAGTGCACTGGCACCACTGGGGATGCGGTACCGGGAGTCCAGAGAGTGCTTTGGCACAACTGGGGATGCACTGCAGTGAGTCCAGAGAGTGCACTGGCACCACTGGGGATGCCCTGCAGTGAGTCCAGAGAGTGCACTGGCACCACTAGGGATGCAGTACAGTAGGTCCACAGAGTGCACTGGCACCAGGGGGGATGCAGTGCAGTGAATCCAGTGAGTGCACTGGCACCACTGGGGATGCAGTGCAGTGAGTCCAGAGAGTGCACTGGCACCACTGGGGATGCAGTACAGTGAGTCCACAGAGTGCACTGGCACCACTGGAGATGCGGTCCAGTGAGTCCAGTGAATGCACTGGTAGCACTGGGGATGCAGTGCAGTGAGTCCAGAGAGTGCTCTGGCACCATTGGTGATGCAGTATAGTGAGTCCAAAGAGTGCACTGGTAGCACTGGGGATGCAGTGCAGTGAGTCCAGAGAGTGCACTGGCACCACTGGGGATGCACTTCAGTGAGTCCAGAGAGTGCACTGGCACCACTGGTGATGCAGTACAGTGAGTCCAGTGAGTGCACTGGCACCACTGGGGATGCACTGCAGTGAGTCCAGAGAGTGCACTGGCACCACTGGGGATGCAGTGCAGTGAGTCCAGAGACTTCACTGGCACCACTGGGAATGCAGTGCAGTGAGTCCAGAGAGTGCACTGGCACATCTGGGGATGCAGTGCAGTGAGTCCAGAGAGTGCACTGGCACCACTGGGGATGCAGTGCAGTGAGTCCAGAGTGTGCACTGGCACCACATGTGATGCAGTGCAGTAAGTCCAGAGAGTGCACTGGCACCACTGGGGATGCAGTGCAGTGAGTCCAGAGAGTGCACTGGCACCACTGGGGATGCAGTGCAGTGAGTCCAGAAAGTGCACTGGCACCACTGGTGATGCAGTACAGTGAGTCCAGAGAGTGCACTGGCACCACTGGGGATGCGGTGCAGTGAGTCCAGAGAGTGCATTGGAACCAATGGGGATGCACTGCAGTGACTCCAGAGAGTGCACTGGCACCACTGGGGATGCAGTGCAGTGAGTCCAGAGACTTCACTGGCACCACTGGGAATGCAGTGAAGTGAGTCCAGAGAGTGCACTGGCACCACTGGTGATGCAGTGCAGTGAGTCCAGAGAGTGCACTGGCACCACCTGTGATGCAGTGCAGTGAGTCCAGAGAGTGCACTGGCACCACTGGGGATGCAGTGCAGTGAGTCCAGAGAGTGCACTGGCACCACTGGGGATGCAGTGCAGTGAGTCCAGAGAGTGCACTGGCACCACTGGCGATGCAGTACAGTGAGTCCAGAGAGTGCACTGGCACCACTGGGGATGCACTGCAGTGAGTCCAGAGAGTGCACTGTCACCACAGGGGATGCACTACAGTGAGTCCAGAGATTGCACTGGCACCACTGGGGATACAGTGCAGTGAGTCCAGAGAGTGCACTGGCAACACAGGGGCTTCAGTGCAGTGAGTCCAGAGAGTGCACTGGCAGCACTGGAGATGCACTACAGTGAGTCCAGAGAGTGCACTGGCACCAGTGGGGATGCAGTACAGTGAGTCCACAGAGTGCACTGGACCAGTGGGGATGCAGTACAATGAGTCCAGAGAGTGCACTGGCACCACTGGGGATGCAGTGCAGTGAGTCCAGAGAGTGCACTGGCACCACTGGGGATGCAGTGCAGTGAGTCCAGAGAGTGCACTGGCACCACATGTGATGCAGTGCAGTAAGTCCAGAGAGTGCACTGGCACCACTGGGGATGCAGTGCAGTGAGTCCAGAGAGAGCACTGGCACCACTGGGGATGCAGTGCAGTGAGTCCAGAGAGTGCACTGGCACCACTGGTGATGCAGTGCAGTGAGTCCAGAGAGTGCACTGGCACCACTGGGGATGCAGTGCAGTGAGTCCAGAAAGTGCACTGGCACCACTGGTGATGCAGTACAGTGAGTCCAGAGAGTGCACTGGCACCACTGGGGATGCGGTGCAGTGAGTCCAGAGAGTGCATTGGAACCAATGGGGATGCACTGCAGTGACTCCAGAGAGTGCACTGGCACCACTGGGGATGCAGTGCAGTGAGTCCAGAGACTTCACTGGCACCACTGGGAATGCAGTGAAGTGAGTCCAGAGAGTGCACTGGCACCACTGGTGATGCAGTGCAGTGAGTCCAGAGAGTGCACTGGCACCACCTGTGATGCAGTGCAGTGAGTCCAGAGAGTGCACTGGCACCACTGGGGATGCAGTGCAGTGAGTCCAGAGAGTGCACTGGCACCACTGGGGATGCAGTGCAGTGAGTCCAGAGAGTGCACTGGCACCACTGGCGATGCAGTACAGTGAGTCCAGAGAGTGCACTGGCACCACTGGGGATGCACTGCAGTGAGTCCAGAGAGTGCACTGTCACCACAGGGGATGCACTACAGTGAGTCCAGAGATTGCACTGGCACCACTGGGGATACAGTGCAGTGAGTCCAGAGAGTGCACTGGCAACACAGGGGCTTCAGTGCAGTGAGTCCAGAGAGTGCACTGGCAGCACTGGAGATGCACTACAGTGAGTCCAGAGAGTGCACTGGCACCAGTGGGGATGCAGTACAGTGAGTCCACAGAGTGCACTGGACCAGTGGGGATGCAGTACAATGAGTCCAGAGAGTGCACTGGCACCACTGGGGATGCAGTGCAGTGAGTCCAGAGAGTGCACTGGCACCACTGGGGATGCAGTGCAGTGAGTCCAGAGAGTGCACTGGCACCACATGTGATGCAGTGCAGTAAGTCCAGAGAGTGCACTGGCACCACTGGGGATGCAGTGCAGTGAGTCCAGAGAGAGCACTGGCACCACTGGGGATGCAGTGCAGTGAGTCCAGAGAGTGCACTGGCACCACTGGTGATGCAGTACAGTGAGTCCAGAGAGTGCACTGGCACCACTGGGGATGCGGTGCAGTGAGTCCAGAGAGTGCATTGGCACCAATGGGGATGCACTGCAGTGACTCCAGAGAGTGCACTGGCACCACTGGGGATGCAGTGCAGTGAGTCCAGAGACTTCACTGGCACCACTGGGAATGCAGAGAAGTGAGTCCAGAGAGTGCACTGGCACCACTGGTGATGCAGTGCAGTGAGTCCAGAGAGTGCACTGGCACCACCTGTGATGCAGTGCAGTGAGTCCAGAGAGTGCACTGGCACCACTGGGGCTGCAGTGCAGTGAGTCCAGAGAGTGCACTGGCACCACTGGGGATGCAGTGCAGTGAGTCCAGAGAGTGCACTGGCACCACTGGCGATGCAGTACAGTGAGTCCAGAGAGTGCACTGGCACCACTGGGGATGCACTGCAGTGAGTCCAGAGAGTGCACTGTCACCACAGGGGATGCACTACAGTGAGTCCAGAGATTGCACTGGCACCACTAGGGATACAGTGCAGTGAGTCCAGAGAGTGCACTGGCAACACAGGGGCTTCAGTGCAGTGAGTCCAGAGAGTGCACTGGCAGCACTGGGGATGCACTGCAGTGAGTCCAGAGAGTGCACTGGCACCAGTGGGGATGCAGTACAGTGAGTCCACAGAGTGCACTGGACCAGTGGGGATGCAGTACAATGAGTCCAGAGAGTGCACTGGCACCACTGGGGATGCAGTGCAGTGAGTCCAGAGAGTGCACTGGCACCACTGGTGATGCACTGCAGTGAGTCCAGAGAGTGCACTGGCACCACTGGGGATGCAGTGCTGTGAGTCCAGAGAGTGCACTGGCACCACTGGGGATGCACTGCAGTGAGTCCAGAGAGTGCACTGGCACCACTGGGGATGCAGTGCAGTGAGTCCAGAGACTTCACTGGCACCACTGGTAATGCAGAGAAGTGAGTCCAGAGAATGCACTGGCACATCTGGGGATGCAGTGCAGTGAGTCCAGAGAGTGCACTGGCACCACTGGGGATGCAGTGCAGTGAGTCCAGAGAGTGCACTGGCACCACATGTGATGCAGTGCAGTAAGTCCAGAGAGTGCACTGGCACCACTGGGGATGCAGTGCAGTGAGTCCAGAGAGTGCACTGGCACTACTGGGGATGCAGTGCAGTGAGTCCAGAAAGTGCACTGGCACCACTGGTGATGCAGTACAGTGAGTCCAGAGAGTGCACTGGCACCACTGGGGATGCGGTGCAGTGAGTCCAGAGAGTGCACTGGCACCAATGGGGATGCACTGCAGTGACTCCAGAGAGTGCACTGGCACCACTGGGGATGCAGTGCAGTGAGTCCAGAGATTGCACTGGCACCACTGGGGATACAGTGCAGTGAGTCCAGCGAGTGCACTGGCAACACAGGGGCTTCAGTGCAGTGAGTCCAGAGAGTGCACTGGCAGCACTGGGGATGCACTGCAGTGAGTCCAGAGAGTGCACTGGCACCAGTGGGGATGCAGTACAGTGAGTCCACAGAGTGCACTGGACCAGTGGGGATGCAGTACAATGAGTCCAGAGAGTGCACTGGCACCACTGGGGATGCAATGCAGTGAGTCCAGAGAGTGCACTGGCACCACTGGGGATGCAGTGCATTGAGTCCAGAGAGTGCACTGGCACCACATGTGATGCAGTGCAGTAAGTCCAGAGAGTGCACTGGCACCACTGGGGATGCAGTGCAGTGAGTCCAGAGAGTGCACTGGCACCACTGGGGATGCAGTGCAGTGAGTCCAGAGAGTGCACTGGCACCACTGGTGATGCAGTACAGTGAGTCCAGAGAGTGCACTGGCACCACTGGGGATGCGGTGCAGTGAGTCCAGAGAGTGCATTGGCACCAATGGGGATGCACTGCAGTGACTCCAGAGAGTGCACTGGCACCACTGGGGATGCAGTGCAGTGAGTCCAGAGACTTCACTGGATCCACTGGGAATGCAGAGAAGTGTGTCCAGAGAGTGCACTGGCACCACTGGTGATGCAGTGCAGTGAGTCCAGAGAGTGCACTGGCACCACCTGTGATGCAGTGCAGTGAGTCCAGAGAGTGCACTGGCACCACTGTGGCTGCAGTGCAGTGAGTCCAGAGAGTGCACTGGCACCACTGGGGATGCAGTGCAGTGAGTCCAGAGAGTGCACTGGCACCACTGGCGATGCAGTACAGTGAGTCCAGAGAGTGCACTGGCACCACTGGGGATGCACTGCAGTGAGTCCAGAGAGTGCACTGTCACCACAGGGGATGCACTACAGTGAGTCCAGAGATTGCACTGGCACCACTAGGGATACAGTGCAGTGAGTCCAGAGAGTGCACTGGCAACACAGGGGCTTCAGTGCAGTGAGTCCAGAGAGTGCACTGGCACCACTGGGGATGCCCTGCAGTGAGTCCAGAGAGTGCACTGGCACCACTGGGGATGCAGTGCACTGAGTCCAGAGAGTGCACTGGCACCACTGGGGATGCAGTGCAGTAAATCCTGTTAGTACACTGGCACCACTGGGGATGCAGTGCAGTGAGTCCAGAGAGCTCACTGGCACCACTGGGGATGCACTGCAGTGAGTCCAGAGAGTGCACTGGCACCAGTGGAGATGCAGTACAGTGAGTCCAGTGAATGCACTGGAACCACTGGGGATGCAGTGCAGTGAGTCCAGAGAGTGCACTGGCAGCACTGGTGATGCAGTACTGTAAGTCCAGTGAGTGCACTGGCACCACTGGGGATGCAGTGCAGTGAGTCCAGAGAGTGCACTGGCACCACTGGGGATGCAGTGCAGTAAGTCCAGAGAGTGCACTGGCACCAACGATGATGCAGTACAGTGAGTGCACTGGCACCACTGGGGATGTAGTGCAGTGACTCGAGAGAGTGCACTGGCACCACTGGGGATGCAGTGCAGTGAGTCCAGAGAGTACACCGGCACCACTGGTGATGCAGTGCAGTGAGTCCAGAGAGTGCACTGGCACCACTGGGGATGCACTTCAGTGAGTCCAGAGAGTGCACTGGCACCACTGGGGATGCACTTCAGTGAGTCCAGTGAGTGCACTGGCACCACTGGGGATGTAGTGCAGTGACTCGAGAGAGTGCACTGTCACCACTGGGGATGCAGTGCAGTTAGTCCAGAGAGTGCACTGGCACCACTGGTGATGCAGTGCAGTGAGTCCAGAGAGTGCACTGGCACCACTGGGGATGCAGTGCTGTGAGTCCAGAGAGTGCACTGGCACCACTGGAGATGCACTGCAGTGAGTCCAGAGAGTGCACTGGCACCACTGGGGATGCAGTGCAGTGAGTCCAGAGACTTCACTGGCACCACTGGGAATGCAGAGAAGTGAGTCCAGAGAGTGCACTGGCACATCTGGGGATGCAGTGCAGTGAGTCCAGAGAGTGCACTGGCACCACTGGGGATGCAGTGCAGTGAGTCCAGAGAGTGCACTGGCACCACATGTGATGCAGTGCAGTGAGTCCAGAGAGTGCACTGGCACCACTGGTGATGCAGTACAGTGAGTCCAGAGAGTGCACTGGCACCACTGGGGATGCAGTGCAGTGAGTCCAGAGAGTGCACTGGCACCACTGGTGATGCAGTACCGTGAGTCCAGAGAGTACACTGGCACCACTGGGGATGCAGTGCAGTGAGTCCAGAGAGTGCACTGGCACCACTGGGAATGCAGAGAAGTGAGTCCAGAGAGTGCACTGGCACCACTGGGGATGCAGTGCAGTGAGTCCAGAGAGTGCACTGGCAGCACTGGGGATGCACTGCAGTGAGTCCAGAGAGTGCACTGGCACCAGTGGGGATGCAGTACAGTGAGTCCACAGAGTGCACTGGACCAGTGGGGATGCAGTACAATGAGTCCAGAGAGTGCACTGGCACCACTGGGGATGCAGTGCAGTGAGTCCAGAGAGTGCACTGGCACCACCGGGGATGCACTTCAGTGACTCCAGAGAGTGCACTGGCACCACTGGGGATGCAGTGCAGTGAGTCCAAAGACTTCACTGGCACCACTGGGGATGCAGTGCCGTGAGTCCAGAGAGTGCACTGGCACCACTGGGGATGCAGTGAAGTGAGTGCAGAGAGTGCACTGGCACCACTGGGGATGCAGTGCAGTGAGTCCACAGAGTGCACTGGCACCACTGGGGATGTCCTGCAGTGAGTCCAGAGCGTGCACTGGCACCACTGGGGATGCAGTGCAGTGAGTCCAGAGAGTGCACTGGCACCACTGGGGATGCAGTGCAGTGAATCCTGTTAGTACACTGGCACCACTGGGGATGCAGTGCAGTGAGTCCAGAGAGCTCACTGGCACCACTGGGGATGCACTGCAGTGAGTCCAGAGAGTGCACTGGCACCAGTGGAGATGCAGTACAGTGAGTCCAGTGAATGCACTGGAACCACTGGGGATGCAGTGCAGTGAGTCCAGAGAGTGCACTGGCAGCACTGGTGATGCACTACTGTAAGTCCAGTGAGTGCACTGGCTCCACTGGGCCTGCAGTGCAGTGAGTCCAGAGAGTGCACTGGCACCACTGGGGATGCAGTGCAGTAAGTCCAGAGAGTGCACTGGCACCAACGATGATGCAGTACAGTGAGTGCACTGGCACCACTGGGGATGTAGTGCAGTGACTCGAGAGAGTGCACAGGCACCACTGGGGATGCAGTGCAGTGAGTCCAGAGAGTACACCGGCACCACTGGGGATGCAGTGCAGTGAGTCCAGAGAGTGCACTGGCACCACTGTGGATGCAGTGCAGTGAGTCCCGAGAGTGCACTGGCACCACAGGGGATGCACTGCAGTGAGTCCAGAGAGTGCACTGGCACCACTGGGGATGCACTGCAGTGAGTCCAGAGAGTGCACTGGCACTACTGGGGATGCAGTGCAGTGAGTCCAGAGAGTGCACTGGCACCACTGGGGATGCAGTGCAGTGAGTCCAGAGAGTTCACTGGCACCACTGGCGATGCACTGCAGTGAGTCCAGAGAGTGCACTGGCACCACTGGGGATGCAGTACAGTGAGTCCAGAGAGTGCACTGGCACCACTGGTGATGCACTGCAGTGAGTCCAGAGATTGCACTGGCACCACTGGGGTGCAGTACAGTGAGTCCAGAGAGTGCACTGGCACCACTGGGGATGCACTACAGTGAGTCCAGAGATTGCACTGGCACCACTGGGGATGCAGTGCAGTGAGTCCAGAGACTGCACTGGCACCACTGGGGATGCAGTGCAGTGAGTCCAGAGAGTGCACTGGCACCACTGGGGCTTCAGTGCAGTGAGTCCAGAGAGTGCACTGGCACCACTGGGGATGCAGTGCAGTGAGTCCAGAGAGTGCACTGGCACCACTGGGGATGCAGTGCAGTGAGTCCAGAGAGTGCACTGGCACCACTGGGGCTTCAGTGCAGTGAGTCCAGAGAGTGCACTGTCACCACAGGGGATGCACTACAGTGAGTCCAGAGATTGCACTGGCACCACTAGGGATACAGTGCAGTGAGTCCAGAGAGTGCACTGGCAACACAGGGGCTTCAGTGCAGTGAGTCCAGAGAGTGCACTGGCAGCACTGGGGATGCACTGCAGTGAGTCCAGAGAGTGCACTGGCACCAGTGGGGATGCAGTACAGTGAGTCCACAGAGTGCACTGGACCAGTGGGGATGCAGTACAATGAGTCCAGAGAGTGCACTGGCACCACTGGGGATGCAGTGCAGTGAGTCCAGAGAGTGCACTGGCACCACTGGTGATGCACTGCAGTGAGTCCAGAGAGTGCACTGGCACCACTGGGGATGCAGTGCTGTGAGTCCAGAGAGTGCACTGGCACCACTGGGGATGCACTGCAGTGAGTCCAGAGAGTGCACTGGCACCACTGGGGATGCAGTGCAGTGAGTCCAGAGACTTCACTGGCACCACTGGTAATGCAGAGAAGTGAGTCCAGAGAATGCACTGGCACATCTGGGGATGCAGTGCAGTGAGTCCAGAGAGTGCACTGGCACCACTGGGGATGCAGTGCAGTGAGTCCAGAGAGTGCACTGGCACCACATGTGATGCAGTGCAGTAAGTCCAGAGAGTGCACTGGCACCACTGGGGATGCAGTGCAGTGAGTCCAGAGAGTGCACTGGCACTACTGGGGATGCAGTGCAGTGAGTCCAGAAAGTGCACTGGCACCACTGGTGATGCAGTACAGTGAGTCCAGAGAGTGCACTGGCACCACCGGGGATGCGGTACAGTGAGTCCAGAGAGTGCACTGGCACCAATGGGGATGCACTGCAGTGACTCCAGAGAGTGCACTGGCACCACTGGGGATGCAGTGCAGTGAGTCCAGAGACTTCACTGGCACCACTGGGAATGCAGAGAAGTGAGTCCAGAGAGTGCACTGGCACCACTGGTGATGCAGTGCAGTGAGTCCAGAGAGTGCACTGGCACCACCTGTGATGCAGTGCAGTGAGTCCAGAGAGTGCACTGGCACCACTGGGGATGCAGTGCAGTGAGTCCAGAGAGTGCACTGGCACCACTGGGGATGCAGTGCAGTGAGTCCAGAGAGTGCATAGGCACCACTGGCGATGCAGTACAGTGAGTCCAGAGAGTGCACTGGCACCACTGGGGATGCACTGCAGTGAGTCCAGAGAGTGCACTGTCACCACAGGGGATGCACTACAGTGAGTCCAGAGATTGCACTGGCACCACTGGGGATACAGTGCAGTGAGTCCAGAGAGTGCACTGGCAACACAGGGGCTTCAGTGCAGTGAGTCCAGAGAGTGCACTGGCAGCACTGGGGATGCACTGCAGTGAGTCCAGAGAGTGCACTGGCACCAGTGGGGATGCAGTACAGTGAGTCCACAGAGTGCACTGGACCAGTGGGGATGCAGTACAATGAGTCCAGAGAGTGCACTGGCACCACTGGGGGTGCAGTACAGTGAGTCCAGAGAGTGCACTGGCACCACTGGGGATGCAGTGCAGTGAGTCCAGAGAGTGCACTGGCACCACATGTGATGCAGTGCAGTAAGTCCAGAGAGTGCACTGGCACCACTGGGGATGCAGTGCAGTGAGTCCAGAGAGTGCACTGGCACCACTGGGGATGCAGTGCAGTGAGTCCAGAGAGTGCACTGGCACCACTGGTGATGCAGTACAGTGAGTCCAGAGAGTGCACTGGCACCACTGGGGATGCGGTGCAGTGAGTCCAGAGAGTGCATTGGCACCAATGGGGATGCACTGCAGTGACTCCAGAGAGTGCACTGGCACCACTGGGGATGCAGTGCAGTGAGTCCAGAGACTTCACTGGATCCACTGGGAATGCAGAGAAGTGTGTCCAGAGAGTGCACTGGCACCACTGGTGATGCAGTGCAGTGAGTCCAGAGAGTGCACTGGCACCACCTGTGATGCAGTGCAGTTAGTCCAGAGAGTGCACTGGCACCACTGTGGCTGCAGTGCAGTGAGTCCAGAGAGTGCACTGGCACCACTGGGGATGCAGTGCAGTGAGTCCAGAGAGTGCACTGGCACCACTGGCGATGCAGTACAGTGAGTCCAGAGAGTGCACTGGCACCACTGGGGATGCACTGCAGTGAGTCCAGAGAGTGCACTGTCACCACAGGGGATGCACTACAGTGAGTCCAGAGATTGCACTGGCACCACTAGGGATACAGTGCAGTGAGTCCAGAGAGTGCACTGGCAACACAGGGGCTTCAGTGCAGTGAGTCCAGAGAGTGCACTGGCACCACTGGGGATGCCCTGCAGTGAGTCCAGAGAGTGCACTGGGACCACTGGGGATGCAGTGCACTGAGTCCAGAGAGTGCACTGGCACCACTGGGGATGCAGTGCAGTAAATCCTGTTAGTACACTGGCACCACTGGGGATGCAGTGCAGTGAGTCCAGAGAGCTCACTGGCACCACTGGGGATGCACTGCAGTGAGTCCAGAGAGTGCACTGGCACCAGTGGAGATGCAGTACAGTGAGTCCAGTGAATGCACTGGAACCACTGGGGATGCACTGCAGTGAGTCCAGAGAGTGCACTGGCAGCACTGGTGATGCAGTACTGTAAGTCCAGTGAGTGCACTGGCACCACTGGGGATGCAGTGCAGTGAGTCCAGAGAGTGCACTGGCACCACTGGGGATGCAGTGCAGTAAGTCCAGAGAGTGCACTGGCACCAACGATGATGCAGTACAGTGAGTGCACTGGCACCACTGGGGATGTAGTGCAGTGACTCGAGAGAGTGCACTGGCACCACTGGGGATGCAGTGCAGTGAGTCCAGAGAGTACACCGGCACCACTGGTGATGCAGTGCAGTGAGTCCAGAGAGTGCACTGGCACCACTGGGGATGCACTTCAGTGAGTCCAGAGAGTGCACTGGCACCACTGGGGATGCACTTCAGTGAGTCCAGTGAGTGCACTGGCACCACTGGGGATGTAGTGCAGTGACTCGAGAGAGTGCACTTGCACCACTGGTGATGCAGTGCAGTTAGTCCAGAGAGTGCACTGGCACCACTGGGGATGCACTGCAGTGAGTCCAGAGAGTGCACTGGCACCACTGGGGATGCAGTGCTGTGAGTCCAGAGAGTGCACTGGCACCACTGGTGATGCAGTGCAGTGAGTCCAGAGAGTGCACTGGCACCACTGGGGATGCACTTCAGTGAGTCCAGAGAGTGCACTGGCACCACTGGGGATGCACTTCAGTGAGTCCAGTGAGTGCACTGGCACCACTGGGGATGTAGTGCAGTGACTCGAGAGAGTGCACTTGCACCACTGGGGATGCAGTGCAGTTAGTCCAGAGAGTGCACTGGCACCACTGGGGATGCACTGCAGTGAGTCCAGAGAGTGCACTGGCACCACTGGGGATGCAGTGCAGTGAGTCCAGAGAGTGCACTGGCACCACATGTGATGCAGTGCAGTGAGTCCAGAGAGTGCACTGGCACCACTGGGGATGCAGTACAGTGAGTCCAGAGAGTGCACTGGCACCACTGGGGATGCAGTGCAGTGAGTCCAGAGAGTGCACTGGCACCACTGGTGATGCAGTACCGTGAGTCCAGAGAGTACACTGGCACCACTGGGGATGCAGTGCAGTGAGTCCAGAGAGTGCACTGGCACCACTGGGAATGCAGAGAAGTGAGTCCAGAGAGTGCACTGGCACCACTGGGGATGCAGTGCAGTGAGTCCAGAGAGTGCACTGGCAACACTGGGGATGCACTGCAGTGAGTCCAGAGAGTGCACTGGCACCAGTGGGGATGCAGTACAGTGAGTCCACAGAGTGCACTGGACCAGTGGGGATGCAGTACAATGAGTCCAGAGAGTGCACTGGCACCACTGGGGATGCAGTGCAGTGAGTCCAGAGAGTGCACTGGCACCACCGGGGATGCACTTCAGTGACTCCAGAGAGTGCACTGGCACCACTGGGGATGCAGTGCAGTGAGTCCAAAGACTTCACTGGCACCACTGGGGATGCAGTGCCGTGAGTCCAGAGAGTGCACTGGCACCACTGGGGATGCAGTGAAGTGAGTGCAGAGAGTGCACTGGCACCACTGGGGATGCAGTGCAGTGAGTCCACAGAGTGCACTGGCACCACTGGGGATGTCCTGCAGTGAGTCCAGAGCGTGCACTGGCACCACTGGGGATGCAGTGCAGTGAGTCCAGAGAGTGCACTGGCACCACTGGGGATGCAGTGCAGTGAATCCTGTTAGTACACTGGCACCACTGGGGATGCAGTGCAGTGAGTCCAGAGAGCTCACTGGCACCACTGGGGATGCACTGCAGTGAGTCCAGAGAGTGCACTGGCACCAGTGGAGATGCAGTACAGTGAGTCCAGTGAATGCACTGGAACCACTGGGGATGCAGTGCAGTGAGTCCAGAGAGTGCACTGGCAGCACTGGTGATGCAGTACTGTAAGTCCAGTGAGTGCACTGGCTCCACTGGGCCTGCAGTGCAGTGAGTCCAGAGAGTGCACTGGCACCACTGGGGATGCAGTGCAGTAAGTCCAGAGAGTGCACTGGCACCAACGATGATGCAGTACAGTGAGTGCACTGGCACCACTGGGGATGTAGTGCAGTGACTCGAGAGAGTGCACTGGCACCACTGGGGATGCAGTGCAGTGAGTCCAGAGAGTACACCGGCACCACTGGGGATGCAGTGCAGTGAGTCCAGAGAGTGCACTGGCACCACTGTGGATGCAGTGCAGTGAGTCCCGAGAGTGCACTGGCACCACAGGGGATGCACTGCAGTGAGTCCAGAGAGTGCACTGGCACCACTGGGGATGCACTGCAGTGAGTCCAGAGAGTGCACTGGCACTACTGGGGATGCAGTGCAGTGAGTCCAGAGAGTGCACTGGCACCACTGGGGATGCAGTGCAGTGAGTCCAGAGAGTTCACTGGCACCACTGGCGATGCACTGCAGTGAGTCCAGAGAGTGCACTGGCACCACTGGGGATGCAGTACAGTGAGTCCAGAGAGTGCACTGGCACCACTGGTGATGCACTGCAGTGAGTCCAGAGATTGCACTGGCACCACTGGGGTGCAGTACAGTGAGTCCAGAGAGTGCACTGGCACCACTGGGGATGCACTACAGTGAGTCCAGAGATTGCACTGGCACCACTGGGGATGCAGTGCAGTGAGTCCAGAGAGTGCACTGGCACCACTGGGGATGCAGTGCAGTGAGTCCAGAGAGTGCACTGGCACCACTGGGGCTTCAGTGCAGTGAGTCCAGAGAGTGCACTGGCACCACTGGGGATGCAGTGCAGTGAGTCCAGAGAGTGCACTGGACCAGTGGGGATGCAGTACAGTGAGTCCAGAGAGTGCACTGGCACCACTGGGGATGCAGTGCAGTGAATCCAGAGAGTACACTGGCACCATTGGGGATGCATTTCAGTGACTCCAGAGAGTGCACTGGCACCACTGGGGATGCACCTCAGTGAGTCCAGAGAGTGCACTGGCACCACTGGGGATGCACTGCAGTGAGTCCAGAGAGTGCACTGGCGCCACTGGAGATGCAGTGCAGTGTGTCCAGAGAGTGCACTGGCACCACTGGGGATGCAGTGCAGTGAGTCCAGAGAGTGCACTGGACCACTGGGGATGCAGTACAGTGAGTCCAGAGAGTGCACTGGCACCACTGGGGATGCAGTGCAGTGAGTCCAGAGAGTGCACTGGCACCACTGGGGATGCAGTCCAGTGAGTCCACAGAGTGCACTGGCACCACTGGGGATGCAGTGCAGTGAGTCCAGAGACTTCACTGGCACCACTGGGGATGCAGTGCAGTGAGTCCACAGAGTGCACTGGCACCACTGGGGATGCAGTGCAGTGAGTCCAGAGAGTGCACTGGCACCACTGGGGATGCACTTCAGTGAGTCCAGAGAGTGCACTGGCACCACTGGGGATGCATTGCAGTGAGTCCAGAGAGTGCACTGGCACCACTGGGGATGCAGTACAGTGAGTCCAGAGAGTGCACTGGCACCACTGGGGATGCAGTGCAGTGAGTCCAGAGAGTGCACTGGCACCACTGGGGATGCAGTACAGTGAGTCCAGTGAGTTCACTGGCACCACTGGCGATGCACTGCAGTGAGTCCAGAGAGTGCACTGGCACCACTGGGGATGCAGTGCAGTGAGTCCAGAGAGTGCACTGGCACCACAGGTGATGCACTGCAGTGAGTCCAGAGATTGCACTGGCACCACTGGTGATGCACTGCAGTGAGTCCAGAGATTGCACTGGCACCACTGGGGATGCAGTACAGTGAGTCCAGAGATGCACTGGCACCACTGGGGATGCACTGCAGTGAGTCCAGAGAGTGCACTGGCACCACTGGGGATGCAGTACAGTGAGTCCAGAGAGTGCACTGGCACCACTGGGGATGCACTACAGTGAGTCCAGAGATTGCACTGGCACCACTGGGGATACAGTGCAGTGAGTCCAGAGAGTGCACTGGCACCACTGGGGATGCAGTGCAGTGAGTCCAGAGATTGCACTGGCACCACTGGGGATGCAGTGCAGTGAGTCCACAGAGTGCACTGGCACCACTGGGGATGCAGTGCAGTGAGTCCAGAGAGTGCACTGGCACCACTGGGGATGCACTTCAGTGAGTCCAGAGAGTGCACTGGCACCACTGGGGATGCATTGCAGTGAGTCCAGAGAGTGCACTGGCACCACTGGGGATGCAGTGCAGTGAGTCCAGAGAGTGCACTGGCACCACTGGGGATGCAGTACAGTGAGTCCAGTGAGTTCACTGGCACCACTGGCGATGCACTGCAGTGAGTCCAGAGAGTGCACTGGCACCACTGGGGATGCAGTGCAGTGAGTCCAGAGAGTGCACTGGCACCACAGGTGATGCACTGCAGTGAGTCCAGAGATTGCACTGGCACCACTGGTGATGCACTGCAGTGAGTCCAGAGATTGCACTGGCACCACTGGGGATGCAGTACAGTGAGTCCAGAGATGCACTGGCACCACTGGGGATGCACTGCAGTGAGTCCAGAGAGTGCACTGGCACCACTGGGGATGCTGTACAGTGAGTCCAGAGAGTGCACTGGTACCACTGGGCATGCACTGCAGTGAGTCCAGAGAGTGCACTGGCACCACTGGGGATGCACTACAGTGAGTCCAGAGATTGCACTGGCACCACTGGGGATACAGTGCAGTGAGTCCAGAGAGTGCACTGGCACCACTGGGGATGCACTGCAGTGAGTCCAGAGAGTGCACTGGCACCACTGGGGATGCAGTGCAGTGAGTCCAGAGAGTGCACTGGCACCACTGGGGATACAGTGCAGTGAGTCCAGAGAGTGCACTGGCACCACTGGGGATGCAGTGCAGTGAGTCCAGAGAGTGCACTGGCACCACTGTGGATGCAGTGCAGTGAGTGCAGAGAGTGCACTGGCACCACTGGGGATGCAGTGCAGTGAGTCCAGAGAGTGCTCTGGCACCACTGGGGATGCAGTCCAGTGAGTCCAGTGAATGCACTGGCACCACTGGGGATGCTGTGCAGTGAGTGCAGAGAGTGCACTGGCACCACCTGTGAAGCAGTACAGTGTGTCCAGTGAGTGCACTGGCACCACTGGGGATGCAGTGCAGTCAGTCCAGTGAGTAAACTGGCACCACTGGGGATGCAGTGCAGTGAGTGCAGAGAGTGCACTGGCACCACTGGGGATGCAGTGCAGTGAGTCCAGAGAGTGCACTGGCACATCTGGGGATGCACTCCAGTGAGTCCAGTGAGTGCACTGGCACCACTGGGGATGCAGTGCAGTCAGTCCAGTGAGTGCACTGGCACCACTGGGGGTGCAGTACAGTGAATCCAGAGAGTGCACTGGCACCACTGGGGATGCCCTGCAGTGAGTCCAGAGAGTGCACTGGCACCACTGGGGATGCCCTGCAGTGAGTCCAGAGAGTGCACTGGCACCACTGGGGATGCAGTGCAGTGAGTCCAGAGAGTGCACTGGCACCACTGGGGATGCAGTGCTGTGACTCCAGAGAGTGCACTGGCACCACTGGGGATGCAGTGCAGTGAGTCCAGAGAGTGCACTGGCACCACTGGGGATGCAGTGCAGTGAGTCCAGACAGTGCACTGGCAGCACTGGGGATGCACTGCAGTGAGTCCAGAGAGTGCACTGTCACCAGTGGGGATGCAGTACAGTGAGTCCACAGAGTGCACTGGACCAGTGGGGATGCAGTACAATGAGTCCAGAGAGTGCACTGGCACCACTGGGGATGCAGTGCAATGAGTCCAGAGAGTGCACTGGCACCACTGGGGATGCACTTCAGTGACTCCAGAGAGTGCACTGGCACCACTGGGGATGCAGTGCAGTGGGTCCAAAGACTTCACTGGCACCACTGGGGATGCAGTGCCGTGAGTCCAGAGAGTGCACTGGCAGCACTGGGGATGCAGTGAAGTGAGTGCAGAGAGTGCACTGGCACCACTGGGGATGCAGTGCAGTGAGTCCACAGAGTGCACTGGCACCACTGGGGATGCCCTGCAGTGAGTCCAGAGAGTGCACTGGCACCACTGGGGATGCAGTGCAGTGAGTCCAGAGAGTGCACTGGCACCACTGGGGATGCAGTGCAGTGAATCCTGTTAGTACACTGGCACCACTGGGGATGCAGTGCAGTGAGTCCAGAGAGCTCACTGGCACCACTGGGGATGCACTGCAGTGAGTCCAGAGAGTGCACTGGCACCAGTGGAGATGCAGTACAGTGAGTCCAGTGAATGCACTGGAACCACTGGGGATGCAGTGCAGTGAGTCCAGAGAGTGCACTGGCACCACTGGGGATGCAGTACTGTAAGTCCAGTGAGTGCACTGGCTCCACTGGGCCTGCAGTGCAGTGAGTCCAGAGAGTGCACTGGCACCACTGGGGATGCAGTGCAGTAAGTCCAGAGAGTGCACTGGCACCAACGATGATGCAGTACAGTGAGTGCACTGGCACCACTGGGGATGTAGTGCAGTGACTCGAGAGAGTGCACTGGCACCACTGGGGATGCAGTGCAGTGAGTCCAGAGAGTACACCGGCACCACTGGGGATGCAGTGCAGTGAGTCCAGAGAGTGCACTGGCACCACTGTGGATGCAGTGCAGTGAGTCCCGAGAGTGCACTGGCACCACTGGGGATGCACTGCAGTGAGTCCAGAGAGTGCACTGGCACCACTGGGGATGCACTGCAGTGAGTCCAGAGAGTGCACTGGCACTACTGGGGATGCAGTGCAGTGAGTCCAGAGAGTGCACTGGCACCACTGGGGATGCAGTGCAGTGAGTCCAGAGAGTTCACTGGCACCACTGACGATGCACTGCAGTGAGTCCAGAGAGTGCACTGGCACCACTGGGGATGCAGTACAGTGAGTCCAGAGAGTGCACTGGCACCACTGGGGATGCACTGCAGTGAGTCCAGAGAGTGCACTGGCACCACTGGGGATGCAGTACAGTGAGTCCAGAGAGTGCACTGGCACCACTGGGGATGCACTACAGTGAGTCCAGAGATTGCACTGGCACCACTGGGGATGCAGTGCAGTGAGTCCAGAGAGTGCACTGGCACCACTGGGGATGCAGTGCAGTGAGTCCAGAGAGTGCACTGGCACCACTGGGGCTTCAGTGCAGTGAGTCCAGAGAGTGCACTGGCACCACTGGGGATGCAGTGCAGTGAGTCCAGAGAGTGCACTGGACCAGTGGGGATGCAGTACAGTGAGTCCAGAGAGTGCACTGGCACCACTGGGGATGCAGTGCAGTGAATCCAGAGAGTGCACTGGCACCATTGGGGATGCATTTCAGTGACTCCAGAGAGTGCACTGGCACCACTGGGGATGCACCTCAGTGAGTCCAGAGAGTGCACTGGTTCCACTGGGGATGCACTGCAGTGAGTCCAGAGAGTGCACTGGCGCCACTGGAGATGCAGTGCAGTGTGTCCAGAGAGTGCACTGGCACCACTGGGGATGCAGTGCAGTGAGTCCAGAGAGTGCACTGGACCAGTGGGGATGCAGTACAGTGAGTCCAGAGAGTGCACTGGCACCACTGGGGATGCACTGCAGTGAGTCCAGAGAGTGCGCTGGCACGACTGGGGATGCAGTACAGTGAGTCCACAGAGTGCACTGGCACCACTGGGGATGCAGTGCAGTGAGTCCAGAGACTTCACTGGCACCACTGGGGATGCAGTGCAGTGAGTCCACAGAGTGCACTGGCACCACTGGGGATGCAGTGCAGTGAGTCCAGAGAGTGCACTGGCACCACTGGGGATGCACTTCAGTGAGTCCAGAGAGTGCACTGGCACCACTGGGGATGCATTGCAGTGAGTCCAGAGAGTGCACTGGCACCACTGGGGATGCAGTACAGTGAGTCCAGAGAGTGCACTGGCACCACTGGGGATGCAGTGCAGTGAGTCCAGAGAGTGCACTGGCACCACTGGGGATGCAGTACAGTGAGTCCAGTGAGTTCACTGGCACCACTGGGGATGCAGTGCAGTGAGTCCAGAGAGTGCACTGGCACCACTGGGGATGCAGTGCAGTGAGTCCAGAGAGTGCACTGGCACCACTGGGGATGCACTGCAGTGAGTCCAGAGATTGCACTGGCACCACTGGTGATGCACTGCAGTGAGTCCAGAGATTGCACTGGCACCACTGGGGATGCAGTACAGTGAGTCCAGAGAGTGCACTGGCACCACTGGGGATGCACTGCAGTGAGTCCAGAGAGTGCACTGGCACCACTGGGGATGCAGTGCAGTGAGTCCAGAGAGTGCACTGGCACCACTGGGGATGTACTGCAGTGAGTCCAGAGATTGCACTGGCACCACTGGGGATGCAGTGCAGTGAGTCCACAGAGTGCACTGGCACCACTGGGGATGCAGTACAGTGAGTCCAGAGAGTGCACTGGCACCACTGGGGATGCAGTGCAGTGAGTCCAGAGATTGCACTGGAACCACTGGGGATGCAGTGCAGTGAGTCCAGAGAGTGCACTGGCACCACTGGGGATGCACTGCAGTGAGTCCAGAGAGTGCACTGGCACCACTGGAGATGCAGTACAGTGAGTCCAGTGAATGCACTGGAACCACTGGGGATGCAGTGCAGTGAGTCCAGAGAGTGCACTGGCACCACTGGTGATGCAGTACAGTGAGTCCAGTGAGTGCACTGGCACCACTGGGGATGCAGTGCAGTGAGTCCAGAGAGTGCACTGGCACCACTGATGATGCAGTACAGTGAGTCCAGTGAGTGCACTGGCACCACTGGGGATGCACTGCAGTGAGCCCAGAGAGTGCACTGGCACCACTGGGGATGCAGTGCAGTGACTCCAGAGAGTGCACTGGCACCACTGGGGATGCACTGCAGTGACTCTAGAGAGTGCACTGGCACCACTGGAGATGCAGTGCAGTGAGTCCAGTGAATGCACTGGAACCACTGGGGATGCAGTGCAGTGAGTCCAGAGAGTGCACTGGCACCACTGGGGATGCACTGCAGTGAGTCCAGAGAGTGCACTGGCACCACTGGGGATGCAGTGCAGTTAGTCCAGAGAGTGCACTGGCACCACTGATGATGCAGTACAGTGAGTCCAGAGAGTGCACTGGCACCACCTGTGATGCAGTACAGTGAGTCCAATGAGCGCACTGGCACCACTGGGGATGCAGTGCTGTGACTCCGGAGAGCGCACTGGCTCCACTGGGTATGCAGTGCAGTCAGTCCAGTGAGTGCACTGGCACCACTGGGGATGCCCTGCAGTGAGTCCAGAGAGTGCACTGGCACCACTGGGGATGCACTACAGTGAGTCCAGGGATTGCACTGGCACCACTGGGGATGCAGTGCAGTGAGTCCAGAGAGTGCACTGGCACCACTGGGGATGCAGTGCAGTGAGTCCAGAGAGTGTACTGGCACCACTGGGGATGCAGTGCAGTGAGTCCAGAGAGTGCAGTGGCACCACTGGGGATGCAGTGCAGTGAGTCCAGACAGTGCACTGGCACCACTGGGGATGCAGTGCAGTGTGTCCAGAGAGTGCACTGGCACCACTGGGGATGCAGCGCAGTGACTCCAGAGAGTGCACTAGCACCACTGGGGATGCAGTGCAGTGAATCCAGTGAGTGCACTGGCACCACTGGGGATGCAGTGCAGTGAGTCCAGAGAGTGCACTGGCACCACTGGGGATGCACTGCAGTGAGCCCAGAGAGTGCACTGGCAGCACTGGGGATGCAGTGCAGTGAGTCCAGTGAATGCACTGGAACCACTGGGGATGCAGTGCAGTGAGTCCAGGGAGTGCACTGGCACCACTGGTGATGCAGTCCAGTGAGTCCAGAGAGTGCACTGGCACCACTGGGGATGCAGTGCAGTGAGTCCAGAGAGTGCACTGGCACAACTGGGGATGCAGTGCAGTGAGTCCAGAGAGTGCACTGGCACCACTGGGGATGCAGTGCAGTGAGTCCAGAGAGTGCACTGGAACCACTGGGGATGCACTTCAGTGAGTCCAGAGACTTCCTAACCCAAGCAGCTGCTTCCGCCCTGGTCCTATTCTCTAGCATAACCAATGCCTGAGTCACCGGCCAATGAGACATCACACAAAGAAACCACCCAACCTCCTGTCTACTACTGACAGCAGCAATCGCTATTAAACTGGGCCTAGTGCCATTTCACTTCTGATTCCCAGAAGTACTACAAGGATCGCCACTAATAACAGCCCTGCTACTCTCGACCCTCATAAAATTCCCCCCACTAACCCTGCTCCTACTAACATCCAAATCCCTCGACCCAGCTCTACTCACCGCCATGGCCCTAGCCTCAACAGCACTAGGAGGCTGAATAGGACTGAACCAAACACAAACACGCGAAATCCTAGCCTTCTCGTCCATCTCCCACTTAGGCTGAATCGCCATCATCCTAGTTTACAGCCCCAAATTGGCCTTACTTACCTTCTACCTATACACAATCATAACATCAGCCGTATTCCTAGCCCTTAACAAAATCAAAGCCCTTAACCTATCCATGATCACAACCTCATGAACAAAAACCCCAGTGCTAAACGCCACCCTAATACTAGTACTTTTATCCCTAGCAGGCCTCCCCCCATTAACAGGCTTTATACCAAAGTGACTTATCATCCAAGAACTAACTAAACAGGAAATAACACCAGCAGCCATGGCAATTGCCATGCTATCACTGCTCAGCCTCTTCTTCTACCTACGCCTCGCATACCACTCAACAATTACCCTTCCCCCCAACTCCTCTAACCACATAAAACAATGATACACTAGCAAAGCCCCAAGCACACCTACTGCGGTCCTTGCCTCACTATCAATCCTCTTACTTCCCCTGTCCCCAATAATACATGCCATTGTCTAGAAACTTAGGATAACACCCCAAACCGAAGGCCTTCAAAGCCTTAAATAAGAGTTAAACCCTCTTAGTTTCTGCACATTAAGACTTACAGAATATTAACCTGTATCTTCTGAATGCAAGTCAGACGCTTTAATTAAGCTAAAGCCTCCCTAGACAGATGGGCTTCGATCCCACAAAACTCTAGTTAACAGCTAAATGCCTAAACCAATTGGCTTCTGCCTACAAAGACCCTGACGCACCCTAGTGCGCATCGATGAGCTTGCAACTCAACATGAATTTCACTACAGAGCCGATAAGAAGAGGAATTAAACCTCTGTAAAAAGGACTACAGCCTAACGCTTCAACACTCAGCCATCTTACCCGTCACCTTCATCAACCGATGACTATTTTCCACTAACCATAAGGATATTGGCACCCTGTACCTCATCTTCGGGGCATGAGCAGGAATAGTCGGCACCGCACTCAGCCTATTAATCCGCGCAGAACTAGGACAACCAGGAACTCTCCTAGGCGACGACCAAATCTACAATGTAATCGTTACCGCTCACGCCTTTGTAATAAGCTTCTTTATAGTCATACCCATCATGATCGGAGGATTCGGCAACTGATTAGTCCCCCTCATAATCGGTGCCCCCGACATAGCATTCCCGCGAATAAACAACATAAGCTTTTGACTCCTCCCCCCATCATTCCTCCTCCTACTAGCCTCATCCACTGTAGAAGCTGGCGCCGGCACAGGCTGAACTGTCTACCCTCCCCTAGCAGGTAACCTTGCCCGCGCCGGAGCTTCAGTAGACCTGGCTATCTTCTCACTCCACTTAGCCGGTATCTCCTCCATCCTTGGGGCCATCAACTTTATCACCACAGCCATCAACATAAAACCCCCCGCACTCTCACAATACCAAACCCCACTATTTGTCTGATCCGTACTAATTACCGCCATCCTACTCCTTCTATCACTCCCCGTACTCGCCGCCGGTATTACAATATTACTAACTGATCGAAACCTAAACACCACATTCTTCGACCCCGCTGGAGGAGGAGACCCAATCCTGTACCAACACCTATTCTGATTCTTCGGACACCCAGAAGTCTATATTCTGATCCTACCGGGGTTCGGAATCATCTCACACGTAGTCACGTACTACTCAGGCAAAAAGGAGCCCTTCGGCTACATGGGAATAGTCTGAGCCATACTATCCATCGGCTTCCTAGGATTCATCGTCTGAGCTCACCACATGTTTACAGTAGGAATAGACGTTGATACCCGAGCCTACTTTACATCAGCCACTATAATCATTGCCATCCCTACCGGAATCAAAGTATTTAGCTGACTAGCCACCCTGCACGGAGGAACAATCAAATGAGACCCCCCAATACTATGAGCTCTAGGATTTATCTTCCTATTTACCATCGGAGGATTAACAGGAATCGTTCTTGCAAACTCTTCCCTAGACATCGCCCTGCACGACACGTACTACGTAGTTGCCCACTTCCACTACGTCCTATCCATAGGCGCCGTCTTTGCCATTCTAGCAGGATTTACTCACTGATTCCCACTACTCACTGGGTTTACCCTACACCAAACATGAGCAAAAGCCCACTTCGGGGTAATATTTACAGGAGTAAACCTAACGTTCTTCCCCCAGCACTTCCTAGGCCTAGCAGGAATACCCCGACGATACTCGGACTATCCCGACGCCTACACACTATGAAACACCATTTCCTCCATCGGCTCCCTAATCTCAATAGTAGCCGTAATCATACTAATATTCATCATCTGAGAAGCCTTTTCGGCCAAACGAAAAGTCCTACAACCAGAACTAACTACCACAAACGTTGAATGAATCCACGGCTGCCCTCCCCCATACCATACTTTCGAGGAACCGGCCTTCGTCCAAGTACAAGAAAGGAAGGAATCGAACCCTCACATGCTGGTTTCAAGCCAACTGCATTCACCGCTCATGCTTCTTTCTTATGAGACGTTAGTAAACCAATTACATAGCCTTGTCAAGACTAAATCACAGGTAAAAATCCTGTACATCTCATGTGGCCAACCACTCCCAACTAGGATTCCAAGACGCCTCATCACCCATCATAGAAGAACTCGTTGAATTCCACGACCACGCCCTAATCGTTGCCCTAGCTATCTGCAGCCTAGTTCTCTACCTTTTAGCCCACATACTAACAGAAAAACTCTCGTCCAATGCTGTAGACGCCCAAGAAGTAGAGCTGATCTGGACAATCCTACCTGCTATCGTCCTGGTACTCCTCGCCCTCCCATCCCTACAAATCCTCTACATAATGGACGAAATCGATGAACCAGACCTCACCCTAAAAGCCATCGGCCACCAATGATACTGAAGCTACGAATACACAGACTTCAAAGACCTATCATTCGACTCCTACATAGTGCCCACCCCAGACTTACCCAACGGCCACTTCCGACTGCTAGAAGTTGACCACCGCGTAGTTATCCCAATAGAATCCCCCATCCGCGTAATCATTACTGCAGGAGACGTACTCCACTCCTGAGCAGTCCCAACGCTCGGAGTTAAAACAGACGCAATCCCAGGCCGACTAAACCAAACTTCATTCATTACCACCCGGCCTGGGATTTTTTACGGACAATGCTCAGAAATTTGCGGGGCTAATCACAGCTACATACCCATTGTAGTAGAATCAACCCCACTCCCACATTTCGAGGCCTGATCGTCCCTTCTATCATCATCCTAATCATTAAGAAGCTATGCAACAGCACTAGCCTTTTAAGCTAGCCAAAGAGGGACTTCCCCCTCCTTAATGATATGCCACAGCTTAACCCCGCACCATGATTTTCAATCATAATTATAACCTGATTAACCCTAGCACTCCTCATCCAACCAAAACTACTAGCCTTCACCACAACCAACCCCCCATCAAATAAGACCTCCCTCACTACCAAACCCACACCATGATCCTGACCATGAACCTAAGCTTCTTTGACCAATTTTCCAGCCCCAATCTATTCGGCATCCCCTTAATCCTACTATCCCTACTCTTCCCAGCCCTACTATTCCCGTCCCCAAACAACCGATGAATCAACAACCGCCTTTCTACTATCCAAACATGACTCCTTCACCTAATCACAAAACAACTAATAGTCCCACTCAACAAAAATGGCCACAAATGAGCCATAATATTTACATCCCTAATAATCATACTTCTTACAATCAACCTTCTAGGCCTCCTTCCATATACATTCACCCCAACCACCCAACTATCTATGAACATAGCCCTAGCCTTCCCACTATGGCTCGCCACACTACTAACAGGCCTACGAAACCAACCATCAGCCTCTTTAGCCCACCTATTACCCGAAGGTACCCCTACACCCCTAATCCCCGCACTAATCCTGATCGAAACAACCAGCCTACTAATCCGCCCCCTAGCCCTCGGAGTCCGCCTTACAGCCAACCTTACAGCAGGACACTTACTCATCCAACTCATCTCTACAGCCTCCATTGCATTAATACCCACCCTTCCCGCAGTATCCATCCTAACAATAATCATCCTACTACTCCTAACCATCCTAGAAGTAGCAGTAGCCATAATCCAGGCCTACGTCTTCGTGCTCCTTCTAAGCCTATACTTACAAGAAAACATCTAATGGCACACCAAGCACACTCATACCACATAGTTGACCCAAGCCCTTGACCAATCTTCGGGGCAGCCGCCGCCCTACTCACAACCTCAGGATTAATCATGCGATTCCACTACAACTCATCCATACTACTAACCCTAGGCCTCATCTCAATACTCCTAGTAATACTCCAATGACGACGAGACATTGTACGAGAAAGCACCTTCCAAGGCCATCACACTCCCACAGTCCAAAAAGGCCTACGATACGGCATAATCCTTTTCATCACATCCGGAGCATTCTTCTTCTTAGGGTTCTTCTGAGCGTTCTTCCACTCGAGCCTGGCCCCAACCCCAGAACTAGGAGGCCAATGACCCCCAACAGGAATTAAACCACTCAACCCGATAGAAGTCCCCCTACTAAACACAGCCATCCTACTAGCCTCAGGCGTTACCGTAACGTGAGCCCATCACAGCATCACAGAAGGAAACCAAAAACACGCCATCCACGCCCTAACCCTAACGATCCTCCTGGGATTCTACTTCACAGCCCTACAAGCAATAGAATACCACGAAGCCCCATTCTCAATCGCCGATAGCGTCTACGGATCTACCTTCTTCGTTGCCACTGGATTCCACGGACTCCACGTAATCATCGGATCCTCCTTCCTGACCGTCTGCCTCTTCCGACTGATCAAGTTCCACTTTACATCAGACCACCACTTCGGATTCGAGGCAGCAGCCTGATACTGACACTTCGTAGACGTCATCTGACTATTCCTCTACATAACCATCTACTGATGAGGATCTTGCTCTTCTAGTATATTAATTACAATTGACTTCCAATCTCTGGAATCTGGTATAAACCCAGAGGAGAGCAATGAACGCACTCATGTTCATATTCGCCCTATCATCAATCCTAAGCGCCGCCCTAACCGCATTAAACTTCTGACTCGCCCAAATAAACCCCGACTCAGAGAAACTCTCACCGTACGAATGTGGATTCGACCCACTTGGATCTGCTCGATTACCATTCTCAGTCCGATTCTTCCTCAGTAGCCATCCTGTTCGTCCTATTCGACCTAGAAATCGCCCTCCTACTCCCCCTGCCATGAGCCGTCCAACTCCAATCCCCCCTAATGACCCTCACCTGAACTGTAGTGATCCTCCTTCTCCTAACACTCGGACTGGCCTACGAGTGAATTCAAGGGGGCCTAGAATGAGCAGAATAACAGAAAGTTAGTCTAACCAAAAAGATAGCTGGTTTCGACCCAGCAGATTACAGCCAACCCTGTAACTTTCTTATGTCGCCCCTACATTTAAGCTTCTACTCAGCCTTCATTTTCAGCGGACTAGGACTAGCCTTCCACCGAACCCACCTAGTATCCGCCCTACTATGCCTTGAAAGCATAATATTATCGATATTCGTAGGCCTATCAATATGATCCATCGAAAACCAAGTCTCCTCATTCACCATGGTACCAATTCTCATGCTAACCTTCTCAGCGTGTGAGGCGGGCACAGGCCTGGCCATCCTAGTAGCCTCCACCCGCACACATGGCTCCGACCATCTACACAACCTAAACCTCCTGCAATGCTAAAAATCATCCTACCCACAATCATACTTCTTCCAACAGCCCTGCTGTCTCCACCAAAATTTCTATGGACTAACACCACCTTATACAGCCTCCTAATCGCTGCCCTAAGCCTACAGTGATTAATCCCAACCTACTACCCCTACAAATTTTTATCCAACTGAACAGGAATTGACCAAATCTCATCCCCCCTCCTAGTACTATCCTGCTGACTACTCCCACTCATAATCATAGCAAGCCAAAACCACCTGCAACAAGAACCCCTACAACGCAAACGAATCTTTATCTCAACCTTAGTCGCAGTCCAGCCATTCATCCTACTAGCCTTTTCCACCACAGAACTAGCACTATTTTACATCTCATTTGAAGCAACCCTCATTCCCACCCTAATCTTAATCACCCGATGGGGGAACCAACCAGAACGCCTAAGCGCTGGCATCTACCTGCTATTCTACACGCCAGTAAGCTCTCTACCCCTGCTAATCACAATCATACACCTATACGTGAAAATTGGCACCCTGCACCTGCCAACCCTACAACTAACCCACCCAACCCTATCCACCTCATGGACAGGAATACTATCAGGTCTAGCACTGCTCGTAGCATTCATAGTAAAAGCCCCACTATACGGCCTACACCTCTGACTGCCAAAAGCCCACGTAGAAGCACCCATCGCAGGCTCAATACTCCTCGCCGCCCTACTACTAAAGCTAGGAGGATACGGAATTATACGAGTCACTCTATTTATGGGCCCACTGTCCAACCTCCTGCACTACCCCTTCCTAACCCTGGCCCTATGAGGCGCCCTAATGACTAGCTCAATCTGCCTACGACAGACAGACCTAAAATCACTAATCGCTTATTCATCCGTTAGCCACATAGGCCTAGTTATCGCCGCAGGAATAATCCAAACCCACTGATCATTCTCAGGGGCAATGATCCTAATAATTTCCCATGGACTAACTTCCTCCATACTATTCTGCCTAGCCAACACAAACTATGAACGTACGCACAGCCGAATTCTACTACTCACACGAGGCCTACAACCTCTCCTACCACTCATAGCTACCTGATGATTGCTGGCCAATCTAACAAACATAGCCTTACCCCCAACAACAAACCTCATAGCAGAGCTAACCATTATAATCACCTTATTCAACTGATCTGCCTTCACGATCATCCTAACAGGAATCGCAACCCTACTAACCGCCTCCTACACCTTATTCATACTACTAATGACCCAACGAGGCTCAATCCCCTCCCACATCACATCTATGCAAAACTCAACCACGCGAGAACACCTGCTCATAACACTCCACATTATCCCAATATTCCTCCTAATCCTCAAACCCGAACTGATCTCCGGAATCCCCTCATGCAAGTATAGTTTAAACCAAACATTAGACTGTGATTCTAAGAATAGAAGTTCAAACCTTCTTACCTGCCGAGGGGAGGGTTTAACCAACAAGAGCTGCTAACTCTTACATCTGAGCCTAAAACCTCAGCCCCCTTACTTTTAAAGGATAACAGCAATCCACTGGTCTTAGGAACCACCCATCTTGGTGCAAATCCAAGTAAAAGTAGTGAACCCCACACTATTAATCAACTCCCTCACACTACTCACGCTGACAATCCTCCTAACCCCAATCATCCTGCCATTTCTATTTAAAAACTTTAAAAACACCCCACAAGCCACCACCCGCGCTGTTAAAACCGCATTCCTAATTAGCCTAGCCCCTACAACCGCATTCATCTACTCGGGAGTAGAATCTGTCACCTGCCACTGGGAGTGAAAATTCATTATAAACTTTAAAATCCCCCTGAGCCTAAAAATAGACCAATACTCAATAACATTTCTTCCAATCGCCCTATTTGTAACATGATCAATCCTACAATTCGCCATATGATACATGGCCTCAGAGCCATACGTAACAAAATTTTTCACCTACCTACTGACATTCCTAGTCGCCATACTCCTCCTAACAACCGCAAACAACATATTCCTCCTATTCGTAGGCTGGGAAGGAGTAGGAATCATGTCCTTCCTTCTCATCGGCTGATGACAAGGCCGAGCAGATGCCAACACCGCCGCCCTACAAGCCGTAATCTACAACCGAATCGGAGACATCGGACTGATCCTGAGCATAGCATGACTAGCTTCAACATTCAACACCTGAGAGATCCAACAAGCCGTACACCCCCACCAAACCCCAATCCTCCCCCTCATAGGATTAATCCTCGCAGCCGCAGGAAAATCCGCCCAATTTGGACTCCACCCATGACTGCCCGCAGCAATAGAAGGCCCCACCCCAGTATCAGCCCTACTGCACTCCAGTACCATAGTAGTAGCCGGAATCTTCCTGCTCATCCGCATGCACCCCCTGCTAGCCACCAACCACACAGCCCTAACTGCCTGCCTATGCCTAGGTGCTCTATCAACCCTATTCGCTGCCACATGCGCCCTAACCCAAAATGACATCAAAAAAATCATTGCTTTCTCAACATCCAGCCAACTAGGACTAATAATAGTCACTATCGGACTAAACCTCCCACAACTAGCCTTCCTACACATCTCAACCCATGCCTTCTTTAAAGCCATACTATTCCTATGCTCAGGGTCTATCATCCACAACCTAAACGGAGAACAAGATATCCGAAAGATAGGAGGCCTACAGAAAATACTCCCAGTCACTACTTCCTGCCTAACCATCGGAAACCTGGCGCTGATAGGAACCCCATTCCTAGCCGGATTCTACTCAAAAGACCTCATCATCGAAAGCTTAAACACATCATACCTAAATACTTGAGCCCTACTCCTAACCCTTATAGCCACAGCATTCACCGCAACCTACAGCATCCGCATAACCATCCTAGTCCAAGCTGGACAAACCCGAATCCCCCCAATAGTATCAATAAACGAAAACAACCCACTAATCACCGCCCCCCTAACCCGACTCGCCCTAGGCAGCATTACAGCAGGATTAATCATTACCTCTTTCATCACACCAACCAAAACCCCCCCAATAACCATACCCCTTATCACCAAAACCACTGCCATCCTCATAACAATCCTAGGAATCATCCTAGCCCTAGAACTATCGAACATAACACACACCCTCACTCACCCCAAACCAACCCCCCTCATAAACTTCTCCTCTGCATTAGGGTACTTCAACCCCCTAGTACACCGATTCTTCTCCAAAAACCTACTAGAAAAGGGACAAAACATTGCCCTACACTTGATCGACCTCTCCTGACTCAAAAAAATAGGGCCAGAGGGCCTTGCTGAACTACAAGTAGCCGCAAGCAAAGCCGCAACCTCAATACACACAGGGCTAATTAAGGCCTACCTAGGATCCTTCGCCCTCTCCATCCTGGTAATAATCCTAATAACACACAGACTCACTAATGGCCCCTAACATCCGCAAATCCCATCCCCTACTAAAAATAATCAACAACTCCCTAATCGACCTACCCGCCCCCTCCAACATCTCTGCCTGATGAAACTTCGGCTCCCTTCTAGCCATCTGCTTAGCCACACAAATCCTAACAGGCCTGCTACTAGCCATACACTACACCGCAGACACTTCACTCGCCTTCTCCTCAGTAGCTCACACATGCCGAGACGTCCAGTACGGATGGCTCATCCGCAACCTCCACGCCAACGGTGCTTCGCTCTTCTTTATCTGCATCTACTTACACATCGGACGAGGCCTCTACTACGGCTCCTACCTATACAAAGAAACCTGAAACACAGGAGTAATCCTCCTACTCACCCTAATAGCAACTGCCTTCGTAGGGTATGTCCTCCCATGAGGACAAATGTCATTCTGAGGGGCCACCGTAATCACCAACCTATTCTCAGCCATCCCGTACATTGGGCAAACTCTAGTAGAATGAGCCTGAGGAGGATTCTCAGTAGACAATCCAACCTTAACCCGATTCTTCGCCATCCACTTCCTACTGCCCTTCCTAATTGCAGGAATCACCCTAGTCCACCTAACCTTCCTACACGAATCAGGCTCAAATAACCCACTAGGAATCGTATCAGACTGCGACAAAATCCCATTCCACCCATACTTCTCCATTAAAGACAGCTTAGGGCTTACCCTAATAATCACCCCTCTAATAGCACTAGCCCTATTTTCACCGAACCTCCTGGTTCTTGGAATCCTAGTTGGGAGTGGTTGGCCACATGAGATGTACAGGATTTTTACCTGTGATTTAGTCTTGACAAGGCTATGTAATTGGTTTACTAACGTCTCATAAGAAAGAAGCATGAGCGGTTAATGCAGTTGGCTTGAAACCCATCTCCAGTGGTGCCAGTGCACTCTCTGAACTCACTGCAGTGCATCCCCAGTGGTGCCAGTGCACTCTCCGCACTCACTGCACTGCATCCCCAGTGGTGCCAGTGCGCTCTCTGGAGTCACAGCACTGCATCCCCAGTGGTGCCAGTGCACTCTCTGGACTCACTGCACTGCATCCCCAGTGGTGCCAGTGCAATCTCTGGACTCACTGCAGAGCATCCCCAGTGGTGCCAGTGCACTCTGTGGACTCACTGTAGTGCATCCCCAGTGGTGCCAGTGCTCTCTCTGGACTCACTGTACTGCATCCCCAGTGGTGCCAGTGCACTCTCTGGACTCACTGCAGTGCATTCCCAGTGGTGCCAGTGCACTCTCTGGACTCACTGCACTGCATCCCCAGTGGTGCCAGTGCACTCTCTGGACTCACTGCAGTGCATCCCCAGTGGTGCCAGTGCACTCTCTGGACTCACTGCACTGCATCCCCAGTGGTGCCAGTGCACTCACTGGACACACTGTACTGCATCACATGTGGTGCCAGTGCACTCTCTGCACTCACTGCACAGCATCCCCAGTGGTGCCAGTGCACTCTCTGGACTCACTGCACTGCATCCCCAGTGGTGCCAGTGCAATCTCTGGACTCACTGTAGTGCATCCCCAGTGGTGCCAGTGCACTCTCTGGACTCACTGCACTGCATCCCCAGTGGTGCCAGTGCACTCTCTGGACTCACTGTACTGCATCCCCAGTGGTGCCAGTGCACTCTCTGGACTCACTGCAGTGCATCCCCAGCGGTGCCAGTGCACTCTCTGGACTCACTGCACTGCATCCCCAGTGGTGCCAGTGCACTCTCTGGACTCACTGCACTGCATCCCCAGTGGTGACAGCGCACTCTCTGCACTCACTGCACTGCATTAACAGTGGTGCCAGTGAAGTCTCTGGACTCACTGCACTGCATCCCCAGTGGTGCCAGTGCAATCTCTGGACTCACTGCACTGCATCCCCAGTGGTGCCAGTGCACTCTCTGGACTCACTGTACTGCATCCCCAGTGGTGCCAGTGCACTCTGTGGACTCACTGCACTGCATCCCCAGTGGTGCCAGTGCAATCTCTGGACTCACTACAGTACATCCCCAGTGGTGCCAGTGCACTCTCTGGACTCACTGCACTGCATCCCCAGTGGTGCCAGTGCACTCTCTGGACTCACTGCAGTGCATCCCCAGTGGTGCCAGTGCACTCTCTGGACTCACTGAAGTGCATCCCCAGTGGTGCCAGTGCACTCTCTGGACTCACTGCACTGCATCCCCAGTGGTGCCAGTGAAGTCTTTGGACTCACTGCACTGCATCCCCAGTGGTGCCAGTGCACTCTCTGGACTCACTGCACTGCATCCCCAGTGGTGCCAGTGCACTCTCTGGACTCACTGTACTGCATCCCCAGTGGTGCCAGTGCACTCTCTGGACTCACTGTACTGCATACCCAGTGGTGACAGTGCACTCTCTGGACTCACTGCAGTGCATCCCCAGTGGTGCCAGTGCACTCTCTTGACTCATTGCAGTGCATCCCCAGTGGTGCCAGTGAACTCTCTGGAGTCACAGCACTGCATCCCCAGTGGTGCCAGTGCACTCTCTGGACTCACTGCACTGCATCCCCAGTGGTGCCAGTGCACTCTCTGGACTCACTGCAGGGCATCCCCAGTGGTGCCAGTGCACTCTCTGGACTCACTGTACTGCACCCCCAGTGGTGCCAGTGCACTCACTGGACTGACTGCACTGCATCCCCAGTGGTGCCAGTGCACTCACTGGACTCACTGGACACATCCCCAGTGGTGCCAGTGCACTCTCTGGACTCACTGCACTGCATCCCCAGTGGTGCCAGTGCACTCTCTGGACTCACTGCACTGCATCCCCAGTGGTGCCAGTGCACTCTCTGGACTCACTGTACTGCATCCCCAGTGGTGCCAGTGCACTCTCTGGACTCACTGTACTGCATCCCCAGTGGTGCCAGTGTACTCACTGGACTGACTGCACGGCATCCCCAGTGGTGCCAGTGCGCTCTCCGGAGTCACAGCACTGCATCCCCAGTGGTGCCAGTGCACTCACTGGACACACTGTACTGCATCACAGGTGGTGCCAGTGCACTCTCTGCACTCACTGCACAGCATCCCCAGTGGTGCCAGTGCATTCACTGGACTCACTGGACTGCAACTCCAGTGCTGCCAGTGCACTCTCTGGACTCACTGCACTGCATCCCCAGTGGTGCCAGTGTACTAACAGGATTCACTGCACTGCATCCCCAGTGGTGCCAGTGCACTCTCTGGACTCACTGCACTGCATCCCCAGTGGTGCCAGTGCACGCTCTGGACTCACTGCAGGACATCCCCAGTGGTGCCAGTGCACTCTGTGGACTCACTGCACTGCATCCCCAGTGGTGCCAGTGCACTCTCTGCACTCACTTCACTGCATCCCCAGTGGTGCCAGTGCACTCTCTGGACTCACGGCACTGCATCCCCAGTGGTGCCAGTGAAGTCTTTGGACTCACTGCACTGCATCCCCAGTGGTGCCAGTGCACTCTCTGGAGTCACTGAAGTGCATCCCCGGTGGTGCCAGTGCACTCTCTGGACTCACTGCACTGCATCCCCAGTGGTGCCAGTGCACTCTCTGGACTCATTGTACTGCATCCCCACTGGTCCAGTGCACTCTGTGGACTCACTGCAGTGCATCCCCAGTGCTGCCAGTGCACTCTCTGGACTCACTGCAGTGCATCCCCAGTGGTGCCAGTGCACTCTCTGGACTCACTTCTCTGCATTCCCAGTGGTGCCAGTGCACTATCTGGACTCACTGCACTGCATCCCCAGTGGTGCCAGTGTACTCTCTGGACTCACGGTACTGCATCACCAGTGGTGCCAGTGCACTCTCTGGACTCACTGCACTGCATCCCCAGTGGTGCCAGTGCACTCTCTGGACTCACTGTACTGCATCACCAGTGGTGCCAGTGCACTCTCTGGACTCACTGCACTGCATCACATGTGGTGCCAGTGCACTCTCTGGACTCACTGCACTGCATCCCCAGTGGTGCCAGTGCACTCTCTGGACTCACTGCACTGCATCCCCAGATGTGCCAGTGCACTCTCTGGACTCACTTCTCTGCATTCCCAGTGGTGCCAGTGAAGTCTCTGGACTCACTGCACTGCATCCCCAGTGGTGCCAGTGCACTCTCTGGACTCACTGCAGTGCATCCCCAGTGGTGCCAGTGCACTCTCTGGACTCACAGCACTGCATCCCCAGTGGTGCCAGTGCACTCTCTGGACTCACTGCAGTGCATCCCCAGTGGTGCCAGTGCACTCTCTGGACTAACTGCACTGCATCCCCAGTGGTGCAAGTGCACTCTCTCGAGTCACTGCACTACATCCCCAGTGGTGCCAGTGCACTCACTGGACTCACTGAAGTGCATCCCCAGTGGTGCCAGTGCACTCTCTGGACTCACTGAAGTGCATCCCCAGTGGTGCCAGTGCACTCTCTGGACTCACTGCACTGCATCACCAGTGGTGCCGGTGTACACTCTGGACTCACTGCACTGCATCCCCAGTGGTGCCAGTGCACTCTCTCGAGTCACTGCACTACATCCCCAGTGGTGCCAGTGCACTCACTGTACTGCATCATCGTTGGTGCCAGTGCACTCTCTGGACTTACTGCACTGCATCCCCAGTGGTGCCAGTGCACTCTCTGGACTCACTGCACTGCATCCCCAGTGGTGCCAGTGCACTCACTGGACTTACAGTACTGCATCACCAGTGCTGCCAGTGCACTCTCTGGACTCACTGCAGTGCATCCCCAGTGGTTCCAGTGCATTCACTGGACTCACTGTACTGCATCTCCACTGGTGCCAGTGCACTCTCTGGACTCACTGCAGTGCATCCCCAGTGGTGCCAGTGAGCTCTCTGGACTCACTGCACTGCATCCCCAGTGGTGCCAGTGTACTAACAGGATTTACTGCACTGCATCCCCAGTGGTGCCAGTGCACTCTCTGGACTCAGTGCACTGCATCCCCAGTGGTGCCAGTGCACTCTCTGGACTCACTGCAGTGCATCCCCAGTGCTGCCAGTGCACTCTCTGGACTCACTGCACTGAAGCCCCTGTGTTGCCAGTGCACTCTCTGGACTCACTGCACTGTATCCCCAGTGGTGCCAGTGCAATCTCTGGACTCACTGTAGTGCATCCCCTGTGGTGACAGTGCACTCTCTGGACTCACTGCAGTGCATCCCCAGTGGTGCCAGTGCACTCTCTGGACTCACTGTACTGCATCGCCAGTGGTGCCTATGCACTCTCTGGACTCACTGCACTGCATCCCCAGTGGTGCCAGTGCACTCTCTGGACTCACTGCACTGCATCCCCAGTGGTGCCAGTGCACTCTCTGGACTCAGTGCACTGCATCACAGGTGGTGCCAGTGCACTCTCTGGACTCACTGCACTGCATCACCAGTGGTGCCAGTGCACTCTCTGGACTCACTTCTCTGCATTCCCAGTGGTGCCAGTGAAGTCTCTGGACTCACTGCACTGCATCCCCAGTGGTGCCAGTGCACTCTCTGGAGTCACTGCAGTGCATCCCCAGTGGTGCCAGTGCACTCTCTGGACTCACAGCACTGCATCCCCAGTGGTGCCAGTGCACTCTCTGGACTCACTGCAGTGCATCACCAGTGGTGCCAGTGCACTCTCTGGACTCACTGCACTGCATCCCCAGTGGTGCCAGTGCACTCTCTGGACTCATTGTACTGCATCCCCACTGGTCCAGTGCACTCTGTGGACTCACTGTACTGCATCCCCACTGGTGCCAGTGCACTCTCTGGACTCACTGCAGTGCATCCCCAGTGCTGCCAGTGCACTCTCTGGACTCACTGCACTGAAGCCCCTGTGTTGCCAGTGCACTCTCTGGACTCACTGCACTGTATCCCTAGTGGTGACAGTGCAATCTCTGGACTCACTGTAGTGCATCCCCTGTGGTGACAGTGCACTCTCTGGACTCACTGCACTGAAGCCCCAGTGGTGCCAGTGCACTCTCTGGACTCACTGCACTGCATCCCCAGTGGTGCCAGTGCACTCTCTGGACTCACTGCACTGCATCCCCAGTGGTGCCAGTGCACTCTCTGGACTCACTGCACTGAAGCCCCAGTGGTGCCAGTGCACTCTCTGGACTCACTGCACTGCATCCCCAGTGGTGCCAGTGCACTCTCTGGACTCACTGCACTGCATCCCCAGTGGTGCCAGTGCAATCTCTGGACTCACTGTAGTGCATCCCCAGTGGTGCCAGTGCACTCTCTGGACTCACTGTACTGCACACCAGTGGTGCCAGTGCAATCTCTGGACTCACTGCAGTGCATCACCAGTGGTGCCAGTGCACTCTCTGGTCTCACTGTACTGCATCCCCAGTGGTGCCAGTGCACTCTCTGGACTCACTGCAGTGCATCGCCAGTGGTGCCAGTGAACTCTCTGGACTCACTGCACTGCATCCCCAGTGGTGCCAGTGCACTCTCTGGACTCACTGCACTGCATCCCCAGTAGTGCCAGTGCACTCTCTGGACTCACTGCAGTGCATCCCCAGTGGTGCCAGTGCACTCTCTGGACTCACTGCAGTGCATCCCCTGTGGTGCCAGTGCACTCTCGGGACTCACTGCACTGCATCCACAGTGGTGCCAGTGCACTCTCTGGACTCACTGCACTGCATACCCAGTGGTGCCGGTGTACTCTCTGGACTCACTGCACTGCATCCCCAGTGGTGCCAGTGCACTCTCTCGAGTCACTGCACTACATCCCCAGTGGTGCCAGTGCACTCACTGTACTGCATCATCGTTGGTGCCAGTGCACTCTCTGGACTTACTGCACTGCATCCCCAGTGGTGCCAGTGCACTCTCTGGACTCACTGCACTGCAGGCCCAGTGGAGCCAGTGCACTCACTGGACTTACAGTACTGCATCACCAGTGCTGCCAGTGCACTCTCTGGACTCACTGCACTGCATCCCCAGTGGTTCCAGTGCATTCACTGGACTCACTGTACTGCATCTCCACTGGTGCCAGTGCACTCTCTGGACTCACTGCAGTGCATCCCCAGTGGTGCCAGTGAGCTCTCTGGACTCACTGCACTGCATCACCAGTGGTGCCAGTGCACTCTCTGGACTCACTTCTCTGCATTCCCAGTGGTGCCAGTGCACTCTCTGGACTCACTGCACTGCATCCCCAGTGGTGCCAGTGTACTCTCTGGACTCACGGTACTGCATCACCAGTGGTGCCAGTGCACTCTCTGGACTCACTGCACTGCATCCCCAGTGGTGCCAGTGCACTCTCTGGACTCATTGTACTGCATCCCCACTGGTCCAGTGCACTCTGTGGACTCACTGTACTGCATCCCCACTGGTGCCAGTGCACTCTCTGGACTCACTGCAGTGCATCCCCAGTGCTGCCAGTGCACTCTCTGGACTCACTGCACTGCATCCCCAGTGGTGCCAGTGCACTCTCTGGACTCACTTCTCTGCATTCCCAGTGGTGCCAGTGCACTCTCTGGACTCACTGCACTGCATCCCCAGTGGTGCCAGTGTACTCTCTGGACTCACGGTACTGCATCACCAGTGGTGCCAGTGCACTCTCTGGACTCACTGCACTGCATCCCCAGTGGTGCCAGTGCACTCTCTGGACTCACTGTACTGCATCACCAGTGGTGCCAGTGCACTCTCTGGACTCACTGCACTGCATCACATGTGGTGCCAGTGCACTCTCTGGACTCACTGCACTGCATCCCCAGTGGTGCCAGTGCACTCTCTGGACTCACTGCACTGCATCCCCAGATGTGCCAGTGCACTCTCTGGACTCACTTCTCTGCATTCCCAGTGGTGCCAGTGAAGTCTCTGGACTCACTGCACTGCATCCCCAGTGGTGCCAGTGCACTCTCTGGACTCACTGCAGTGCATCCCCAGTGGTGCCAGTGCACTCTCTGGACTCACAGCACTGCATCCCCAGTGGTGCCAGTGCACTCTCTGGACTCACTGCACTGCATCACCAGTGGTGCCAGTGCACTCTCTGGACTAACTGCACTGCATCCCCAGTGGTGACAGTGCACTCTCTCGAGTCACTGCACTACATCCCCAGTGGTGCCAGTGCACTCACTGGACTCACTGAAGTGCATCCCCAGTGGTGCCAGTGCACTCTCTGGACTCACTGAAGTGCATCCCCAGTGGTGCCAGTGCACTCTCTGGACTCACTGCACTGCATCACCAGTGGTGCCGGTGTACTCTCTGGACTCACTGCACTGCATCCCCAGTGGTGCCAGTGCACTCTCTCGAGTCACTGCACTACATCCCCAGTGGTGCCAGTGCACTCACTGTACTGCATCATCGTTGGTGCCAGTGCACTCTCTGGACTTACTGCACTGCATCCCCAGTGGTGCCAGTGCACTCTCTGGACTCACTGCACTGCATCCCCAGTGGTGCCAGTGCACTCACTGGACTTACAGTACTGCATCACCAGTGCTGCCAGTGCACTCTCTGGACTCACTGCAGTGCATCCCCAGTGGTTCCAGTGCATTCACTGGACTCACTGTACTGCATCTCCACTGGTGCCAGTGCACTCTCTGGACTCACTGCAGTGCATCCCCAGTGGTGCCAGTGAGCTCTCTGGACTCACTGCACTGCATCCCCAGTGGTGCCAGTGTACTAACAGGATTTACTGCACTGCATCCCCAGTGGTGCCAGTGCACTCTCTGGACTCAGTGCACTGCATCCCCAGTGGTGCCAGTGCACTCTCTGGACTCACTGCAGGGCATCCCCAGTGGTGCCAGTGCACTCTCTGGACTCACTGCACTGAAGCCCCTGTGTTGCCAGTGCACTCTCTGGACTCACTGCACTGTATCCCCAGTGGTGCCAGTGCAATCTCTGGACTCACTGTAGTGCATCCCCTGTGGTGACAGTGCACTCTCTGGACTCACTGCAGTGCATCCCCAGTGGTGCCAGTGCACTCTCTGGACTCACTGTACTGCATCGCCAGTGGTGCCAGTGCACTCTCTGGACTCACTGCACTGCATCCCCAGTGGTGCCAGTGCACTCTCTGGACTCACTGCACTGCAGCCACAGTGGTGCCAGTGCACTCTCTGGACTCACGGCACTGCATCCCCAGTGGTGCCAGTGAAGTCTTTGGACTCACTGCACTGCATCCCCAGTGGTGCCAGTGCACTCTCTGGAGTCACTGAAGTGCATCCCCGGTGGTGCCAGTGCACTCTCTGGACTCACTGCACTGCATCCCCAGTGGTGCCAGTGCACTCTCTGGACTCATTGTACTGCATCCCCACTGGTCCAGTGCACTCTGTGGACTCACTGCAGTGCATCCCCAGTGCTGCCAGTGCACTCTCTGGACTCACTGCAGTGCATCCCCAGTGGTGCCAGTGCACTCTCTGGACTCACTTCTCTGCATTCCCAGTGGTGCCAGTGCACTATCTGGACTCACTGCACTGCATCCCCAGTGGTGCCAGTGTACTCTCTGGACTCACGGTACTGCATCACCAGTGGTGCCAGTGCACTCTCTGGACTCACTGCACTGCATCCCCAGTGGTGCCAGTGCACTCTCTGGACTCACTGTACTGCATCACCAGTGGTGCCAGTGCACTCTCTGGACTCACTGCACTGCATCACATGTGGTGCCAGTGCACTCTCTGGACTCACTGCACTGCATCCCCAGTGGTGCCAGTGCACTCTCTGGACTCACTGCACTGCATCCCCAGATGTGCCAGTGCACTCTCTGGACTCACTTCTCTGCATTCCCAGTGGTGCCAGTGAAGTCTCTGGACTCACTGCACTGCATCCCCAGTGGTGCCAGTGCACTCTCTGGACTCACTGCAGTGCATCCCCAGTGGTGCCAGTGCACTCTCTGGACTCACAGCACTGCATCCCCAGTGGTGCCAGTGCACTCTCTGGACTCACTGCAGTGCATCCCCAGTGGTGCCAGTGCACTCTCTGGACTAACTGCACTGCATCCCCAGTGGTGCAAGTGCACTCTCTCGAGTCACTGCACTACATCCCCAGTGGTGCCAGTGCACTCACTGGACTCACTGAAGTGCATCCCCAGTGGTGCCAGTGCACTCTCTGGACTCACTGAAGTGCATCCCCAGTGGTGCCAGTGCACTCTCTGGACTCACTGCACTGCATCACCAGTGGTGCCGGTGTACACTCTGGACTCACTGCACTGCATCCCCAGTGGTGCCAGTGCACTCTCTCGAGTCACTGCACTACATCCCCAGTGGTGCCAGTGCACTCACTGTACTGCATCATCGTTGGTGCCAGTGCACTCTCTGGACTTACTGCACTGCATCCCCAGTGGTGCCAGTGCACTCTCTGGACTCACTGCACTGCATCCCCAGTGGTGCCAGTGCACTCACTGGACTTACAGTACTGCATCACCAGTGCTGCCAGTGCACTCTCTGGACTCACTGCAGTGCATCCCCAGTGGTTCCAGTGCATTCACTGGACTCACTGTACTGCATCTCCACTGGTGCCAGTGCACTCTCTGGACTCACTGCAGTGCATCCCCAGTGGTGCCAGTGAGCTCTCTGGACTCACTGCACTGCATCCCCAGTGGTGCCAGTGTACTAACAGGATTTACTGCACTGCATCCCCAGTGGTGCCAGTGCACTCTCTGGACTCAGTGCACTGCATCCCCAGTGGTGCCAGTGCACTCTCTGGACTCACTGCAGTGCATCCCCAGTGCTGCCAGTGCACTCTCTGGACTCACTGCACTGAAGCCCCTGTGTTGCCAGTGCACTCTCTGGACTCACTGCACTGTATCCCCAGTGGTGCCAGTGCAATCTCTGGACTCACTGTAGTGCATCCCCTGTGGTGACAGTGCACTCTCTGGACTCACTGCAGTGCATCCCCAGTGGTGCCAGTGCACTCTCTGGACTCACTGTACTGCATCGCCAGTGGTGCCTATGCACTCTCTGGACTCACTGCACTGCATCCCCAGTGGTGCCAGTGCACTCTCTGGACTCACTGCACTGCATCCCCAGTGGTGCCAGTGCACTCTCTGGACTCAGTGCACTGCATCACAGGTGGTGCCAGTGCACTCTCTGGACTCACTGCACTGCATCACCAGTGGTGCCAGTGCACTCTCTGGACTCACTTCTCTGCATTCCCAGTGGTGCCAGTGAAGTCTCTGGACTCACTGCACTGCATCCCCAGTGGTGCCAGTGCACTCTCTGGAGTCACTGCAGTGCATCCCCAGTGGTGCCAGTGCACTCTCTGGACTCACAGCACTGCATCCCCAGTGGTGCCAGTGCACTCTCTGGACTCACTGCAGTGCATCACCAGTGGTGCCAGTGCACTCTCTGGACTCACTGCACTGCATCCCCAGTGGTGCCAGTGCACTCTCTGGACTCATTGTACTGCATCCCCACTGGTCCAGTGCACTCTGTGGACTCACTGTACTGCATCCCCACTGGTGCCAGTGCACTCTCTGGACTCACTGCAGTGCATCCCCAGTGCTGCCAGTGCACTCTCTGGACTCACTGCACTGAAGCCCCTGTGTTGCCAGTGCACTCTCTGGACTCACTGCACTGTATCCCTAGTGGTGACAGTGCAATCTCTGGACTCACTGTAGTGCATCCCCTGTGGTGACAGTGCACTCTCTGGACTCACTGCACTGAAGCCCCAGTGGTGCCAGTGCACTCTCTGGACTCACTGCACTGCATCCCCAGTGGTGCCAGTGCACTCTCTGGACTCACTGCACTGCATCCCCAGTGGTGCCAGTGCACTCTCTGGACTCACTGCACTGAAGCCCCAGTGGTGCCAGTGCACTCTCTGGACTCACTGCACTGCATCCCCAGTGGTGCCAGTGCACTCTCTGGACTCACTGCACTGCATCCCCAGTGGTGCCAGTGCAATCTCTGGACTCACTGTAGTGCATCCCCAGTGGTGCCAGTGCACTCTCTGGACTCACTGTACTGCACACCAGTGGTGCCAGTGCAATCTCTGGACTCACTGCAGTGCATCACCAGTGGTGCCAGTGCACTCTCTGGTCTCACTGTACTGCATCCCCAGTGGTGCCAGTGCACTCTCTGGACTCACTGCAGTGCATCGCCAGTGGTGCCAGTGAACTCTCTGGACTCACTGCACTGCATCCCCAGTGGTGCCAGTGCACTCTCTGGACTCACTGCACTGCATCCCCAGTAGTGCCAGTGCACTCTCTGGACTCACTGCAGTGCATCCCCAGTGGTGCCAGTGCACTCTCTGGACTCACTGCAGTGCATCCCCTGTGGTGCCAGTGCACTCTCGGGACTCACTGCACTGCATCCACAGTGGTGCCAGTGCACTCTCTGGACTCACTGCACTGCATACCCAGTGGTGCCGGTGTACTCTCTGGACTCACTGCACTGCATCCCCAGTGGTGCCAGTGCACTCTCTCGAGTCACTGCACTACATCCCCAGTGGTGCCAGTGCACTCACTGTACTGCATCATCGTTGGTGCCAGTGCACTCTCTGGACTTACTGCACTGCATCCCCAGTGGTGCCAGTGCACTCTCTGGACTCACTGCACTGCAGGCCCAGTGGAGCCAGTGCACTCACTGGACTTACAGTACTGCATCACCAGTGCTGCCAGTGCACTCTCTGGACTCACTGCACTGCATCCCCAGTGGTTCCAGTGCATTCACTGGACTCACTGTACTGCATCTCCACTGGTGCCAGTGCACTCTCTGGACTCACTGCAGTGCATCCCCAGTGGTGCCAGTGAGCTCTCTGGACTCACTGCACTGCATCACCAGTGGTGCCAGTGCACTCTCTGGACTCACTTCTCTGCATTCCCAGTGGTGCCAGTGCACTCTCTGGACTCACTGCACTGCATCCCCAGTGGTGCCAGTGTACTCTCTGGACTCACGGTACTGCATCACCAGTGGTGCCAGTGCACTCTCTGGACTCACTGCACTGCATCCCCAGTGGTGCCAGTGCACTCTCTGGACTCATTGTACTGCATCCCCACTGGTCCAGTGCACTCTGTGGACTCACTGTACTGCATCCCCACTGGTGCCAGTGCACTCTCTGGACTCACTGCAGTGCATCCCCAGTGCTGCCAGTGCACTCTCTGGACTCACTGCACTGCATCCCCAGTGGTGCCAGTGCACTCTCTGGACTCACTTCTCTGCATTCCCAGTGGTGCCAGTGCACTCTCTGGACTCACTGCACTGCATCCCCAGTGGTGCCAGTGTACTCTCTGGACTCACGGTACTGCATCACCAGTGGTGCCAGTGCACTCTCTGGACTCACTGCACTGCATCCCCAGTGGTGCCAGTGCACTCTCTGGACTCACTGTACTGCATCACCAGTGGTGCCAGTGCACTCTCTGGACTCACTGCACTGCATCACATGTGGTGCCAGTGCACTCTCTGGACTCACTGCACTGCATCCCCAGTGGTGCCAGTGCACTCTCTGGACTCACTGCACTGCATCCCCAGATGTGCCAGTGCACTCTCTGGACTCACTTCTCTGCATTCCCAGTGGTGCCAGTGAAGTCTCTGGACTCACTGCACTGCATCCCCAGTGGTGCCAGTGCACTCTCTGGACTCACTGCAGTGCATCCCCAGTGGTGCCAGTGCACTCTCTGGACTCACAGCACTGCATCCCCAGTGGTGCCAGTGCACTCTCTGGACTCACTGCACTGCATCACCAGTGGTGCCAGTGCACTCTCTGGACTAACTGCACTGCATCCCCAGTGGTGACAGTGCACTCTCTCGAGTCACTGCACTACATCCCCAGTGGTGCCAGTGCACTCACTGGACTCACTGAAGTGCATCCCCAGTGGTGCCAGTGCACTCTCTGGACTCACTGAAGTGCATCCCCAGTGGTGCCAGTGCACTCTCTGGACTCACTGCACTGCATCACCAGTGGTGCCGGTGTACTCTCTGGACTCACTGCACTGCATCCCCAGTGGTGCCAGTGCACTCTCTCGAGTCACTGCACTACATCCCCAGTGGTGCCAGTGCACTCACTGTACTGCATCATCGTTGGTGCCAGTGCACTCTCTGGACTTACTGCACTGCATCCCCAGTGGTGCCAGTGCACTCTCTGGACTCACTGCACTGCATCCCCAGTGGTGCCAGTGCACTCACTGGACTTACAGTACTGCATCACCAGTGCTGCCAGTGCACTCTCTGGACTCACTGCAGTGCATCCCCAGTGGTTCCAGTGCATTCACTGGACTCACTGTACTGCATCTCCACTGGTGCCAGTGCACTCTCTGGACTCACTGCAGTGCATCCCCAGTGGTGCCAGTGAGCTCTCTGGACTCACTGCACTGCATCCCCAGTGGTGCCAGTGTACTAACAGGATTTACTGCACTGCATCCCCAGTGGTGCCAGTGCACTCTCTGGACTCAGTGCACTGCATCCCCAGTGGTGCCAGTGCACTCTCTGGACTCACTGCAGGGCATCCCCAGTGGTGCCAGTGCACTCTCTGGACTCACTGCACTGAAGCCCCTGTGTTGCCAGTGCACTCTCTGGACTCACTGCACTGTATCCCCAGTGGTGCCAGTGCAATCTCTGGACTCACTGTAGTGCATCCCCTGTGGTGACAGTGCACTCTCTGGACTCACTGCAGTGCATCCCCAGTGGTGCCAGTGCACTCTCTGGACTCACTGTACTGCATCGCCAGTGGTGCCAGTGCACTCTCTGGACTCACTGCACTGCATCCCCAGTGGTGCCAGTGCACTCTCTGGACTCACTGCACTGCAGCCACAGTGGTGCCAGTGCACTCTCTGGACTCACTGCACTGCATCACAGGTGGTGCCAGTGCACTCTCTGGACTCACTGCACTGCATCACCAGTGGTGCCAGTGCACTCTCTGGACACACTTCTCTGCATTCCCAGTGGATCCAGTGAAGTCTCTGGACTCACTGCACTGCATCCCCAGTGGTGCCAGTGCACTCTCTGGAGTCACTGCAGTGCATCCCCATTGGTGCCAATGCACTCTCTGGACTCACTGCACCGCATCCCCAGTGGTGCCAGTGCACTCTCTGGACTCACTGTACTGCATCACCAGTGGTGCCAGTGCACTCTCTGGACTCACTGCACTGCATCCCCAGTGGTGCCAGTGCACTCTCTGGACTCACTGCACTGCATCCCCAGTGGTGCCAGTGCACTCTCTGGACTTACTGCACTGCATCACATGTGGTGCCAGTGCACTCTCTGGACTCACTGCACTGCATCCCCAGTGGTGCCAGTGCACTCTCTGGACTCACTGCATTGCATCCCCAGTGGTGCCAGTGCACTCTCTGGACTCATTGTACTGCATCCCCACTGGTCCAGTGCACTCTGTGGACTCACTGTACTGCATCCCCACTGGTGCCAGTGCACTCTCTGGACTCACTGCAGTGCATCCCCAGTGCTGCCAGTGCACTCTCTGGACTCACTGCACTGAAGCCCCTGTGTTGCCAGTGCACTCTCTGGACTCACTGCACTGTATCCCCAGTGGTGCCAGTGCAATCTCTGGACTCACTGTAGTGCATCCCCTGTGGTGACAGTGCACTCTCTGGACTCACTGCAGTGCATCCCCAGTGGTGCCAGTGCACTCTCTGGACTCACTGTACTGCATCGCCAGTGGTGCCTATGCACTCTCTGGACTCACTGCACTGCATCCCCAGTGGTGCCAGTGCACTCTCTGGACTCACTGCACTGCATCCCCAGTGGTGCCAGTGCACTCTCTGGACTCACTGCACTGCATCACAGGTGGTGCCAGTGCACTCTCTGGACTCACTGCACTGCATCACCAGTGGTGCCAGTGCACTCTCTGGACTCACTTCTCTGCATTCCCAGTGGTGCCAGTGAAGTCTCTGGACTCACTGCACTGCATCCCCAGTGGTGCCAGTGCACTCTCTGGAGTCACTGCAGTGCATCCCCATTGGTGCCAGTGCACTCTCTGGACTCACTGCACCGCATCCCCAGTGGTGCCAGTGCACTCTCTGGACTCACTGTACTGCATCCCCAGTGGTGCCAGTGCACTTTCTGGACTCACTGCACTGCATCCCCAGTAGTGCCAGTGCACTCTCTGGACTCACTGCACTGCATCCCCAGTGGTGCCAGTGCACTCTCTGGACTTACTGCACTGCATCACATGTGGTGCCAGTGCACTCTCTGGACTCACTGCACTGCATCCCCAGTGGTGCCAGTGCACTCTCTGGACTCACTGCACTGCATCCCCAGATGTGCCAGTGCATTCTCTGGACTCACTTCTCTGCATTACCAGTGGTGCCAGTGAAGTCTCTGGACTCACTGCACTGCATCCCCAGTGGTGCCAGTGCACTCTCTGGACTCACTGCAGTGCATCCCCAGTGGTGCCAGTGCACTCTCTGGACTCACAGCACTGCATCCCCAGTGGTGCCAGTGCACTCTCTGGACTCACTGCAGTGCATCACCAGTGGTGTCAGTGCACTCTCTGGACTCACTACACTGCATCCCCAGTGGTGCCAGTGCACTCTCTGGACTCATTGTACTGCATCCCCACTGGTCCAGTGCACTCTGTGGACTCACTGTACTGCATCCCCAGTGGTGCCAGTGCACTCTCTGGACTCACTGCAGTGCATCCCCAGTGCTGCCAGTGCACTCTCTGGACTCACTGCACTGAAGCCCCTGTGTTGCCAGTGCACTCTCTGGACTCACTGCACTGTATCCCTAGTGGTGCCAGTGCAATCTCTGGACTCACTGTAGTGCATCCCCTGTGGTGACAGTGCACTCTCTGGACTCACTGCAGTGCATCCCCAGTGGTGCCAGTGCACTCTCTGGACTCACTGTACTGCATCGCCAGTGGTGCCAGTGCACTCTCTGGACTCACTGCACTGCATCCCCAGTGGTGCCAGTGCACTCTCTGGACTCACTGCACTGCAGCCCCAGTGGTGCCAGTGCACTCTCTGGACTCACTGCACTGCATCACAGGTGGTGCCAGTGCACTCTCTGGACTCACTGCACTGCATCACCAGTGGTGCCAGTGCACTCTCTGGACTCACTTCTCTGCATTCCCAGTGGTGCCAGTGAAGTCTCTGGACTCACTGCACTGCATCCCCAGTGGTGCCAGTGCACTCTCTGGAGTCACTGCAGTGCATCCCCATTGGTGCCAATGCACTCTCTGGACTCACTGCACCGCATCCCCAGTGGTGCCAGTGCACTCTCTGGACTCACTGTACTGCATCACCAGTGGTGCCAGTGCACTCTCTGGACTCACTGCACTGCATCCCCAGTGGTGCCAGTGCACTCTCTGGACTCACTGCACTGCATCCCCAGTGGTGCCAGTGCACTCTCTGGACTTACTGCACTGCATCACATGTGGTGCCAGTGCACTCTCTGGACTCACTGCACTGCATCCCCAGTGGTGCCAGTGCACTCTCTGGACTCACTGCACTGCATCCCCAGTGGTGCCAGTGCACTCTCTGGACTCATTGTACTGCATCCCCACTGGTCCAGTGCACTCTGTGGACTCACTGTACTGCATCCCCACTGGTGCCAGTGCACTCTCTGGACTCACTGTAGTGCATCTCCAGTGCTGCCAGTGCACTCTCTGGACTCACTGCACTGAAGCCCCTGTGTTGCCAGTGCACTCTCTGGACTCACTGCACTGTATCCCCAGTGGTGCCAGTGCAATCTCTGGACTCACTGTAGTGCATCCCCTGTGGTGACAGTGCACTCTCTGGACTCACTGCAGTGCATCCCCAGTGGTGCCAGTGCACTCTCTGGACTCACTGTACTGCATCGCCAGTGGTGCCAGTGCACTCTCTGGACTCACTGCACTGCATCCCCAGTGGTGCCAGTGCACTCTCTGGACTCACTGCACTGCATCCCCAGTGGTGCCAGTGCACTCTCTGGACTCACTGCACTGCATCACAGGTGGTGCCAGTGCACTCTCTGGACTCACTGCACTGCATCACCAGTGGTGCCAGTGCACTCTCTGGACTCACTTCACTGCATTCCCAGTGGTGCCAGTGAAGTCTCTGGACTCACTGCACTGCATCCCCAGTGGTGCCAGTGCACTCTCTGGACTCACTGCAGTGCATCCCCATTGGTGCCAATGCACTCTCTGGACTCACTGCACCGCATCCCCAGTGGTGCCAGTGCACTCTCTGGACTCACTGTACTGCATCACCAGTGGTGCCAGTGCACTCTCTGGACTCACTGCACTGCATCCCCAGTGGTGCCAGTGCACTCTCTGGACTCACTGCACTGCATCCCCAGTGGTGCCAGTGCACTCTCTGGACTTACTGCACTGCATCACATGTGGTGCCAGTGCACACTCTGGACTCACTGCACTGCATCCCCAGTGGTGCCAGTGCACTCTCTGGACTCACTGCACTGCATCCCCAGATGTGCCAGTGCACTCTCTGGACTCACTGCACTGCATTCCCAGTGGTGCCAGTGAAGTCTCTGGACTCACTGCACTGCATCCCCAGTGGTGCCAGTGCACTCTCTGGACTCACTGCAGTGCATCCCCAGTGGTGCCAGTGCACTCACTGGACTCACTGTACTGCATCACCAGTGGTGCCAGTGCACTCTCTGGACTCACTGAAGTGCATCCCCAGTGGTGCCAGTGCACTCTCTGGACTCACTGCACTGCATCCCCAGTGCTACCAGTGCACTCTTTGGGCTCACTATACTGCATCACCAATGGTGCCAGAGCACTCTCTGGACTCACTGCACTGCATCCCCAGTGCTACCAGTGCATTCACTGGACTCACTGGACCGCATCTCCAGTGGTGCCAGTGCACTCTGTGGACTCACTGTACTGCATCCCCAGTGGTGCCAGTGCACTCTCTGGACTCACTGCACTGCATCCCCAGTGGTGCCAGTGCACTCACTGGATTCACTGCACTGCATCCCCCCTGGTGCCAGTGCACTCTGTGGACCTACTGTACTGCATCCCCAGTGGTGCCAGTGCACTCTCTGGACTCACTGCAGGGCATCCCCAGTGGTGCCAGTGCACTCTCTGGACTCACTGCCGTGCATCCCCAGTTGTGCCAAAGCACTCTCTGGACTCCCGGTACCGCATCCCCAGTGGTGCCAGTGCACTCTCTGGACTCGCTGCACCGCATCCCGTGTGGTGCCAGTGCACTCTCTGGAATGACTGCAGTGCATCCGCAGTTGTGCCAGTGCACTCTCTGGACTCGCGTCACTGCATCCCCAGTGGTGCCAGTGCACTCTCTGGACTCACTGCAGTGCATCCCCACATGTGCCAGTGCACTCTCTGGACTCACTGCAGTGCATCCCCAGTGGTGCCAGTGCACTCTCTGGACTCACTGCAGTGCATCCCCAGTGGTGCCAGTGCTCTCTCTGGACTCACTGCAGGGCATCCCCAGTGGTGCCAGTGCACTCACTGGACTCACTGCACTGCATCCCCAGTGGTGCCAGTGCTATCTCTGGACTCACTACACTGCAACCCCAGTGGTGCCAGGGCACTCTCTGCAGACACTGCAGTGCATCCCCACATGTGCCAGTGCACTCTCTGGACTCACTGCAGTGCATCCCCAGTGGTGCCAGTGCACTCTCTGGACTCACTGCACTGCATCCCCAGTGGTGCCAGTGCACTCTCTGCACTCACTGCAGTGCATCCCCAGTTGTTCCAGTGCACTCTCTGGACTCACTGCAGTGCATTCCCTCTGGTGCCAGTGCACTCTCTGGACTCACTGCACTGCATCCCCAGTGGTGCCAGTGCACTCTCTGGACTCACTGCTGTGCATCACCTGTGGTGCCAGTGCATCCTCTGGACTCACTGCAGTGCATCACCAGTGGTGCCAGTGCACTCTCTGGACTCACTGAAGTGCATCCCCCGTGGTGCCAGTGCAATCTCTGGACTCACTGCACTGCATCCCCAGTGGTGCCAGTGCACTCTCTGGACTCACTGCACTGAATCCCCAGTGTTGCCAGTGCACTCTCTGGAATCACTGCACTGCATCCCCAGTGGTGCCCGTGCACTCTCTGGACTCACTGCACTGCATCCCCAGTGGTGCCAGTGCACTCTCTGGACTCACTGCACTGCATCCCCAGTGGTGCCAGTGCACTCTCTGGACTCACTGCACTGCATCCCCAGTGGTGCCAGTGCACTCTCTGGACTCACTGTACTGCATCATCGGTGGTGCCAGTGCACTCTCCGGACTTACTGCACTGCATCCCCAGTGGTGCCAGTGCACTCTCTGGACTCACTGCACTGCATCCCCAGTGGTGCCAGTGCACTCTCTGGACTCACTGCAGTGCATCCCCAGTGGTGCCAGTGCACTCTCTGGACTCACTGCACTGCATCCCCAGTGGTGCTAGTGCACTCTCTGGACTCACCGCACTGCACCCTGAGTGGTGCCAGTGCACTCTCTGGACTCACTGCACTGCATCCCCAGTGGTGCCAGTGCACTCTCTGGACTCACTGCACTGCATCCCCAGTGGTGCCAGAGCACTCTCTGGACTCACTGCAGTGCATCCCCAGTGCTGCCAGTGCACTCTCTGAACTCACTGTACTGCATCCCCAGTGTAGCCAGTGCACTCTGGAGTAACTGCAGTGCATCCCAGTGGTGCCAGTGCACTCTCTGGACTCCCGGCACCGCATCCACAGTGGTGCCAGTACACTCTCTGGACTCACTGCACTGCATTCCCAGTGGTGCCAGTGCACTCTCTGGACTCACTGCAGTGCATCCACAGAGGTGCCAGTACACTCAGTGGGCTGACTGCACTGCATCCCCAGTGGTGCCAGTGCACTCTCTGGACTCACTGCACTGCATCCCCACTGGTGCCAGTGCACTCTCTGGACTCACTGCAGGGCATCCCCAGTGGTGCCAGTGCACTCTCTGGACTCACTGCAGTGCATCCCCAGTGGTGCCAGTGCACACTCTGGACTCACTGCACTGCATCCCCAGTGGTGCCAGTGCATTCTCTGGACTCACCGCACTGCACCCTGAGTGGAGCCAGTGCACTCTCTGGACTCACTGCACCGCATCCCCAGTGGTGCCATTGCACTCTCTGGAGTCACTGCGCTGCATCTCCAGTGGTGGCAGTGCACTCTCTGGACTCACTGCATGCATCCCCAGTGTTGCCTGTGCACTCTCTGCAGTAACTGCAGTGCATCCCCAGTGGTGCCAAAGCACTCTCTGGACTCCCGGCACCGCATCGCCAGTGGTGCCAGGGCACTCTCTGGGCTCACTGCAGTGCATCCCCAGTGGTGCCAGTGCACTCTCTGGACTCACTGCAGTGCATCCCCAGTGGTGCCAATGCACTCTCTGGACCTCCGGCACCGCATCCCCAGTGGTGCCAGTGACTCTCTGGACTCGCGGCACTGCATCCCCAGTGGTGCCAGTGCACTCTCTGGACTCACTGCACTACATCCCCAGTGGTGCCAGTGCACTCTCTGGACTCACTGCACTGCATCCCCAGTGGTGCCAGTGCACTCTCTGGACTCACTGCACTGCATCCCCAGTGGTGCCAGTGCACTCTGTGGACTCACTGCAGTGCATCCCCAGTGGTGCCAGTGCACTCTCTGGACTCACTGCACTGAAGCCCCTGTGTTGCCAGTGCACTCTCTGGACTCACTGCACTGTATCCCTAGTGGTGCCAGTGCAATCTCTGGACTCACTGTAGTGCATCCCCTGTGGTGACAGTGCACTCTCTGGACTCACTGCAGTGCATCCCCAGTGGTGCCAGTGCACTCTCTGGACTCACTGTACTGCATCGCCAGTGGTGCCAGTGCACTCTCTGGACTCACTGCACTGCAGCCCCAGTGGTGCCAGTGCACTCTCTGGACTCACTGCACTGCATCACAGGTGGTGCCAGTGCACTCTCTGGACTCACTGCACTGCATCACCAGTGGTGCCAGTGCACTCTCTGGAGTCACTGCAGTGCATCCCCATTGGTGCCAATGCACTCTCTGGACTCACTGCACCGCATCCCCAGTGGTGCCAGTGCACTCTCAGGACTCACTGTACTGCATCACCAGTGGTGCCAGTGCACTCTCTGGACTCACTGCACTGCATCCCCAGTGGTGCCAGTGCACTCTCTGGACTCACTGCACTGCATCCCCAGTGGTGCCAGTGCACTCTCTGCACTTACTGCACTGCATCACATGTGGTGCCAGTGCACTCTCTGGACTCACTTCTCTGCATTCCCAGTGGTGCCAGTGAAGTCTCTGGACTCACTGCACTGCATCCCCAGTGGTGCCAGCGCACTCTCTGGAGTCACTGCAGTGCATCCCCATTGGTGCCAATGCACTCTCTGGACTCACTGCACCGCATCCACAGTGGTGCCAGTGCACTCTCTGGACTCACTGTACTGCATCACCAGTGGTGCCAGTGCACTCTCTGGACTCACTGCACTGCATCCCCAGTGGTGCCAGTGCACTCTCTGGACTCACTGCACTGCATCCCCAGTGGTGCCAGTGCACTCTCTGGACTTACTGCACTGCATCACATGTGGTGCCAGTGCACTCTCTGGACTCACTGCACTGCATCCCCAGTGGTGCCAGTGCACTCTCTGGACTCACTGCACTGCATCCCCAGTGGTGCCAGTGCACTCTCTGGACTCATTGTACTGCATCCCCACTGGTCCAGTGCACTCTGTGGACTCACTGTACTGCATCCCCACTGGTGCCAGTGCACTCTCTGGACTCACTGCAGTGCATCCCCAGTGCTGCCAGTGCACTCTCTGGACTCACTGCACTGAAGCCCCTGTGTTGCCAGTGCACTCTCTGGACTCACTGCACTGTATCCCCAGTGGTGCCAGTGCAATCTCTGGACTCACTGTAGTGCATCCCTGTGGTGACAGTGCACTCTCTGGACTCACTGCAGTGCATCCCCAGTGGTGCCAGTGCACTCTCTGGACTCACTGTACTGCATCGCCAGTGGTGCCAGTGCACTCTCTGGACTCACTGCACTGCATCCCCAGTGGTGCCAGTGCACTCTCTGGACTCACTGCAGTGCATCCCCAGTGGTGCCAGTGCACTCTCTGGACTCACTGCACTGCATCACAGGTGGTGCCAGTGCACTCTCTGGACTCACTGCACTGCATCACCAGTGGTGCCAGTGCACTCTCTGGACTCACTTCTCTGCATTCCCAGTGGTGCCAGTGAAGTCTCTGGACTCACTGCACTGCATCCCCAGTGGTGCCAGTGCACTCTCTGGAGTCACTGCAGTGCATCCCCATTGGTGCCAATGCACTCTCTGGACTCACTGCACCGCATCCCCAGTGGTGCCAGTGCACTCTCTGGACTCACTGTACTGCATCACCAGTGGTGCCAGTGCACTTTCTGGACTCACTGCACTGCATCCCCAGTGGTGCCAGTGCACTCTCTGGACTCACTGCACTGCATCCCCAGTGGTGCCAGTGCACTCTCTGGACTCACTGCACTGTATCCCCAGTGGTGCCAGTGCACTCTCTGGACTCACTGTACTGCATCCCCAGTGGTGCCAGTGCACTCTCTGGACTCACTGCAGTGCATCCCCAGTGGTGCCAGTGCACTCTCTGGACTCACTGTACTGCATCCCCAGTGGTGCCAGTGCAATCTCTGGACTCACTGCAGTGCATCACCAGTGGTGCCAGTGCAATCTCTGGACTCACTGCAGTGCATCACCTGTGGTGCCAGTGCACTCTCTGGACTCACTGCACTGCATCCCCAGTGGTGCCAGTGCACTCTCTGGACTCACTGCAGTGCATCGCCAGTGGTGCCAGTGAACTCACTGGACTCACTGTACTGCATCCCCAGTGGTGCCAGTGCACTCTCTGGACTCACTGCACTGCATCCCCAGTGGTGCCAGTGCACTCTCTGGACTCACTGTACTGCATCCCCAGTGGTGCCAGTGCACTCTCTGGACTCACTGCAATGCATCCCCAGTGGTGCCAGTGCACTCTCTGGACTCACTGAAGTGCATCCCCAGTGGTGCCAGTGCACTCTCTGGACTCACTGCACAGCATCCCCAAGGGTGCCAGTGCACTCTCTGGACTCACTGCACTGCATCCCCAGTGGTGCCAGTGAAGTCTCTGGACTCACTGCACTGCATCCCCAGTGGTGCCAGTGCACTCTGTGGACTCACTGTACTGCATCCCCAGTCGTGCCAGCGCACTCTCTGGACTCACTGCAGTGCATCCCCAGTGGTGGCAGTGCACTCTCTGGACTCACTGTACTGCATCCCCACTGGTCCAGTGCACTCTCTGGACTCACTGCACTGCATCCCCAGTGGTGCCAGTGCACTCTCTGGACACACTGCACTGCATCTCCAGTGGTGCCAGTGCACTCTCTGGACTCACTGCAGTGCATCCCCAGTGGAACCAGTGCACTCTCTGGACTCACTGAGGTGCATCCCCAGTGGTGCCAGTGCACTCTCTGGAGTCACTGAAATGCATCCCCAATGGTGCCAGTGCACTCTCTGGATTCACTGCACTGCATCCCCAGTGGTGCCAGTGCACTCTCTGGACTCACTGTACTGCATCCCCACTGGTCCAGTGCACTCTCTGGACTCACTGCACTGCATCCCCAGTGGTGCCAGTGCACTCTCTGGACTCACTGCACTGAAGCCCCAGTGGTGCCAGTGCACTCTCTGGACTCACTGCACTGCATCCCCAGTGGTGCCAGTGCACTCTCTGGACTCACTGCACTGCATCCCCAGTGGTGCCAGTGCAATCTCTGGACTCACTGTACTGCATCCCCAGTGGTGCCAGTGCAATCTCTGGACTCACTGCAGTGCATCACCAGTGGTGCCAGTGCACTCTCTGGACTCACTGTACTGCATCCCCAGTGGTGCCAGTGCACTCTCTGGACTCACTGCAGTGCATCGCCAGTGGTGCCAGTGAACTCTCTGGACTCACTGAAGTGCATCCCCAGTGGTGCCAGTGCACTCTCTGGACTCACTGCACTGCATCCCCAGTAGTGCCAGTGCACTCTCTGGACTCACTGCAGTGCATCCCCAGTGGTGCCAGTGCACTCTCTGGACTCACTGCAGTGCATCCCCTGTGGTGCCAGTGCACTCTCGGGACTCACTGCACTGCATCCACAGTGGTGCCAGTGCACTCTCTGGACTCACTGCACTGCATCCCCAGTGGTGCTGGTGTACTCTCTGGACTCACTGCAGTGCATCCCCAGTGCTGCCAGTGCACTCTCTGGACTCACTGTACTGCATCCCCAGTGGTGCCAGTGCACTCTCTGGACTCACTGCACTGCAGGCCCAGTGGAGCCAGTGCACTCACTGGACTTACAGTACTGCATCACCAGTGCTGCCAGTGCACTCTCTGGACTCACTGCACTGCATCCCCAGTGGTTCCAGTGCATTCACTGGACTCACTGTACTGCATCTTCACTGGTGCCAGTGCACTCTCTGGACTCACTGCAGTGCATCCCCAGTGGTGCCAGTGAGCTCTCTGGACTCACTGCACTGCATCCCCAGTGGTGCCAGTGTACTAACAGGATTCACTGCACTGCATCCCCAGTGGTGCCAGTGCACTCTCTGGATTCACTGCACGGAATCCCCAGTGGTGCCAGTGCACTCTCTGGACTCACTGCAGGGCATCCCCAGTGGTGCCAGTGCACTCTGTGGACTCACTGCACTGCATCCCCAGTGGTGCCAGTGCACTCTCTGCACTCACTTCACTGCATCCCCAGTGGTGCCAGTGCACTCTCTGGACTCACGGCACTGCATCCCCAGTGGTGCCAGTGAAGTCTTTGGACTCACTGCACTGCATCCCCAGTGGTGCCAGTGCACTCTCTGGAGTCACTGAAGTGCATCCCCAGTGGTGCCAGTGCACTCTCTGGACTCACTGCACTGCATCCCCAGTGGTGCCAGTGCACTCTCTGGACTCATTGTACTGCATCCCCACTGGTCCAGTGCACTCTGTGGACTCACTGTACTGCATCCCCACTGGTGCCAGTGCACTCTCTGGACTCACTGCAGTGCATCCCCAGTGCTGCCAGTGCACTCTCTGGACTCACTGTACTGCATCCCCAGTGGTGCCAGTGCACTCTCTGGACTCACTGCACTGCATTCCCAGTGGTGCCAGTGCACTCTCTGGACTCACTGCACTGCATCACCAGTGGTGCCAGTGCACTCTCTGGAGTCACAGCACTGCATCCCCAGTGGTGCCAGTGCACTCTCTGGACTCACTGCACTGCATCCCCAGTGGTGCCAGTGCACTCTCTGGACTCACTGCAGGGCATCCCCAGTGGTGCCAGTGCACTCTCTGGACTCACTGCAGGGCATCCCCAGTGGTGCCAGTGCACTCTCTGGATTCACTGTACTGCACCCCCAGTGGTGCCAGTGCACTCACTGGACTGACTGCACTGCATCCCCAGTGGTGCCAGTGCACTCACTGGACTCACTGGAGTGCATCCCCAGATGTGCCAGTGCACTCTCTGGACTCACTGCACTGCATCCCCAGTTGTGCCTGTGCACTCTCTGCACTCACTGCACTGCATCCCCAGTGATGCCAGTTTACTCACTGGACTGACTGCACTGCATCCCCAGTGGTGCCAGTGCACTCACTGGACACACTGTACTGCTTCACAGGTGGTGCCAGTGCACTCTCTGCACTCACTGCACAGCATCCCCAGTGGTGCCAGTGCATTCACTGGACTCACTGGACTGCATCCCCAGTGGTGCCAGAGCACTCTCTGGACTCACTGCACTGCATCCCCAGTGGTGCCAGTGCACTCTCTGCACTCACTGCACTGCATCCACAGTGGTGCCAGTGCACTCTCTGGACTCACTGCACTGCATCCCCAGTGGTGCCAGTGCACTCTCTGGACTCACTGCACTGTATCCCCAGTGGTGCCAGTGCACTCTCTGGACTCACTGCACTGCATCCCCAGTGGTGCCAGTGCACTCTCTGGACTCACTGCACTGCATCCCCAGTGGTGCCAGTGCACTCTCTGGACTCACTGCACTGTATCCCCAGTGGTGCCAGTGCACTCTCTGGACTCACTGAAGTGCATCCCCAGTGGTGCCAGTGCACTCTCTGGACTCACTGCAGTGCATCCCCAGTGGTACCAGTGCACTCTCTGGACTCACTGTACTGCATCCCCAGTGGTGCCAGTGCACTCTCTGGACTCACTGCAGTGCATCCCCAGTGGTGCCAGTGCATCTCTGGACTCACTGTACTGCATCCCCAGTGGTGCCAGTGCAATCTCTGGACTCACTGCAGTGCATCACCAGTGGTGCCAGTGCAATCTCTGGACTCACTGCAGTGCATCACCTGTGGTGCCAGTGCACCCTCTGGACTCACTGCACTGCATCCCCAGTGGTGCCAGTGCACTCTCTGGACTCACTGCAGTGCATCGCCAGTGGTGCCAGTGAACTCACTGGACTCACTGTACTGCATCCCCAGTGGTGCCAGTGCACTCTCTGGACTCACTGCACTGCATCCCCAGTGGTGCCAGTGCACTCTCTGGACTCACTGTACTGCATCCCCAGTGGTGCCAGTGCACTCTCTGGACTCACTGCAATGCATCCCCAGTGGTGCCAGTGCACTCTCTGGACTCACTGAAGTGCATCCCCAGTGGTGCCAGTGCACTCTCTGGACTCACTGCACTGCATCCCCAGTGGTGCCAGTGCACTCTGTGGACTCACTGCACTGCATCCCCAGTGGTGCCAGTGAAGTCTCTGGACTCACTGCACTGCATCCCCAGTGGTGCCAGTGCACTCTGTGGACTCACTGTACTGCATCCCCAGTGGTGCCAGTGCACTCTCTGGACTCACTGCAGTGCATCCCCAGTGGTGCCAGTGCACTCTCTGGACTCACTGTACTGCATCCCCACTGGTCCAGTGCACTCTCTGGACTCACTGCACTGCATCCCCAGTGGTGCCAGTGCACTCTCTGGACACACTGCACTGCATCTCCAGTGGCGCCAGTGCACTCTGTGGACCTACTGTACTGCATCCCCAGTGGTGCCAGTGCACTCTCTGGACTCACTGAGGTGCATCCCCAGTGGTGCCAGTGCACTCTCTGGAGTCACTGAAATGCATCCCCAATGGTGCCAGTGCACTCTCTGGATTCACTGCACTGCATCCCCAGTGGTGCCAGTGCACTCTCTGGACTCACTGTACTGCATCCCCACTGGTCCAGTGCACTCTCTGGACTCACTGCACTGCATCCCCAGTGGTGCCAGTGCACTCTCTGGACTCACTGCACTGCAGCCACAGTGGTGCCAGTGCACTCTCTGGACTCACTGCACTGCATCCCCAGTGGTGCCAGTGCACTCTCTGGACTCACTGCACTGCATCCCCAGTGGTGCCAGTGCACTCTCTGGACTCACTGCACTGCATCCCCAGTGGTGCCAGTGCACTCTCTGGACTCACTGCACTGCATCGCCAGTGGTGCCAGTGCAATCTCTGGACTCACTGTAGTGCATCCCCAGTGGTGCCAGTGCACTCTCTGGACTCACTGTACTGCATCCCCAGTGGTGCCAGTGCAATCTCTGGACTCACTGCAGTGCATCACCAGTGGTGCCAGTGCACTCTCTGGACTCACTGTACTGCATCCCCAGTGGTGCCAGTGCACTCTCTGGACTCACTGCAGTGCATCGCCAGTGGTGCCAGTGAACTCTCTGGACTCACTGCACTGCATCCCCAGTGGTGCCAGTGCACTCTCTGCACTCACTGCACTGCATCCACAGTGGTGCCAGTGCACTCTCTGGACTCACTGCAGTGCATCCCCAGTGGTGCCAGTGCACTCTCTGGACTCACTGCACTGTATCCCCAGTGGTGCCAGTGCACTCTCTGGACTCACTGCACTGCATCCCCAGTGGTGCCAGTGCACTCTCTGGACTCACTGCACTGCATCCCCAGTGGTGCCAGTGCACTCTCTGGACTCACTGCACTGTATCCCCAGTGGTGCCAGTGCAATCTCTGGACTCACTGTAGTGCATCCCCAGTGGTGCCAGTGCACTCTCTGGACTCACTGCAGTGCATCCCCAGTGGTACCAGTGCACTCTCTGGACTCACTGTACTGCATCCCCAGTGGTGCCAGTGCACTCTCTGGACTCACTGCAGTGCATCCCCAGTGGTGCCAGTGCATCTCTGGACTCACTGTACTGCATCCCCAGTGGTGCCAGTGCAATCTCTGGACTCACTGCAGTGCATCACCAGTGGTGCCAGTGCAATCTCTGGACTCACTGCAGTGCATCACCTGTGGTGCCAGTGCACCCTCTGGACTCATTGCACTGCATCCCCAGTGGTGCCAGTGCACTCTCTGGACTCACTGCAGTGCATCGCCAGTGGTGCCAGTGAACTCACTGGACTCACTGTACTGCATCCCCAGTGGTGCCAGTGCACTCTCTGGACTCACTGCACTGCATCCCCAGTGGTGCCAGTGCACTCTCTGGACTCACTGTACTGCATCCCCAGTGGTGCCAGTGCACTCTCTGGACTCACTGCAATGCATCCCCAGTGGTGCCAGTGCACTCTCTGGACTCACTGAAGTGCATCCCCAGTGGTGCCAGTGCACTCTCTGGACTCACTGCACTGCATCCCCAGTGGTGCCAGTGCACTCTGTGGACTCACTGCACTGCATCCCCAGTGGTGCCAGTGAAGTCTCTGGACTCACTGCACTGCATCCCCAGTGGTGCCAGTGCACTCTGTGGACTCACTGTACTGCATCCCCAGTGGTGCCAGTGCACTCTCTGGACTCACTGCAGTGCATCCCCAGTGGTGCCAGTGCACTCTCTGGACTCACTGTACTGCATCCCCACTGGTCCAGTGCACTCTCTGGACTCACTGCACTGCATCCCCAGTGGTGCCAGTGCACTCTCTGGACACACTGCACTGCATCTCCAGTGGCGCCAGTGCACTCTGTGGACCTACTGTACTGCATCCCCAGTGGTGCCAGTGCACTCTCTGGACTCACTGAGGTGCATCCCCAGTGGTGCCAGTGCACTCTCTGGAGTCACTGAAATGCATCCCCAATGGTGCCAGTGCACTCTCTGGATTCACTGCACTGCATCCCCAGTGGTGCCAGTGCACTCTCTGGACTCACTGTACTGCATCCCCACTGGTCCAGTGCACTCTCTGGACTCACTGCACTGCATCCCCAGTGGTGCCAGTGCACTCTCTGGACTCACTGCACTGAAGCCCCAGTGGTGCCAGTGCACTCTCTGGACTCACTGCACTGCATCCCCAGTGGTGCCAGTGCACTCTCTGGACTCACTGCACTGCATCCCCAGTGGTGCCAGTGCAATCTCTGGACTCACTGTAGTGCATCCCCAGTGGTGCCAGTGCACTCTCTGGACTCACTGTACTGCATCCCCAGTGGTGCCAGTGCAATCTCTGGACTCACTGCAGTGCATCACCAGTGGTGCCAGTGCACTCTCTGGACTCACTGTACTGCATCCCCAGTGGTGCCAGTGCACTCTCTGGACTCACTGCAGTGCATCGCCAGTGGTGCCAGTGAACTCTCTGGACTCACTGCACTGCATCCCCAGTGGTGCCAGTGCACTCTCTGGACTCACTGCACTGCATCCCCAGTAGTGCCAGTGCACTCTCTGGACTCACTGCAGTGCATCCCCAGTGGTGCCAGTGCACTCTCTGGACTCACTGCAGTGCATCCCCTGTGGTGCCAGTGCACTCTCGGGACTCACTGCACTGCATCCACAGTGGTGCCAGTGCACTCTCTGGACTCACTGCACTGCATCCCCAGTGGTGCCGGTGTACTCTCTGGACTCACTGCACTGCATCCCCAGTGGTGCCAGTGCACTCTCTCGAGTCACTGCACTACATCCCCAGTGGTGCCAGTGCACTCACTGTACTGCATCATCGTTGGTGCCAGTGCACTCTCTGGACTTACTGCACTGCATCCCCAGTGGTGCCAGTGCACTCTCTGGACTCACTGCACTGCAGGCCCAGTGGAGCCAGTGCACTCACTGGACTTACAGTACTGCATCACCAGTGCTGCCAGTGCACTCTCTGGACTCACTGCACTGCATCCCCAGTGGTTCCAGTGCATTCACTGGACTCACTGTACTGCATCTCCACTGGTGCCAGTGCACTCTCTGGACTCACTGCAGTGCATCCCCAGTGGTGCCAGTGAGCTCTCTGGACTCACTGCACTGCATCCCCAGTGGTGCCAGTGTACTAACAGGATTCACTGCACTGCATCCCCAGTGGTGCCAGTGCACTCTCTGGACTCACTGCACTGCATCCCCAGTGGTGCCAGTGCACGCTCTGGACTCACTGCAGGACATCCCCAGTGGTGCCAGTGCACTCTGTGGACTCACTGCACTGCATCCCCAGTGGTGCCAGTGCACTCTCTGCACTCACTTCACTGCATCCCCAGTGGTGCCAGTGCACTCTCAGGACTCACGGCACTGCATCCCCAGTGGTGCCAGTGAAGTCTTTGGACTCACTGCACTGCATCCCCAGTGGTGCCAGTGCACTCTCTGGAGTCACTGAAGTGCATCCCCAGTGGTGCCAGTGCACTCTCTGGACTCACTGCACTGCATCCCCAGTGGTGCCAGTGCACTCTCTGGACTCATTGTACTGCATCCCCACTGGTCCAGTGCACTCTGTGGACTCACTGTACTGCATCCCCAGTGGTGCCAGTGCACTCTCTGGACTCACTGCAGTGCATCCCCAGTGCTGCCAGTGCACTCTCTGGACTCACTGCACTGCATCCCCAGTGGTGCCAGTGCACTCTCTGGACTCACTTCTCTGCATTCCCAGTGGTGCCAGTGCACTCTCTGGACTCACTGCACTGCATCCCCAGTGGTGCCAGTGCACTCTCTGGACTCATTGCAGTGCATCCCCATTGGTGCCAGTGCACTCTCTGGACTCACTGCACCGCATGCCCAGTGGTGCCAGTGTACTCTCTGGACTCACTGTACTGCATCACCAGTGGTGCCAGTGCACTCTCTGGACTCACTGCACTGCATCCCCAGTGGTGCCAGTGCACTCTCTGGACTCACAGTACTGCATCACCAGTGGTGCCAGTGCACTCTCTGGACTCACTGCACTGCATCCCCAGTGGTGCCAGTGCACTCTCTGGACTCACTGCACTGCATCCCCAGTGGTGCCAGTGCACTCTCTGGACTCACTGCACTGCATCCCCAGATGTGCCAGTGCACTCTCTGGACTCACTTCTCTGCATTCCCAGTGGTGCCATTGAAGTCTCTGGACTCACTGCACTGCATCCCCAGTGGTGCCAGTGCACTCTCTGGACTCACTGCAGTGCATCCCCAGTGGTGCCAGTGCACTCTCTGGACTCACAGCACTGCATCCCCAGTGGTGCCAGTGCACTCTCTGGACTCACTGCAGTGCATCACCAGTGGTGCCAGTGCACTCTCTGGACTCACTGCACTGCATCCCCAGTGGTGCAAGTGCACTCTCTCGAGTCACTGCACTACATCCCCAGTGGTGCCAGTGCACTCACTGGACTCACTGTACTGCATCACCAGTGGTGCCAGTGCACTCTCTGGACTCACTGAAGTGCATCCCCAGTGGTGCCAGTGCACTCTCTGGACTCACTGAAGTGCATCCCCAGTGGTGCCAGTGCACTCTCTGGACTCACTGCACTGCATCACCAGTGGTGCCGGTGTACTCTCTGGACTCACTGCACTGCATCCCCAGTGGTGCCAGTGCACTCTCTCGAGTCACTGCACTACATCCCCAGTGGTGCCAGTGCACTCACTGTACTGCATCATCGTTGGTGCCAGTGCACTCTCTGGACTTACTGCACTGCATCCCCAGTGGTGCCAGTGCACTCTCTGGACTCACTGCACTGCATCCCCAGTGGTGCCAGTGCACTCACTGGACTTACAGTACTGCATCACCAGTGCTGCCAGTGCACTCTCTGGACTCACTGCAGTGCATCCCCAGTGGTTCCAGTGCATTCACTGGACTCACTGTACTGCTTCTCCACTGGTGCCAGTGCACTCTCTGGACTCACTGCAGTGCATCCCCAGTGGTGCCAGTGAGCTCTCTGGACTCACTGCACTGCATCCCCAGTGGTGCCAGTGTACTAACAGGATTTACTGCACTGCATCACATGTGGTGCCAGTGCACTCTCTGGACTCAGTGCACTGCATCCCCAGTGGTGCCAGTGCACTCTCTGGACTCACTGCAGGGCATCCCCAGTGCTGCCAGTGCACTCTCTGGACTCACTGCACTGAAGCCCCTGTGTTGCCAGTGCACTCTCTGGACTCACTGCACTGTATCCCTAGTGGTGCCAGTGCAATCTCTGGACTCACTGTAGTGCATCCCCTGTGGTGACAGTGCACTCTCTGGACTCACTGCAGTGCATCCCCAGTGGTGCCAGTGCACTCTCTGGACTCACTGTACTGCATCGCCAGTGGTGCCAGTGCACTCTCTGGACTCACTGCACTGCATCCCCAGTGGTGCCAGTGCACTCTCTGGACTCACTGCACTGCAGCCACAGTGGTGCCAGTGCACTCTCTGGACTCACTGCACTGCATCACAGGTGGTGCCAGTGCACTCTCTGGACTCACTGCACTGCATCACCAGTGGTGCCAGTGCACTCTCTGGACACACTTCTCTGCATTCCCAGTGGTGCCAGTGAAGTCTCTGGACTCACTGCACTGCATCCCCAGTGGTGCCAGTGCACTCTCTGGAGTCACTGCAGTGCATCCCCATTGGTGCCAATGCACTCTCTGGACTCACTGCACCGCATCCCCAGTGGTGCCAGTGCACTCTCTGGACTCACTGTACTGCATCACCAGTGGTGCCAGTGCACTCTCTGGACTCACTGCACTGCATCCCCAGTGGTGCCAGTGCACTCTCTGGACTCACTGCACTGCATCCCCAGTGGTGCCAGTGCACTCTCTGGACTTACTGCACTGCATCACATGTGGTGCCAGTGCACTCTCTGGACTCACTGCACTGCATCCCCAGTGGTGCCAGTGCACTCTCTGGACTCACTGCATTGCATCCCCAGTGGTGCCAGTGCACTCTCTGGACTCATTGTACTGCATCCCCACTGGTCCAGTGCACTCTGTGGACTCACTGTACTGCATCCCCACTGGTGCCAGTGCACTCTCTGGACTCACTGCAGTGCATCCCCAGTGCTGCCAGTGCACTCTGTGGACTCACTGCACTGAAGCCCCTGTGTTGCCAGTGCACTCTCTGGACTCACTGCACTGTATCCCCAGTGGTGCCAGTGCAATCTCTGGACTCACTGTAGTGCATCCCCTGTGGTGACAGTGCACTCTCTGGACTCACTGCAGTGCATCCCCAGTGGTGCCAGTGCACTCTCTGGACTCACTGTACTGCATCGCCAGTGGTGCCTATGCACTCTCTGGACTCACTGCACTGCATCCCCAGTGGTGCCAGTGCACTCTCTGGACTCACTGCAGTGCATCCCCAGTGGTGCCAGTGCACTCTCTGGAGTCACTGCACTGCATCACAGGTGGTGCCAGTGCACTCTCTGGACTCACTGCACTGCATCACCAGTGGTGCCAGTGCACTCTCTGGACTCACTTCTCTGCATTCCCAGTGGTGCCAGTGAAGTCTCTGGACTCACTGCACTGCATCCCCAGTGGTGCCAGTGCACTCTCTGGAGTCACTGCAGTGCATCCCCATTGGTGCCAGTGCACTCTCTGGACTCACTGCACCGCATCCCCAGTGGTGCCAGTGCACTCTCTGGACTCACTGTACTGCATCACCAGTGGTGCCAGTGCACTTTCTGGACTCACTGCACTGCATCCCCAGTGGTGCCAGTGCACTCTCTGGACTCACTGCACTGCATCCCCAGTGGTGCCAGTGCACTCTCTGGACTTACTGCACTGCATCACATGTGGTGCCAGTGCACTCTCTGGACTCACTGCACTGCATCCCCAGTGGTGCCAGTGCACTCTCTGGACTCACTGCACTGCATCCCCAGATGTGCCAGTGCATTCTCTGGACTCACTTCTCTGCATTCCCAGTGGTGCCAGTGAAGTCTCTGGACTCACTGCACTGCATCCCCAGTGGTGCCAGTGCACTCTCTGAACTTACTGCACTGCATCACATGTGGTGCCAGTGCACTCTCTGGACTCACTGCACTGCATCCCCAGTGGTGCCAGTGCACTCTCTGGACTTACTGCACTGCATCACATGTGGTGCCAGTGCACTCTGTGGACTCACTGTACTGCATCCCCAGTGGTGCCAGTGCACTCTCTGGACTCACTGCACTGCATCCCCAGTGGTGCCAGTGCACTCTCTGGACTCATTGTACTGCATCCCCACTGGTCCAGTGCACTCTGTGGACTCACTGTACTGCATCCCCACTGGTGCCAGTGCACTCTCTGGACTCACTGTAGTGCATCCCCAGTGCTGCCAGTGCACTCTCTGGACTCACTGCACTGAAGCCCCTGTGTTGCCAGTGCACTCTCTGGACTCACTGCACTGTATCCCCAGTGGTGCCAGTGCAATCTCTGGACTCACTGTAGTGCATCCCCTGTGGTGACAGTGCACTCTCTGGACTCACTGCAGTGCATCCCCAGTGGTGCCAGTGCACTCTCTGGACTCACTGTACTGCATCGCCAGTGGTGCCAGTGCACTCTCTGGACTCACTGCACTGCATCCCCAGTGGTGCCAGTGCACTCTCTGGACTCACTGCACTGCATCCCCAGTGGTGCCAGTGCACTCTCTGGACTTACTGCACTGCATCACATGTGGTGCCAGTGCACACTCTGGACTCACTGCACTGCATCCCCAGTGGTGCCAGTGCACTCTCTGGACTCACTGCACTGCATCCCCAGATGTGCCAGTGCACTCTCTGGGCTCACTTCTCTGCATTCCCAGTGGTGCCAGTGAAGTCTCTGGACTCACTGCACTGCATCCCCAGTGGTGCCAGTGCACTCTCTGGACTCACTGCAGTGCATCCCCAGTGGTGCCAGTGCACTCACTGGACTCACTGTACTGCATCACCAGTGGTGCCAGTGCACTCTCTGGACTCACTGAAGTGCATCCCCAGTGGTGCCAGTGCACTCTCTGGACTCACTGCACTGCATCCCCAGTGCTACCAGTGCACTCTTTGGACTCACTATACTGCATCACCAATGGTGCCAGAGCACTCTCTGGACTCACTGCACTGCATCCCCAGTGCTACCAGTGCATTCACTGGACTCACTGGACCGCATCTCCAGTGGTGCCAGTGCACTCTCTGGGCTCACTGAAGTGCATCCCCAGTGGTGCCAGTGCACTCACTGGATTCACTGCACTGCATCCCCCCTGGTGCCAGTGCACTCTGTGGACCTACTGTACTGCATCCCCAGTGGTGCCAGTGCACTCTCTGGACTCACTGCAGGGCATCCCCAGTGGTGCCAGTGCACTCTCTGGACTCACTGCAGTGCATCCCGTGTGGTGCCAGTGCACTCTCTGGAATGACTGCAGTGCATCCGCAGTTGTGCCAGTGCACTCTCTGGACTCGCGTCACTGCATCCCCAGTGGTGCCAGTGCACTCTCTGGACTCACTGCAGTGCATCCCCACATGTGCCAGTGCACTCTCTGGACTCACTGCAGTGCATCCCCAGTGGTGCCAGTGCACTCTCTGGACTCACTGCAGTGCATCCCCAGTGGTGCCAGTGCTCTCTCTGGACTCACTGCACTGCATCCCCAGTGGTGCCAGTGCACTCTCTGGACTCACTGCACTGCATCCCCAGTGGTGCCAGTGCTATCTCTGGACTCACTACACTGCAACCCCAGTGGTGCCAGGGCACTCTCTGCAGACACTGCAGTGCATCCCCACATGTGCCAGTGCACTCTCTGGACTCACTGCAGTGCATCCCCAGTGGTGCCAGTGCACTCTCTGGACTCACTGCACTGCATCCCCACTGGTGCCAGTGCACTCTCTGCACTCACTGCAGTGCATCCCCAGTTGTTCCAGTGCACTCACTGGACTCACTGCAGTGCATTCCCTCTGGTGCCAGTGCACTCCCTGGACTCACTGCAGTGCATCCCCAGTGGTGCCAGTGCACTCTCTGGACTCACTGCTGTGCATCACCTGTGGTGCCAGTGCATCCTCTGGACTCACTGCAGTGCATCACCAGTGGTGCCAGTGCACTCTCTGGACTCACTGAAGTGCATCCCCCGTGGTGCCAGTGCAATCTCTGGACTCACTGCACTGCATCCCCAGTGGTGCCAGTGCACTCTCTGGACTCACTGCACTGAATCCCCAGTGTTGCCAGTGCACTCTCTGGAATCACTGCACTGCATCCCCAGTGGTGCCCGTGCACTCTCTGGACTCACTGCACTGCATCCCCAGTGGTGCCAGTGTACTCTCTGGACTCACTGCACTGCATCCCCAGTGGTGCCAGTGCACTCTCTGGACTCACTGCACTGCATCCCCAGTGGTGCCAGTGCACTCTCTGGACTCACTGTACTGCATCCCCAGTGGAGCCCGTGCACTCTCTGGACTCACTGAAGTGTATCCCCAGTGGTGCCAGTGCACTCTCTGGACTCACTGCACTGCATCCCCAGTGGTGCCAGTGCACTCTCTGGACTCACTGCAGTGCATCCCCAGTGGTGCCAGTGCACTCTCTGGACTCACTGCACTGCATCCCCAGTGGTGCCAGTGCACTCTCTGGACTCACCGCACTGCACCCTGAGTGGTGCCAGTGCACTCTCTGGACTCACTGCACTGCATCCCCAGTGGTGCCAGTGCACTCTCTGGACTCACTGCACTGCATCCCCAGTGGTGCCAGAGCACTCTCTGGACTCACTGCAGTGCATCCCCAGTGCTGCCAGTGCACTCTCTGGACTCACTGTACTGCATCCCCAGTGTAGCCAGTGAACTCTGGAGTAACTGCAGTGCATCCCAGTGGTGCCAGTGCACTCTCTGGACTCCCGGCACCGCATCCACAGTGGTGCCAGTGCACTCTCTGGACTCACTGTACTGCATCCCCAGTGGTGCCAGTGCACTCTCTGGACTCACTGCACTGCATTCCCAGTGGTGCCAGTGCACTCTCTGGACTCACTGCAGTGCATCCCGAGTGGTGCCAGTACACTCAGTGGGCTGACTGCACTGCATCCCCAGTGGTGCCAGTGCACTCTCTGGACTCACTGCACTGCATCCCCACTGGTGCCAGTGCACTCTCTGGACTCACTGCAGGGCATCCCCAGTGGTGCCAGTGCACTCTCTGGACTCACTGCAGTGCATCCCCAGTGGTGCCAGTGCACTCTCTGGACTCACTGCACTGCATCCCCAGTGGTGCCAGTGCATTCTCTGGACTCACCGCACTGCACCCTGAGTGGTGCCAGTGCACTCTCTGGACTCACTGCACCGCATACCCAGTGGTGCCATTGCACTCTCTGGAGTCACTGCGCTGCATCTCCAGTGGTGGCAGTGCACTCTCTGGACTCACTGCATGCATCCCCAGTGTTGCCTGTGCACTCTCTGCAGTAACTGCAGTGCATCCCCAGTGGTGCCAAAGCACTCTCTGGACTCCCGGCACCGCATCGCCAGTGGTGCCAGGGCACTCTCTGGGCTCACTGCAGTGCATCCCCAGTGGTGCCAGTGCACTCTCTGGACTCACTGCAGTGCATCCCCAGTGGTGCAATGCACTCTCTGGACCTCCGGCACCGCATCCCCAGTGGTGCCAGTGACTCTCTGGACTCGCGGCACTCCATCCCCAGTGGTGCCAGTGCACTCTCTGGACTCACTGCACTACATCCCCAGTGGTGCCAGTGCACTCTCTGGACTCACTGCACTGCATCCCCAGTGGTGCCAGTGCACTCTCTGGACTCACTGCACTGAAGCCCCTGTGTTGCCAGTGCACTCTCTGGACTCACTGCACTGTATCCCTAGTGGTGCCAGTGCAATCTCTGGACTCACTGTAGTGCATCCCCTGTGGTGACAGTGCACTCTCTGGACTCACTGCAGTGCATCCCCAGTGGTGCCAGTGCACTCTCTGGACTCACTGTACTGCATCGCCAGTGGTGCCAGTGCACTCTCTGGACTCACTGCACTGCATCCCCAGTGGTGCCAGTGCACTCTCTGGACTCACTGCACTGCAGCCACAGTGGTGCCAGTGCACTCTCTGGACTCACTGCACTGCATCACAGGTGGTGCCAGTGCACTCTCTGGACTCACTGCACTGCATCACCAGTGGTGCCAGTGCACTCTCTGGACACACTTCTCTGCATTCCCAGTGGTGCCAGTGAAGTCTCTGGACTCACTGCACTGCATCCCCAGTGGTGCCAGTGCACTCTCTGGAGTCACTGCAGTGCATCCCCATTGGTGCCAATGCACTCTCTGGACTCACTGCACCGCATCCCCAGTGGTGCCAGTGCACTCTCTGGACTCACTGTACTGCATCACCAGTGGTGCCAGTGCACTCTCTGGACTCACTGCACTGCATCCCCAGTGGTGCCAGTGCACTCTCTGGACTCACTGCACTGCATCCCCAGTGGTGCCAGTGCACTCTCTGGACTTACTGCACTGCATCACATGTGGTGCCAGTGCACTCTCTGGACTCACTGCACTGCATCCCCAGTGGTGCCAGTGCACTCTCTGGACTCACTGCATTGCATCCCCAGTGGTGCCAGTGCACTCTCTGGACTCATTGTACTGCATCCCCACTGGTCCAGTGCACTCTGTGGACTCACTGTACTGCATCCCCACTGGTGCCAGTGCACTCTCTGGACTCACTGCAGTGCATCCCCAGTGCTGCCAGTGCACTCTGTGGACTCACTGCACTGAAGCCCCTGTGTTGCCAGTGCACTCTCTGGACTCACTGCACTGTATCCCCAGTGGTGCCAGTGCAATCTCTGGACTCACTGTAGTGCATCCCCTGTGGTGACAGTGCACTCTCTGGACTCACTGCAGTGCATCCCCAGTGGTGCCAGTGCACTCTCTGGACTCACTGTACTGCATCGCCAGTGGTGCCTATGCACTCTGTGGACTCACTGCACTGCATCCCCAGTGGTGCCAGTGCACTCTCTGGACTCACTGCAGTGCATCCCCAGTGGTGCCAGTGCACTCTCTGGAGTCACTTCCACTGCATCACAGGTGGTGCCAGTGCACTCTCTGGACTCACTGCACTGCATCACCAGTGGTGCCAGTGCACTCTCTGGACTCACTTCTCTGCATTCCCAGTGGTGCCAGTGAAGTCTCTGGACTCACTGCACTGCATCCCCAGTGGTGCCAGTGCACTCTCTGGAGTCACTGCAGTGCATCCCCATTGGTGCCAGTGCACTCTCTGGACTCACTGCACCGCATCCCCAGTGGTGCCAGTGCACTCTCTGGACTCACTGTACTGCATCACCAGTGGTGCCAGTGCACTTTCTGGACTCACTGCACTGCATCCCCAGTGGTGCCAGTGCACTCTCTGGACTCACTGCACTGCATCCCCAGTGGTGCCAGTGCACTCCCTGGACTTACTGCACTGCATCACATGTGGTGCCAGTGCACTCTCTGGACTCACTGCACTGCATCCCCAGTGGTGCCAGTGCACTCTCTGGACTCACTGCACTGCATCCCCAGATGTGCCAGTGCATTCTCTGGACTCACTTCTCTGCATTCCCAGTGGTGCCAGTGAAGTCTCTGGACTCACTGCACTGCATCCCCAGTGGTGCCAGTGCACTCTCTGGACTTACTGCACTGCATCACATGTGGTGCCAGTGCACTCTCTGGACTCACTGCACTGCATCCCCAGTGGTGCCAGTGCACTCTCTGGACTTACTGCACTGCATCACATGTGGTGCCAGTGCACTCTCTGGACTCACTGCACTGCATCCCCAGTGGTGCCAGTGCACTCTCTGGACTCACTGCACTGCATCCCCAGTGGTGCCAGTGCACTCTCTGGACTCATTGTACTGCATCCCCACTGGTCCAGTGCACTCTGTGGACTCACTGTACTGCATCCCCAGTGGTGCCAGTGCACTCTCTGGACTCACTGTAGTGCATCCCCAGTGCTGCCAGTGCACTCTCTGGACTCACTGCACTGAAGCCCCTGTGTTGCCAGTGCACTCTCTGGACTCACTGCACTGTATCCCCAGTGGTGCCAGTGCAATCTCTGGACTCACTGTAGTGCATCCCCTGTGGTGACAGTGCACTCTCTGGACTCACTGCAGTGCATCCCCAGTGGTGCCAGTGCACTCACTGGACTCACTGTACTGCATCACCAGTGGTGCCAGTGCACTCTCTGGACTCACTGAAGTGCATCCCCAGTGGTGCCAGTGCACTCTCTGGACTCACTGCACTGCATCCCCAGTGCTACCAGTGCACTCTTTGGACTCACTATACTGCATCACCAATGGTGCCAGAGCACTCTGTGGACTCACTGCACTGCATCCCCAGTGCTACCAGTGCATTCACTGGACTCACTGGACCGCATCTCCAGTGGTGCCAGTGCACTCTCTGGGCTCACTGAAGTGCATCCCCAGTGGTGCCAGTGCACTCACTGGATTCACTGCACTGCATCCCCCCTGGTGCCAGTGCACTCTGTGGACCTACTGTACTGCATCCCCAGTGGTGCCAGTGCACTCTCTGGACTCACTTCACTGCATCCCCAGTGGTGCCAGTGCACTCTCTGGACTCACTGCAGTGCATCCCGTGTGGTGCCAGTGCACTCTCTGGAATGACTGCAGTGCATCCGCAGTTGTGCCAGTGCACTCTCTGGACTCGCGTCACTGCATCCCCAGTGGTGCCAGTGCACTCTCTGGACTCACTGCAGTGCATCCCCACATGTGCCAGTGCACTCTCTGGACTCACTGCAGTGCATCCCCAGTGGTGCCAGTGCACTCTCTGGACTCACTGCAGTGCATCCCCAGTGGTGCCAGTGCTCTCTCTGGACTCACTGCACTGCATCCCCAGTGGTGCCAGTGCACTCTCTGGACTCACTGCACTGCATCCCCAGTGGTGCCAGTGCTATCTCTGGACTCACTACACTGCAACCCCAGTGGTGCCAGGGCACTCTCTGCAGACACTGCAGTGCATCCCCACATGTGCCAGTGCACTCTCTGGACTCACTGCAGTGCATCCCCAGTGGTGCCAGTGCACTCTCTGGACTCACTGCACTGCATCCCCAGTGGTGCCAGTGCACTCTCTGCACTCACTGCAGTGCATCCCCAGTTGTTCCAGTGCACTCACTGGACTCACTGCAGTGCATTCCCTCTGGTGCCAGTGCACTCCCTGGACTCACTGCAGTGCATCCCCAGTGGTGCCAGTGCACTCTCTGGACTCACTGCTGTGCATCACCTGTGGTGCCAGTGCATCCTCTAGACTCACTGCAGTGCATCACCAGTGGTGCCAGTGCACTCTCTGGACTCACTGAAGTGCATCCCCCGTGGTGCCAGTGCAATCTCTGGACTCACTGCACTGCATCCCCAGTGGTGCCAGTGCACTCTCTGGACTCACTGCACTGAATCCCCAGTGTTGCCAGTGCACTCTCTGGAATCACTGCACTGCATCCCCAGTGGTGCCCGTGCACTCTCTGGACTCACTGCACTGCATCCCCAGTGGTGCCAGTGCACTCTCTGGACTCACTGCACTGCATCCCCAGTGGTGCCAGTGCACTCTCTGGACTCACTGCACTGCATCCCCAGTGGTGCCAGTGCACTCTCTGGACTCACTGTACTGCATCCCCAGTGGAGCCCGTGCACTCTCTGGACTCACTGAAGTGTATCCCCAGTGGTGCCAGTGCACTCTCTGGACTCACTGCACTGCATCCCCAGTGGTGCCAGTGCACTCTCTGGACTCACTGCAGTGCATCCCCAGTGGTGCCAGTGCACTCTCTGGACTCACTGCACTGCATCCCCAGTGGTGCCAGTGCACTCTCTGGACTCACCGCACTGCACCCTGAGTGGTGCCAGTGCACTCTCTGGACTCACTGCACTGCATCCCCAGTGGTGCCAGTGCACTCTCTGGACTCACTGCACTGCATCCCCAGTGGTGCCAGAGCACTCTCTGGACTCACTGCAGTGCATCCCCAGTGCTGCCAGTGCACTCTCTGGACTCACTGTACTGCATCCCCAGTGTAGCCAGTGAACTCTGGAGTAACTGCAGTGCATCCCAGTGGTGCCAGTGCACTCTCTGGACTCCCGGCACCGCATCCACAGTGGTGCCAGTGCACTCTCTGGACTCACTGTACTGCATCCCCAGTGGTGCCAGTGCACTCTCTGGACTCACTGCACTGCATTCCCAGTGGTGCCAGTGCACTCTCTGGACTCACTGCAGTGCATCCCGAGTGGTGCCAGTACACTCAGTGGGCTGACTGCACTGCATCCCCAGTGGTGCCAGTGCACTCTCTGGACTCACTGCACTGCATCCCCACTGGTGCCAGTGCACTCTCTGGACTCACTGCAGGGCATCCCCAGTGGTGCCAGTGCACTCTCTGGACTCACTGCAGTGCATCCCCAGTGGTGCCAGTGCACTCTCTGGACTCACTGCACTGCATCCCCAGTGGTGCCAGTGCATTCTCTGGACTCACCGCACTGCACCCTGAGTGGTGCCAGTGCACTCTCTGGACTCACTGCACCGCATCCCCAGTGGTGCCATTGCACTCTCTGGAGTCACTGCGCTGCATCTCCAGTGGTGCCAGTGCACTCTCTGGACTCACTGCACTGCATTCCCAGTGGTGCCAGTGCACTCTCTGGACTCATTGTACTGCATCCCCACTGGTCCAGTGCACTCTGTGGACTCACTGTACTGCATCCCCACTGGTGCCAGTGCACTCTCTGGACTCACTGCAGTGCATCCCCAGTGCTGCCAGTGCACTCTCTGGACTCACTGTACTGCATCCCCAGTGGTGCCAGTGCACTCTCTGGACTCACTGCACTGCATTCCCAGTGGTGCCAGTGCACTCTCTGGACTCACTGCACTGCATCACCAGTGGTGCCAGTGCACTCTCTGGAGTCACAGCACTGCATCCCCAGTGGTGCCAGTGCACTCTCTGGACTCACTGCACTGCATCCCCAGTGGTGCCAGTGCACTCTCTGGACTCACTGCAGGGCATCCCCAGTGGTGCCAGTGCACTCTCTGGACTCACTGCAGGGCATCCCCAGTGGTGCCAGTGCACTCTCTGGATTCACTGTACTGCACCCCCAGTGGTGCCAGTGCACTCACTGGACTGACTGCACTGCATCCCCAGTGGTGCCAGTGCACTCACTGGACTCACTGGAGTGCATCCCCAGATGTGCCAGTGCACTCTCTGGACTCACTGCACTGCATCCCCAGTTGTGCCTGTGCACTCTCTGCACTCACTGCACTGCATCCCCAGTGATGCCAGTTTACTCACTGGACTGACTGCACTGCATCCCCAGTGGTGCCAGTGCACTCACTGGACACACTGTACTGCTTCACAGGTGGTGCCAGTGCACTCTCTGCACTCACTGCACAGCATCCCCAGTGGTGCCAGTGCATTCACTGGACTCACTGGACTGCATCCCCAGTGGTGCCAGAGCACTCTCTGGACTCACTGCACTGCATCCCCAGTGGTGCCAGTGCACTCTCTGCACTCACTGCACTGCATCCACAGTGGTGCCAGTGCACTCTCTGGACTCACTGCACTGCATCCCCAGTGGTGCCAGTGCACTCTCTGGACTCACTGCACTGTATCCCCAGTGGTGCCAGTGCACTCTCTGGACTCACTGCACTGCATCCCCAGTGGTGCCAGTGCACTCTCTGGACTCACTGCACTGCATCCCCAGTGGTGCCAGTGCACTCTCTGGACTCACTGCACTGTATCCCCAGTGGTGCCAGTGCACTCTCTGGACTCACTGAAGTGCATCCCCAGTGGTGCCAGTGCACTCTCTGGACTCACTGCAGTGCATCCCCAGTGGTACCAGTGCACTCTCTGGACTCACTGTACTGCATCCCCAGTGGTGCCAGTGCACTCTCTGGACTCACTGCAGTGCATCCCCAGTGGTGCCAGTGCATCTCTGGACTCACTGTACTGCATCCCCAGTGGTGCCAGTGCAATCTCTGGACTCACTGCAGTGCATCACCAGTGGTGCCAGTGCAATCTCTGGACTCACTGCAGTGCATCACCTGTGGTGCCAGTGCACCCTCTGGACTCACTGCACTGCATCCCCAGTGGTGCCAGTGCACTCTCTGGACTCACTGCAGTGCATCGCCAGTGGTGCCAGTGAACTCACTGGACTCACTGTACTGCATCCCCAGTGGTGCCAGTGCACTCTCTGGACTCACTGCACTGCATCCCCAGTGGTGCCAGTGCACTCTCTGGACTCACTGTACTGCATCCCCAGTGGTGCCAGTGCACTCTCTGGACTCACTGCAATGCATCCCCAGTGGTGCCAGTGCACTCTCTGGACTCACTGAAGTGCATCCCCAGTGGTGCCAGTGCACTCTCTGGACTCACTGCACTGCATCCCCAGTGGTGCCAGTGCACTCTGTGGACTCACTGCACTGCATCCCCAGTGGTGCCAGTGAAGTCTCTGGACTCACTGCACTGCATCCCCAGTGGTGCCAGTGCACTCTGTGGACTCACTGTACTGCATCCCCAGTGGTGCCAGTGCACTCTCTGGACTCACTGCAGTGCATCCCCAGTGGTGCCAGTGCACTCTCTGGACTCACTGTACTGCATCCCCACTGGTCCAGTGCACTCTCTGGACTCACTGCACTGCATCCCCAGTGGTGCCAGTGCACTCTCTGGACACACTGCACTGCATCTCCAGTGGCGCCAGTGCACTCTGTGGACCTACTGTACTGCATCCCCAGTGGTGCCAGTGCACTCTCTGGACTCACTGAGGTGCATCCCCAGTGGTGCCAGTGCACTCTCTGGAGTCACTGAAATGCATCCCCAATGGTGCCAGTGCACTCTCTGGATTCACTGCACTGCATCCCCAGTGGTGCCAGTGCACTCTCTGGACTCACTGTACTGCATCCCCACTGGTCCAGTGCACTCTCTGGACTCACTGCACTGCATCCCCAGTGGTGCCAGTGCACTCTCTGGACTCACTGCACTGCAGCCACAGTGGTGCCAGTGCACTCTCTGGACTCACTGCACTGCATCCCCAGTGGTGCCAGTGCACTCTCTGGACTCACTGCACTGCATCCCCAGTGGTGCCAGTGCACTCTCTGGACTCACTGCACTGCATCCCCAGTGGTGCCAGTGCACTCTCTGGACTCACTGCACTGCATCGCCAGTGGTGCCAGTGCAATCTCTGGACTCACTGTAGTGCATCCCCAGTGGTGCCAGTGCACTCTCTGGACTCACTGTACTGCATCCCCAGTGGTGCCAGTGCAATCTCTGGACTCACTGCAGTGCATCACCAGTGGTGCCAGTGCACTCTCTGGACTCACTGTACTGCATCCCCAGTGGTGCCAGTGCACTCTCTGGACTCACTGCAGTGCATCGCCAGTGGTGCCAGTGAACTCTCTGGACTCACTGCACTGCATCCCCAGTGGTGCCAGTGCACTCTCTGCACTCACTGCACTGCATCCACAGTGGTGCCAGTGCACTCTCTGGACTCACTGCAGTGCATCCCCAGTGGTGCCAGTGCACTCTCTGGACTCACTGCACTGTATCCCCAGTGGTGCCAGTGCACTCTCTGGACTCACTGCACTGCATCCCCAGTGGTGCCAGTGCACTCTCTGGACTCACTGCACTGCATCCCCAGTGGTGCCAGTGCACTCTCTGGACTCACTGCACTGTATCCCCAGTGGTGCCAGTGCAATCTCTGGACTCACTGTAGTGCATCCCCAGTGGTGCCAGTGCACTCTCTGGACTCACTGCAGTGCATCCCCAGTGGTACCAGTGCACTCTCTGGACTCACTGTACTGCATCCCCAGTGGTGCCAGTGCACTCTCTGGACTCACTGCAGTGCATCCCCAGTGGTGCCAGTGCATCTCTGGACTCACTGTACTGCATCCCCAGTGGTGCCAGTGCAATCTCTGGACTCACTGCAGTGCATCACCAGTGGTGCCAGTGCAATCTCTGGACTCACTGCAGTGCATCACCTGTGGTGCCAGTGCACCCTCTGGACTCATTGCACTGCATCCCCAGTGGTGCCAGTGCACTCTCTGGACTCACTGCAGTGCATCGCCAGTGGTGCCAGTGAACTCACTGGACTCACTGTACTGCATCCCCAGTGGTGCCAGTGCACTCTCTGGACTCACTGCACTGCATCCCCAGTGGTGCCAGTGCACTCTCTGGACTCACTGTACTGCATCCCCAGTGGTGCCAGTGCACTCTCTGGACTCACTGCAATGCATCCCCAGTGGTGCCAGTGCACTCTCTGGACTCACTGAAGTGCATCCCCAGTGGTGCCAGTGCACTCTCTGGACTCACTGCACTGCATCCCCAGTGGTGCCAGTGCACTCTGTGGACTCACTGCACTGCATCCCCAGTGGTGCCAGTGAAGTCTCTGGACTCACTGCACTGCATCCCCAGTGGTGCCAGTGCACTCTGTGGACTCACTGTACTGCATCCCCAGTGGTGCCAGTGCACTCTCTGGACTCACTGCAGTGCATCCCCAGTGGTGCCAGTGCACTCTCTGGACTCACTGTACTGCATCCCCACTGGTCCAGTGCACTCTCTGGACTCACTGCACTGCATCCCCAGTGGTGCCAGTGCACTCTCTGGACACACTGCACTGCATCTCCAGTGGCGCCAGTGCACTCTGTGGACCTACTGTACTGCATCCCCAGTGGTGCCAGTGCACTCTCTGGACTCACTGAGGTGCATCCCCAGTGGTGCCAGTGCACTCTCTGGAGTCACTGAAATGCATCCCCAATGGTGCCAGTGCACTCTCTGGATTCACTGCACTGCATCCCCAGTGGTGCCAGTGCACTCTCTGGACTCACTGTACTGCATCCCCACTGGTCCAGTGCACTCTCTGGACTCACTGCACTGCATCCCCAGTGGTGCCAGTGCACTCTCTGGACTCACTGCACTGAAGCCCCAGTGGTGCCAGTGCACTCTCTGGACTCACTGCACTGCATCCCCAGTGGTGCCAGTGCACTCTCTGGACTCACTGCACTGCATCCCCAGTGGTGCCAGTGCAATCTCTGGACTCACTGTAGTGCATCCCCAGTGGTGCCAGTGCACTCTCTGGACTCACTGTACTGCATCCCCAGTGGTGCCAGTGCAATCTCTGGACTCACTGCAGTGCATCACCAGTGGTGCCAGTGCACTCTCTGGACTCACTGTACTGCATCCCCAGTGGTGCCAGTGCACTCTCTGGACTCACTGCAGTGCATCGCCAGTGGTGCCAGTGAACTCTCTGGACTCACTGCACTGCATCCCCAGTGGTGCCAGTGCACTCTCTGGACTCACTGCACTGCATCCCCAGTAGTGCCAGTGCACTCTCTGGACTCACTGCAGTGCATCCCCAGTGGTGCCAGTGCACTCTCTGGACTCACTGCAGTGCATCCCCTGTGGTGCCAGTGCACTCTCGGGACTCACTGCACTGCATCCACAGTGGTGCCAGTGCACTCTCTGGACTCACTGCACTGCATCCCCAGTGGTGCCGGTGTACTCTCTGGACTCACTGCACTGCATCCCCAGTGGTGCCAGTGCACTCTCTCGAGTCACTGCACTACATCCCCAGTGGTGCCAGTGCACTCACTGTACTGCATCATCGTTGGTGCCAGTGCACTCTCTGGACTTACTGCACTGCATCCCCAGTGGTGCCAGTGCACTCTCTGGACTCACTGCACTGCAGGCCCAGTGGAGCCAGTGCACTCACTGGACTTACAGTACTGCATCACCAGTGCTGCCAGTGCACTCTCTGGACTCACTGCACTGCATCCCCAGTGGTTCCAGTGCATTCACTGGACTCACTGTACTGCATCTCCACTGGTGCCAGTGCACTCTCTGGACTCACTGCAGTGCATCCCCAGTGGTGCCAGTGAGCTCTCTGGACTCACTGCACTGCATCCCCAGTGGTGCCAGTGTACTAACAGGATTCACTGCACTGCATCCCCAGTGGTGCCAGTGCACTCTCTGGACTCACTGCACTGCATCCCCAGTGGTGCCAGTGCACGCTCTGGACTCACTGCAGGACATCCCCAGTGGTGCCAGTGCACTCTGTGGACTCACTGCACTGCATCCCCAGTGGTGCCAGTGCACTCTCTGCACTCACTTCACTGCATCCCCAGTGGTGCCAGTGCACTCTCAGGACTCACGGCACTGCATCCCCAGTGGTGCCAGTGAAGTCTTTGGACTCACTGCACTGCATCCCCAGTGGTGCCAGTGCACTCTCTGGAGTCACTGAAGTGCATCCCCAGTGGTGCCAGTGCACTCTCTGGACTCACTGCACTGCATCCCCAGTGGTGCCAGTGCACTCTCTGGACTCATTGTACTGCATCCCCACTGGTCCAGTGCACTCTGTGGACTCACTGTACTGCATCCCCAGTGGTGCCAGTGCACTCTCTGGACTCACTGCAGTGCATCCCCAGTGCTGCCAGTGCACTCTCTGGACTCACTGCACTGCATCCCCAGTGGTGCCAGTGCACTCTCTGGACTCACTTCTCTGCATTCCCAGTGGTGCCAGTGCACTCTCTGGACTCACTGCACTGCATCCCCAGTGGTGCCAGTGCACTCTCTGGACTCATTGCAGTGCATCCCCATTGGTGCCAGTGCACTCTCTGGACTCACTGCACCGCATGCCCAGTGGTGCCAGTGTACTCTCTGGACTCACTGTACTGCATCACCAGTGGTGCCAGTGCACTCTCTGGACTCACTGCACTGCATCCCCAGTGGTGCCAGTGCACTCTCTGGACTCACAGTACTGCATCACCAGTGGTGCCAGTGCACTCTCTGGACTCACTGCACTGCATCCCCAGTGGTGCCAGTGCACTCTCTGGACTCACTGCACTGCATCCCCAGTGGTGCCAGTGCACTCTCTGGACTCACTGCACTGCATCCCCAGATGTGCCAGTGCACTCTCTGGACTCACTTCTCTGCATTCCCAGTGGTGCCATTGAAGTCTCTGGACTCACTGCACTGCATCCCCAGTGGTGCCAGTGCACTCTCTGGACTCACTGCAGTGCATCCCCAGTGGTGCCAGTGCACTCTCTGGACTCACAGCACTGCATCCCCAGTGGTGCCAGTGCACTCTCTGGACTCACTGCAGTGCATCACCAGTGGTGCCAGTGCACTCTCTGGACTCACTGCACTGCATCCCCAGTGGTGCAAGTGCACTCTCTCGAGTCACTGCACTACATCCCCAGTGGTGCCAGTGCACTCACTGGACTCACTGTACTGCATCACCAGTGGTGCCAGTGCACTCTCTGGACTCACTGAAGTGCATCCCCAGTGGTGCCAGTGCACTCTCTGGACTCACTGAAGTGCATCCCCAGTGGTGCCAGTGCACTCTCTGGACTCACTGCACTGCATCACCAGTGGTGCCGGTGTACTCTCTGGACTCACTGCACTGCATCCCCAGTGGTGCCAGTGCACTCTCTCGAGTCACTGCACTACATCCCCAGTGGTGCCAGTGCACTCACTGTACTGCATCATCGTTGGTGCCAGTGCACTCTCTGGACTTACTGCACTGCATCCCCAGTGGTGCCAGTGCACTCTCTGGACTCACTGCACTGCATCCCCAGTGGTGCCAGTGCACTCACTGGACTTACAGTACTGCATCACCAGTGCTGCCAGTGCACTCTCTGGACTCACTGCAGTGCATCCCCAGTGGTTCCAGTGCATTCACTGGACTCACTGTACTGCTTCTCCACTGGTGCCAGTGCACTCTCTGGACTCACTGCAGTGCATCCCCAGTGGTGCCAGTGAGCTCTCTGGACTCACTGCACTGCATCCCCAGTGGTGCCAGTGTACTAACAGGATTTACTGCACTGCATCACATGTGGTGCCAGTGCACTCTCTGGACTCAGTGCACTGCATCCCCAGTGGTGCCAGTGCACTCTCTGGACTCACTGCAGGGCATCCCCAGTGCTGCCAGTGCACTCTCTGGACTCACTGCACTGAAGCCCCTGTGTTGCCAGTGCACTCTCTGGACTCACTGCACTGTATCCCTAGTGGTGCCAGTGCAATCTCTGGACTCACTGTAGTGCATCCCCTGTGGTGACAGTGCACTCTCTGGACTCACTGCAGTGCATCCCCAGTGGTGCCAGTGCACTCTCTGGACTCACTGTACTGCATCGCCAGTGGTGCCAGTGCACTCTCTGGACTCACTGCACTGCATCCCCAGTGGTGCCAGTGCACTCTCTGGACTCACTGCACTGCAGCCACAGTGGTGCCAGTGCACTCTCTGGACTCACTGCACTGCATCACAGGTGGTGCCAGTGCACTCTCTGGACTCACTGCACTGCATCACCAGTGGTGCCAGTGCACTCTCTGGACACACTTCTCTGCATTCCCAGTGGTGCCAGTGAAGTCTCTGGACTCACTGCACTGCATCCCCAGTGGTGCCAGTGCACTCTCTGGAGTCACTGCAGTGCATCCCCATTGGTGCCAATGCACTCTCTGGACTCACTGCACCGCATCCCCAGTGGTGCCAGTGCACTCTCTGGACTCACTGTACTGCATCACCAGTGGTGCCAGTGCACTCTCTGGACTCACTGCACTGCATCCCCAGTGGTGCCAGTGCACTCTCTGGACTCACTGCACTGCATCCCCAGTGGTGCCAGTGCACTCTCTGGACTTACTGCACTGCATCACATGTGGTGCCAGTGCACTCTCTGGACTCACTGCACTGCATCCCCAGTGGTGCCAGTGCACTCTCTGGACTCACTGCATTGCATCCCCAGTGGTGCCAGTGCACTCTCTGGACTCATTGTACTGCATCCCCACTGGTCCAGTGCACTCTGTGGACTCACTGTACTGCATCCCCACTGGTGCCAGTGCACTCTCTGGACTCACTGCAGTGCATCCCCAGTGCTGCCAGTGCACTCTGTGGACTCACTGCACTGAAGCCCCTGTGTTGCCAGTGCACTCTCTGGACTCACTGCACTGTATCCCCAGTGGTGCCAGTGCAATCTCTGGACTCACTGTAGTGCATCCCCTGTGGTGACAGTGCACTCTCTGGACTCACTGCAGTGCATCCCCAGTGGTGCCAGTGCACTCTCTGGACTCACTGTACTGCATCGCCAGTGGTGCCTATGCACTCTCTGGACTCACTGCACTGCATCCCCAGTGGTGCCAGTGCACTCTCTGGACTCACTGCAGTGCATCCCCAGTGGTGCCAGTGCACTCTCTGGAGTCACTGCACTGCATCACAGGTGGTGCCAGTGCACTCTCTGGACTCACTGCACTGCATCACCAGTGGTGCCAGTGCACTCTCTGGACTCACTTCTCTGCATTCCCAGTGGTGCCAGTGAAGTCTCTGGACTCACTGCACTGCATCCCCAGTGGTGCCAGTGCACTCTCTGGAGTCACTGCAGTGCATCCCCATTGGTGCCAGTGCACTCTCTGGACTCACTGCACCGCATCCCCAGTGGTGCCAGTGCACTCTCTGGACTCACTGTACTGCATCACCAGTGGTGCCAGTGCACTTTCTGGACTCACTGCACTGCATCCCCAGTGGTGCCAGTGCACTCTCTGGACTCACTGCACTGCATCCCCAGTGGTGCCAGTGCACTCTCTGGACTTACTGCACTGCATCACATGTGGTGCCAGTGCACTCTCTGGACTCACTGCACTGCATCCCCAGTGGTGCCAGTGCACTCTCTGGACTCACTGCACTGCATCCCCAGATGTGCCAGTGCATTCTCTGGACTCACTTCTCTGCATTCCCAGTGGTGCCAGTGAAGTCTCTGGACTCACTGCACTGCATCCCCAGTGGTGCCAGTGCACTCTCTGAACTTACTGCACTGCATCACATGTGGTGCCAGTGCACTCTCTGGACTCACTGCACTGCATCCCCAGTGGTGCCAGTGCACTCTCTGGACTTACTGCACTGCATCACATGTGGTGCCAGTGCACTCTGTGGACTCACTGTACTGCATCCCCAGTGGTGCCAGTGCACTCTCTGGACTCACTGCACTGCATCCCCAGTGGTGCCAGTGCACTCTCTGGACTCATTGTACTGCATCCCCACTGGTCCAGTGCACTCTGTGGACTCACTGTACTGCATCCCCACTGGTGCCAGTGCACTCTCTGGACTCACTGTAGTGCATCCCCAGTGCTGCCAGTGCACTCTCTGGACTCACTGCACTGAAGCCCCTGTGTTGCCAGTGCACTCTCTGGACTCACTGCACTGTATCCCCAGTGGTGCCAGTGCAATCTCTGGACTCACTGTAGTGCATCCCCTGTGGTGACAGTGCACTCTCTGGACTCACTGCAGTGCATCCCCAGTGGTGCCAGTGCACTCTCTGGACTCACTGTACTGCATCGCCAGTGGTGCCAGTGCACTCTCTGGACTCACTGCACTGCATCCCCAGTGGTGCCAGTGCACTCTCTGGACTCACTGCACTGCATCCCCAGTGGTGCCAGTGCACTCTCTGGACTTACTGCACTGCATCACATGTGGTGCCAGTGCACACTCTGGACTCACTGCACTGCATCCCCAGTGGTGCCAGTGCACTCTCTGGACTCACTGCACTGCATCCCCAGATGTGCCAGTGCACTCTCTGGGCTCACTTCTCTGCATTCCCAGTGGTGCCAGTGAAGTCTCTGGACTCACTGCACTGCATCCCCAGTGGTGCCAGTGCACTCTCTGGACTCACTGCAGTGCATCCCCAGTGGTGCCAGTGCACTCACTGGACTCACTGTACTGCATCACCAGTGGTGCCAGTGCACTCTCTGGACTCACTGAAGTGCATCCCCAGTGGTGCCAGTGCACTCTCTGGACTCACTGCACTGCATCCCCAGTGCTACCAGTGCACTCTTTGGACTCACTATACTGCATCACCAATGGTGCCAGAGCACTCTCTGGACTCACTGCACTGCATCCCCAGTGCTACCAGTGCATTCACTGGACTCACTGGACCGCATCTCCAGTGGTGCCAGTGCACTCTCTGGGCTCACTGAAGTGCATCCCCAGTGGTGCCAGTGCACTCACTGGATTCACTGCACTGCATCCCCCCTGGTGCCAGTGCACTCTGTGGACCTACTGTACTGCATCCCCAGTGGTGCCAGTGCACTCTCTGGACTCACTGCAGGGCATCCCCAGTGGTGCCAGTGCACTCTCTGGACTCACTGCAGTGCATCCCGTGTGGTGCCAGTGCACTCTCTGGAATGACTGCAGTGCATCCGCAGTTGTGCCAGTGCACTCTCTGGACTCGCGTCACTGCATCCCCAGTGGTGCCAGTGCACTCTCTGGACTCACTGCAGTGCATCCCCACATGTGCCAGTGCACTCTCTGGACTCACTGCAGTGCATCCCCAGTGGTGCCAGTGCACTCTCTGGACTCACTGCAGTGCATCCCCAGTGGTGCCAGTGCTCTCTCTGGACTCACTGCACTGCATCCCCAGTGGTGCCAGTGCACTCTCTGGACTCACTGCACTGCATCCCCAGTGGTGCCAGTGCTATCTCTGGACTCACTACACTGCAACCCCAGTGGTGCCAGGGCACTCTCTGCAGACACTGCAGTGCATCCCCACATGTGCCAGTGCACTCTCTGGACTCACTGCAGTGCATCCCCAGTGGTGCCAGTGCACTCTCTGGACTCACTGCACTGCATCCCCACTGGTGCCAGTGCACTCTCTGCACTCACTGCAGTGCATCCCCAGTTGTTCCAGTGCACTCACTGGACTCACTGCAGTGCATTCCCTCTGGTGCCAGTGCACTCCCTGGACTCACTGCAGTGCATCCCCAGTGGTGCCAGTGCACTCTCTGGACTCACTGCTGTGCATCACCTGTGGTGCCAGTGCATCCTCTGGACTCACTGCAGTGCATCACCAGTGGTGCCAGTGCACTCTCTGGACTCACTGAAGTGCATCCCCCGTGGTGCCAGTGCAATCTCTGGACTCACTGCACTGCATCCCCAGTGGTGCCAGTGCACTCTCTGGACTCACTGCACTGAATCCCCAGTGTTGCCAGTGCACTCTCTGGAATCACTGCACTGCATCCCCAGTGGTGCCCGTGCACTCTCTGGACTCACTGCACTGCATCCCCAGTGGTGCCAGTGTACTCTCTGGACTCACTGCACTGCATCCCCAGTGGTGCCAGTGCACTCTCTGGACTCACTGCACTGCATCCCCAGTGGTGCCAGTGCACTCTCTGGACTCACTGTACTGCATCCCCAGTGGAGCCCGTGCACTCTCTGGACTCACTGAAGTGTATCCCCAGTGGTGCCAGTGCACTCTCTGGACTCACTGCACTGCATCCCCAGTGGTGCCAGTGCACTCTCTGGACTCACTGCAGTGCATCCCCAGTGGTGCCAGTGCACTCTCTGGACTCACTGCACTGCATCCCCAGTGGTGCCAGTGCACTCTCTGGACTCACCGCACTGCACCCTGAGTGGTGCCAGTGCACTCTCTGGACTCACTGCACTGCATCCCCAGTGGTGCCAGTGCACTCTCTGGACTCACTGCACTGCATCCCCAGTGGTGCCAGAGCACTCTCTGGACTCACTGCAGTGCATCCCCAGTGCTGCCAGTGCACTCTCTGGACTCACTGTACTGCATCCCCAGTGTAGCCAGTGAACTCTGGAGTAACTGCAGTGCATCCCAGTGGTGCCAGTGCACTCTCTGGACTCCCGGCACCGCATCCACAGTGGTGCCAGTGCACTCTCTGGACTCACTGTACTGCATCCCCAGTGGTGCCAGTGCACTCTCTGGACTCACTGCACTGCATTCCCAGTGGTGCCAGTGCACTCTCTGGACTCACTGCAGTGCATCCCGAGTGGTGCCAGTACACTCAGTGGGCTGACTGCACTGCATCCCCAGTGGTGCCAGTGCACTCTCTGGACTCACTGCACTGCATCCCCACTGGTGCCAGTGCACTCTCTGGACTCACTGCAGGGCATCCCCAGTGGTGCCAGTGCACTCTCTGGACTCACTGCAGTGCATCCCCAGTGGTGCCAGTGCACTCTCTGGACTCACTGCACTGCATCCCCAGTGGTGCCAGTGCATTCTCTGGACTCACCGCACTGCACCCTGAGTGGTGCCAGTGCACTCTCTGGACTCACTGCACCGCATACCCAGTGGTGCCATTGCACTCTCTGGAGTCACTGCGCTGCATCTCCAGTGGTGGCAGTGCACTCTCTGGACTCACTGCATGCATCCCCAGTGTTGCCTGTGCACTCTCTGCAGTAACTGCAGTGCATCCCCAGTGGTGCCAAAGCACTCTCTGGACTCCCGGCACCGCATCGCCAGTGGTGCCAGGGCACTCTCTGGGCTCACTGCAGTGCATCCCCAGTGGTGCCAGTGCACTCTCTGGACTCACTGCAGTGCATCCCCAGTGGTGCAATGCACTCTCTGGACCTCCGGCACCGCATCCCCAGTGGTGCCAGTGACTCTCTGGACTCGCGGCACTCCATCCCCAGTGGTGCCAGTGCACTCTCTGGACTCACTGCACTACATCCCCAGTGGTGCCAGTGCACTCTCTGGACTCACTGCACTGCATCCCCAGTGGTGCCAGTGCACTCTCTGGACTCACTGCACTGAAGCCCCTGTGTTGCCAGTGCACTCTCTGGACTCACTGCACTGTATCCCTAGTGGTGCCAGTGCAATCTCTGGACTCACTGTAGTGCATCCCCTGTGGTGACAGTGCACTCTCTGGACTCACTGCAGTGCATCCCCAGTGGTGCCAGTGCACTCTCTGGACTCACTGTACTGCATCGCCAGTGGTGCCAGTGCACTCTCTGGACTCACTGCACTGCATCCCCAGTGGTGCCAGTGCACTCTCTGGACTCACTGCACTGCAGCCACAGTGGTGCCAGTGCACTCTCTGGACTCACTGCACTGCATCACAGGTGGTGCCAGTGCACTCTCTGGACTCACTGCACTGCATCACCAGTGGTGCCAGTGCACTCTCTGGACACACTTCTCTGCATTCCCAGTGGTGCCAGTGAAGTCTCTGGACTCACTGCACTGCATCCCCAGTGGTGCCAGTGCACTCTCTGGAGTCACTGCAGTGCATCCCCATTGGTGCCAATGCACTCTCTGGACTCACTGCACCGCATCCCCAGTGGTGCCAGTGCACTCTCTGGACTCACTGTACTGCATCACCAGTGGTGCCAGTGCACTCTCTGGACTCACTGCACTGCATCCCCAGTGGTGCCAGTGCACTCTCTGGACTCACTGCACTGCATCCCCAGTGGTGCCAGTGCACTCTCTGGACTTACTGCACTGCATCACATGTGGTGCCAGTGCACTCTCTGGACTCACTGCACTGCATCCCCAGTGGTGCCAGTGCACTCTCTGGACTCACTGCATTGCATCCCCAGTGGTGCCAGTGCACTCTCTGGACTCATTGTACTGCATCCCCACTGGTCCAGTGCACTCTGTGGACTCACTGTACTGCATCCCCACTGGTGCCAGTGCACTCTCTGGACTCACTGCAGTGCATCCCCAGTGCTGCCAGTGCACTCTGTGGACTCACTGCACTGAAGCCCCTGTGTTGCCAGTGCACTCTCTGGACTCACTGCACTGTATCCCCAGTGGTGCCAGTGCAATCTCTGGACTCACTGTAGTGCATCCCCTGTGGTGACAGTGCACTCTCTGGACTCACTGCAGTGCATCCCCAGTGGTGCCAGTGCACTCTCTGGACTCACTGTACTGCATCGCCAGTGGTGCCTATGCACTCTGTGGACTCACTGCACTGCATCCCCAGTGGTGCCAGTGCACTCTCTGGACTCACTGCAGTGCATCCCCAGTGGTGCCAGTGCACTCTCTGGAGTCACTTCCACTGCATCACAGGTGGTGCCAGTGCACTCTCTGGACTCACTGCACTGCATCACCAGTGGTGCCAGTGCACTCTCTGGACTCACTTCTCTGCATTCCCAGTGGTGCCAGTGAAGTCTCTGGACTCACTGCACTGCATCCCCAGTGGTGCCAGTGCACTCTCTGGAGTCACTGCAGTGCATCCCCATTGGTGCCAGTGCACTCTCTGGACTCACTGCACCGCATCCCCAGTGGTGCCAGTGCACTCTCTGGACTCACTGTACTGCATCACCAGTGGTGCCAGTGCACTTTCTGGACTCACTGCACTGCATCCCCAGTGGTGCCAGTGCACTCTCTGGACTCACTGCACTGCATCCCCAGTGGTGCCAGTGCACTCCCTGGACTTACTGCACTGCATCACATGTGGTGCCAGTGCACTCTCTGGACTCACTGCACTGCATCCCCAGTGGTGCCAGTGCACTCTCTGGACTCACTGCACTGCATCCCCAGATGTGCCAGTGCATTCTCTGGACTCACTTCTCTGCATTCCCAGTGGTGCCAGTGAAGTCTCTGGACTCACTGCACTGCATCCCCAGTGGTGCCAGTGCACTCTCTGGACTTACTGCACTGCATCACATGTGGTGCCAGTGCACTCTCTGGACTCACTGCACTGCATCCCCAGTGGTGCCAGTGCACTCTCTGGACTTACTGCACTGCATCACATGTGGTGCCAGTGCACTCTCTGGACTCACTGCACTGCATCCCCAGTGGTGCCAGTGCACTCTCTGGACTCACTGCACTGCATCCCCAGTGGTGCCAGTGCACTCTCTGGACTCATTGTACTGCATCCCCACTGGTCCAGTGCACTCTGTGGACTCACTGTACTGCATCCCCAGTGGTGCCAGTGCACTCTCTGGACTCACTGTAGTGCATCCCCAGTGCTGCCAGTGCACTCTCTGGACTCACTGCACTGAAGCCCCTGTGTTGCCAGTGCACTCTCTGGACTCACTGCACTGTATCCCCAGTGGTGCCAGTGCAATCTCTGGACTCACTGTAGTGCATCCCCTGTGGTGACAGTGCACTCTCTGGACTCACTGCAGTGCATCCCCAGTGGTGCCAGTGCACTCACTGGACTCACTGTACTGCATCACCAGTGGTGCCAGTGCACTCTCTGGACTCACTGAAGTGCATCCCCAGTGGTGCCAGTGCACTCTCTGGACTCACTGCACTGCATCCCCAGTGCTACCAGTGCACTCTTTGGACTCACTATACTGCATCACCAATGGTGCCAGAGCACTCTGTGGACTCACTGCACTGCATCCCCAGTGCTACCAGTGCATTCACTGGACTCACTGGACCGCATCTCCAGTGGTGCCAGTGCACTCTCTGGGCTCACTGAAGTGCATCCCCAGTGGTGCCAGTGCACTCACTGGATTCACTGCACTGCATCCCCCCTGGTGCCAGTGCACTCTGTGGACCTACTGTACTGCATCCCCAGTGGTGCCAGTGCACTCTCTGGACTCACTTCACTGCATCCCCAGTGGTGCCAGTGCACTCTCTGGACTCACTGCAGTGCATCCCGTGTGGTGCCAGTGCACTCTCTGGAATGACTGCAGTGCATCCGCAGTTGTGCCAGTGCACTCTCTGGACTCGCGTCACTGCATCCCCAGTGGTGCCAGTGCACTCTCTGGACTCACTGCAGTGCATCCCCACATGTGCCAGTGCACTCTCTGGACTCACTGCAGTGCATCCCCAGTGGTGCCAGTGCACTCTCTGGACTCACTGCAGTGCATCCCCAGTGGTGCCAGTGCTCTCTCTGGACTCACTGCACTGCATCCCCAGTGGTGCCAGTGCACTCTCTGGACTCACTGCACTGCATCCCCAGTGGTGCCAGTGCTATCTCTGGACTCACTACACTGCAACCCCAGTGGTGCCAGGGCACTCTCTGCAGACACTGCAGTGCATCCCCACATGTGCCAGTGCACTCTCTGGACTCACTGCAGTGCATCCCCAGTGGTGCCAGTGCACTCTCTGGACTCACTGCACTGCATCCCCAGTGGTGCCAGTGCACTCTCTGCACTCACTGCAGTGCATCCCCAGTTGTTCCAGTGCACTCACTGGACTCACTGCAGTGCATTCCCTCTGGTGCCAGTGCACTCCCTGGACTCACTGCAGTGCATCCCCAGTGGTGCCAGTGCACTCTCTGGACTCACTGCTGTGCATCACCTGTGGTGCCAGTGCATCCTCTAGACTCACTGCAGTGCATCACCAGTGGTGCCAGTGCACTCTCTGGACTCACTGAAGTGCATCCCCCGTGGTGCCAGTGCAATCTCTGGACTCACTGCACTGCATCCCCAGTGGTGCCAGTGCACTCTCTGGACTCACTGCACTGAATCCCCAGTGTTGCCAGTGCACTCTCTGGAATCACTGCACTGCATCCCCAGTGGTGCCCGTGCACTCTCTGGACTCACTGCACTGCATCCCCAGTGGTGCCAGTGCACTCTCTGGACTCACTGCACTGCATCCCCAGTGGTGCCAGTGCACTCTCTGGACTCACTGCACTGCATCCCCAGTGGTGCCAGTGCACTCTCTGGACTCACTGTACTGCATCCCCAGTGGAGCCCGTGCACTCTCTGGACTCACTGAAGTGTATCCCCAGTGGTGCCAGTGCACTCTCTGGACTCACTGCACTGCATCCCCAGTGGTGCCAGTGCACTCTCTGGACTCACTGCAGTGCATCCCCAGTGGTGCCAGTGCACTCTCTGGACTCACTGCACTGCATCCCCAGTGGTGCCAGTGCACTCTCTGGACTCACCGCACTGCACCCTGAGTGGTGCCAGTGCACTCTCTGGACTCACTGCACTGCATCCCCAGTGGTGCCAGTGCACTCTCTGGACTCACTGCACTGCATCCCCAGTGGTGCCAGAGCACTCTCTGGACTCACTGCAGTGCATCCCCAGTGCTGCCAGTGCACTCTCTGGACTCACTGTACTGCATCCCCAGTGTAGCCAGTGAACTCTGGAGTAACTGCAGTGCATCCCAGTGGTGCCAGTGCACTCTCTGGACTCCCGGCACCGCATCCACAGTGGTGCCAGTGCACTCTCTGGACTCACTGTACTGCATCCCCAGTGGTGCCAGTGCACTCTCTGGACTCACTGCACTGCATTCCCAGTGGTGCCAGTGCACTCTCTGGACTCACTGCAGTGCATCCCGAGTGGTGCCAGTACACTCAGTGGGCTGACTGCACTGCATCCCCAGTGGTGCCAGTGCACTCTCTGGACTCACTGCACTGCATCCCCACTGGTGCCAGTGCACTCTCTGGACTCACTGCAGGGCATCCCCAGTGGTGCCAGTGCACTCTCTGGACTCACTGCAGTGCATCCCCAGTGGTGCCAGTGCACTCTCTGGACTCACTGCACTGCATCCCCAGTGGTGCCAGTGCATTCTCTGGACTCACCGCACTGCACCCTGAGTGGTGCCAGTGCACTCTCTGGACTCACTGCACCGCATCCCCAGTGGTGCCATTGCACTCTCTGGAGTCACTGCGCTGCATCTCCAGTGGTGGCAGTGCACTCTCTGGACTCACTGCATGCATCCCCAGTGTTGCCTGTGCACTCTCTGCAGTAACTGCAGTGCATCCCCAGTGGTGCCAAAGCACTCTCTGGACTCCCGGCACCGCATCGCCAGTGGTGCCAGGGCACTCTCTGGGCTCACTGCAGTGCATCCCCAGTGGTGCCAGTGCACTCTCTGGACTCACTGCAGTGCATCCCCAGTGGTGCAATGCACTCTCTGGACCTCCGGCACCGCATCCCCAGTGGTGCCAGTGACTCTCTGGACTCGCGGCACTCCATCCCCAGTGGTGCCAGTGCACTCTCTGGACTCACTGCACTACATCCCCAGTGGTGCCAGTGCACTCTCTGGACTCACTGCACTGCATCCCCAGTGGTGCCAGTGCACTCTGTGGACTCACTGCACTGCATCCCCAGTGGTGCCAGTGCACTCTGTGGACTCACTGCAGTGCATCCCCAGTGGTGCCAGTGCACTCTCTGGACTCACTGCACTGAAGCCCCTGTGTTGCCAGTGCACTCTCTGGACTCACTGCACTGTATCCCTAGTGGTGCCAGTGCAATCTCTGGACTCACTGTAGTGCATCCCCTGTGGTGACAGTGCACTCTCTGGACTCACTGCAGTGCATCCCCAGTGGTGCCAGTGCACTCTCTGGACTCACTGTACTGCATCGCCAGAGGTGCCAGTGCACTCTCTGGACTCACTGCACTGCATCCCCAGTGGTGCCAGTGCACTCTCTGGACTCACTGCAGTGCATCCCCATTGGTGCCAATGCACTCTCTGGACTCACTGCACCGCATCCCCAGTGGTGCCAGTGCACTCTCTGGACTCACTGTACTGCATCACCAGTGGTGCCAGTGCACTCTCTGGACTCACTGCACTGCATCCCCAGTGGTGCCAGTGCACTCTGTGGACTCACTGCACTGCATCCCCAGTGGTGCCAGTGCACTCTCTGGAGTCACTGCAGTGCATCCCCATTGGTGCCAATGCACTCTCTGGACTCACTGCACCGCATCCCCAGTGGTGCCAGTGCACTCTCTGGACTCACTGTACTGCATCACCAGTGGTGCCAGTGCACTCTCTGGACTCACTGCACTGCATCCCCAGTGGTGCCAGTGCACTCTCTGGACTCACTGCACTGCATCCCCAGTGGTGCCAGTGCACTCTCTGGACTTACTGCACTGCATCACATGTGGTGCCAGTGCACTCTCTGGACTCACTGCACTGCATCCCCAGTGGTGCCAGTGCACTCTCTGGACTCACTGCACTGCATCCCCAGTGGTGCCAGTGCACTCTCTGGACTCATTGTACTGCATCCCCACTGGTCCAGTGCACTCTGTGGACTCACTGTACTGCATCCCCACTGGTGCCAGTGCACTCTCTGGACTCACTGCAGTGCATCCCCAGTGCTGCCAGTGCACTCTCTGGACTCACTGCACTGAAGCCCCTGTGTTGCCAGTGCACTCTCTGGACTCACTGCACTGTATCCCCAGTGGTGCCAGTGCAATCTCTGGACTCACTGTGGTGACAGTGCACTCTCTGGACTCACTGCAGTGCATCCCCAGTGGTGCCAGTGCACTCTCTGGACTCACTGTACTGCATCGCCAGTGGTGCCAGTGCACTCTCTGGACTCACTGCACTGCATCCCCAGTGGTGCCAGTGCACTCTCTGGACTCACTGCAGTGCATCCCCAGTGGTGCCAGTGCACTCTCTGGACTCACTGCAGTGCATCACAGGTGGTGCCAGTGCACTCTCTGGACTCACTGCACTGCATGACCAGTGGTGCCAGTGCACTCTCTGGACTCACTTCTCTGCATTCCCAGTGGTGCCAGTGAAGTCTCTGGACTCACTGCACTGCATCCCCAGTGGTGCCAGTGCACTCTCTGGAGTCACTGCAGTGCATCCCCATTGGTGCCAATGCACTCTCTGGACTCACTGCACCGCATCCCCAGTGGTGCCAGTGCACTCTCTGGACTCACTGTACTGCATCACCAGTGGTGCCAGTGCACTTTCTGGACTCACTGCAGTGCATCCCCAGTGGTGCCAGTGCACTCTCTGGACTCACTGCACTGCATCCCCAGTGGTGCCAGTGCACTCTCTGGACTTACTGCACTGCATCACATGTGGTGCCAGTGCACTCTCTGGACTCACTGCACTGCATCCCCAGTGGTGCCAGTGCACTCTCTGGACTCACTGCACTGCATCACCAGTGGTGCCAGTGCACTCTCTGGACTCACTTCTCTGCATTCCCAGTGGTGCCAGTGAAGTCTCTGGACTCAGTGCACTGCATCCCCAGTGGTGCCAGTACACTCTCTGGACTCACTGCAGTGCATCCCCAGTGGTGCCAGTGCACTCACTGGACTCACTGTACTGCATCACCAGTGGTGCCAGTGCACTCTCTGGACTCACTGAAGTGCATCCCCAGTGGTGCCAGTGCACTCTCTGGACCCACTGCACTGCATCCCCAGTGCTACCAGTGCACTCTTTGGACTCACTATACTGCATCACCAATGGTGCCAGAGCACTCTCTGGACTCACTGCACTGCATCCCCAGTGCTACCAGTGCATTCACTGGACTCACTGGACCGCATCTCCAGTGGTGCCAGTGCACTCTCTGGGCTCACTGAAGTGCATCCCCAGTGGTGCCAGTGCACTCACTGGATTCACTGCACTGCATCCCCCCTGGTGCCAGTGCACTCTGTGGACCTACTGTACTGCATCCCCAGTGGTGCCAGTGCACTCTCTGGACTCACTGCAGGGCATCCCCAGTGGTGCCAGTGCACTCTCTGGACTCACTGCAGTGCATCCCCAGTTGTGCCAAAGCACTCTCTGGACTCCTGGTACCGCATCCCCAGTGGTGCCAGTGCACTCTCTGGACTCACTGCACCGCATCCCGTGTGGTGCCAGTGCACTCTCTGGAATGACTGCAGTGCATCCGCAGTTGTGCCAGTGCACTCTCTGGACTCGCGTCACTGCATCCCCAGTGGTGCCAGTGCACTCTCTGGACTCACTGCAGTGCATCCCCACATGTGCCAGTGCACTCTCTGGACTCACTGCACTGCATCCCCAGTGGTGCCAGTGCACTCTCTGGACTCACTGCAGTGCATCCCCAGTGGTGCCAGTGCTCTCTCTGGACTCACTGCACTGCATCCCCAGTGGTGCCAGTGCACTCTCTGGACTCACTGCACTGCATCCCCAGTGGTGCCAGTGCTATCTCTGGACTCACTACACTGCAACCCCAGTGGTGCAAGGGCACTCTCTGCAGACACTGCAGTGCATCCCCACATGTGCCAGTGCACTCTCTGGACTCACTGCAGTGCATCCCCAGTGGTGCCAGTGCACTCTCTGGACTCACTGCACTGCATCCCCAGTGGTGCCAGTGCACTCTCTGCACTCACTGCAGTGCATCCCCAGTTGTTCCAGTGCACTCACTGGACTCACTGCAGTGCATTCCCTCTGGTGCCAGTGCACTCCCTGGACTCACTGCAGTGCATCCCCAGTGGTGCCAGTGCACTCTCTGGACTCACTGCTGTGCATCACCTGTGGTGCCAGTGCATCCTCTGGACTCACTGCAGTGCATCACCAGTGGTGCCAGTGCACTCTGTGGACTCACTGAAGTGCATCCCCCGTGGTGCCAGTGCAATCTCTGGACTCACTGCACTGCATCCCCAGTGGTGCCAGTGCACTCTCTGGACTCACTGCACTGAATCCCCAGTGGTGCCAGTGCACTCTCTGGAATCACTGCACTGCATCCCCAGTGGTACCCGTGCACTCTCTGGACTCACTGCACTGCATCCCCAGTGGTGCCAGAGCACACTCTGGACTCACTGCAGTGCATCCCCAGTGGTGCCAGTGCACTCTCTGGACTCACTGCACTGCATCACCAGTGGTGCCAGTGCACTCTCTGGACTCACTGTACTGCATCCCCAGTGGTGCCAGTGCACTCTCTGGACTCACTGCACTGCATCCCCAGTGGTGCCAGTGCACTCTCTGGACTCACTGCAGTGCATCCCCAGTGGTGCCAGTGCACTCTCTGGACTCACTGCACTGCATCCCCAGTGGTGCCAGTGCACTCTCTGGACTCACTGCACTGCATCCCCAGTGGTGCCAGAGCACTCTCTGGACTCACTGCAGTGCATCCCCAGTGCTGCCAGTGCACTCTCTGGACTCACTGCACTGCATCCCCAGTGGTGCCAGTGCACTCTGGAGTAACTGCAGTGCATCCCAATGGTGCCAGTGCACTCTCTGGACTCCCGGCACCGCATCCACAGTGGTGCCAGTGCACTCTCTGGACTCACTGTACTGCATCCCCAGTGGTGCCAGTGCACTCTCTGGACTCACTGCACTGCATTCCCAGTGGTGCCAGTGCACTCTCTGGACTCACTGCAGTGCATCCCCAGTGGTGCCAGTACACTCAGTGGGCTGACTGCACTGCATCCCCAGTGGTGCCAGTGCACTCTCTGGACTCACTGCACTGCATCCCCACTGGTGCCAGTGCAGTCTCTGGACTCACTGCAGGGCATCCCCAGTGGTGCCAGTGCACTCTCTGGACTCACTGTACTGCATCCCCAGTGGAGCCCGTGCACTCTCTGGACTCACTGAAGTGCATCCCCAGTGGTGCCAGTGCACTCTCTGGACTCACTGCACTGCATCCCCAGTGGTGCCAGTGCACTCTCTGGACTCACTGCAGTGCATCCCCAGTGGTGCCAGTGCACTCTCTGGACTCACTGCACTGCATCCCCAGTGGTGCCAGTGCACTCTCTGGACTCACCGCACTGCACCCTGAGTGGTGCCAGTGCACTCTCTGGACTCACTGCACTGCATCCCCAGTGGTGCCAGAGCACTCTCTGGACTCACTGCAGTGCATCCCCAGTGCTGCCAGTGCACTCTCTGGACTCACTGTACTGCATCCCCAGTGTAGCCAGTGCACTCTGGAGTAACTGCAGTGCATCCCAGTGGTGCCAGTGCACTCTCTGGACTCCCGGCACCGCATCCACAGTGGTGCCAGTGCACTCTCTGGACTCACTGTACTGCATCCCCAGTGGTGCCAGTGCACTCTCTGGACTCACTGCACTGCATTCCCAGTGGTGCCAGTGCACTCTCTGGACTCACTGCAGTGCATCCCCAGTGGTGCCAGTACACTCAGTGGGCTGACTGCACTGCATCCCCACTGGTGCCAGTGCACTCTCTGGACTCACTGCACTGCATCCCCACTGGTGCCAGTGCACTCTCTGGACTCACTGCAGGGCATCCCCAGTGGTGCCAGTGCACTCTCTGGACTCACTGCAGTGCATCCCCAGTGGTGCCAGTGCACTCTCTGGACTCACTGCACTGCATCCCCAGTGGTGCCAGTGCATTCTCTGGACTCACCGCACTGCACCCTGAGTGGTGCCAGTGCACTCTCTGGACTCACTGCACCGCATCCCCAGTGGTGCCATTGCACTCTCTGGAGTCACTGCGCTGCATCTCCAGTGGTGGCAGTGCACTCTCTGGACTCACTGCATGCATCCCCAGTGTTGCCTGTGCACTCTCTGCAGTAACTGCAGTGCATCCCCAGTGGTGCCAAAGCACTCTCTGGACTCCCGGCACCGCATCGCCAGTGGTGCCAGGGCACTCTCTGGGCTCACTGCAGTGCATCCCCAGTGGTGCCAGTGCACTCTCTGGACTCACTGCAGTGCATCCCCAGTGGTGCCAATGCACTCTCTGGACCTCCGGCACCGCATCCCCAGTGGTGCCAGTGACTCTCTGGACTCGCGGCACTCCATCCCCAGTGGTGCCAGTGCACTCTCTGGACTCACTGCACTACATCCCCAGTGGTGCCAGTGCACTCTCTGGACTCACTGCACTGCATCCCCAGTGGTGCCAGTGCACTCTCTGGACTCACTGCACTGCATCCCCAGTGGTGCCAGTGCACTCTGTGGACTCACTGCAGTGCATCCCCAGTGGTGCCAGTGCACTCTCTGGACTCACTGCACTGAAGCCCCTGTGTTGCCAGTGCACTCTCTGGACTCACTGCACTGTATCCCTAGTGGTGCCAGTGCAATCTCTGGACTCACTGTAGTGCATCCCCTGTGGTGACAGTGCACTCTCTGGACTCACTGCACTGCATCCCCAGTGGTGCCAGTGCACTCTCTGGACTCACTGTACTGCATCGCCAGTGGTGCCAGTGCACTCTCTGGACTCACTGCACTGCATCCCCAGTGGTGCCAGTGCACTCTCTGGACTCACTGCACTGCAGCCCCAGTGGTGCCAGTGCACTCTCTGCACTCACTGCACTGCATCCCCAGTGGTGCCAGTGCACTCTCTGGACTCACTGCACTGCATCACCAGTGGTGCCAGTGCACTCTCTGGACTCACTTCTCTGCATTCCCAGTGGTGCCAGTGAAGTCTCTGGACTCACTGCACTGCATCCCCAGTGGTGCCAGTGCACTCTCTGGAGTCACTGCAGTGCATCCCCATTGGTGACAATGCACTCTCTGTACTCACTGCACCGCATCCCCAGTGGTGCCAGTGCACTCTCTGGACTTACTGCACTGCATCACATGTGGTGCCAGTGCACTCTCTGGACTCACTGCACTGCATCCCCAGTGGTGCCAGTGCACTCTCTGGACTTACTGCACTGCATCACATGTGGTGCCAGTGCACTCTCTGGTCTCACTGCACTGCATACCCAGTGGTGCCAGTGCACTCTCTGGACTCACTGCACTGCATCCCCAGTGGTGCCAGTGCACTCTCTGGACTCATTGTACTGCATCCCCACTGGTCCAGTGCACTCTGTGGACTCACTGTACTGCATCCCCACTGGTGCCAGTGCACTCTCTGGACTCACTGCAGTGCATCCCCAGTGCTGCCAGTGCACTCTCTGGACTCACTGCACTGAAGCCCCTGTGTTGCCAGTGCACTCTCTGGACTCACTGCACTGTATCCCCAGTGGTGCCAGTGCAATCTCTGGACTCACTGTAGTGCATCCCCTGTGGTGACAGTGCACTCTCTGGACTCACTGCAGTGCTTCCCCAGTGGTGCCAGTGAACTCTCTGGACTCACTGTACTGCATCGCCAGTGGTGCCAGTGCACTCTCTGGACTCACTGCACTGCATCCCCAGTGGTGCCAGTGCACTCTCTGGACTCACAGCAGTGCATCCCCAGTGGTGCCAGTGCACTCTCTGGACTCACTGCACTGCATCACAGGTGGTGCCAGTGCACTCTCTGGACTCACTGCACTGCATCACCAGTGGTGCCAGTGCACTCTCTGGACTCACTTCTCTGCATTCCCAGTGGTGCCAGTGAAGTCTCTGGACTCACTGCACTGCATCCCCAGTGGTGCCAGTGCACTCTCTGGAGTCACTGCAGTGCATCCCCATTGGTGCCAATGCACTCTCTGGACTCACTGCACCGCATCCCCAGTGGTGCCAGTGCACTCTCTGGACTCACTGTACTGCATCACCAGTGGTGCCAGTGCACTTTCTGGACTCACTGCACTGCATCCCCAGTGGTGCCAGTGCACTCTGTGGACTCACTGCACTGCATCCCCAGTGGTGCCAGTGCACTCTCTGGACTTACTGCACTGCATCACATGTGGTGCCAGTGCACTCTCTGGACTCACTGCACTGCATCCCCAGTGGTGCCAGTGCACTCTCTGGACTCACTGCACTGCATCCCCAGATGTGCCAGTGCACTCTCTGGACTCACTTCTCTGCATTCCCAGTGGTGCCAGTGAAGTCTCTGGACTCAGTGCACTGCATCCCCAGTGGTGCCAGTGCACTCTCTGGACTCACTGCAGTGCATCCCCAGTGGTGCCAGTGCACTCACTGGACTCACTGTACTGCATCACCAGTGGTGCCAGTGCACTCTCTGGACTCACTGAAGTGCATCCCCAGTGGTGCCAGTGCACTCTCTGGACTCACTGCACTGCATCCCCAGTGCTACCAGTGCACTCTTTGGACTCACTATACTGCATCACCAATGGTGCCAGAGCACTCTCTGGACTCACTGCACTGCATCCCCAGTGCTACCAGTGCATTCACTGGACTCACTGGACCCCATCTCCAGTGGTGCCAGTGCACTCTCTGGGCTCACTGAAGTGCATCCCCAGTGGTGCCAGTGCACTCACTGGATTCACTGCACTGCATCCCCCCTGGTGCCAGTGCACTCTGTGGACCTACTGTACTGCATCCCCAGTGGTGCCAGTGCACTCTCTGGACTCACTGCAGGGCATCCCCAGTGGTGCCAGTGCACTCTCTGGACTCACTGCAGTGCATCCCCAGTTGTGCCAAAGCACTCTCTGGACTCCCGGTACCGCATCCCCAGTGGTGCCAGTGCACTCTCTGGACTCACTGCACCGCATCCCGTGTGGTGCCAGTGCACTCTCTGGAATGACTGCAGTGCATCCGCAGTTGTGCCAGTGCACTCTCTGGACTCGCGTCACTGCATCCCCAGTGGTGCCAGTGCACTCTCTGGACTCACTGCAGTGCATCCCCACATGTGCCAGTGCACTCTCTGGACTCACTGCAGTGCATCCCCAGTGGTGCCAGTGCACTCTCTGGACTCACTGCAGTGCATCCCCAGTGGTGCCAGTGCTCTCTCTGGACTCACTGCACTGCATCCCCAGTGGTGCCAGTGCACTCTCTGGACTCACTGCACTGCATCCCCAGTGGTGCCAGTGCTATCTCTGGACTCACTACACTGCAACCCCAGTGGTGCCAGGGCACTCTCTGCAGACACTGCAGTGCATCCCCACATGTGCCAGTGCACTCTCTGGACTCACTGCACTGCATCCCCAGTGGTGCCAGTGCACTCTCTGGACTCACTGCACTGCATCCCCAGTGGTGCCAGTGCACTCTCTGCACTCACTGCAGTGCATCCCCAGTTGTTCCAGTGCACTCACTGGACTCACTGCAGTGCATTCCCTCTGGTGCCAGTGCACTCCCTGGACTCACTGCAGTGCATCCACAGTGGTGCCAGTGCACTCTCTGGACTCACTGCTGTGCATCACCTGTGGTGCCAGTGCATCCTCTGGACTCACTGCAGTGCATCACCAGTGGTGCCAGTGCACTCTCTGGACTCACTGAAGTGCATCCCCCGTGGTGCCAGTGCAATCTCTGGACTCACTGCACTGCATCCCCAGTGGTGCCAGTGCACTCTCTGGACTCACTGCACTGAATCCCCAGTGTTGCCAGTGCACTCTCTGGAATCACTGCACTGCATCCCCAGTGGTGCCCGTGCACTCTCTGGACTCACTGCACTGCATCCCCAGTGGTGCCAGTGCACTCTCTGGACTCACTGCACTGCATCCCCAGTGGTGCCAGTGCACTCTCTGGACTCACTGCACTGCATCCCCAGTGGTGCCAGTGCACTCTCTGGACTCACTGTACTGCATCCCCAGTGGAGCCCGTGCACTCTCTGGACTCACTGAAGTGTATCCCCACTGGTGCCAGTGCACTCTCTGGACTCACTGCACTGCATCCCCAGTGGTGCCAGTGCACTCTCTGGACTCACTGCAGTGCATCCCCAGTGGTGCCAGTGCACTCTCTGGACTCACTGCACTGCATCCCCAGTGGTGCCAGTGCACTCTCTGGACTCACCGCACTGCACCCTGAGTGGTGCCAGTGCACTCTCTGGACTCACTGCACTGCATCCCCAGTGGTGCCAGTGCACTCTCTGGACTCACTGTACTGCATCCCCAGTGGTGCCAGAGCACTCTCTGGACTCACTGCAGTGCATCCCCAGTGCTGCCAGTGCACTCTCTGGACTCACTGTACTGCATCCCCAGTGTAGCCAGTGAACTCTGGAGTAACTGCAGTGCATCCCATTGGTGCCAGTGCACTCTCTGGACTCCCGGCACCGCATCCACAGTGGTGCCAGTGCACTCTCTGGACTCACTGTACTGCATCCCCAGTGGTGCCAGTGCACTCTCTGGACTCACTGCACTGCATTCCCAGTGGTGCCAGTGCACTCTCTGGACTCACTGCAGTGCATCCCGAGTGGTGCCAGTACACTCAGTGGGCTGACTGCACTGCATCCCCAGTGGTGCCAGTGCACTCTCTGGACTCACTGCACTGCATCCCCACTGGTGCCAGTGCACTCTCTGGACTCACTGCAGGGCATCCCCAGTGGTGCCAGTGCACTCTCTGGACTCACTGCAGTGCATCCCCAGTGGTGCCTGTGCACTCTCTGGACTCACTGCACTGCATCCCCAGTGGTGCCAGTGCATTCTCTGGACTCACCGCACTGCACCCTGAGTGGTGCCAGTGCACTCTCTGGACTCACTGCAGTGCATCCCCAGTGGTGCCATTGCACTCTCTGGAGTCACTGCGCTGCATCTCCAGTGGTGGCAGTGCACTCTCTGGACTCACTGCATGCATCCCCAGTGTTGCCTGTGCACTCTCTGCAGTAACTGCAGTGCATCCCCAGTGGTGCCAAAGCACTCTCTGGACTCCCGGCACCGCATACCCAGTGGTGCCAGTGACTCTCTGGACTCGCGGCACTCCATCCCCAGTGGTGCCAGTGCACTCTCTGGACTCACTGCACTACAACCCCAGTGGTGCCAGTGCACTCTCTGGACTCACTGCACTGCATCCCCAGTGGTGCCAGTGCACTCTCTGGACTCACTGCACTGCATCCCCAGTGGTGCCAGTGCACTCTGTGGACTCACTGCATTGCATCCCCAGTGGTGCCAGTGCACTCTCTGGACTCACTGCACTGAAGCCCCTGTGTTGCCAGTGCACTCTCTGGACTCACTGCACTGTATCCCTAGTGGTGCCAGTGCAATCTCTGGACTCACTGTAGTGCATCCCCTGTGGTGACAGTGCACTCTCTGGACTCACTGCAGTGCATCCCCAGTGGTGCCAGTGCACTCTCTGGACTCACTGTACTGCATCGCCAGAGGTGCCAGTGCACTCTCTGGACTCACTGCACTGCATCCCCAGTGGTGCCAGTGCACTCTCTGGACTCACTGCACTGCAGCCCCAGTGGTGCCAGTGCACTCTCTGGACTCACTGCACTGCATCACAGGTGGTGCCAGTGCACTCTCTGGACTCACTGCACTGCATCACCAGTGGTGCCAGTGCACTCTCTGGACTCACTTCTCTGCATTCCCAGTGGTGCCAGTGAAGTCTCTGGACTCACTGCACTGCATCCCCAGTGGTGCCAGTGCACTCTCTGGACTCACTGCAGTGCATCCCCATTGGTGCCAATGCACTCTCTGGACTCACTGCACCGCATCCCCAGTGGTGCCAGTGCACTCTCTGGACTCACTGTACTGCATCCCCAGTGGTGCCAGTGCACTCTCTGGACTCACTGCACTGCATCCCCAGTGGTGCCAGTGCACTCTCTGGACTCACTGCAGTGCATCCCCAGTGGTGCCAGTGCACTCTCTGGACTTACTGCACTGCATCACATGTGGTGCCAGTGCACTCTCTGGACTCACTGCACTGCATCCCCAGTGGTGCCAGTGCACTCTCTGGACTCACTGCACTGCATCCCCAGTGGTGCCAGTGCACTCTCTGGACTCACTGCACTGCATCCCCAGTGGTGCCAGTGCACTCTCTGGACTCACTGCACTGAATCCCCACTGGTGCCAGTGCACTCTCTGGACTCACTGCAGTGCATCCCCAGTGCTGCCAGTGCACTCTCTGGACTCACTGCACTGAAGCCCCTGTGTTGCCAGTGCACTCTCTGGACTCACTGCACTGTATCCCCAGTGGTGCCAGTGCAATCTCTGGACTCACTGTAGTGCATCCCCTGTGGTGACAGTGCACTCTCTGGACTCACTGCAGTGCATCCCCAGTGGTGGCAGTGCACTCTCTGGACTCACTGTACTGCATCGCCAGTGGTGCCAGTGCACTCTCTGGACTCACTGCACTGCATCCCCAGTGGTGCCAGTGCACTCTCTGGACTCACTGCAGTGCATCCCCAGTGGTGCCAGTGCACTCTCTGGACTCACTGCACTGCATCACAGGTGGTGCCAGTGCACTCTCTGGACTCACTGCACTGCATCACCAGTGGTGCCAGTGCACTCTCTGGACTCACTTCTCTGCATTCCCAGTGGTGCCAGTGAAGTCTCTGGACTCACTGCACTGCATCCCCAGTGGTGCCAGTGCACTCTCTGGACTCACTGCACTGCATCACCAGTGGTGCCAGTGCACTCTCTGGACTCACTTCTCTGCATTCCCAGTGGTGCCAGTGAAGTCTCTGGACTCAGTGCACTGCATCCCCAGTGGTGCCAGTGCACTCTCTGGACTCACTGCAGTGCATCCCCAGTGGTGCCAGTGCACTCACTGGACTCACTGTACTGCATCACCAGTGGTGCCAGTGCACTCTCTGGACTCACTGAAGTGCATCCCCAGTGGTGCCAGTGCACTCTCTGGACTCACTGCACTGCATCCCCAGTGCTACCAGTGCACTCTTTGGACTCACTATATTGCATCACCAATGGTGCCAGAGCACTCTCTGGACTCACTGCACTGCATCCCCAGTGCTACCAGTGCATTCACTGGACTCACTGGACCGCATCTCCAGTGGTGCCAGTGCACTCTCTGGGCTCACTGAAGTGCATCCCCAGTGGTGCCAGTGCACTCACTGGATTCACTGCACTGCATCCCCCCTGGTGCCAGTGCACTCTGTGGACCTACTGTACTGCATCCCCAGTTGTGCCAAAGCACTCTCTGGACTCCCGGTACCGCATCCCCAGTGGTGCCAGTGCACTCTCTGGACTCACTGCACCGCATCCCGTGTGGTGCCAGTGCACTCTCTGGAATGACTGCAGTGCATCCGCAGTTGTGCCAGTGCACTCTCTGGACTCGCGTCACTGCATCCCCAGTGGTGCCAGTGCACTCTCTGGACTCACTGCAGTGCATCCCCACATGTGCCAGTGCACTCTCTGGACTCACTGCAGTGCATCCCCAGTGGTGCCAGTGCACTCTCTGGACTCACTGCAGTGCATCCCCGGTGGTGCCAATGCTCTCTCTGGAATCACTGCACTGCATCCCCAGTGGTGCCAGTGCACTCTCTGGACTCACTGCACTGCATCCCCAGTGGTGCCAGTGCTATCTCTGGACTCACTACACTGCAACCCCAGTGGTGCCAGGGCACTCTCTGCAGACACTGCAGTGCATCCCCACATGTGCCAGTGCACTCTCTGGACTCACTGCAGTGCATCCCCAGTGGTGCCAGTGCACTCTCTGGACTCACTGCACTGCATCCCCAGTGGTGCCAGTGCACTCTCTGCACTCACTGCAGTGCATCCCCAGTTGTTCCAGTGCACTCACTGGACTCACTGCAGTGCATTCCCTCTGGTGCCAGTGCACTCCCTGGACTCACTGCAGTGCATCCCCAGTGGTGCCAGTGCACTCTCTGGACTCACTGCTGTGCATCACCTGTGGTGCCAGTGCATCCTCTGGACTCACTGCAGTGCATCACCAGTGGTGCCAGTGCACTCTCTGGACTCACTGAAGTGCATCCCCCGTGGTGCCAGTGCAATCTCTGGACTCACTGCACTGCATCCCCAGTGGTGCCAGTGCACTCTCTGGACTCACTGCACTGAATCCCCAGTGGTGCCAGTGCACTCTCTGGAATCACTGCACTGCATCCCCAGTGGTGCCCGTGCACTCTCTGGACTCACTGCACTGCATCCCCAGTGGTGCCAGAGCACTCTCTGGACTCACTGCAGTGCATCCCCAGTGGTGCCAGTGCACTCTCTGGACTCACTGCACTGCATCACCAGTGGTGCCAGTGCACTCTCTGGACTCACTGTACTGCATCCCCAGTGGAGCCCGTGCACTCTCTGGACTCACTGAAGTGCATCCCCAGTGGTGCCAGTGCACTCTCTGGACTCACTGCACTGCATCCCCAGTGGTGCCAGTGCACTCTCTGGACTCACTGCAGTGCATCCCCAGTGGTGCCAGTGCACTCTCTGGACTCACTGCACTGCATCCCCAGTGGTGCCAGTGCACTCTCTGGACTCACCGCACTGCACCCTGAGTGGTGCCAGTGCACTCTCTGGACTCACTGCACTGCATCCCCAGTGGTGCCAGTGCACTCTCTGGACTCACTGCACTGCATCCCCAGTGGTGCCAGAGCACTCTCTGGACTCACTGCAGTGCATCCCCAGTGCTGCCAGTGCACTCTCTGGACTCACTGCACTGCATCCCCAGTGGTGCCAGTGCACTCTGGAGTAACTGCAGTGCATCCCAATGGTGCCAGTGCACTCTCTGGACTCCCGGCACCGCATCCACAGTGGTGCCAGTGCACTCTCTGGACTCACTGTACTGCATCCCCAGTGGTGCCAGTGCACTCTCTGGACTCACTGCACTGCATTCCCAGTGGTGCCAGTGCACTCTCTGGACTCACTGCAGTGCATCCCCAGTGGTGCCAGTACACTCAGTGGGCTGACTGCACTGCATCCCCAGTGGTGCCAGTGCACTCTCTGGACTCACTGCACTGCATCCCCACTGGTGCCAGTGCACTCTCTGGACTCACTGCAGGGCATCCCCAGTGGTGCCAGTGCACTCTCTGGACTCACTGTACTGCATCCCCAGTGGAGCCCGTGCACTCTCTGGACTCACTGAAGTGCATCCCCAGTGGTGCCAGTGCACTCTCTGGACTCACTGCACTGCATCCCCAGTGGTGCCAGTGCACTCTCTGGACTCACTGCAGTGCATCCCCAGTGGTGCCAGTGCACTCTCTGGACTCACTGCACTGCATCCCCAGTGGTGCCAGTGCACTCTCTGGACTCACCGCACTGCACCCTGAGTGGTGCCAGTGCACTCTCTGGACTCACTGCACTGCATCTCCAGTGGTGCCAGTGCACTCTCTGGACTCACTGCACTGCATCCCCAGTGGTGCCAGAGCACTCTCTGGACTCACTGCACTGCATCCCCAGTGCTGCCAGTGCACTCTCTGGACTCACTGTACTGCATCCCCAGTGTAGCCAGTGCACTCTGGAGTAACTGCAGTGCATCCCAGTGGTGCCAGTGCACTCTCTGGACTCCCGGCACCGCATCCACAGTGGTGCCAGTGCACTCTCTGGACTCACTGTACTGCATCCCCAGTGGTGCCAGTGCACTCTCTGGACTCACTGCACTGCATTCCCAGTGGTGCCAGTGCACTCTCTCGACTCACTGCAGTGCATCCCCAGTGGTGCCAGTACACTCAGTGGGCTGACTGCACTGCATCCCCACTGGTGCCAGTGCACTCTCTGGACTCACTGCACTGCATCCCCACTGGTGCCAGTGCACTCTCTGGACTCACTGCAGGGCATCCCCAGTGGTGCCAGTGCACTCTCTGGACTCACTGCACTGCATCCCCAGTGGTGCCAGTGCACTCTCTGGACTCACTGCACTGCATCCCCAGTGGTGCCAGTGCATTCTCTGGACTCACCGCACTGCACCCTGAGTGGTGCCAGTGCACTCTCTGGACTCACTGCACCGCATCCCCAGTGGTGCCATTGCACTCTCTGGAGTCACTGCGCTGCATCTCCAGTGGTGGCAGTGCACTCTCTGGACTCACTGCATGCATCCCCAGTGTTGCCTGTGCACTCTCTGCAGTAACTGCAGTGCATCCCCAGTGGTGCCAAAGCACTCTCTGGACTCCCGGCACCGCATCGCCAGTGGTGCCAGGGCACTCTCTGGGCTCACTGCAGTGCATCCCCAGTGGTGCCAGTGCACTCTCTGGACTCACTGCAGTGCATCCCCAGTGGTGCCAATGCACTCTCTGGACCTCCGGCACCGCATCCCCAGTGGTGCCAGTGACTCTCTGGACTCGCGGCACTCCATCCCCAGTGGTGCCAGTGCACTCTCTGGACTCACTGCACTACATCCCCAGTGGTGCCAGTGCACTCTCTGGACTCACTGCACTGCATCCCCAGTGGTGCCAGTGCACTCTCTGGACTCACTGCACTGCATCCCCAGTGGTGCCAGTGCACTCTGTGGACTCACTGCAGTGCATCCCCAGTGGTGCCAGTGCACTCTCTGGACTTACTGCACTGCATCACATGTGGTGCCAGTGCACTCTCTGGTCTCACTGCACTGCATCCCCAGTGGTGCCAGTGCACTGTCTGGACTCACTGCACTGCATCCCCAGTGGTGCTAGTGCACTCTCTGGACTCATTGTACTGCATCCCCACTGGTCCAGTGCACTCTGTGGACTCACTGTACTGCATCCCCACTGGTGCCAGTGCACTCTCTGGACTCACTGCAGTGCATCCCCAGTGCTGCCAGTGCACTCTCTGGACTCACTGCACTGAAGCCCCTGTGTTGCCAGTGCACTCTCTGGACTCACTGCACTGTATCCCCAGTGGTGCCAGTGCAATCTCTGGACTCACTGTAGTGCATCCCCTGTGGTGACAGTGCACTCTCTGGACTCACTGCAGTGCTTCCCCAGTGGTGCCAGTGCACTCTCTGGACTCACTGTACTGCATCGCCAGTGGTGCCAGTGCACTCTCTGGACTCACTGCACTGCATCCCCAGTGGTGCCAGTGCACTCTCTGGACTCACTGCACTGCATCCCCAGTGGTGCCAGTGCACTCTCTGGACTCACTGCACTGCATCACATGTGGTGCCAGTGCACTCTCTGGACTCACTGCACTGCATCACCAGTGGTGCCAGTGCACTCTCTGGACTCACTTCTCTGCATTCCCAGTGGTGCCAGTGAAGTCTCTGGACTCACTGCACTGCATCCCCAGTGGTGCCAGTGCACTCTCTGGAGTCACTGCAGTGCATCCCCATTGGTGCCAATGCACTCTCTGGACTCACTGCACCGCATCCCAAGTGGTGCCAGTGCACTCTCTGGACTCACTGTACTGCATCACCAGTGGTGCCAGTGCACTTTCTGGACTCACTGCACTGCATCCCCAGTGGTGCCAGTGCACTCTCTGGACTCACTGCACTGCATCCCCAGTGGTGCCAGTGCACTCTCTGGACTTACTGCACTGCATCACATGTGGTGCCAGTGCACTCTCTGGACTCACTGCACTGCATCCCCAGTGGTGCCAGTGCACTCTCTGGACTCACTGCACTGCATCCCCAGATGTGCCAGTGCACTCTCTGGACTCACTTCTCTGCATTCCCAGTGGTGCCAGTGAAGTCTCTGGACTCAGTGCACTGCATCCCCAGTGGTGCCAGTGCACTCTCTGGACTCACTGCAGTGCATCCCCAGTGGTGCCAGTGCACTCACTGGACTCACTGTACTGCATCACCAGTGGTGCCAGTGCACTCTCTGGACTCACTGAAGTGCATCCCCAGTGGTGCCAGTGCACTCTCTGGACTCACTGCACTGCATCTCCAGTGCTACCAGTGCACTCTGTGGACCTACTGTACTGCATCCCCAGTGGTGCCAGTGCACTCTCTGGACTCACTGCAGTGCATCCCCAGTGGTGCCAGTGCTCTCTCTGGACTCACTGCACTGCATCCCCAGTGGTGCCAGTGCACTCTCTGGACTCACTGCACTGCATCCCCAGTGGTGCCAGTGCTATCTCTGGACTCACTACACTGCAACCCCAGTGGTGCCAGGGCACTCTCTGCAGACACTGCAGTGCATCCCCACATGTGCCAGTGCACTCTCTGGACTCACTGCAGTGCATCCCCAGTGGTGCCAGTGCACTCTCTGGACTCACTGCACTGAATCCCCAGTGTTGCCAGTGCACTCTCTGGAATCACTGCACTGCATCCCCAGTGGTGCCCGTGCACTCTCTGGACTCACTGCACTGCATCCCCAGTGGTGCCAGAGCACTCTCTGGACTCACTGCAGTGCATCCCCAGTGGTGCCAGTGCACTCTCTGGACTCACTGCACTGCATCCCCAGTGGTGCCAGTGCACTCTCTGGACTCACTGTACTGCATCCCCAGTGGAGCCCGTGCACTCTCTGGACTCACTGAAGTGCATCCCCAGTGGTGCCAGTGCACTCTCTGGACTCACTGCACTGCATCCCCAGTGGTGCCAGTGCACTCTCTGGACTCACTGCAGTGCATCCCCAGTGGTGCCAGTGCACTCTCTGGACTCACTGCACTGCATCCCCAGTGGTGCCAGTGCACTCTCTGGACTCACCGCACTGCACCCTGAGTGGTGCCAGTGCACTCTCTGGACTCACTGCACTGCATCCCAAGTGGTGCCAGTGCACTCTCTGGACTCACTGCAGTGCATCCCCAGTGGTGCCAGAGCACTCTCTGGACTCACTGCAGTGCATCCCCAGTGCTGCCAGTGCACTCTCTGGACTCACTGTACTGCATCCCCTTGTGTAGCCAGTGCACTCTGGAGTAACTGCAGTGCATCCCAGTGGTGCCAGTGCACTCTCTGGACTCCCGGCACCGCATCCACAGTGGTGCCAGTGCACTCTCTGGACTCACTGTACTGCATCCCCAGTGGTGCCAGTGCACTCTCTGGACTCACTGCACTGCATTCCCAGTGGTGCCAGTGCACTCTCTGGACTCACTGCAGTGCATCCCCAGTGGTGCCAGTACACTCAGTGGGCTGACTGCACTGCATCCCCAGTGGTGCCAGTGCACTCTCTGGACTCACTGCACTGCATCCCCACTGGTGCCAGTGCACTCTCTGGACTCACTGCAGGGCATCCCCAGTGGTGCCAGTGCACTCTCTGGACTCACTGCAGTGCATCCCCAGTGGTGCCAGTGCACTCTCTGGACTCACTGCACTGCATCCCCAGTGGTGCCAGTGCACTCTCTGGACTCACTGCAGTGCATCCCCAGTGGTGCCAGTACACTCAGTGGGCTGACTGCACTGCATCCCCAGTGGTGCCAGTGCACTCTCTGGACTCACTGCACTGCATCCCCACTGGTGCCAGTGCACTCTCTGGACTCACTGCAGGGCATCCCCAGTGGTGCCAGTGCACTCTCTGGACTCACTGTACTGCATCCCCAGTGGAGCCCGTGCACTCTCTGGACTCACTGAAGTGCATCCCCAGTGGTGCCAGTGCACTCTCTGGACTCACTGCACTGCATCCCCAGTGGTGCCAGTGCACTCTCTGGACTCACTGCAGTGCATCCCCAGTGGTGCCAGTGCACTCTCTGGACTCACTGCACTGCATCCCCAGTGGTGCCAGTGCACTCTCTGGACTCACCGCACTGCACCCTGAGTGGTGCCAGTGCACTCTCTGGACTCACTGCACTGCATCCCCAGTGGTGCCAGTGCACTCTCTGGACTCACTGCACTGCATCCCCAGTGGTGCCAGAGCACTCTCTGGACTCACTGCACTGCATCCCCAGTGCTGCCAGTGCACTCTCTGGACTCACTGTACTGCATCCCCAGTGTAGCCAGTGCACTCTGGAGTAACTGCAGTGCATCCCAGTGGTGCCAGTGCACTCTCTGGACTCCCGGCACCGCATCCACAGTGGTGCCAGTGCACTCTCAGGACTCACTGTACTGCATCCCCAGTGGTGCCAGTGCACTCTCTGGACTCACTGCACTGCATTCCCAGTGGTGCCAGTGCACTCTCTGGACTCACTGCAGTGCATCCCCAGTGGTGCCAGTACACTCAGTGGGCTGACTGCACTGCATCCCCACTGGTGCCAGTGCACTCTCTGGACTCACTGCACTGCATCCCCACTGGTGCCAGTGCACTCTCTGGACTCACTGCAGGGCATCCCCAGTGGTGCCAGTGCACTCTCTGGACTCACTGCAGTGCATCCCCAGTGGTGCCAGTGCACTCTCTGGACTCACTGCACTGCATCCCCAGTGGTGCCAGTGCATTCTCTGGACTCACCGCACTGCACCCTGAGTGGTGCCAGTGCACTCTCTGGACTCACTGCACCGCATCCCCAGTGGTGCCATTGCACTCTCTGGAGTCACTGCGCTGCATCTCCAGTGGTGGCAGTGCACTCTCTGGACTCACTGCATGCATCCCCAGTGTTGCCTGTGCACTCTCTGGAGTAACTGCAGTGCATCAACAGTGGTGCCAGTGCACTCTCTGGACTCCCGGCACCGCATCGCCAGTGGTGCCAGGGCACTCTCTGGGCTCACTGCAGTGCATCCCCAGTGGTGCCAGTGCACTCTCTGGACTCACTGCAGTGCATCCCCAGTGGTGCCAATGCACTCTCTGGACCTCCGGCACCGCATCCCCAGTGGTGCCAGTGACTCTCTGGACTCGCGGCACTCCATCCCCAGTGGTGCCAGTGCACTCTCTGGACTCACTGCACTACATCCCCAGTGGTGCCAGTGCACTCTCTGGACTCACTGCACTGCATCCCCAGTGGTGCCAGTGCACTCTCTGGACTCACTGCACTGCATCCCCAGTGGTGCCAGTGCACTCTGTGGACTCACTGCAGTGCATCCCCAGTGGTGCCAGTGCACTCTCTGGACTTACTGCACTGCATCACATGTGGTGCCAGTGCACTCTCTGGTCTCACTGCACTGCATCCCCAGTGGTGCCAGTGCACTGTCTGGACTCACTGCACTGCATCCCCAGTGGTGCTAGTGCACTCTCTGGACTCATTGTACTGCATCCCCACTGGTCCAGTGCACTCTGTGGACTCACTGTACTGCATCCCCACTGGTGCCAGTGCACTCTCTGGACTCACTGCAGTGCATCCCCAGTGCTGCCAGTGCACTCTCTGGACTCACTGCACTGAAGCCCCTGTGTTGCCAGTGCACTCTCTGGACTCACTGCACTGTATCCCCAGTGGTGCCAGTGCAATCTCTGGACTCACTGTAGTGCATCCCCTGTGGTGACAGTGCACTCTCTGGACTCACTGCAGTGCTTCCCCAGTGGTGCCAGTGCACTCTCTGGACTCACTGTACTGCATCGCCAGTGGTGCCAGTGCACTCTCTGGACTCACTGCACTGCATCCCCAGTGGTGCCAGTGCACTCTCTGGACTCACTGCAGTGCATCCCCAGTGGTGCCAGTGCACTCTCTGGACTCACTGCACTGCATCACATGTGGTGCCAGTGCACTCTCTGGACTCACTGCACTGCATCACCAGTGGTGCCAGTGCACTCTCTGGACTCACTTCTCTGCATTCCCAGTGGTGCCAGTGAAGTCTCTGGACTCACTGCACTGCATCCCCAGTGGTGCCAGTGCACTCTCTGGAGTCACTGCAGTGCATCCCCATTGGTGCCAATGCACTCTCTGGACTCACTGCACCGCATCCCCAGTGGTGCCAGTGCACTCTCTGGACTCACTGTACTGCATCACCAGTGGTGCCAGTGCACTTTCTGGACTCACTGCACTGCATCCCCAGTGGTGCCAGTGCACTCTCTGGACTCACTGCACTGCATCCCCAGTGGTGCCAGTGCACTCTCTGGACTTACTGCACTGCATCACATGTGGTGCCAGTGCACTCTCTGGACTCACTGCACTGCATCCCCAGTGGTGCCAGTGCACTCTCTGGACTCACTGCACTGCATCCCCAGATGTGCCAGTGCACTCTCTGGACTCACTTCTCTGCATTCCCAGTGGTGCCAGTGAAGTCTCTGGACTCAGTGCACTGCATCCCCAGTGGTGCCAGTGCACTCTCTGGACTCACTGCAGTGCATCCCCAGTGGTGCCAGTGCACTCACTGGACTCACTGTACTGCATCACCAGTGGTGCCAGTGCACTCTCTGGACTCACTGAAGTGCATCCCCAGTGGTGCCAGTGCACTCTCTGGACTCACTGCACTGCATCCCCAGTGCTACCAGTGCACTCTTTGGACTCACTGGACCGCATCTCCAGTGGTGCCAGTGCACTCTCTGGGCTCACTGAAGTGCATCCCCAGTGGTGCCAGTGCACTCACTGGATTCACTGCACTGCATCCCCCCTGGTGCCAGTGCACTCTGTGGACCTACTGTACTGCATCCCCAGTGGTGCCAGTGCACTCTCTGGACTCACTGCAGGGCATCCCCAGTGGTGCCAGTGCACTCTCTGGACTCACTGCAGTGCATCCCCAGTTGTGCCAAAGCACTTTCTGGACTCCCGATACCGCATCCCCAGTGGTGCCAGTGCACTCTCTGGACTCACTGCACCGCATCCCGTGTGGTGCCAGTGCACTCTCTGGAATGACTGCAGTGCATCCGCAGTTGTGCCAGTGCACTCTCTGGACTCGCGTCACTGCATCCCCAGTGGTGCCAGTGCACGCTCTGGACTCACTGCAGTGCATCCCCACATGTGCCAGTGCACTCTCTGGACTCACTGCAGTGCATCCCCAGTGGTGCCAGTGCACTCTCTGGACTCACTGCAGTGCATCCCCAGTGGTGCCAGTGCTCTCTCTGGACTCACTGCACTGCATCCCCAGTGGTGCCAGTGCACTCTCTGGACTCACTGCACTGCATCCCCAGTGGTGCCAGTGCTATCTCTGGACTCACTACACTGCAACCCCAGTGGTGCCAGGGCACTCTCTGCAGACACTGCAGTGCATCCCCACATGTGCCAGTGCACTCTCTGGACTCACTGCACTGCATCCCCAGATGTGCCAGTGCACTCTCTGGACTCACTTCTCTGCATTCCCAGTGGTGCCAGTGAAGTCTCTGGACTCAGTGCACTGCATCCCCAGTGGTGCCAGTGCACTCTCTGGACTCACTGCAGTGCATCCCCAGTGGTGCCAGTGCACTCACTGGACTCACTGTACTGCATCACCAGTGGTGCCAGTGCACTCTCTGGACTCACTGAAGTGCATCCCCAGTGGTGCCAGTGCACTCTCTGGACTCACTGCACTGCATCTCCAGTGCTACCAGTGCACTCTGTGGACCTACTGTACTGCATCCCCAGTGGTGCCAGTGCACTCTCTGGACTCACTGCAGTGCATCCCCAGTGGTGCCAGTGCTCTCTCTGGACTCACTGCACTGCATCCCCAGTGGTGCCAGTGCACTCTCTGGACTCACTGCACTGCATCCCCAGTGGTGCCAGTGCTATCTCTGGACTCACTACACTGCAACCCCAGTGGTGCCAGGGCACTCTCTGCAGACACTGCAGTGCATCCCCACATGTGCCAGTGCACTCTCTGGACTCACTGCAGTGCATCCCCAGTGGTGCCAGTGCACTCTCTGGACTCACTGCACTGAATCCCCAGTGTTGCCAGTGCACTCTCTGGAATCACTGCACTGCATCCCCAGTGGTGCCCGTGCACTCTCTGGACTCACTGCACTGCATCCCCAGTGGTGCCAGAGCACTCTCTGGACTCACTGCAGTGCATCCCCAGTGGTGCCAGTGCACTCTCTGGACTCACTGCACTGCATCCCCAGTGGTGCCAGTGCACTCTCTGGACTCACTGTACTGCATCCCCAGTGGAGCCCGTGCACTCTCTGGACTCACTGAAGTGCATCCCCAGTGGTGCCAGTGCACTCTCTGGACTCACTGCACTGCATCCCCAGTGGTGCCAGTGCACTCTCTGGACTCACTGCAGTGCATCCCCAGTGGTGCCAGTGCACTCTCTGGACTCACTGCACTGCATCCCCAGTGGTGCCAGTGCACTCTCTGGACTCACCGCACTGCACCCTGAGTGGTGCCAGTGCACTCTCTGGACTCACTGCACTGCATCCCAAGTGGTGCCAGTGCACTCTCTGGACTCACTGCAGTGCATCCCCAGTGGTGCCAGAGCACTCTCTGGACTCACTGCAGTGCATCCCCAGTGCTGCCAGTGCACTCTCTGGACTCACTGTACTGCATCCCCTTGTGTAGCCAGTGCACTCTGGAGTAACTGCAGTGCATCCCAGTGGTGCCAGTGCACTCTCTGGACTCCCGGCACCGCATCCACAGTGGTGCCAGTGCACTCTCTGGACTCACTGTACTGCATCCCCAGTGGTGCCAGTGCACTCTCTGGACTCACTGCACTGCATTCCCAGTGGTGCCAGTGCACTCTCTGGACTCACTGCAGTGCATCCCCAGTGGTGCCAGTACACTCAGTGGGCTGACTGCACTGCATCCCCAGTGGTGCCAGTGCACTCTCTGGACTCACTGCACTGCATCCCCACTGGTGCCAGTGCACTCTCTGGACTCACTGCAGGGCATCCCCAGTGGTGCCAGTGCACTCTCTGGACTCACTGCAGTGCATCCCCAGTGGTGCCAGTGCACTCTCTGGACTCACTGCACTGCATCCCCAGTGGTGCCAGTGCACTCTCTGGACTCACTGCAGTGCATCCCCAGTGGTGCCAGTACACTCAGTGGGCTGACTGCACTGCATCCCCAGTGGTGCCAGTGCACTCTCTGGACTCACTGCACTGCATCCCCACTGGTGCCAGTGCACTCTCTGGACTCACTGCAGGGCATCCCCAGTGGTGCCAGTGCACTCTCTGGACTCACTGTACTGCATCCCCAGTGGAGCCCGTGCACTCTCTGGACTCACTGAAGTGCATCCCCAGTGGTGCCAGTGCACTCTCTGGACTCACTGCACTGCATCCCCAGTGGTGCCAGTGCACTCTCTGGACTCACTGCAGTGCATCCCCAGTGGTGCCAGTGCACTCTCTGGACTCACTGCACTGCATCCCCAGTGGTGCCAGTGCACTCTCTGGACTCACCGCACTGCACCCTGAGTGGTGCCAGTGCACTCTCTGGACTCACTGCACTGCATCCCCAGTGGTGCCAGTGCACTCTCTGGACTCACTGCACTGCATCCCCAGTGGTGCCAGAGCACTCTCTGGACTCACTGCACTGCATCCCCAGTGCTGCCAGTGCACTCTCTGGACTCACTGTACTGCATCCCCAGTGTAGCCAGTGCACTCTGGAGTAACTGCAGTGCATCCCAGTGGTGCCAGTGCACTCTCTGGACTCCCGGCACCGCATCCACAGTGGTGCCAGTGCACTCTCAGGACTCACTGTACTGCATCCCCAGTGGTGCCAGTGCACTCTCTGGACTCACTGCACTGCATTCCCAGTGGTGCCAGTGCACTCTCTGGACTCACTGCAGTGCATCCCCAGTGGTGCCAGTACACTCAGTGGGCTGACTGCACTGCATCCCCACTGGTGCCAGTGCACTCTCTGGACTCACTGCACTGCATCCCCACTGGTGCCAGTGCACTCTCTGGACTCACTGCAGGGCATCCCCAGTGGTGCCAGTGCACTCTCTGGACTCACTGCAGTGCATCCCCAGTGGTGCCAGTGCACTCTCTGGACTCACTGCACTGCATCCCCAGTGGTGCCAGTGCATTCTCTGGACTCACCGCACTGCACCCTGAGTGGTGCCAGTGCACTCTCTGGACTCACTGCACCGCATCCCCAGTGGTGCCATTGCACTCTCTGGAGTCACTGCGCTGCATCTCCAGTGGTGGCAGTGCACTCTCTGGACTCACTGCATGCATCCCCAGTGTTGCCTGTGCACTCTCTGGAGTAACTGCAGTGCATCAACAGTGGTGCCAGTGCACTCTCTGGACTCCCGGCACCGCATCGCCAGTGGTGCCAGGGCACTCTCTGGGCTCACTGCAGTGCATCCCCAGTGGTGCCAGTGCACTCTCTGGACTCACTGCAGTGCATCCCCAGTGGTGCCAATGCACTCTCTGGACCTCCGGCACCGCATCCCCAGTGGTGCCAGTGACTCTCTGGACTCGCGGCACTCCATCCCCAGTGGTGCCAGTGCACTCTCTGGACTCACTGCACTACATCCCCAGTGGTGCCAGTGCACTCTCTGGACTCACTGCACTGCATCCCCAGTGGTGCCAGTGCACTCTCTGGACTCACTGCACTGCATCCCCAGTGGTGCCAGTGCACTCTGTGGACTCACTGCAGTGCATCCCCAGTGGTGCCAGTGCACTCTCTGGACTTACTGCACTGCATCACATGTGGTGCCAGTGCACTCTCTGGTCTCACTGCACTGCATCCCCAGTGGTGCCAGTGCACTGTCTGGACTCACTGCACTGCATCCCCAGTGGTGCTAGTGCACTCTCTGGACTCATTGTACTGCATCCCCACTGGTCCAGTGCACTCTGTGGACTCACTGTACTGCATCCCCACTGGTGCCAGTGCACTCTCTGGACTCACTGCAGTGCATCCCCAGTGCTGCCAGTGCACTCTCTGGACTCACTGCACTGAAGCCCCTGTGTTGCCAGTGCACTCTCTGGACTCACTGCACTGTATCCCCAGTGGTGCCAGTGCAATCTCTGGACTCACTGTAGTGCATCCCCTGTGGTGACAGTGCACTCTCTGGACTCACTGCAGTGCTTCCCCAGTGGTGCCAGTGCACTCTCTGGACTCACTGTACTGCATCGCCAGTGGTGCCAGTGCACTCTCTGGACTCACTGCACTGCATCCCCAGTGGTGCCAGTGCACTCTCTGGACTCACTGCAGTGCATCCCCAGTGGTGCCAGTGCACTCTCTGGACTCACTGCACTGCATCACATGTGGTGCCAGTGCACTCTCTGGACTCACTGCACTGCATCACCAGTGGTGCCAGTGCACTCTCTGGACTCACTTCTCTGCATTCCCAGTGGTGCCAGTGAAGTCTCTGGACTCACTGCACTGCATCCCCAGTGGTGCCAGTGCACTCTCTGGAGTCACTGCAGTGCATCCCCATTGGTGCCAATGCACTCTCTGGACTCACTGCACCGCATCCCCAGTGGTGCCAGTGCACTCTCTGGACTCACTGTACTGCATCACCAGTGGTGCCAGTGCACTTTCTGGACTCACTGCACTGCATCCCCAGTGGTGCCAGTGCACTCTCTGGACTCACTGCACTGCATCCCCAGTGGTGCCAGTGCACTCTCTGGACTTACTGCACTGCATCACATGTGGTGCCAGTGCACTCTCTGGACTCACTGCACTGCATCCCCAGTGGTGCCAGTGCACTCTCTGGACTCACTGCACTGCATCCCCAGATGTGCCAGTGCACTCTCTGGACTCACTTCTCTGCATTCCCAGTGGTGCCAGTGAAGTCTCTGGACTCAGTGCACTGCATCCCCAGTGGTGCCAGTGCACTCTCTGGACTCACTGCAGTGCATCCCCAGTGGTGCCAGTGCACTCACTGGACTCACTGTACTGCATCACCAGTGGTGCCAGTGCACTCTCTGGACTCACTGAAGTGCATCCCCAGTGGTGCCAGTGCACTCTCTGGACTCACTGCACTGCATCCCCAGTGCTACCAGTGCACTCTTTGGACTCACTGGACCGCATCTCCAGTGGTGCCAGTGCACTCTCTGGGCTCACTGAAGTGCATCCCCAGTGGTGCCAGTGCACTCACTGGATTCACTGCACTGCATCCCCCCTGGTGCCAGTGCACTCTGTGGACCTACTGTACTGCATCCCCAGTGGTGCCAGTGCACTCTCTGGACTCACTGCAGGGCATCCCCAGTGGTGCCAGTGCACTCTCTGGACTCACTGCAGTGCATCCCCAGTTGTGCCAAAGCACTTTCTGGACTCCCGATACCGCATCCCCAGTGGTGCCAGTGCACTCTCTGGACTCACTGCACCGCATCCCGTGTGGTGCCAGTGCACTCTCTGGAATGACTGCAGTGCATCCGCAGTTGTGCCAGTGCACTCTCTGGACTCGCGTCACTGCATCCCCAGTGGTGCCAGTGCACGCTCTGGACTCACTGCAGTGCATCCCCACATGTGCCAGTGCACTCTCTGGACTCACTGCAGTGCATCCCCAGTGGTGCCAGTGCACTCTCTGGACTCACTGCAGTGCATCCCCAGTGGTGCCAGTGCTCTCTCTGGACTCACTGCACTGCATCCCCAGTGGTGCCAGTGCACTCTCTGGACTCACTGCACTGCATCCCCAGTGGTGCCAGTGCTATCTCTGGACTCACTACACTGCAACCCCAGTGGTGCCAGGGCACTCTCTGCAGACACTGCAGTGCATCCCCACATGTGCCAGTGCACTCTCTGGACTCACTGCAGTGCATCCCCAGTGGTGCCAGTGCACTCTCTGGACTCACTGCACTGAATCCCCAGTGTTGCCAGTGCACTCTCTGGAATCACTGCACTGCATCCCCAGTGGTGCCCGTGCACTCTCTGGACTCACTGCACTGCATCCCCAGTGGTGCCAGAGCACTCTCTGGACTCACTGCAGTGCATCCCCAGTGGTGCCAGTGCACTCTCTGGACTCACTGCACTGCATCCCCAGTGGTGCCAGTGCACTCTCTGGACTCACTGTACTGCATCCCCAGTGGAGCCCGTGCACTCTCTGGACTCACTGAAGTGCATCCCCAGTGGTGCCAGTGCACTCTCTGGACTCACTGCACTGCATCCCCAGTGGTGCCAGTGCACTCTCTGGACTCACTGCAGTGCATCCCCAGTGGTGCCAGTGCACTCTCTGGACTCACTGCACTGCATCCCCAGTGGTGCCAGTGCACTCTCTGGACTCACCGCACTGCACCCTGAGTGGTGCCAGTGCACTCTCTGGACTCACTGCACTGCATCCCAAGTGGTGCCAGTGCACTCTCTGGACTCACTGCACTGCATCCCCAGTGGTGCCAGAGCACTCTCTGGACTCACTGCAGTGCATCCCCAGTGCTGCCAGTGCACTCTCTGGACTCACTGTACTGCATCCCCTTGTGTAGCCAGTGCACTCTGGAGTAACTGCAGTGCATCCCAGTGGTGCCAGTGCACTCTCTGGACTCCCGGCACCGCATCCACAGTGGTGCCAGTGCACTCTCTGGACTCACTGTACTGCATCCCCAGTGGTGCCAGTGCACTCTCTGGACTCACTGCACTGCATTCCCAGTGGTGCCAGTGCACTCTCTGGACTCACTGCAGTGCATCCCCAGTGGTGCCAGTACACTCAGTGGGCTGACTGCACTGCATCCCCAGTGGTGCCAGTGCACTCTCTGGACTCACTGCACTGCATCCCCACTGGTGCCAGTGCACTCTCTGGACTCACTGCAGGGCATCCCCAGTGGTGCCAGTGCACTCTCTGGACTCACTGCAGTGCATCCCCAGTGGTGCCAGTGCACTCTCTGGACTCACTGCACTGCATCCCCAGTGGTGCCAGTGCATTCTCTGGACTCACCGCACTGCACCCTGAGTGGTGCCAGTGCACTCTCTGGACTCACTGCACCGCATCCCCAGTGGTGCCATTGCACTCTCTGGAGTCACTGCGCTGCATCTCCAGTGGTGGCAGTGCACTCTCTGGACTCACTGCATGCATCCCCAGTGTTGCCTGTGCACTCTCTGCAGTAACTGCAGTGCATCCCCAGTGGTGCCAAAGCACTCTCTGGACTCCCGGCACCGCATCGCCAGTGGTGCCAGGGCACTCTCTGGGCTCACTTCAGTGCATCCCCAGTGGTGCCAGTGCACTCTCTGGACTCACTGCAGTGCATCCCCAGTGGTGCCAATGCACTCTCTGGACCTCCGGCACCGCATCCCCAGTGGTGCCAGTGACTCTCTGGACTCGCGGCACTCCATCCCCAGTGGTGCCAGTGCACTCTCTGGACTCACTGCACTACATCCCCAGTGGTGCCAGTGCACTCTCTGGACTCACTGCAGTGCATCCCCAGTGGTGCCAGTGCACTCTCTGGACTCACTACACTGCATCCCCAGTGGTGCCAGTGCACTCTGTGGACTCACTGCAGTGCATCCCCAGTGGTGCCAGTGCACTCTCTGGACTCACTGCAGTGCATCCCCAGTGGTGCCAATGCACTCTCTGGACTCACTGCACTGCATCCCCAGTGGTGCCAGTGCACTCTCTGGACTCACTGCACTGCATCCCCAGTGGTGCCAGTGCACTCTCTGGACTCAATGCACTGCATCCCCAGTGGTGCCAGTGCACTCTCTCGAGTCACTGCACTATATCCCCAGTGGTGCCAGTGCACTCACTGGACTTACTGTACTGCATCATCAGTGGTGCCACTGCACTCTCTGAACTCACTGCAGTGCATCCCCAGTGGTGCCAGTGCACTCTCTGGACTCACTGCACTGCATCCCCAGTGGTGCCAGTGCACTCACTGGACTCATTATACTGCATCACCAGTGGTGCCAGTGCACTCTCTGGACTCCCGGCACCGCATCCCCAGCAGTGCCAGTGCACTCTCTGGACTCACCGCACCGCATCCCCAGTGGTGCCAGTGCACTCTCTGGACTCACTGCACTGCACACCCAGTGATGCCAGTGCACTCTCTGGACTCACTGCACTGCATCCCCAGTGGTGCCAGTGCACTCTCTGGACTCACTGCACTGCATACCCAGTGATGCCAGGGCACTCTCTGGACTCACTGCACTGCATCCCCAGTGGTGCCAGTGCACTCTCTGGACTCACTGCACTGCATCCCCAGTCTTGCCAGTGCATTCTCTGGACTCACCATACTGCACCCTGAGTGGTGCCAGTGCACTCTCTGGACTCACTGCACCGCATCCCCTGTGGTGCCATTGCACTCTCTGGAGTCACTGCGCTGCATCCCCAGTGGTGGCAGTGCACTCTCTGGACTCACTGCAGTGCATCCCCAGTGTTGCCTGTGCACTCTCTGGAGTAACTGCAGTGCATCCCCAGTGGTGCCAAAGCACTCTCTGGACTCCCGGCACCGCATCGCCAGTGGTGCCAGGGCACTCTCTTGCCTCACTGCAGTGCATCCCCAGTGGTGCCAGTGCACTCTCTGGAGTCAGTGCAGTGCATCCCCAGTGGTGCCAATGCACTCTCTGGACCTCCGGCACCGCATCCCCAGTGGTGCCAGTGCACTCTCTGGACTCGCGGCACTGCACCCCCAGTGGTGCCAGTGCACTCTCTCGAGTCACTGCACTACATCCCCAGTGGTGCCAGTGCACTCACTGGACTCACTGTACTGCATCATCAGTGGTGCCAGTGCACTCTCTGGACTCACTGCACTGCATCCCCAGTGGTTCCAGTGCATTCACTGGACTCACTGTACTGCATCCCCATTGGTGCCAGTGCACTCTCTGGACTCACTGAAGTGCATTCTCAGTGGTGCCATTGCACTCTCTGGACTCACTGCAGTGCATCCCCAGTGGTGCCAGTGCACTCACTGGACTCACTGCACTGCATCCCCAGTGGTGCCAGTGCACTCTCTGGACTCACTGCAGGGCATCCCCAGTGGTGCCAGTGCACTCTCTGGACTCACTGCACTGCATCCCCAGTGGTGCCAGTGCTATCCCTGGACTCACTGTAGTGCATCCCCAGTGGTGCCAGTGCACTCTCTGGACTCACTGCAGGGCATCCCCAGTGGTGCCAGTACACTCTCTGGACTCACTGCAGTGCATCCCCAGTGGTGCCAGTGCACTCTCTGGACTCACTGCAGTGCATCCCCAGTAGTGCCAGTGCACTCTCTGGACTCACTGTACTGCATCCCCAGTGGTGCCAGTGCACTCTCTGGACTCACTGCAGGGCATCCCCAGTGGTGCCAGTGCACTCCCTGGACTCACTGCACTGCTCCAGCCGCGGCAGCCGCTCCAGTCGCGGTAGCCCTCCAGCCGTGGCAGCCGCTCCACTCGGTAGCGGCTGGAGCGGCTGCCGCGCCTGCAGCGGCTGGAGCGGCTGCCGCGGCTGGAGCGGCTGCCGCGGTTGGAGCGGCTGCCGCGGCTGGAGCGGCTGGAGCGGCTGCCGCGGCTGGAGCGGCTGGCGTGGCTGGAGGGGCTACCTCGGCTGGAGCGGTTAACGCGGCTGGAGCGGATGCCGAGGCTGGAGCGGATGCCGCGGCTGGTGCGGCTGGAGAGGCTGCCGCGGCTGGAGCAGTGCAGTGAGTCCAGAGAGTGCACTGGCACCTTGGGGATGCAGTGCAGTGAGTAAAGAGAGTGCACTGGCACCATTGGGGATGCAGTGCAGTGAGTCCAGAGAGTGTACTGGCACCACAGGGGATGCAGTGCAGTGAGTCCAGAGAGTGCACTGGCACCACTGGGGATGCAGTGCAGTGAGTCCAGAGAGTGCACTGGCACCACTGGGGATGCAGTGCAGTGTGTCCAGAGAGTGCCCCGGCAACACTGGGAATGCACTACAGTGACTCCAGAGAGTGCCCCGGCAACACTGCGAATGCACTACAGTGACTGCAGAGGGTGCACTGACACCACTACGGATGCAGTGCCGCGAGTCCAGAGAGTGCACTGGCACCACTGGGGATGCGGTGCAGTGAGTCCAGAGAGTGCTTTGGCAGCACTGGGGATGCACTGCAGTTAGTCCAGAGAGTGCACTGGCACCAATCAGGGTGCAGTGCCGTGACTACAGAGAATGCACAGGCACCACTGGGGATACGGTGCCGGGAGTCCAGAGAGTGCACTGACAGCACTGGGGATGCGGTGCCTGGAGTGCAGAGAGTGCTTTGGCACCAATGGGGATGCAGCGCAGTTACTCCAGAGAGTGCACTGGCACCACTGGGGATGCACTGCATTGAGTCCAGAGTGCACTAGCACCACTGGGGATGCACTGCAGTGAGTCCAGAGAGTGCACTGGCACCACTTGGGATGCAGTGCAGTGAGTTCAGGGAGTGCACGGGCACCACTGAGAATGCACTTCAGTGTGTCCAGAGAGTGCACTGGCACCACTGGGGATGCACTGCAGTGAGTCCAGAGAGTTAACTAGCACCACTGGGGATGCAGTGCTGTGAGTCCAGAGAGTGCACTGGCACCACTGGGGATGCACTGCAGTGAGTCCAGAGAGTACACTGGCACCACTGGGGATGCAGTGAAGTGAGTGCAGAGAGTTCACTGGCACCACTGGGGATGCAGTGCAGTGAGTCCACAGAGTGCACTGGCACCACTGGGGATGCAGTGCACTGAGTCCAGAGAGTGCACTGGCACCACTGGGGATGCAGTGCAGTGAGTCCAGAGAGTGCACTGGCACCTCTGGGGATGCAGTGCAGTGAGTCCAGTGAGTGTACTGGCACCACTGGGGATGCACTGCAGTGAGCCCAGAGAGTGCACTGGCACCACTGAGAATGCACTTCAGTGAGTCCAGAGAGTACACTGGCACCACTGGGGATGCAGTGCAGTGAGTCCAGAGATTGCACTGGCACCACTGGGGATGCAGAACAGTGAGTCCACAGAGTGCACTGGCACCGCTGGGGATGCAGTACAGTGAGTCCAGAGAGTGCACTGGCACCAGTGGGGATGCAGTGCAGTGAGTCCAGAGATTGCACTGGCACCACTGGGCATGCAGTGCAGTGAGTCCAGAGACTTCACTGGCACCACTGGGAATGCAGTGCAGTGAGTCCAGAGAGTGCACTGGCACCACTGGGGATGCAGTGCAGTGAGTCCAGAGAGTGCACTGGCACCACTGGGGATGCAGTGCAGTGAGTCCAGAGAGTGCACTGGCACCACTGGGGATGCAGTGCAGTGAGTCCAGAGAGTCCACTGGCACCACTGGGGATGAAGTACAGTGAGTCCAGAGAGTGACCTGGCACCACTGGGGATGCACTGCAGTGAGTCCAGAGAGTGCACTGGCACCACTGGGGATGCAGGACAGTGAGTCCAGAGATTGCACTGGCACCACTGGTGATGCAGTGCAGTGAGTCCAGAGATTGCACTGGCAGCACTGGCGATGCAGTCCAGTGAGTCCAGTGAATGCACTGGCACCACTGGGGATGCTGTGCAGTGAGTGCAGAGAGTGCACTGGCACCACCTGTGATGCAGTACAGTGTGTCCAGTGAGTGCACTGGCACCACTGGGGATGCAGTGCTGTGACTCCGGAGAGCGCACTGGCACCACTGGGGATGCCGTGCAGTCAGTCCAGTGAGTACACTGGCACCACTGGGGATGCAGTGCAGTGAGTCCAGAGAGTGCACTGGCACCACTGGGGATGCAGTGCAGTGAGTCCAGAGAGTCACTGGCACCACTGGGGATGTGTCCAGTGAGTCCAGTGAGTGCACTGGCACCACTGGGGATGCAGTGCAGTCAGTCCAGTGAGTGCACTGGCACCACTGGGGGTGCAGTACAGTGAGTCCAGAGAGTGCACTGGCACCACTGGGGATGCCCTGCAGTGAGTCCAGAGAGTGCACTGGCACCACTGGGGATGCAGTGCAGTGAGTCCAGAGAGTGCACTGGCACCACTGGGGATGTAGTGGAGTGAGTCCAGAGAGTGCACTGGCACCACTGGGGATGCAGTGCTGTGACTCCAGAGAGTGCACTGGCACCACTGGTGATGCACTGCAGTGAGTCCAGAGATTGCACTGGCACCACTGGGGATGCAGTACAGTGAGTCCACAGAGTGCACTGGCACCACTGGGGATGCACTGCAGTGAGTCGAGAGAGTGCACTGGCACCACTGGGGATGCACTACAGTGAGTCCAGAGGTTGCACTGGCACCACTGGGGATGCAGTGATGTCAGTCCAGAGAGTGCACTGGCACCTCTCGGGATGCAGTGCAGTGAGTCCAGAGAGTGCACAGGCACCACTGGGGATACAGTGCAGTGAGTCCAGAGAGTGCACTGGCACCACTGGGGATGCAGTGCAGTGATTCCAGAGAGTGCACTGGCACCACTGGGGATGCAGTGCAGTGAGTCCAGAGAGTGCACTGGCACCACTGGGGATGCAGTGCAGTGAGTGCAGGGAGTGCTCTGGCACCACCTGTGATGCAGTACAGTGAGTCCAGAGAGTGCACTGGCACCACTGGGGATGCAGTGCAGTGAGTCCAGAGAGTGCACTGGCACCTCTGGGGATGCACTTCAGTGACTCCAGAGAGTGCACTGGCACCACTGGGGATGCAGTGCAGTGAGTCCAAAGACTTCACTGGCACCACTGGGGATGCAGTGCAGTGAGTCCAGAGAGTGCACTGGCACCACTGGGGATGCAGTGAAGTGAGTGCAGAGAGTGCACTGGCACCACTGGGGATGCAGTGCAGTGAGTCCACAGAGTGAACTGGCACCACTGGGGATGCAGTGCACTGAGTCCAGAGAGTGCACTGGCACCACTGGGGATGCAGTGCAGTGAGTCCAGAGAGTGCACTGGCACCTCTGGGGATGCAGTGCAGTGAGTCCAGTGAGTGTACTGGCACCACTGGGGATGCACTGCAGTGAGCCCAGAGAGTGCACTGGCACCACTGAGAATGCACTTCAGTGAGTCCAGAGAGTACACTGGCACCACTGGGGATGCAGTGCAGTGAGTCCAGAGATTGCACTGGCACCACTGGGGATGCAGAACAGTGAGTCCACAGAGTGCACTGGCACCGCTGGGGATGCAGTACAGTGAGTCCAGAGAGTGCACTGGCACCACTGGGGATGCAGTGCAGTGAGTCCAGAGATTGCACTGGCACCACTGGGCATGCAGTGCAGTGAGTCCAGAGACTTCACTGGCACCACTGGGAATGCAGTGCAGTGAGTCCAGAGAGTGCACTGGCACCACTGGGGATGCAGTGCAGTGAGTCCAGAGAGTGCACTGGCACCACTGGGGATGCAGTGCAGTGAGTCCAGAGAGTGCACTGGCACCACTGGGGATGCAGTGCAGTGAGTCCAGAGAGTCCACTGGCACCACTGGGGATGCAGTACAGTGAGTCCAGAGAGTGACCTGGCACCACTGGGGATGCACTGCAGTGAGTCCAGAGAGTGCACTGGCACCACTGGGGATGCAGGACAGTGAGTCCAGAGATTGCACTGGCACCACTGGTGATGCAGTGCAGTGAGTCCAGAGATTGCACTGGCAGCACTGGCGATGCAGTCCAGTGAGTCCAGTGAATGCACTGGCACCACTGTGGATGCTGTGCAGTGAGTGCAGAGAGTGCACTGGCACCACCTGTGATGCAGTACAGTGTGTCCAGTGAGTGCACTGGCACCACTGGGGATGCAGTGCTGTGACTCCGGAGAGCGCACTGGCACCACTGGGGATGCCGTGCAGTCAGTCCAGTGAGTACACTGGCACCACTGGGGATGCAGTGCAGTGAGTCCAGAGAGTGCACTGGCACCACTGGGGATGCAGTGCAGTGAGTCCAGAGAGTGCACTGGCACCACTGGGGATGTGTCCAGTGAGTCCAGTGAGTGCACTGGCACCACTGGGGATGCAGTGCAGTCAGTCCAGTGAGTGCACTGGCACCACTGGGGGTGCAGTACAGTGAGTCCAGAGAGTGCACTGGCACCACTGGGGATGCCCTGCAGTGAGTCCAGAGAGTGCACTGGCACCACTGGGGATGCAGTGCAGTGAGTCCAGAGAGTGCACTGGCACCACTGGGGATGTAGTGGAGTGAGTCCAGAGAGTGCACTGGCACCACTGGGGATGCAGTGCTGTGACTCCAGAGAGTGCACTGGCACCACTGGTGATGCACTGCAGTGAGTCCAGAGATTGCACTGGCACCACTGGGGATGCAGTACAGTGAGTCCACAGAGTGCACTGGCACCACTGGGGATGCACTGCAGTGAGTCGAGAGAGTGCACTGGCACCACTGGGGATGCACTACAGTGAGTCCAGAGGTTGCACTGGCACCACTGGGGATGCAGTGATGTCAGTCCAGAGAGTGCACTGGCACCTCTCGGGATGCAGTGCAGTGAGTCCAGAGAGTGCACAGGCACCACTGGGGATACAGTGCAGTGAGTCCAGAGAGTGCACTGGCACCACTGGGGATGTAGTGCAGTGAGTCCAGAGAGTGCACTGGCACCACTGGGGATGCAGTGCAGTGAGTCCAGAGAGTGCACTGGCACCACTGGGGATGCAGTGCAGTGAGTGCAGGGAGTGCTCTGGCACCACCTGTGATGCAGTACAGTGTGTCCAGTGAGTGCACTGGCACCACTGGGGATGCAGTACAGTGAGTCCAGAGAGTGCACTGGCACCACTGGGGATGCAGTGCAGTGAGTCCAGAGAGTGCACTGGCACCTCTGGGGATGCACTTCAGTGACTCCAGAGAGTGCACTGGCACCACTGGGGATGCAGTGCAGTGAGTCCAAAGACTTCACTGGCACCACTGGGGATGCAGTGCAGTGAGTCCAGAGAGTGCACTGGCACCACTGGGGATGCAGTGAAGTGAGTGCAGAGAGTGCACTGGCACCACTGGGGATGCAGTGCAGTGAGTCCACAGAGTGAACTGGCACCACTGGGGATGCAGTGCAGTGAGTCCAGAGAGTGCACTGGCACCACTGGGGATGCAGTGCAGTGAGTCCAGAGAGTGCACTGGCACCTCTGGGGATGCAGTGCAGTGAGTTCAGTGAGTGTACTGGCACCACTGGGGATGCAGTGCAGTGAGCCCAGAGAGTGCACTGGCACCACTGAGAATGCACTTCAGTGAGTCCAGAGAGTGCACTGGCACCACTGGGGATGCAGTGCAGTGAGTCCAGAGAGTTCACTGGCACCACTGGCGATGCACTGCAGTGAGTCCAGAGATTGCACTGGCACCACTGGGGATGCAGTACAGTGAGTCCACAGAGTGCACTGGCACGACTGGGGATGCAGTACAGTGAGTCCAGAGAGTGCACTGGCACCACTGGGGATGCAGTGCAGTCAGTCCAGAGATTGCACTGGCACCACTGGGGATGCAGTGCAGTGAGTCCAGAGACTTCACTGGCACCACTGGGTATGCATTGCAGTGAGTGCAGAGAGAGCACTGGCACCACTGGGGATGCACTACAGTGAGTCCAGAGATTGCACTGGCACCACTGGGGATACAGTGCAGTGAGTCCAGAGAGTGCACTGGCACCACTGGGGATGCAGTGCAGTGAGTCCAGAGAGTGCACTGGCACCACTGGGGATGCAGTGCAGTGAGTCCGGAGAGTGCACTGGCAGCACTGGGGATGCAGTCCAGTGAGTCCAGTGAATGCACTGGCACCACTGGGGATGCTGTGCAGTGAGTGCAGAGAGTGCACTGGCACCACCTGTGATGCAGTACAGTGTGTCCAGTGAGTGCACTGGCACCACTGGGGATGCAGTGCTGTGACTCCGGAGAGCGCACTGGCACCACTGGGGATGCCGTGCAGTCAGTCCAGTGAGTACACTGGCACCACTGGGGATGCAGTGCAGTGAGTCCAGAGAGTGCACTGGCACCACTGGGGATGCAGTACAGTGAGTCCACAGAGTGCACTGGCACCACTGGGGATGCAGTACAGTGAGTCCAGAGAGTGCACTGGCACCACTGGGGATGCACTGCAGTGAGTCCAGAGAGTGCACTGGCACGACTGGGGATGCACTACAGTGAGTCCAGAGATTGCACTGGCACCACTGGGGATACAGTGCAGTGAGTCCAGAGAGTGCACTGGCACCACTGGGGATGCAGTGCAGTGAGTCCAGAGAGTGCACTGGCACCACTGTGGATGCAGTGCAGTGAGTCCAGAGAGTGCACTGGCACCACTGGGGATGCAGTGCAGTGAGTGCAGAGAGTGCTCTGGCACCACTGGGGATGCAGTCCAGTGAGTCCAGTGAATGCACTGGCACCACTGGGGATGCAGTGCAGTGAGTGCAGAGAGTGCACTGGCACCACCTGTGATGCAGTACAGTGTGTCCAGTGAGTGCACTGGCACCACTGGGGATGCAGTGCTGTGACTCCGGAGAGCGCACTGGCACCACTGGGAATGCAGTGCAGTCATTCCAGTGAGTACACTGGCACCACTGGGGATGCAGTGCAGTGAGTCCAGAGAGTGCACTGGCACCACGGGGGATGCAGTGCAGTGAGTACAGAGGGTGCACTGGCACCACTGGGGATGTGTCCAGTGAGTCCAGTGAGTGCACTGGCACCACTGGGGATGCAGTGCAGTCAGTCCGGTGAGTGCACTGGCACCACTGGGGGTGCAGTACAGTGAGTCCAGAGAGTGCACTGGCACCACTGGGGATGCCCTGCAGTGAGTCCAGAGAGTGCACTGGGACCACTGGGGATGCAGTGCAGTGAGTCCAGAGAGTGCACTGGCACCACTGGGGATGCCCTGCAGTGAGTCCAGAGAGTGCACTGGCACCACTGGGGATGCAGTGCTGTGACTCCAGAGAGTGCACTGGCACCACTGGGGATGCACTGCAATGAGTCCAGAGAGTGCACTGGCACCACTGGGGATGCAATACAGTGAGTCCACAGAGTGCACTGGCACCACTGGGGATGCAGTACAGTGAGTCCAGAGAGTGCACTGGAACCACTGGGGATGCAGTGCAGTGAGTCCAGAGAGTGCACTGGCACCACTGGGGATGCACTTCAGTGACTCCAGAGAGTGCACTGGCACCACTGGGGATGCACTGCAGTGAGTCCAAAGACTTCACTGGCACCACTGGGGATGGAGTGCAGTGAGTCCAGAGAGTGCACTGGCACCACTGGGGATGCAGTGAAGTGAGTGCAGAGAGTGCACTGGCACCACTGGGGATGCACTGCAGTGAGTCCAGAGAGTGCACTGGCACCACTGGGGATGCAGTGCAGTGAGTCCAGAGAGTGCACTGGCACCACTGGGGATGCACTGCATTGAGTCCAGAGTGCACTAGCACCACTGGGGATGCACTGCAGTGAGTCCAGAGAGTGCACTGGCACCACTTGGGATGCAGTGCAGTGAGTTCAGGGAGTGCACGGGCACCACTGAGAATGCACTTCAGTGTGTCCAGAGAGTGCACTGGCACCACTGGGGATGCACTGCAGTGAGTCCAGAGAGTTAACTAGCACCACTGGGGATGCAGTGCTGTGAGTCCAGAGAGTGCACTGGCACCACTGGGGATGCACTGCAGTGAGTCCAGAGAGTACACTGGCACCACTGGGGATGCAGTGAAGTGAGTGCAGAGAGTTCACTGGCACCACTGGGGATGCAGTGCAGTGAGTCCACAGAGTGCACTGGCACCACTGGGGATGCAGTGCACTGAGTCCAGAGAGTGCACTGGCACCACTGGGGATGCAGTGCAGTGAGTCCAGAGAGTGCACTGGCACCTCTGGGGATGCAGTGCAGTGAGTCCAGTGAGTGTACTGGCACCACTGGGGATGCACTGCAGTGAGCCCAGAGAGTGCACTGGCACCACTGAGAATGCAGTGCAGTGAGTCCAGAGATTGCACTGGCACCACTGGGCATGCAGTGCAGTGAGTCCAGAGACTTCACTGGCACCACTGGGAATGCAGTGCAGTGAGTCCAGAGAGTGCACTGGCACCACTGGGGATGCAGTGCAGTGAGTCCAGAGAGTGCACTGGCACCACTGGGGATGCAGTGCAGTGAGTCCAGAGAGTGCACTGGCACCACTGGGGATGCAGTGCAGTGAGTCCAGAGAGTCCACTGGCACCACTGGGGATGCAGTACAGTGAGTCCAGAGAGTGACCTGGCACCACTGGGGATGCACTGCAGTGAGTCCAGAGAGTGCACTGGCACCACTGGGGATGCAGGACAGTGAGTCCAGAGATTGCACTGGCACCACTGGTGATGCAGTGCAGTGAGTCCAGAGATTGCACTGGCAGCACTGGCGATGCAGTCCAGTGAGTCCAGTGAATGCACTGGCACCACTGGGGATGCTGTGCAGTGAGTGCAGAGAGTGCACTGGCACCACCTGTGATGCAGTACAGTGTGTCCAGTGAGTGCACTGGCACCACTGGGGATGCAGTGCTGTGACTCCGGAGAGCGCACTGGCACCACTGGGGATGCCGTGCAGTCAGTCCAGTGAGTACACTGGCACCACTGGGGATGCAGTGCAGTGAGTCCAGAGAGTGCACTGGCACCACTGGGGATGCAGTGCAGTGAGTCCAGAGAGTCACTGGCACCACTGGGGATGTGTCCAGTGAGTCCAGTGAGTGCACTGGCACCACTGGGGATGCAGTGCAGTCAGTCCAGTGAGTGCACTGGCACCACTGGGGGTGCAGTACAGTGAGTCCAGAGAGTGCACTGGCACCACTGGGGATGCCCTGCAGTGAGTCCAGAGAGTGCACTGGCACCACTGGGGATGCAGTGCAGTGAGTCCAGAGAGTGCACTGGCACCACTGGGGATGTAGTGGAGTGAGTCCAGAGAGTGCACTGGCACCACTGGGGATGCAGTGCTGTGACTCCAGAGAGTGCACTGGCACCACTGGTGATGCACTGCAGTGAGTCCAGAGATTGCACTGGCACCACTGGGGATGCAGTACAGTGAGTCCACAGAGTGCACTGGCACCACTGGGGATGCACTGCAGTGAGTCGAGAGAGTGCACTGGCACCACTGGGGATGCACTACAGTGAGTCCAGAGGTTGCACTGGCACCACTGGGGATGCAGTGATGTCAGTCCAGAGAGTGCACTGGCACCTCTCGGGATGCAGTGCAGTGAGTCCAGAGAGTGCACAGGCACCACTGGGGATACAGTGCAGTGAGTCCAGAGAGTGCACTGGCACCACTGGGGATGCAGTGCAGTGATTCCAGAGAGTGCACTGGCACCACTGGGGATGCAGTGCAGTGAGTCCAGAGAGTGCACTGGCACCACTGGGGATGCAGTGCAGTGAGTGCAGGGAGTGCTCTGGCACCACCTGTGATGCAGTACAGTGTGTCCAGTGAGTGCACTGGCACCACTGGGGATGCAGTACAGTGAGTCCAGAGAGTGCACTGGCACCACTGGGGATGCAGTGCAGTGAGTCCAGAGAGTGCACTGGCACCTCTGGGGATGCACTTCAGTGACTCCAGAGAGTGCACTGGCACCACTGGGGATGCAGTGCAGTGAGTCCAAAGACTTCACTGGCACCACTGGGGATGCAGTGCAGTGAGTCCAGAGAGTGCACTGACACCACTGGGGATGCAGTGAAGTGAGTGCAGAGAGTGCACTGGCACCACTGGGGATGCAGTGCAGTGAGTCCACAGAGTGAACTGGCACCACTGGGGATGCAGTGCACTGAGTCCAGAGAGTGCACTGGCACCACTGGGGATGCAGTGCAGTGAGTCCAGAGAGTGCACTGGCACCTCTGGGGATGCAGTGCAGTGAGTCCAGTGAGTGTACTGGCACCACTGGGGATGCACTGCAGTGAGCCCAGAGAGTGCACTGGCACCACTGAGAATGCACTTCAGTGAGTCCAGAGAGTACACTGGCACCACTGGGGATGCAGTGCAGTGAGTCCAGAGATTGCACTGGCACCACTGGGGATGCAGAACAGTGAGTCCACAGAGTGCACTGGCACCGCTGGGTATGCAGTACAGTGAGTCCAGAGAGTGCACTGGCACCACTGGGGATGCAGTGCAGTGAGTCCAGAGATTGCACTGGCACCACTGGGCATGCAGTGCAGTGAGTCCAGAGACTTCACTGGCACCACTGGGAATGCAGTGCAGTGAGTCCAGAGAGTGCACTGGCACCACTGGGGATGCAGTGCAGTGAGTCCAGAGAGTGCACTGGCACCACTGGGGATGCAGTGCAGTGAGTCCAGAGAGTGCACTGGCACCACTGGGGATGCAGTGCAGTGAGTCCAGAGAGTCCACTGGCACCACTGGGGATGCAGTACAGTGAGTCCAGAGAGTGACCTGGCACCACTGGGGATGCACTGCAGTGAGTCCAGAGAGTGCACTGGCACCACTGGGGATGCAGGACAGTGAGTCCAGAGATTGCACTGGCACCACTGGTGATGCAGTGCAGTGAGTCCAGAGATTGCACTGGCAGCACTGGCGATGCAGTCCAGTGAGTCCAGTGAATGCACTGGCACCACTGGGGATGCTGTGCAGTGAGTGCAGAGAGTGCACTGGCACCACCTGTGATGCAGTACAGTGTGTCCAGTGAGTGCACTGGCACCACTGGGGATGCAGTGCTGTGACTCCGGAGAGCGCACTGGCACCACTGGGGATGCCGTGCAGTCAGTCCAGTGAGTACACTGGCACCACTGGGGATGCAGTGCAGTGAGTCCAGAGAGTGCACTGGCACCACTGGGGATGCAGTGCAGTGAGTCCAGAGAGTGCACTGGCACCACTGGGGATGTGTCCAGTGAGTCCAGTGAGTGCACTGGCACCACTGGGGATGCAGTGCAGTCAGTCCAGTGAGTGCACTGGCACCACTGGGGGTGCAGTACAGTGAGTCCAGAGAGTGCACTGGCACCACTGGGGATGCCCTGCAGTGAGTCCAGAGAGTGCACTGGCACCACTGGGGATGCAGTGCAGTGAGTCCAGAGAGTGCACTGGCACCACTGGGGATGTAGTGGAGTGAGTCCAGAGAGTGCACTGGCACCACTGGGGATGCAGTGCTGTGACTCCAGAGAGTGCACTGGCACCACTGGTGATGCACTGCAGTGAGTCCAGAGATTGCACTGGCACCACTGGGGATGCAGTACAGTGAGTCCACAGAGTGCACTGGCACCACTGGGGATGCACTGCAGTGAGTCGAGAGAGTGCACTGGCACCACTGGGGATGCACTACAGTGAGTCCAGAGGTTGCACTGGCACCACTGGGGATGCAGTGATGTCAGTCCAGAGAGTGCACTGGCACCTCTCGGGATGCAGTGCAGTGAGTCCAGAGAGTGCACAGGCACCACTGGGGATACAGTGCAGTGAGTCCAGAGAGTGCACTGGCACCACTGGGGATGTAGTGCAGTGAGTCCAGAGAGTGCACTGGCACCACTGGGGATGCAGTGCAGTGAGTCCAGAGAGTGCACTGGCACCACTGGGGATGCAGTGCAGTGAGTGCAGGGAGTGCTCTGGCACCACCTGTGATGCAGTACAGTGTGTCCAGTGAGTGCACTGGCACCACTGGGGATGCAGTACAGTGAGTCCAGAGAGTGCACTGGCACCACTGGGGATGCAGTGCAGTGAGTCCAGAGAGTGCACTGGCACCTCTGGGGATGCACTTCAGTGACTCCAGAGAGTGCACTGGCACCACTGGGGATGCAGTGCAGTGAGTCCAAAGACTTCACTGGCACCACTGGGGATGCAGTGCAGTGAGTCCAGAGAGTGCACTGGCACCACTGGGGATGCAGTGAAGTGAGTGCAGAGAGTGCACTGGCACCACTGGGGATGCAGTGCAGTGAGTCCACAGAGTGAACTGGCACCACTGGGGATGCAGTGCAGTGAGTCCAGAGAGTGCACTGGCACCACTGGGGATGCAGTGCAGTGAGTCCAGAGAGTGCACTGGCACCTCTGGGGATGCAGTGCAGTGAGTTCAGTGAGTGTACTGGCACCACTGGGGATGCAGCGCAGTGAGCCCAGAGAGTGCACTGGCACCACTGAGAATGCACTTCAGTGAGTCCAGAGAGTGCACTGGCACCACTGGGGATGCAGTGCAGTGAGTCCAGAGAGTTCACTGGCACCACTGGCGATGCACTGCAGTGAGTCCAGAGATTGCACTGGCACCACTGGGGATGCAGTACAGTGAGTCCACAGAGTGCACTGGCACGACTGGGGATGCAGTACAGTGAGTCCAGAGAGTGCACTGGCACCACTGGGGATGCAGTGCAGTCAGTCCAGAGATTGCACTGGCACCACTGGGGATGCAGTGCAGTGAGTCCAGAGACTTCACTGGCACCACTGGGTATGCATTGCAGTGAGTGCAGAGAGAGCACTGGCACCACTGGGGATGCACTACAGTGAGTCCAGAGATTGCACTGGCACCACTGGGGATACAGTGCAGTGAGTCCAGAGAGTGCACTGGCACCACTGGGGATGCAGTGCAGTGAGTCCAGAGAGTGCACTGGCACCACTGGGGATGCAGTGCAGTGAGTCCGGAGAGTGCACTGGCAGCACTGGGGATGCAGTCCAGTGAGTCCAGTGAATGCACTGGCACCACTGGGGATGCTGTGCAGTGAGTGCAGAGAGTGCACTGGCACCACCTGTGATGCAGTACAGTGTGTCCAGTGAGTGCACTGGCACCACTGGGGATGCAGTGCTGTGACTCCGGAGAGCGCACTGGCACCACTGGGGATGCCGTGCAGTCAGTCCAGTGAGTACACTGGCACCACTGGGGATGCAGTGCAGTGAGTCCAGAGAGTGCACTGGCACCACTGGGGATGCAGTACAGTGAGTCCACAGAGTGCACTGGCACCACTGGGGATGCAGTACAGTGAGTCCAGAGAGTGCACTGGCACCACTGGGGATGCACTGCAGTGAGTCCAGAGAGTGCACTGGCACGACTGGGGATGCACTACAGTGAGTCCAGAGATTGCACTGGCACCACTGGGGATACAGTGCAGTGAGTCCAGAGAGTGCACTGGCACCACTGGGGATGCAGTGCAGTGAGTCCAGAGAGTGCACTGGCACCACTCGGGATGCAGTGCAGTGAGTCCAGAGAGTGCACTGGCACCACTGAGGATACAGTGCAGTGAGTCAAGAGAGTGCACTGGCACCACTGGGGATGCAGTGCAGTGAGTCCAGAGAGTGCACTGGCACCACTGTGGATGCAGTGCAGTGAGTCCAGAGAGTGCACTGGCACCACTGGGGATGCAGTGCAGTGAGTGCAGAGAGTGCTCTGGCACCACTGGGGATGCAGTCCAGTGAGTCCAGTGAATGCACTGGCACCACTGGGGATGCAGTGCAGTGAGTGCAGAGAGTGCACTGGCACCACCTGTGATGCAGTACAGTGTGTCCAGTGAGTGCACTGGCACCACTGGGGATGCAGTGCTGTGACTCCGGAGAGCGCACTGGCACCACTGGGAATGCAGTGCAGTCATTCCAGTGAGTACACTGGCACCACTGGGGATGCAGTGCAGTGAGTCCAGAGAGTGCACTGGCACCACGGGGGATGCAGTGCAGTGAGTCCAGAGGGTGCACTGGCACCACTGGGGATGTGTCCAGTGAGTCCAGTGAGTGCACTGGCACCACTGGGGATGAAGTGCAGTCAGTCCGGTGAGTGCACTGGCACCACTGGGGGTGCAGTACAGTGAGTCCAGAGAGTGCACTGGCACCACTGGGGATGCCCTGCAGTGAGTCCAGAGAGTGCACTGGGACCACTGGGGATGCAGTGCAGTGAGTCCAGAGAGTGCACTGGCACCACTGGGGATGCCCTGCAGTGAGTCCAGAGAGTGCACTGGCACCACTGGGGATGCAGTGCTGTGACTCCAGAGAGTGCACTGGCACCACTGGGGATGCACTGCAATGAGTCCAGAGAGTGCACTGGCACCACTGGGGATGCAATACAGTGAGTCCACAGAGTGCACTGGCACCACTGGGGATGCAGTACAGTGAGTCCAGAGAGTGCACTGGAACCACTGGGGATGCAGTGCAGTGAGTCCAGAGAGTGCACTGGCACCACTGGGGATGCACTTCAGTGACTCCAGAGAGTGCACTGGCACCACTGGGGATGCACTGCAGTGAGTCCAAAGACTTCACTGGCACCACTGAGGATGGAGTGCAGTGAGTCCAGAGAGTGCACTGGCACCACTGGGGATGCAGTGAAGTGAGTGCAGAGAGTGCACTGGCACCACTGGGGATGCACTGCAGTGAGTCCAGAGAGTGCACTGGCACCACTGGGGATGCACTTCAGTGAGTCCAGAGAGTGCACTGGCACCACTGGGGATGCAGTGCAGTGAGTCCAGAGAGTGCACTGGCACCACTGGTGATGCAGTGCAGTGAGTCCAGTGAGTGTACTGGCACCACTGGGGATGCCCTGCAGTGACCCCAGAGAGTGCACTGGCACCACTGAGAATGCACTTCAGTGAGTCCAGAGAGTGCACTGGCACCACTGGGGATGCACTGCAGTGAGTCCAGAGAGTGCACTGGCACCACTGGTGATGCAGTACAGTGAGTCCAGAGAGTGCACTGGCACCAGTGGGGATGCAGTGCAGTGAGTCCAGAGAGTGCACTGGCAGCACTGGGGATGCAGTGCAGTAAGTCCAGAGAGTGCACTGGCACCACCGATAATGCAGTACAGTGAGTCCAGTGAGTGCACTGGCACCACAGGGGATGTAGTGCAGTGACTCGAGAGAGTGCACTGGCACCACAGGGGATGCACTGCAGTGAGTCCAGAGAGTACACTGGCACCACTGGTGATGCAGTGCAGTGAGTCCAGAGAGTGCACTGGCACCACTGGGGATGCACTGCAGTGAGTCCAGAGAGTGCACTGGCACCACTGGGGATGCACTGCAGTGAGTCCAGAGAGTGCACTGGCACCACTGATGATGCACTGCAGTGAGTCCAGAGAGTGCACTGGCACCACTGGGGATGCACTGCCGTGAGTCCAGAGAGTGCACTGGCACCACTGGGGATGCAGTGCAGTGAGTCCAGAGAGTGCACTGGCACCACTGGGGATGCAGTGCAGTGAGTCCAGAGAGTGCACTGGCACCACTGGGGATGCAGTGCAGTGAGTCCAGAGAGTGCACTGGCACCACTGGGGATGCAGTGCTGTGACTCCAGAGAGTGCACTGGCACCACTGCGGATGCACTGCAGTGAGTCCAGAGAGTGCACTGGCACCACTGGGGATGCACTGCAGTGAGTCCAGAGATTGCACTGGCACCACTGGGGATGCACTACAGTGAGTCCAGAGACTGCACTGGCACCACTGGGGATACAGTGCAGTGACTCCAGAGAGTGCACTGGCACCACTGGGGATGCAGTGCAGTGAGTCCAGAGAGTGCACTGGCACCACTCGGGATGCAGTGCAGTGAGTCCAGAGAGTGCACTGGCACCACTGGGGATACAGTGCAATGAGTCCAGAGAGTGCACTGGCACCACTGGGGATGCAGTGCAGTGAGTCCAGAGAGTGCACTGGCACCACTGGGGATGCAGTGCAGTGAGTCCAGTGAGTGCACTGGCACCACTGGGTATGCAGTGCAGTGAGTGCAGAGAGTGCTCTGGCACCACTGGGGATGCAGTCCAGTGAGTCCAGTGAATGCACTGGCACCACTGGGGATGCTGTGCAGTGAGTGCAGAGAGTGCACTGGCACCACCTGTGATGCAGTACAGTGTGTCCAGTGAGTGCACTGGCACCACTGGGAATGCAGTGCTGTGACTCCGGAGAGCGCACTGGCACTACTGGGGATGCAGTGCAGTCAGTCCAGTGAGTACACTGGCACCACTGGGGATGCAGTGCAGTGAGTCCAGAGAGTGCACTGGCACCACTGGGGATGCAGTGCAGTGAGTCCAGAGAGTGCACTGGCACCACTGGGGATGTGTCCAGTGAGTCCAGTGAGTGCACTGGCACCACTGGGGATGCAGTGCAGTCAGTCCAGTGAGTGCACTGGCACCACTGGGGGTGCAGTACAGTGAGTCCAGAGAGTGCACTGGCACCACTGGGGATGCCCTGCAGTGAGTCCAGAGAGTGCACTGGCAGCACTGGTGATGCACTGCAGTGAGTCCAGAGAGTGCACTGGCACCACTGGTGATGCAGTTCAGTGAGTCCAGAGAGTGCACTGGCACCACTGGGGATGCAGTGCTGTGACTCCAGAGAGTGCACTGGCACCACTGGGGATGCACTGCAATGAGTCCAGAGAGTGCACTGGCACCACTGGGGATGCACTGCAGTGAGTCCAGAGAGTGCACTGGCACCACTGGGGATGCAGAGCAGTGAGTCCAGAGAGTGCACTGGCACCACTGGGGATGCAGTGCAGTGAGTCCAGAGAGTGCACTGGCACCACTGGGGATGCAGTGCTGTGACTCCAGAGAGTGCACTGGCACCACTGGGGATGCACTGCAGTGAGTCCAGAGAGTGCACTGACACCACTGTGGATGCACTTCAGTGAGTCCAGAGATTGCACTGGCACCACTGGGGATGCAGTACAGTGAGTCCACAGAGTGCACTGGCACCACTGGGGATGCACTGCAGTGAGTCCAGAGAGTGCACTGGCACCACTGGGAATGCACTGCAGTGAGTCCAGAGAGTGCACTGGCACCACTGGGGATACAGTGCAGTGAGTCCAGAGAGTGCACTGGCACCACTGGGGATGCAGTGCAGTGAGTCCAGAGAGTGCACTGGCACCACCTGTGATGCAGTACAGTGTGTCCAGTGAGTGCACTGGCACCACTGGGGATGCAGTGCAGTGAGTGCAGAGAGTGCTCTGGCACCACTGGGGATGCACTTCAGTGAGTCCAGAGAGTGCACTGACACCACTGGGGATGCTGTGCAGTGAGTGCAGAGAGTGCACTGGCACCACATGTGATGCAGTACAATGTGTCCAGTGAGTGCACTGGCACCACTGGGGATGCAGTGCTGTGACTCCAGAGAGCGCACTGGCACCACTGGGGATGCAGTGCAGTGAGTGCAGAGAGTGCACTGGCACCACTGGGGATGCAGTGCAGTGAGTGCAGAGAGTGCACTGGCACCACTGGGGATGCAGTGCAGTGAGTCCAGAGAGTGCACTGGCACCACTGGGGATGCACTGCAGTGAGTCCAGAGAGTGCACTGGCACCAGTGGGGATGCAGTGCAGTGAGTCCAGAGAGTGCACTGGCACCACTAGAGATGCACTGCAGTGAGTCCAGAGAGTGCACTGGCACCACTGGGGATGCACTGCAGTGAGTCCAGAGAGTGCACTGGCACCACTGGGGATGCAGTGCAGTGAGTCCAGAGAGAGCACTGGCACCACTGGGGATGCACTACAGTGAGTCCACAGAGTGCACTGGCACCACTGGGGATGCTCTGCAGTGAGTCCAGAGATTGCACTGGCACCACTGGGGATGCAGTGCAGTGAGTTCAGAGACTGCACTGGCACCACTGGGGATGCACTGCAGTGAGTCCAGAGAATGCACTGGCACCAATGGGGATGCAGTGCAGTGAGTCCAGAGAGTGCACTGGCACCACTGGGGATGCACTGCAGTGAGTCCAGTGAGTGTACTGGCAGCACTGGGGATGCAGTGCAGTGAGTCCAGAGAGTGCACTGGCACCACTGAGAATGCACCTCAGTGAGTCCAGAGAGTGCACTGGCACCACTGGGGATGCAGTGCAGTGAGTCCAGAGAGTGCACTGGCACCACTGGGGATGCACTGCAGTGAGTCCAGAGAGTGCACTGGCACCACTGGGGATGTACTGCAGTGAGTCCAGAGAGTGCACGGGCTCCACTGGGGATGCAGAACAGTGAGTCCAGAGAGTGCACTGGCACCACTGGGGATGCAGTGCAGTGAGTCCAGAGAGTGCACTGGCACCACTGGAGGTGCAGTGCAGTGAGTCCAGAGAGTGCACTGGCACCACTGGTGATGCAGTGCAGTGAGTCCAGAGATTGCACTGGCACCACTGGGGATGCAGTACAGTAAGTCCAGAGAGTGCACTGGCACCACTGGGGATGCAGTGCAGTGAGTCCAGTGAGTGCTCTGGCACCACTGGGGATGCAGTGCAGTGAGTCCAGAGAGTGCACTGGCACCACTGGGGATGCAGTGCAGTGAGTCCAGAGAGTGCACTGGCAACACTGGGGATGCACTGCAGTGAGTCCAGAGAGTGCACTGGCACCACTGGGGATGCAGTGCTGTGACTCCAGAGAGTGCACTGGCACCACTGGGGATGCACTGCAGTGAGTCCAGAGAGTGCACTGGCACCAGTGGGGATGCAGTGCAGTGAGTCCAGAGAGTGCACTGGCACCACTAGGGATGCACTGTAGTGAGTCCAGAGAGTGCACTGGCACCACTGGGGATGCACTGCAGTGAGTCCAGAGAGTGCACTGGCACCACTGGGGATGCAGTGCAGTGAGTCCAGAGAGAGCACTGGCACCACTGGGGATGCACTACAGTGAGTCCACAGAGTGCACTGGCACCACTGAGAATGCACCTCAGTGAGTCCAGAGAGTGCACTGGCACCACTGGGGATGCACCTCAGTGAGTCCAGAGAGTGCACTGGCACCACTGGGGATGCACTGCAGTGAGTCCAGAGAATGCACTGGCACCAATGGGGATGCAGTGCAGTGAGTCCAGAGAGTGCACTGGCAACACTGGGGATGCAGTGCAGTGAGTCCAGAGAGTGCACTGGCAACACTGGGGATGCACTGCAGTGAGTCCAGAGAGTGCACTGGCACCACTGGGGATGCAGTACTGTGACTCCAGAGAGTGCACTGGCACCACTGGGGATGCACTGCAGTGAGTCCAGAGAGTGCACTGGCACCAGTGGGGATGCAGTGCAGTGAGTCCAGAGAGTGCACTGGCACCACTAGGGATGCACTGCAGTGAGTCCAGAGAGTGCACTGGCACCACTGGGGATGCACTGCAGTGAGTCCAGAGAGTGCACTGGCACCACTGGGGATGCAGTGCAGTGAGTCCAGAGAGAGCACTGGCACCACTGGGGATGCACTACAGTGAGTCCACAGAGTGCACTGGCACCACTGAGAATGCACCTCAGTGAGTCCAGAGAGTGCACTGGCACCACTGGGGATGCACCTCAGTGAGTCCAGAGAGTGCACTGGCACCACTGGGGATGCACTGCAGTGAGTCCAGAGAATGCACTGGCACCAATGGGGATGCAGTGCAGTGAGTCCAGAGAGTGCACTGGCACCACTGGGGATGCACTGCAGTGAGTCCAGTGAGTGTACTGGCAGCACTGGGGATGCAGTGCAGTGAGTCCAGAGAGTGCACTGGCACCACTGAGAATGCAGTGCATTGAGTCCAGAGATTGCACTGGCACCACTGGGGATGCAGTGCAGTGAGTCCAGAGAGTGCACTGGCACCACTGGGGATGCACTGCAGTGAGTCCAGAGAGTGCACTGGCACCACTGGGGATGCACTACAGTGAGTCCACAGAGTGCACTGGCACCACTGAGAATGCACCTCAGTGAGTCCAGAGAGTGCACTGGCACCACTGGGGATGCACCTCAGTGAGTCCAGAGAGTGCACTGGCACCACTGGGGATGCACTGCAGTGAGTCCAGAGAATGCACTGGCACCAATGGGGATGCAGTGCAGTGAGTCCAGAGAGTGCACTGGCACCACTGGGGATGCACTGCAGTGAGTCCAGTGAGTGCACTGGCACCACTGGGGATGCAGTGCAGTGAGTGCAGAGAGTGCTCTGGCACCACTGGGGATGCACTTCAGTGAGTCCAGAGAGTGCACTGACACCACTGGGGATGCTGTGCAGTGAGTGCAGAGAGTGCACTGGCACCACATGTGATGCAGTACAATGTGTCCAGTGAGTGCACTGGCACCACTGGGGATGCAGTGCTGTGACTCCAGAGAGCGCACTGGCACCACTGGGGATGCAGTGCAGTGAGTGCAGAGAGTGCACTGGCACCACTGGGGATGCAGTGCAGTGAGTGCAGAGAGTGCACTGGCACCACTGGGGATGCAGTGCAGTGAGTCCAGAGAGTGCACTGGCACCACTGGGGATGCACTGCAGTGAGTCCAGAGAGTGCACTGGCACCAGTGGGGATGCAGTGCAGTGAGTCCAGAGAGTGCACTGGCACCACTAGAGATGCACTGCAGTGAGTCCAGAGAGTGCACTGGCACCACTGGGGATGCACTGCAGTGAGTCCAGAGAGTGCACTGGCACCACTGGGGATGCAGTGCAGTGAGTCCAGAGAGAGCACTGGCACCACTGGGGATGCACTACAGTGAGTCCACAGAGTGCACTGGCACCACTGGGGATGCTCTGCAGTGAGTCCAGAGATTGCACTGGCACCACTGGGGATGCAGTGCAGTGAGTTCAGAGACTGCACTGGCACCACTGGGGATGCACTGCAGTGAGTCCAGAGAATGCACTGGCACCAATGGGGATGCAGTGCAGTGAGTCCAGAGAGTGCACTGGCACCACTGGGGATGCACTGCAGTGAGTCCAGTGAGTGTACTGGCAGCACTGGGGATGCAGTGCAGTGAGTCCAGAGAGTGCACTGGCACCACTGAGAATGCACCTCAGTGAGTCCAGAGAGTGCACTGGCACCACTGGGGATGCAGTGCAGTGAGTCCAGAGAGTGCACTGGCACCACTGGGGATGCACTGCAGTGAGTCCAGAGAGTGCACTGGCACCACTGGGGATGTACTGCAGTGAGTCCAGAGAGTGCACGGGCTCCACTGGGGATGCAGAACAGTGAGTCCAGAGAGTGCACTGGCACCACTGGGGATGCAGTGCAGTGAGTCCAGAGAGTGCACTGGCACCACTGGAGGTGCAGTGCAGTGAGTCCAGAGAGTGCACTGGCACCACTGGTGATGCAGTGCAGTGAGTCCAGAGATTGCACTGGCACCACTGGGTATGCAGTACAGTAAGTCCAGAGAGTGCACTGGCACCACTGGGGATGCAGTGCAGTGAGTCCAGTGAGTGCTCTGGCACCACTGGGGATGCAGTGCAGTGAGTCCAGAGAGTGCACTGGCACCACTGGGGATGCAGTGCAGTGAGTCCAGAGAGTGCACTGGCAACACTGGGGATGCACTGCAGTGAGTCCAGAGAGTGCACTGGCACCACTGGGGATGCAGTGCTGTGACTCCAGAGAGTGCACTGGCACCACTGGGGATGCACTGCAGTGAGTCCAGAGAGTGCACTGGCACCAGTGGGGATGCAGTGCAGTGAGTCCAGAGAGTGCACTGGCACCACTAGGGATGCACTGTAGTGAGTCCAGAGAGTGCACTGGCACCACTGGGGATGCACTGCAGTGAGTCCAGAGAGTGCACTGGCACCACTGGGGATGCAGTGCAGTGAGTCCAGAGAGAGCACTGGCACCACTGGGGATGCACTACAGTGAGTCCACAGAGTGCACTGGCACCACTGAGAATGCACCTCAGTGAGTCCAGAGAGTGCACTGGCACCACTGGGGATGCACCTCAGTGAGTCCAGAGAGTGCACTGGCACCACTGGGGATGCACTGCAGTGAGTCCAGAGAATGCACTGGCACCAATGGGGATGCAGTGCAGTGAGTCCAGAGAGTGCACTGGCAACACTGGGGATGCAGTGCAGTGAGTCCAGAGAGTGCACTGGCAACACTGGGGATGCACTGCAGTGAGTCCAGAGAGTGCACTGGCACCACTGGGGATGCAGTACTGTGACTCCAGAGAGTGCACTGGCACCACTGGGGATGCACTGCAGTGAGTCCAGAGAGTGCACTGGCACCAGTGGGGATGCAGTGCAGTGAGTCCAGAGAGTGCACTGGCACCACTAGGGATGCACTGCAGTGAGTCCAGAGAGTGCACTGGCACCACTGGGGATGCACTGCAGTGAGTCCAGAGAGTGCACTGGCACCACTGGGGATGCAGTGCAGTGAGTCCAGAGAGAGCACTGGCACCACTGGGGATGCACTACAGTGAGTCCACAGAGTGCACTGGCACCACTGAGAATGCACCTCAGTGAGTCCAGAGAGTGCACTGGCACCACTGGGGATGCACCTCAGTGAGTCCAGAGAGTGCACTGGCACCACTGGGGATGCACTGCAGTGAGTCCAGAGAATGCACTGGCACCAATGGGGATGCAGTGCAGTGAGTCCAGAGAGTGCACTGGCACCACTGGGGATGCACTGCAGTGAGTCCAGTGAGTGTACTGGCAGCACTGGGGATGCAGTGCAGTGAGTCCAGAGAGTGCACTGGCACCACTGAGAATGCAGTGCATTGAGTCCAGAGATTGCACTGGCACCACTGGGGATGCAGTGCAGTGAGTCCAGAGAGTGCACTGGCACCACTGGGGATGCACTGCAGTGAGTCCAGAGAGTGCACTGGCACCACTGGGGATGTACTGCAGTGAGTCCAGAGAGTGCACGGGCTCCACTGGGGATGCAGTACAGTGAGTCCAGAGAGTGCACTGGCACCACTGGGGATGCAGTGCAGTGAGTCCAGAGAGTGCACTGGCACCACTGGAGGTGCAGTGCAGTGAGTCCAGAGAGTGCACTGGCACCACTGGTGATGCAGTGCAGTGAGTCCAGAGATTGCACTGGCACCACTGGGGATGCAGTACAGTGAGTCCAGAGAGTGCACTGGCACCACTGGGGATGCAGTGCAGTGAGTCCAGTGAGTGCTCTGGCACCACTGGGGATGCAGTGCAGTGAGTCCAGAGAGTGCACTGGCACCACTGGGGATGCAGTGCAGTGAGTCCAGAGAGTGCACTGGCACCACTGGGGATGCAGTGCAGTGAGTCCAAAGACTTCACTGGCACCACTGGGGATGCAGTGCAGTGAGTCCAGAGAGTGCACTGGCACCACTGGGGATGCACTTCAGTGAGTCCAGAGAGTGCACTGGCACCACTGGGGATGCACTGCAGTGAGTCCAGAGAGTGCACTGGCACCACTGGGGATGCACTTCAGTGAGTCCAGAGAGTGCACTGGCACTACTAGGGATGCAGTGCTGTGAGTCCAGAGAGTGCACTGGCACCACTGGGGATGCAGTGCAGTGAGTCCAGAGAGTGCACTGGCACCACTGGGGATGCAGTGCAGTGAGTCCAGAGAGTGCACTGGCACCACTGGGGATGTACTGTAGTGAGTCCAGAGATTGCACTGGCACCACTGGGGATGCAGTGCAGTGAGTCCACAGAGTGCACTGGCACCACTGGGGATGCAGTACAGTGAGTCCAGAGAGTGCACTGGCACCACTGGGGATGCAGTGCAGTGAGTCCAGAGATTGCACTGGCACCACTGGGGATGCAGTGCAGTGAGTCCAGAGACTTCACTGGCACCACTGTTAATGCAGTGCAGTGAGTGCAGAGAGTGCGCTGTCACCACTGGGGATGCAGTGCAGTGAGTCCAGAGAGTGCACTGGCACCACTGGGGATGCAGTGCAGTGAGTCCAGAGAGTGCACTGGCACCGCTGGGGATGCACTGCAGTGAGTCCAGAGAGTGCACTGGCACCACTGGGGATGCAGTACAGTGAGTCCAGAGAGTGCACTGGCACCACTGGGGATGCAGTGCAGTGAGTCCAGAGAGTGCACTGGCACCACTGGGGATGCACTACAGTGAGTCCAGAGATTGCACTGGCACCACTGTGGATGCAGTGCAGTGAGTCCAGAGAGTGCACTGGCACCACTGGGGATGCTGTGCAGTGAGTGCAGAGAGTGCACTGGCACCACATGTGATGCAGTACAGTGTGTCCAGTGAGTGCACTGGCACCACTGGGGATGCAGTGCAGTGAGTCCAGAGAGTGCACTGGCACCACTGGGGATGCACTGCAGTGAGTCCAGAGAGTGCACTGGCACCACTGGGGATGCAGTGCAGTGAGTCCAGAGAGTGCACTGGCACCACTGGGAATGCACTGCAGTGAGTCCAGAGAGTGCACTGGCACCACTGGGGATGCAGTACAGTGAGTCCAGAGAGAGCACTGGCACCACTGGGGATGCACTACAGTGAGTCCACAGAGTGCACTGGCACCACTGGGGATGCTCTGCAGTGAGTCCAGAGATTGCACTGGCACCACTGGGGATGCAGTGCAGTGAGTCCAGAGAGTGCACTGGCACCACTGGGGATGCAGTGCTGTGACTCCAGAGAGCGCACTGGCACCACTGGGGATGCAGTGCAGTGAGTGCGGAGAGTGCACTGGCACCACTGGGGATGCACTGCAGTGAGTTCAGAGAGTGCACTGGCACCACTGGAGATGGGTTTCAAGCCAACTGCATTAACCGCTCATGCTTCTTTCTTATGAGACGTTAGTAAACCAATTACATAGCCTTGTCAAGACTAAATCACAGGTAAAAATCCTGTACATCTCATGTGGCCAACCACTCCCAACTAGGATTCCAAGAACCAGGAGGTTCGGTGAAAATAGGGCTAGTGCTATTAGAGGGGTGATTATTAGGGTAAGCCCTAAGCTGTCTTTAATGGAGAAGTATGGGTGGAATGGGATTTTGTCGCAGTCTGATACGATTCCTAGTGGGTTATTTGAGCCTGATTCGTGTAGGAAGGTTAGGTGGACTAGGGTGATTCCTGCAATTAGGAAGGGCAGTAGGAAGTGGATGGCGAAGAATCGGGTTAAGGTTGGATTGTCTACTGAGAATCCTCCTCAGGCTCATTCTACTAGAGTTTGCCCAATGTACGGGATGGCTGAGAATAGGTTGGTGATTACGGTGGCCCCTCAGAATGACATTTGTCCTCATGGGAGGACATACCCTACGAAGGCAGTTGCTATTAGGGTGAGTAGGAGGATTACTCCTGTGTTTCAGGTTTCTTTGTATAGGTAGGAGCCGTAGTAGAGGCCTCGTCCGATGTGTAAGTAGATGCAGATAAAGAAGAGCGAAGCACCGTTGGCGTGGAGGTTGCGGATGAGCCATCCGTACTGGACGTCTCGGCATGTGTGAGCTACTGAGGAGAAGGCGAGTGAAGTGTCTGCGGTGTAGTGTATGGCTAGTAGCAGGCCTGTTAGGATTTGTGTGGCTAAGCAGATGGCTAGAAGGGAGCCGAAGTTTCATCAGGCAGAGATGTTGGAGGGGGCGGGTAGGTCGATTAGGGAGTTGTTGATTATTTTTAGTAGGGGATGGGATTTGCGGATGTTAGGGGCCATTAGTGAGTCTGTGTGTTATTAGGATTATTACCAGGATGGAGAGGGCGAAGGATCCTAGGTAGGCCTTAATTAGCCCTGTGTGTATTGAGGTTGCGGCTTTGCTTGCGGCTACTTGTAGTTCAGCAAGGCCCTCTGGCCCTATTTTTTTGAGTCAGGAGAGGTCGATCAAGTGTAGGGCAATGTTTTGTCCCTTTTCTAGTAGGTTTTTGGAGAAGAATCGGTGTACTAGGGGGTTGAAGTACCCTAATGCAGAGGAGAAGTTTATGAGGGGGGTTGGTTTGGGGTGAGTGAGGGTGTGTGTTATGTTCGATAGTTCTAGGGCTAGGATGATTCCTAGGATTGTTATGAGGATGGCAGTGGTTTTGGTGATAAGGGGTATGGTTATTGGGGGGGTTTTGGTTGGTGTGATGAAAGAGGTAATGATTAATCCTGCTGTAATGCTGCCTAGGGCGAGTCGGGTTAGGGGGGCGGTGATTAGTGGGTTGTTTTCGTTTATTGATACTATTGGGGGGATTCGGGTTTGTCCAGCTTGGACTAGGATGGTTATGCGGATGCTGTAGGTTGCGGTGAATGCTGTGGCTATAAGGGTTAGGAGTAGGGCTCAAGTATTTAGGTATGATGTGTTTAAGCTTTCGATGATGAGGTCTTTTGAGTAGAATCCGGCTAGGAATGGGGTTCCTATCAGCGCCAGGTTTCCGATGGTTAGGCAGGAAGTAGTGACTGGGAGTATTTTCTGTAGGCCTCCTATCTTTCGGATATCTTGTTCTCCGTTTAGGTTGTGGATGATAGACCCTGAGCATAGGAATAGTATGGCTTTAAAGAAGGCATGGGTTGAGATGTGTAGGAAGGCTAGTTGTGGGAGGTTTAGTCCGATAGTGACTATTATTAGTCCTAGTTGGCTGGATGTTGAGAAAGCAATGATTTTTTTGATGTCATTTTGGGTTAGGGCGCATGTGGCAGCGAATAGGGTTGATAGAGCACCTAGGCATAGGCAGGCAGTTAGGGCTGTGTGGTTGGTGGCTAGCAGGGGGTGCATGCGGATGAGCAGGAAGATTCCGGCTACTACTATGGTACTGGAGTGCAGTAGGGCTGATACTGGGGTGGGGCCTTCTATTGCTGCGGGCAGTCATGGGTGGAGTCCAAATTGGGCGGATTTTCCTGCGGCTGCGAGGATTAATCCTATGAGGGGGAGGATTGGGGTTTGGTGGGGGTGTACGGCTTGTTGGATCTCTCAGGTGTTGAATGTTGAAGCTAGTCATGCTATGCTCAGGATCAGTCCGATGTCTCCGATTCGGTTGTAGATTACGGCTTGTAGGGCGGCGGTGTTGGCATCTGCTCGGCCTTGTCATCAGCCGATGAGAAGGAAGGACATGATTCCTACTCCTTCCCAGCCTACGAATAGGAGGAATATGTTGTTTGCGGTTGTTAGGAGGAGTATGGCGACTAGGAATGTCAGTAGGTAGGTGAAAAATTTTGTTACGTATGGCTCTGAGGCCATGTATCATATGGCGAATTGTAGGATTGATCATGTTACAAATAGGGCGATTGGAAGAAATGTTATTGAGTATTGGTCTATTTTTAGGCTCAGGGGGATTTTAAAGTTTATAATGAATTTTCACTCCCAGTGGCAGGTGACAGATTCTACTCCCGAGTAGATGAATGCGGTTGTAGGGGCTAGGCTAATTAGGAATGCGGTTTTAACAGCGCGGGTGGTGGCTTGTGGGGTGTTTTTAAAGTTTTTAAATAGAAATGGCAGGATGATTGGGGTTAGGAGGATTGTCAGCGTGAGTAGTGTGAGGGAGTTGATTAATAGTGTGGGGTTCACTACTTTTACTTGGATTTGCACCAAGATGGGTGGTTCCTAAGACCAGTGGATTGCTGTTATCCTTTAAAAGTAAGGGGGCTGAGGTTTTAGGCTCAGATGTAAGAGTTAGCAGCTCTTGTTGGTTAAACCCTCCCCTCGGCAGGTAAGAAGGTTTGAACTTCTATTCTTAGAATCACAGTCTAATGTTTGGTTTAAACTATACTTGCATGAGGGGATTCCGGAGATCAGTTCGGGTTTGAGGATTAGGAGGAATATTGGGATAATGTGGAGTGTTATGAGCAGGTGTTCTCGCGTGGTTGAGTTTTGCATAGATGTGATGTGGGAGGGGATTGAGCCTCGTTGGGTCATTAGTAGTATGAATAAGGTGTAGGAGGCGGTTAGTAGGGTTGCGATTCCTGTTAGGATGATCGTGAAGGCAGATCAGTTGAATAAGGTGATTATAATGGTTAGCTCTGCTATGAGGTTTGTTGTTGGGGGTAAGGCTATGTTTGTTAGATTGGCCAGCAATCATCAGGTAGCTATGAGTGGTAGGAGAGGTTGTAGGCCTCGTGTGAGTAGTAGAATTCGGCTGTGCGTACGTTCATAGTTTGTGTTGGCTAGGCAGAATAGTATGGAGGAAGTTAGTCCATGGGAAATTATTAGGATCATTGCCCCTGAGAATGATCAGTGGGTTTGGATTATTCCTGCGGCGATAACTAGGCCTATGTGGCTAACGGATGAATAAGCGATTAGTGATTTTAGGTCTGTCTGTCGTAGGCAGATTGAGCTAGTCATTAGGGCGCCTCATAGGGCCAGGGTTAGGAAGGGGTAGTGCAGGAGGTTGGACAGTGGGCCCATAAATAGAGTGACTCGTATAATTCCGTATCCTCCTAGCTTTAGTAGTAGGGCGGCGAGGAGTATTGAGCCTGCGATGGGTGCTTCTACGTGGGCTTTTGGCAGTCAGAGGTGTAGGCCGTATAGTGGGGCTTTTACTATGAATGCTACGAGCAGTGCTAGACCTGATAGTATTCCTGTCCATGAGGTGGATAGGGTTGGGTGGGTTAGTTGTAGGGTTGGCAGGTGCAGGGTGCCAATTTTCACGTATAGGTGTATGATTGTGATTAGCAGGGGTAGAGAGCTTACTGGCGTGTAGAATAGCAGGTAGATGCCAGCGCTTAGGCGTTCTGGTTGGTTCCCCCATCGGGTGATTAAGATTAGGGTGGGAATGAGGGTTGCTTCAAATGAGATGTAAAATAGTGCTAGTTCTGTGGTGGAAAAGGCTAGTAGGATGAATGGCTGGACTGCGACTAAGGTTGAGATAAAGATTCGTTTGCGTTGTAGGGGTTCTTGTTGCAGGTGGTTTTGGCTTGCTATGATTATGAGTGGGAGTAGTCAGCAGGATAGTACTAGGAGGGGGGATGAGATTTGGTCAATTCCTGTTCAGTTGGATAAAAATTTGTAGGGGTAGTAGGTTGGGATTAATCACTGTAGGCTTAGGGCAGCGATTAGGAGGCTGTATAAGGTGGTGTTAGTCCATAGAAATTTTGGTGGAGACAGCAGGGCTGTTGGAAGAAGTATGATTGTGGGTAGGATGATTTTTAGCATTGCAGGAGGTTTAGGTTGTGTAGATGGTCGGAGCCATGTGTGCGGGTGGAGGCTACTAGGATGGCCAGGCCTGTGCCCGCCTCACACGCTGAGAAGGTTAGCATGAGAATTGGTACCATGGTGAATGAGGAGACTTGGTTTTCGATGGATCATATTGATAGGCCTACGAATATCGATAATATTATGCTTTCAAGGCATAGTAGGGCGGATACTAGGTGGGTTCGGTGGAAGGCTAGTCCTAGTCCGCTGAAAATGAAGGCTGAGTAGAAGCTTAAATGTAGGGGCGACATAAGAAAGTTACAGGGTTGGCTGTAATCTGCTGGGTCGAAACCAGCTATCTTTTTGGTTAGACTAACTTTCTGTTATTCTGCTCATTCTAGGCCCCCTTGAATTCACTCGTAGGCCAGTCCGAGTGTTAGGAGAAGGAGGATCACTACAGTTCAGGTGAGGGTCATTAGGGGGGATTGGAGTTGGACGGCTCATGGCAGGGGGAGTAGGAGGGCGATTTCTAGGTCGAATAGGACGAACAGGATGGCTACTGAGGAAGAATCGGACTGAGAATGGTAATCGAGCAGATCCAAGTGGGTCGAATCCACATTCGTACGGTGAGAGTTTCTCTGAGTCGGGGTTTATTTGGGCGAGTCAGAAGTTTAATGCGGTTAGGGCGGCGCTTAGGATTGATGATAGGGCGAATATGAACATGAGTGCGTTCATTGCTCTCCTCTGGGTTTATACCAGATTCCAGAGATTGGAAGTCAATTGTAATTAATATACTAGAAGAGCAAGATCCTCATCAGTAGATGGTTATGTAGAGGAATAGTCAGATGACGTCTACGAAGTGTCAGTATCAGGCTGCTGCCTCGAATCCGAAGTGGTGGTCTGATGTAAAGTGGAACTTGATCAGTCGGAAGAGGCAGACGGTCAGGAAGGAGGATCCGATGATTACGTGGAGTCCGTGGAATCCAGTGGCAACGAAGAAGGTAGATCCGTAGACGCTATCGGCGATTGAGAATGGGGCTTCGTGGTATTCTATTGCTTGTAGGGCTGTGAAGTAGAATCCCAGGAGGATCGTTAGGGTTAGGGCGTGGATGGCGTGTTTTTGGTTTCCTTCTGTGATGCTGTGATGGGCTCACGTTACGGTAACGCCTGAGGCTAGTAGGATGGCTGTGTTTAGTAGGGGGACTTCTATCGGGTTGAGTGGTTTAATTCCTGTTGGGGGTCATTGGCCTCCTAGTTCTGGGGTTGGGGCCAGGCTCGAGTGGAAGAACGCTCAGAAGAACCCTAAGAAGAAGAATGCTCCGGATGTGATGAAAAGGATTATGCCGTATCGTAGGCCTTTTTGGACTGTGGGAGTGTGATGGCCTTGGAAGGTGCTTTCTCGTACAATGTCTCGTCGTCATTGGAGTATTACTAGGAGTATTGAGATGAGGCCTAGGGTTAGTAGTATGGATGAGTTGTAGTGGAATCGCATGATTAATCCTGAGGTTGTGAGTAGGGCGGCGGCTGCCCCGAAGATTGGTCAAGGGCTTGGGTCAACTATGTGGTATGAGTGTGCTTGGTGTGCCATTAGATGTTTTCTTGTAAGTATAGGCTTAGAAGGAGCACGAAGACGTAGGCCTGGATTATGGCTACTGCTACTTCTAGGATGGTTAGGAGTAGTAGGATGATTATTGTTAGGATGGATACTGCGGGAAGGGTGGGTATTAATGCAATGGAGGCTGTAGAGATGAGTTGGATGAGTAAGTGTCCTGCTGTAAGGTTGGCTGTAAGGCGGACTCCGAGGGCTAGGGGGCGGATTAGTAGGCTGGTTGTTTCGATCAGGATTAGTGCGGGGATTAGGGGTGTAGGGGTACCTTCGGGTAATAGGTGGGCTAAAGAGGCTGATGGTTGGTTTCGTAGGCCTGTTAGTAGTGTGGCGAGCCATAGTGGGAAGGCTAGGGCTATGTTCATAGATAGTTGGGTGGTTGGGGTGAATGTATATGGAAGGAGGCCTAGAAGGTTGATTGTAAGAAGTATGATTATTAGGGATGTAAATATTATGGCTCATTTGTGGCCATTTTTGTTGAGTGGGACTATTAGTTGTTTTGTGATTAGGTGAAGGAGTCATGTTTGGATAGTAGAAAGGCGGTTGTTGATTCATCGGTTGTTTGGGGACGGGAATAGTAGGGCTGGGAAGAGTAGGGATAGTAGGATTAAGGGGATGCCGAATAGATTGGGGCTGGAAAATTGGTCAAAGAAGCTTAGGTTCATGGTCAGGATCATGGTGTGGGTTTGGTAGTGAGGGAGGTCTTATTTGATGGGGGGTTGGTTGTGGTGAAGGCTAGTAGTTTTGGTTGGATGAGGAGTGCTAGGGTTAATCAGGTTATAATTATGATTGAAAATCATGGTGCGGGGTTAAGCTGTGGCATATCATTAAGGAGGGGGAAGTCCCTCTTTGGCTAGCTTAAAAGGCTAGTGCTGTTGCATAGCTTCTTAATGATTAGGATGATGATAGAAGGGACGATCAGGCCTCGAAATGTGGGAGTGGGGTTGATTCTACTACAATGGGTATGTAGCTGTGATTAGCCCCGCAAATTTCTGAGCATTGTCCGTAAAAAATCCCAGGCCGGGTGGTAATGAATGAAGTTTGGTTTAGTCGGCCTGGGATTGCGTCTGTTTTAACTCCGAGCGTTGGGACTGCTCAGGAGTGGAGTACGTCTCCTGCAGTAATGATTACGCGGATGGGGGATTCTATTGGGATAACTACGCGGTGGTCAACTTCTAGCAGTCGGAAGTGGCCGTTGGGTAAGTCTGGGGTGGGCACTATGTAGGAGTCGAATGATAGGTCTTTGAAGTCTGTGTATTCGTAGCTTCAGTATCATTGGTGGCCGATGGCTTTTAGGGTGAGGTCTGGTTCATCGATTTCGTCCATTATGTAGAGGATTTGTAGGGATGGGAGGGCGAGGAGTACCAGGACGATAGCAGGTAGGATTGTCCAGATCAGCTCTACTTCTTGGGCGTCTACAGCATTGGACGAGAGTTTTTCTGTTAGTATGTGGGCTAAAAGGTAGAGAACTAGGCTGCAGATAGCTAGGGCAACGATTAGGGCGTGGTCGTGGAATTCAACGAGTTCTTCTATGATGGGTGATGAGGCGTCTTGGAATCCTAGTTGGGAGTGGTTGGCCACATGAGATGTACAGGATTTTTACCTGTGATTTAGTCTTGACAAGGCTATGTAATTGGTTTACTAACGTCTCATAAGAAAGAAGCATGAGCGGTGAATGCAGTTGGCTTGAAACCAGCATGTGAGGGTTCGATTCCTTCCTTTCTTGTACTTGGACGAAGGCCGGTTCCTCGAAAGTATGGTATGGGGGAGGGCAGCCGTGGATTCATTCAACGTTTGTGGTAGTTAGTTCTGGTTGTAGGACTTTTCGTTTGGCCGAAAAGGCTTCTCAGATGATGAATATTAGTATGATTACGGCTACTATTGAGATTAGGGAGCCGATGGAGGAAATGGTGTTTCATAGTGTGTAGGCGTCGGGATAGTCCGAGTATCGTCGGGGTATTCCTGCTAGGCCTAGGAAGTGCTGGGGGAAGAACGTTAGGTTTACTCCTGTAAATATTACCCCGAAGTGGGCTTTTGCTCATGTTTGGTGTAGGGTAAACCCAGTGAGTAGTGGGAATCAGTGAGTAAATCCTGCTAGAATGGCAAAGACGGCGCCTATGGATAGGACGTAGTGGAAGTGGGCAACTACGTAGTACGTGTCGTGCAGGGCGATGTCTAGGGAAGAGTTTGCAAGAACGATTCCTGTTAATCCTCCAATGGTAAATAGGAAGATAAATCCTAGAGCTCATAGTATTGGGGGGGTCTCATTTGATTGTTCCTCCGTGCAGGGTGGCTAGTCAGCTAAATACTTTGATTCCGGTAGGGATGGCAATGATTATAGTGGCTGATGTAAAGTAGGCTCGGGTATCAACGTCTATTCCTACTGTAAACATGTGGTGAGCTCAGACGATGAATCCTAGGAAGCCGATGGTTAGTATGGCTCAGACTATTCCCATGTAGCCGAAGGGCTCCTTTTTGCCTGAGTAGTACGTGACTACGTGTGAGATGATTCCGAACCCCGGTAGGATCAGAATATAGACTTCTGGGTGTCCGAAGAATCAGAATAGGTGTTGGTACAGGATTGGGTCTCCTCCTCCAGCGGGGTCGAAGAATGTGGTGTTTAGGTTTCGATCAGTTAGTAATATTGTAATACCGGCGGCGAGTACGGGGAGTGATAGAAGGAGTAGGATGGCGGTAATTAGTACGGATCAGACAAATAGTGGGGTTTGGTATTGTGAGAGTGCGGGGGGTTTTATGTTGATGGCTGTGGTGATAAAGTTGATGGCCCCAAGGATGGAGGAGATACCGGCTAAGTGGAGTGAGAAGATAGCCAGGTCTACTGAAGCTCCGGCGCGGGCAAAGTTACCTGCTAGGGGAGGGTAGACAGTTCAGCCTGTGCCGGCGCCAGCTTCTACAGTGGATGGGGCTAGTAGGAGGAGGAATGATGGGGGGAGGAGTCAAAAGCTTATGTTGTTTATTCGCGGGAATGCTATGTCGGGGGCACCGATTATGAGGGGGACTAATCAGTTGCCGAATCCTCCGATCATGATGGGTATGACTATAAAGAAGATTATTACAAAGGCGTGAGCGGTAACGATTACATTGTAGATTTGGTCGTCGCCTAGGAGAGTTCCTGGTTGTCCTAGTTCTGCGCGGATTAATAGGCTGAGTGCGGTGCCGACTATTCCTGCTCATGCCCCGAAGATGAGGTACAGGGTGCCAATATCCTTATGGTTAGTGGAAAATAGTCATCGGTTGATGAAGGTGACGGGTAAGATGGCTGAGTGTTGAAGCGTTAGGCTGTAGTCCTTTTTACAGAGGTTTAATTCCTCTTCTTATCGGCTCTGTAGTGAAATTCATGTTGAGTTGCAAGCTCATCGATGCGCACTAGGGTGCGTCAGGGTCTTTGTAGGCAGAAGCCAATTGGTTTAGGCATTTAGCTGTTAACTAGAGTTTTGTGGGATCGAAGCCCATCTGTCTAGGGAGGCTTTAGCTTAATTAAAGCGTCTGACTTGCATTCAGAAGATACAGGTTAATATTCTGTAAGTCTTAATGTGCAGAAACTAAGAGGGTTTAACTCTTATTTAAGGCTTTGAAGGCCTTCGGTTTGGGGTGTTATCCTAAGTTTCTAGACAATGGCATGTATTATTGGGGACAGGGGAAGTAAGAGGATTGATAGTGAGGCAAGGACCGCAGTAGGTGTGCTTGGGGCTTTGCTAGTGTATCATTGTTTTATGTGGTTAGAGGAGTTGGGGGGAAGGGTAATTGTTGAGTGGTATGCGAGGCGTAGGTAGAAGAAGAGGCTGAGCAGTGATAGCATGGCAATTGCCATGGCTGCTGGTGTTATTTCCTGTTTAGTTAGTTCTTGGATGATAAGTCACTTTGGTATAAAGCCTGTTAATGGGGGGAGGCCTGCTAGGGATAAAAGTACTAGTATTAGGGTGGCGTTTAGCACTGGGGTTTTTGTTCATGAGGTTGTGATCATGGATAGGTTAAGGGCTTTGATTTTGTTAAGGGCTAGGAATACGGCTGATGTTATGATTGTGTATAGGTAGAAGGTAAGTAAGGCCAATTTGGGGCTGTAAACTAGGATGATGGCGATTCAGCCTAAGTGGGAGATGGACGAGAAGGCTAGGATTTCGCGTGTTTGTGTTTGGTTCAGTCCTATTCAGCCTCCTAGTGCTGTTGAGGCTAGGGCCATGGCGGTGAGTAGAGCTGGGTCGAGGGATTTGGATGTTAGTAGGAGCAGGGTTAGTGGGGGGAATTTTATGAGGGTCGAGAGTAGCAGGGCTGTTATTAGTGGCGATCCTTGTAGTACTTCTGGGAATCAGAAGTGAAATGGCACTAGGCCCAGTTTAATAGCGATTGCTGCTGTCAGTAGTAGACAGGAGGTTGGGTGGTTTATTTGTGTGATGTCTCATTGGCCGGTGACTCAGGCATTGGTTATGCTAGAGAATAGGACCAGGGCGGAAGCAGCTGCTTGGGTTAGGAAGTATTTCGTTGCGGCTTCTACTGCTCGTGGGTGGTGGGATTTGGCAATTAGGGGAATGATGGCTAGTGCGTTGATCTCCAGTCCTGTCCAGGCCAGAACTCAGTGGTTGCTGGAAATTGTGATTGTGGTGCCCAAGATGAGGCTGAAGGTTATGATTGGGGTCGCGTAAGGGTTCATTAGTAGAGGAGGGGGTTAAACCATCATTTTCGGGGTATGGGCCCGATAGCTTGATTAGCTGACTCTACTAGAAAATAATATAAGGGAAGTATGGAGAATTTTGATTTCTCTTGTGTGGGTTCAATTCCTACTTTTCTAAGGTCAACAGGAAATGAGAGGGCTGTTATACCTCTATGTTCACTTTATCATAGTGACCCTTTGTAGTTCAGGCACATTTCCTTATGTAAGGAGGTAGGCCTGCATAGCAGATAGGTATGCTGATGTGTCAGAGGCACAGAGCTAGTGTGAGGGGTAGGAAGTTTTTTCATAGTAGGTGCATTAGTTGGTCATATCGGAATCGTGGGTATGAAGCTCGGACCCATAAGAAACCAGAAGATAGTAGGAGGACTTTTGTGGCTAGGATGACGGGGAATAGTTCTGTGGGTGGCCCTAGGGCGCTTGGGTTTAGGAATATGATGGCTGTAAGTGTATTTATTAGCATAATGTTCGCATATTCAGCTAGGAAGAATAAGGCGAAGGGTCCTGCGGCGTATTCAACGTTAAACCCTGAGACTAGCTCAGATTCACCCTCTGTGAGGTCAAAAGGAGCTCGGTTTGTCTCTGCTAGGGTGGATACGTATCATATTATTGCTAGGGGTCATGAGGAGAAAATGAAGTATAGAGGCTCCTGTGCGACGGCAAAGGAGCTGAGTGTGTAGCTTCCGCTTAGTATGATTATTGATAGCAGGATTATGGCCAGTGTCACTTCGTATGAAATGGTCTGTGCTACTGCCCGTAGGGCTCCGATTAGTGCGTATTTTGAGTTCGAGGCTCAGCCTGATCATAGGACTGAGTAGACGGCTAGGCTTGACATGGCTATTAGGAAGAGAACTCCGAGGTTTAGATCTGCTAGGGGAAATGGGAGTGGTAGTGGTGCTCAAGTGGTGAGGGCTAGGACAAGGGCTAGTATTGGTATCAGAATGAATAGAAGTGGGGAAGAGGTAGAGGGTCGGATGGGCTCTTTGGTAAATAGTTTCAGTCCGTCCGCAAATGGTTGAAGTAGGCCAAAAGGCCCTACAACGTTAGGGCCTTTGCGGGATTGTATGTAGCTTAGGATTTTCTGTTCTACTAGGGTTAGGAAGGCTACGGCAATCAGGATTGGGATGATGTATAGGAGGGATATAACGAGGCAGCTTAGTGTTGTTATTTGAATCATGGGTGAAGCTAGGGAGAGGATTTGAACCTCTGGGGAAAGGGCTTAAGCCTTCTGCACTTGCCGGGCTCTGCCACTCTAGCTGGTCCTTTTCTAGGATTGAAAGTGGTGGGGGAAGGCCCTCTTCACGGTTTAGTTGGTTTCACTGCTTAGAGGGGGGGGGGGGGGGCGTGCTTGTGGTATTGGCCCCACTTTCCCGGTCCTTTCGTACTGGGGAGAGTGTGTCATAGATAGAAACCGACCTGGATTGCTCCAGTCTGAACTCAGATCACGTAGGACTGTTAATCGTTGAACAAACGAACCCTTAATAGCGGCTGCACCATTAGGATGTCCTGATCCAACATCGAGGTCGTAAACCCCCCTGTCGATATGGGCTCTTGAGGGGGATTGCGCTGTTATCCCTGGGGTAGCTTGGTCCATTAATCAATTATATTGGGTCTGGTCACTGTTAGCACTTTGAGGGGTAGCTCTAGGTAAAGAGGTATGGTCTTGTTTTTGGAGGATTTGTTCTCCTCCAAGGTCGCCCCAACCGAAAAATATCGACCAGGCTCTGCGATGGTAGTGGCCCCAGTGGGGTTGATTGAGGATTCGCGGTGGTCGTTGATTTTTAAGTTCCACAGGGTCTTCTCGTCATATGTTCACATCCCCGCTTTTGCACGGGGAGATCAATTTCACTGATTATCTGTGAGAGACAGTTAAGACCTCGTTTAGCCATTCATACAAGTCTCGATTTATGGGACAATTGATTGCGCTACCTTTGCACGGTTAGGATACCGCGGCCGTTAAACCTAAGTCACCGGGCAGGCATCACCTTCAATACTTGTTTAATTTGCTGAAGGCTATGTTTTTGGTAAACAGTCGGGCCTTATTAATTTGCCGAGTTCCTTTCACAGATTTTAATCGCTCTTATAGGCGCTCCTGAGTCGGGTTAACAGGGTTAGTTAATACGTGGTCTTGTAGGGGTTTTTGTATCTGTCTAGGTCTGTTAATAATGTTTCTATGTAAGCTTGCGCCGTTAGAGGGGTGTGGCCCTGTACATGAGGGGCCTAGGATGATTCCCAGGATTGTTATGAGGATGGCAGCGGTTTTGGTGATAAGGGGTATGGTTATTGGGCGGGTTTTGGTTGGTGTGATGAAAGAGGTAATGATTATTCCTGCTGTAATGCTGCCTAGGGCGAGTCGGGTTAGGGGGGGCGGTGATTAGTGGGTTGTTTTCGTTTATTGATACTATTGGGGGGATTCGGGTTTGTCCAGCTTGGACTAGGATGGTTATGCGGATGCTGTAGGTTGCGGTGAATGCTGTGGCTATAAGGGTTAGGAGTAGGGCTCAAGTATTTAGGTATGATGTGTTTAAGCTTTCGATGATGAGGTCTTTTGAGTAGAATCCGGCTAGGAATGGGGTTCCTATCAGCGCCAGGTTTCCGATGGTTAGGCAGGAAGTAGTGACTGGGAGTATTTTCTGTAGGCCTCCTATCTTTCGGATGTCTTGTTCTCCGTTTAGGTTGTGGATGATAGACCCTGAGCATAGGAATAGTATGGCTTTAAAGAAGGCATGGGTTGAGATGTGTAGGAAGGCTAGTTGTGGGAGGTTTAGTCCGATAGTGACTATTATTAGTCCTAGTTGGCTGGATGTTGAGAAAGCAATGATTTTTTTGATGTCATTTTGGGTTAGGGCGCATGTGGCAGCGAATAGGGTTGATAGAGCACCTAGGCATAGGCAGGCAGTTAGGGCTGTCTGGTTGGTGGCTAGCAGGGGGTGCATGCGGATGAGCAGGAAGATTCCGGCTACTACTATGGTACTGGAGTGCAGTAGGGCTGATACTGGGGTGGGGCCTTCTATTGCTGCGGGCAGTCATGGGTGGAGTCCAAATTGGGCGGATTTTCCTGCGGCTGCGAGGATTAATCCTATGAGGGGGAGGATTGGGGTTTGGTGGGGGTGTACGGCTTGTTGGATCTCTCAGGTGTTGAATGTTGAAGCTAGTCATGCTATGCTCAGGATCAGTCCGATGTCTCCGATTCGGTTGTAGATTACGGCTTGTAGGGCGGCGGTGTTGGCATCTGCTCGGCCTTGTCATCAGCCGATGAGAAGGAAGGACATGATTCCTACTCCTTCCCAGCCTACGAATAGGAGGAATATGTTGTTTGCGGTTGTTAGGAGGAGTATGGCGACTAGGAATGTCAGTAGGTAGGTGAAAAATTTTGTTACGTATGGCTCTGAGGCCATGTATCATATGGCGAATTGTAGGATTGATCATGTTACAAATAGGGCGATTGGAAGAAATGTTATTGAGTATTGGTCTATTTTTAGGCTCAGGGGGATTTTAAAGTTTATAATGAATTTTCACTCCCAGTGGCAGGTGACAGATTCTACTCCCGAGTAGATGAATGCGGTTGTAGGGGCTAGGCTAATTAGGAATGCGGTTTTAACAGCGCGGGTGGTGGCTTGTGGGGTGTTTTTAAAGTTTTTAAATAGAAATGGCAGGACGATTGGGGTTAGGAGGATTGTCAGCGTGAGTAGTGTGAGGGAGTTGATTAGTAGTGTGGGGTTCACTACTTTTACTTGGATTTGCACCAAGATGGGTGGTTCCTAAGACCAGTGGATTGCTGTTATCCTTTAAAAGTAAGGGGGCTGAGGTTTTAGGCTCAGATGTAAGAGTTAGCAGCTCTTGTTGGTTAAACCCTCCCCTCGGCAGGTAAGAAGGTTTGAACTTCTATTCTTAGAATCACAGTCTAATGTTTGGTTTAAACTATACTTGCATGAGGGGATTCCGGAGATCAGTTCGGGTTTGAGGATTAGGAGGAATATTGGGATAATGTGGAGTGTTATGAGCAGGTGTTCTCGCGTGGTTGAGTTTTGCATAGATGTGATGTGGGAGGGGATTGAGCCTCGTTGGGTCATTAGTAGTATGAATAAGGTGTAGGAGGCGGTTAGTAGGGTTGCGATTCCTGTTAGGATGATCGTGAAGGCAGATCAGTTGAATAAGGTGATTATAATGGTTAGCTCTGCTATGAGGTTTGTTGTTGGGGGTAAGGCTATGTTTGTTAGATTGGCCAGCAATCATCAGGTAGCTATGAGTGGTAGGAGAGGTTGTAGGCCTCGTGTGAGTAGTAGAATTCGGCTGTGCGTACGTTCATAGTTTGTGTTGGCTAGGCAGAATAGTATGGAGGAAGTTAGTCCATGGGAAATTATTAGGATCATTGCCCCTGAGAATGATCAGTGGGTTTGGATTATTCCTGCGGCGATAACTAGGCCTATGTGGCTAACGGATGAATAAGCGATTAGTGATTTTAGGTCTGTCTGTCGTAGGCAGATTGAGCTAGTCATTAGGGCGCCTCATAGGGCCAGGGTTAGGAAGGGGTAGTGCAGGAGGTTGGACAGTGGGCCCATAAATAGAGTGACTCGTATAATTCCGTATCCTCCTAGCTTTAGTAGTAGGGCGGCGAGGAGTATTGAGCCTGCGATGGGTGCTTCTACGTGGGCTTTTGGCAGTCAGAGGTGTAGGCCGTATAGTGGGGCTTTTACTATGAATGCTACGAGCAGTGCTAGACCTGATAGTATTCCTGTCCATGAGGTGGATAGGGTTGGGTGGGTTAGTTGTAGGGTTGGCAGGTGCAGGGTGCCAATTTTCACGTATAGGTGTATGATTGTGATTAGCAGGGGTAGAGAGCTTACTGGCGTGTAGAATAGCAGGTAGATGCCAGCGCTTAGGCGTTCTGGTTGGTTCCCCCATCGGGTGATTAAGATTAGGGTGGGAATGAGGGTTGCTTCAAATGAGATGTAAAATAGTGCTAGTTCTGTGGTGGAAAAGGCTAGTAGGATGAATGGCTGGACTGCGACTAAGGTTGAGATAAAGATTCGTTTGCGTTGTAGGGGTTCTTGTTGCAGGTGGTTTTGGCTTGCTATGATTATGAGTGGGAGTAGTCAGCAGGATAGTACTAGGAGGGGGGATGAGATTTGGTCAATTCCTGTTCAGTTGGATAAAAATTTGTAGGGGTAGTAGGTTGGGATTAATCACTGTAGGCTTAGGGCAGCGATTAGGAGGCTGTATAAGGTGGTGTTAGTCCATAGAAATTTTGGTGGAGACAGCAGGGCTGTTGGAAGAAGTATGATTGTGGGTAGGATGATTTTTAGCATTGCAGGAGGTTTAGGTTGTGTAGATGGTCGGAGCCATGTGTGCGGGTGGAGGCTACTAGGATGGCCAGGCCTGTGCCCGCCTCACACGCTGAGAAGGTTAGCATGAGAATTGGTACCATGGTGAATGAGGAGACTTGGTTTTCGATGGATCATATTGATAGGCCTACGAATATCGATAATATTATGCTTTCAAGGCATAGTAGGGCGGATACTAGGTGGGTTCGGTGGAAGGCTAGTCCTAGTCCGCTGAAAATGAAGGCTGAGTAGAAGCTTAAATGTAGGGGCGACATAAGAAAGTTACAGGGTTGGCTGTAATCTGCTGGGTCGAAACCAGCTATCTTTTTGGTTAGACTAACTTTCTGTTATTCTGCTCATTCTAGGCCCCCTTGAATTCACTCGTAGGCCAGTCCGAGTGTTAGGAGAAGGAGGATCACTACAGTTCAGGTGAGGGTCATTAGGGGGGATTGGAGTTGGACGGCTCATGGCAGGGGGAGTAGGAGGGCGATTTCTAGGTCGAATAGGACGAACAGGATGGCTACTGAGGAAGAATCGGACTGAGAATGGTAATCGAGCAGATCCAAGTGGGTCGAATCCACATTCGTACGGTGAGAGTTTCTCTGAGTCGGGGTTTATTTGGGCGAGTCAGAAGTTTAATGCGGTTAGGGCGGCGCTTAGGATTGATGATAGGGCGAATATGAACATGAGTGCGTTCATTGCTCTCCTCTGGGTTTATACCAGATTCCAGAGATTGGAAGTCAATTGTAATTAATATACTAGAAGAGCAAGATCCTCATCAGTAGATGGTTATGTAGAGGAATAGTCAGATGACGTCTACGAAGTGTCAGTATCAGGCTGCTGCCTCGAATCCGAAGTGGTGGTCTGATGTAAAGTGGAACTTGATCAGTCGGAAGAGGCAGACGGTCAGGAAGGAGGATCCGATGATTACGTGGAGTCCGTGGAATCCAGTGGCAACGAAGAAGGTAGATCCGTAGACGCTATCGGCGATTGAGAATGGGGCTTCGTGGTATTCTATTGCTTGTAGGGCTGTGAAGTAGAATCCCAGGAGGATCGTTAGGGTTAGGGCGTGGATGGCGTGTTTTCGGTTTCCTTCTGTGATGCTGTGATGGGCTCACGTTACGGTAACGCCTGAGGCTAGTAGGATGGCTGTGTTTAGTAGGGGGACTTCTATCGGGTTGAGTGGTTTGATTCCTGTTGGGGGTCATTGGCCTCCTAGTTCTGGGGTTGGGGCCAGGCTCGAGTGGAAGAACGCTCAGAAGAACCCTAAGAAGAAGAATGCTTCGGATGTGATGAAAAGGATTATGCCGTATCGTAGGCCTTTTTGGACTGTGGGAGTGTGATGGCCTTGGAAGGTGCTTTCTCGTACAATGTCTCGTCATCATTGGAGTATTACTAGGAGTATTGAGATGAGGCCTAGGGTTAGTAGTATGGATGAGTTGTAGTGGAATCACATGATTAATCCTGAGGTTGTGAGTAGGGCGGCGGCTGCCCCGAAGATTGGTCAAGGGCTTGGGTCAACTATGTGGTATGAGTGTGCTTGGTGTGCCATTAGATGTTTTCTTGTAAGTATAGGCTTAGAAGGAGCACGAAGACGTAGGCCTGGATTATGGCTACTGCTACTTCTAGGATGGTTAGGAGTAGTAGGATGATTATTGTTAGGATGGATACTGCGGGAAGGGTGGGTATTAATGCAATGGAGGCTGTAGAGATGAGTTGGATGAGTAAGTGTCCTGCTGTAAGGTTGGCTGTAAGGCGGACTCCGAGGGCTAGGGGGCGGATTAGTAGGCTGGTTGTTTCGATCAGGATTAGTGCGGGGATTAGGGGTGTAGGGGTACCTTCGGGTAATAGGTGGGCTAAAGAGGCTGATGGTTGGTTTCGTAGGCCTGTTAGTAGTGTGGCGAGCCATAGTGGGAAGGCTAGGGCTATGTTCATAGATAGTTGGGTGGTTGGGGTGAATGTATATGGAAGGAGGCCTAGAAGGTTGATTGTAAGAAGTATGATTATTAGGGATGTAAATATTATGGCTCATTTGTGGCCATTTTTGTTGAGTGGGACTATTAGTTGTTTTGTGATTAGGTGAAGGAGTCATGTTTGGATAGTAGAAAGGCGGTTGTTGATTCATCGGTTGTTTGGGGACGGGAATAGTAGGGCTGGGAAGAGTAGGGATAGTAGGATTAAGGGGATGCCGAATAGATTGGGGCTGGAAAATTGGTCAAAGAAGCTTAGGTTCATGGTCAGGATCATGGTGTGGGTTTGGTAGTGAGGGAGGTCTTATTTGATGGGGGGTTGGTTGTGGTGAAGGCTAGTAGTTTTGGTTGGATGAGGAGTGCTAGAGTTAATCAGGTTATAATTATGATTGAAAATCATGGTGCGGGGTTAAGCTGTGGCATATCATTAAGGAGGGGGAAGTCCCTCTTTGGCTAGCTTAAAAGGCTAGTGCTGTTGCATAGCTTCTTAATGATTAGGATGATGATAGAAGGGACGATCAGGCCTCGAAATGTGGGAGTGGGGTTGATTCTACTACAATGGGTATGTAGCTGTGATTAGCCCCGCAAATTTCTGAGCATTGTCCGTAAAAAATCCCAGGCCGGGTGGTAATGAATGAAGTTTGGTTTAGTCGGCCTGGGATTGCGTCTGTTTTAACTCCGAGCGTTGGGACTGCTCAGGAGTGGAGTACGTCTCCTGCAGTAATGATTACGCGGATGGGGGATTCTATTGGGATAACTACGCGGTGGTCAACTTCTAGCAGTCGGAAGTGGCCGTTGGGTAAGTCTGGGGTGGGCACTATGTAGGAGTCGAATGATAGGTCTTTGAAGTCTGTGTATTCGTAGCTTCAGTATCATTGGTGGCCGATGGCTTTTAGGGTGAGGTCTGGTTCATCGATTTCGTCCATTATGTAGAGGATTTGTAGGGATGGGAGGGCGAGGAGTACCAGGACGATAGCAGGTAGGATTGTCCAGATCAGCTCTACTTCTTGGGCGTCTACAGCATTGGACGAGAGTTTTTCTGTTAGTATGTGGGCTAAAAGGTAGAGAACTAGGCTGCAGATAGCTAGGGCAACGATTAGGGCGTGGTCATGGAATTCAACGAGTTCTTCTATGATGGGTGATGAGGCGTCTTGGAATCCTAGTTGGGAGTGGTTGGCCACATGAGATGTACAGGATTTTTACCTGTGATTTAGTCTTGACAAGGCTATGTAATTGGTTTACTAACGTCTCATAAGAAAGAAGCATGAGCGGTGAATGCAGTTGGCTTGAAACCAGCATGTGAGGGTTCGATTCCTTCCTTTCTTGTACTTGGACGAAGGCCGGTTCCTCGAAAGTATGGTATGGGGGAGGGCAGCCGTGGATTCATTCAACGTTTGTGGTAGTTAGTTCTGGTTGTAGGACTTTTCGTTTGGCCGAAAAGGCTTCTCAGATGATGAATATTAGTATGATTACGGCTACTATTGAGATTAGGGAGCCGATGGAGGAAATGGTGTTTCATAGTGTGTAGGCGTCGGGATAGTCCGAGTATCGTCGGGGTATTCCTGCTAGGCCTAGGAAGTGCTGGGGGAAGAACGTTAGGTTTACTCCTGTAAATATTACCCCGAAGTGGGCTTTTGCTCATGTTTGGTGTAGGGTAAACCCAGTGAGTAGTGGGAATCAGTGAGTAAATCCTGCTAGAATGGCAAAGACGGCGCCTATGGATAGGACGTAGTGGAAGTGGGCAACTACGTAGTACGTGTCGTGCAGGGCGATGTCTAGGGAAGAGTTTGCAAGAACGATTCCTGTTAATCCTCCGATGGTAAATAGGAAGATAAATCCTAGAGCTCATAGTATTGGGGGGGTCTCATTTGATTGTTCCTCCGTGCAGGGTGGCTAGTCAGCTAAATACTTTGATTCCGGTAGGGATGGCAATGATTATAGTGGCTGATGTAAAGTAGGCTCGGGTATCAACGTCTATTCCTACTGTAAACATGTGGTGAGCTCAGACGATGAATCCTAGGAAGCCGATGGTTAGTATGGCTCAGACTATTCCCATGTAGCCGAAGGGCTCCTTTTTGCCTGAGTAGTACGTGACTACGTGTGAGATGATTCCGAACCCCGGTAGGATCAGAATATAGACTTCTGGGTGTCCGAAGAATCAGAATAGGTGTTGGTACAGGATTGGGTCTCCTCCTCCAGCGGGGTCGAAGAATGTGGTGTTTAGGTTTCGATCAGTTAGTAATATTGTAATACCGGCGGCGAGTACGGGGAGTGATAGAAGGAGTAGGATGGCGGTAATTAGTACGGATCAGACAAATAGTGGGGTTTGGTATTGTGAGAGTGCGGGGGGTTTTATGTTGATGGCTGTGGTGATAAAGTTGATGGCCCCAAGGATGGAGGAGATACCGGCTAAGTGGAGTGAGAAGATAGCCAGGTCTACTGAAGCTCCGGCGCGGGCAAAGTTACCTGCTAGGGGAGGGTAGACAGTTCAGCCTGTGCCGGCGCCAGCTTCTACAGTGGATGGGGCTAGTAGGAGGAGGAATGATGGGGGGAGGAGTCAAAAGCTTATGTTGTTTATTCGCGGGAATGCTATGTCGGGGGCACCGATTATGAGGGGGACTAATCAGTTGCCGAATCCTCCGATCATGATGGGTATGACTATAAAGAAGATTATTACAAAGGCGTGAGCGGTAACGATTACATTGTAGATTTGGTCGTCGCCTAGGAGAGTTCCTGGTTGTCCTAGTTCTGCGCGGATTAATAGGCTGAGTGCGGTGCCGACTATTCCTGCTCATGCCCCGAAGATGAGGTACAGGGTGCCAATATCCTTATGGTTAGTGGAAAATAGTCATCGGTTGATGAAGGTGACGGGTAAGATGGCTGAGTGTTGAAGCGTTAGGCTGTAGTCCTTTTTACAGAGGTTTAATTCCTCTTCTTATCGGCTCTGTAGTGAAATTCATGTTGAGTTGCAAGCTCATCGATGCGCACTAGGGTGCGTCAGGGTCTTTGTAGGCAGAAGCCAATTGGTTTAGGCATTTAGCTGTTAACTAGAGTTTTGTGGGATCGAAGCCCATCTGTCTAGGGAGGCTTTAGCTTAATTAAAGCGTCTGACTTGCATTCAGAAGATACAGGTTAATATTCTGTAAGTCTTAATGTGCAGAAACTAAGAGGGTTTAACTCTTATTTAAGGCTTTGAAGGCCTTCGGTTTGGGGTGTTATCCTAAGTTTCTAGACAATGGCATGTATTATTGGGGACAGGGGAAGTAAGAGGATTGATAGTGAGGCAAGGACCGCAGTAGGTGTGCTTGGGGCTTTGCTAGTGTATCATTGTTTTATGTGGTTAGAGGAGTTGGGGGGAAGGGTAATTGTTGAGTGGTATGCGAGGCGTAGGTAGAAGAAGAGGCTGAGCAGTGATAGCATGGCAATTGCCATGGCTGCTGGTGTTATTTCCTGTTTAGTTAGTTCTTGGATGATAAGTCACTTTGGTATAAAGCCTGTTAATGGGGGGAGGCCTGCTAGGGATAAAAGTACTAGTATTAGGGTGGCGTTTAGCACTGGGGTTTTTGTTCATGAGGTTGTGATCATGGATAGGTTAAGGGCTTTGATTTTGTTAAGGGCTAGGAATACGGCTGATGTTATGATTGTGTATAGGTAGAAGGTAAGTAAGGCCAATTTGGGGCTGTAAACTAGGATGATGGCGATTCAGCCTAAGTGGGAGATGGACGAGAAGGCTAGGATTTCGCGTGTTTGTGTTTGGTTCAGTCCTATTCAGCCTCCTAGTGCTGTTGAGGCTAGGGCCATGGCGGTGAGTAGAGCTGGGTCGAGGGATTTGGATGTTAGTAGGAGCAGGGTTAGTGGGGGGAATTTTATGAGGGTCGAGAGTAGCAGGGCTGTTATTAGTGGCGATCCTTGTAGTACTTCTGGGAATCAGAAGTGAAATGGCACTAGGCCCAGTTTAATAGCGATTGCTGCTGTCAGTAGTAGACAGGAGGTTGGGTGGTTTCTTTGTGTGATGTCTCATTGGCCGGTGACTCAGGCATTGGTTATGCTAGAGAATAGGACCAGGGCGGAAGCAGCTGCTTGGGTTAGGAAGTCTCTGGACTCACTGAAGTGCATCCCCAGTGGTGCCAGTGCACTCTCTGGACTCACTGCACTGCATCCCCAGTGGTGCCAGTGCACTCTCTGGACTCACTGCACTGCATCCCCAGTGGTGCCAGTGCACTCTCTGGACTCACTGCACTGCATCCCCAGTGGTGCCAGTGCACTCACTGGATTCACTGCACTGCATCCCCAGTGGTGCTAGTGCACTCTCTGGAGTCACTGCGCTGCATCCTCAGTGGTGCCAGTGCACTCTCTGGACACACTGCACTGCATCCCCAGTGGTGCCAGTGCACTGTCTGGACTCACTGCACTGCATCCCCAGTGGTGCCACTGCACTCTCTGGACTCACTGCACTGCATCCCCAGTGGTGCCAGTACACTCTCTGGACTCACTGCACTGCATCCCCAGTGGTGCCAGTGCACTCTCTGGACTCACTGCACTGCATCCCCAGTGGTGCCAGTGCAATCCCTGGACTCACTGTAGTGCATCCCCAGTGGTGCCAGTGCACTCTCTGGACTCACTGCAGGGCATCCCCAGTGGTGCCAGTGCACTCTCTGGACTGACTGCACTGCATACCCAGTGGAGCCAGTGCGCTCTCCGGAGTCACAGCACTGCATCCCCAGTGGTGCCAGTGCGCTCATTGGACTCACTGTACTGCATCACAGGTGGTGCCAGTGCACTCTCTGGACTCACTGTACTGCATCATCAGTGGTGCCAGTGCACTCTCTGGACTAACTGCACTGCATCCCCAGTGGTGCCAGTGCACTCTCTGGACTCACTGCAGTGCATCCCCAGTGGTGCCAGTGCACTCTCTGGACTCACTGCACTGCATCCCCAGTGGTTCCAGTGCATTCACTGGACTCACTGTACTGCATCTCCAGTGGTGCCAGTGCACTCTCTAGAGTCACTGCAGTGCATCCCCAGTGGTGCCAGTGCACTCTCTGGAGTCACTGCACTGCATCCCCAGTGGTGCCAGTGCACTCTCTGGGCTCACTGCAGTGCATCCCCAGTGGTGCCAGTGCACTCACTGGACTCACTGTACTGCATCATCAGTGGTGCCAGTGCACTCTCTGGACTCACTGCACTGCATCCCCAGTGGTGCCAGTGCACTCACTGGACTCACTGTACTGCATCACCAGTGGTGCCAGTGCACTCTCTGGACTCACTGCACTGCATCCCCAGTGGTTCCAGTGCATTCACTGGACTCACTGTACTGCATCTCCAGTGGTGCCAGTGCACTCTCTGGGCTCACTGCAGTGCATCCCCAGTGGTGCCAGTGCACTCTCTGGACTCACTGCACTGCATCCCCAGTGGTGCCAGTGCACTCACTGGATTCACTGCACTGCATCCCCAGTGAGCTAGTGCACTCACTGCACTCACTGCAGTGCATCCCCAGTGGTGCCAGTACACTCTCTGGACTCACTGCAGTGCATCCCCAGTGGTGCCAGTGCACTCTCTGGACTCACTGCACTGCATCCCCAGTGGTGCCAGTGCAATCCCTGGACTCACTGTAGTGCATCCCCAGTGGTGCCAGTGCACTCTCTGGACTCACTGCAGGGCATCCCCAGTGGTGCCAGTGCACTCTGTGGACTCACTGCACTGCATCCCCAGTGGTGCCAGTGCACTCTCTGGACTCACTGCAGTGCATCCCCAGTGGTGCCAGTGCACTCTCTGCACTCACTTCACTGCATCCCCAGTGGTGCCAGTGCGCTCTCTGGAGTCACAGCACTGCATCCCCAGTGGTGCCAGTGCAATCTCTGGCCTCACTGCACTGCATCCCCAGTGGTGCCAGTGCACTCTCTGGACTCACTGAAGTGCATCCCCAGTGGTGCCAGTGCACTCTCTGCACTCACTGCACTGCATCCCCAGTCGTGCCAGTGCACTCTCTGGACTCACTGCACTGCATCCCCAGTGGTGCCAGTGCACTCTGTGGACTCACTGTACTGCATCTCCAGTGGTGCCAGTGCACTCTCTGGACTCACTGCACTGCATCCCCAGTGGTGCCAGTGCACTCTCTGGACTCACTGCAGTGCATCACCAGTGGTGCCAGTGCACTCTCTGGACTCACTGAGGTGCATCCCCAGTGGTGCCAGTGCAATTTCGGGACTCACTGCACTGCATCCCCAGTGGTGCCAGTGCACACTCTGGACTCACTGCACTGCATCCCCAGTGGTGCCAGTGCACTCTCTGGACTCACTGCACTGCAACCCCAGTGTTGCCAGTGCACTCTCTGCACTCACTGCACTGCATCCCCAGTGGTGCCAGTGCACTCTCTGGACTCACTGCACTGCATCCCCAGTGGTGCCAGTGCAATCTCTGGACTCACTGCAGTGCATCCCCAGTGGTGCCAGTGCACTCTCTGGACTCACTGCACTGCAACCCCACTGCTGCCAGTGCACTCTCTGGACTCACTGCAGTGCATCCCCAGTGGTGCCAGTGCACTCTCTGGACTCACTGCACTGCATCACCAGTGGTGCCAGTGTACTCTCTGGACTCACTGCACTGCATCCCCAGTGGTGCCAGTGCACTCTCTCGAGTCACTGCACTACATCCCCAGTGGTTCCAGTGCACTCACTGGACTCACTGTACTGCATCATCAGTGGTGCCAGTGCACTCTCTGGACTCACTGCACTGCATCCACAGTGGTGCCAGTGCAATCTCTGGACTCACTGCACTGAAGCCCCTGTGTTGCCAGTGCACTCTCTAGACTCACTGCACTGTATCCCCAGTGGTGCCAGTGCACTCTCTGGACTCACTGCACTGCATCCCCAGTGGTGCCAGTGCACTCTCTGGACTCACTGCAGTGCATCCCCAGTGGTGCCAGTGCACTCTCTGGACTCACTGCACTGCATCCCCAGTGGTGCCAGTGCAATCTCTGGACTCACTGCAGTACATCCCCAGTGGTGCCAGTGCACTCTCTGGACTCACTGCACTGCATCCCCAGTGGTGCCAGTGCACTCTGTGGACTCACTGCACTGCATCCCCAGTGGTGCCAGTGCACTCTCTGGACTCACAGCACTGCATCCCCAGTAGTGCCAGTGCACTCTCTGGACTCACTGCAGTGCATCCCCAGTGGTGCCAGTGCTCTCTCTGGACTCACTGCACTGCATCCCCAGTGGTGCCAGTGCACTCTCTGGACTCACTGCACTGCATCCCCAGTGGTGCCAGTGCTATCTCTGGACTCACTACACTGCAACCCCAGTGGTGCCAGGGCACTCTCTGCAGACACTGCACTGCATCCCCACATGTGCCAGTGCACTCTCTGGACTCACTGCAGTGCATCCCCAGTGGTGCCAGTGCACTCTCTGGACTCACTGCACTGCATCCCCAGTGGTGCCAGTGCACTCTCTGCACTCACTGCAGTGCATCCCCAGTTGTGCCAGTGCACTCACTGGACTCACTGCAGTGCATTCCCTCTGGTGCCAGTGCACTCCCTGGACTCACTGCAGTGCATCCCCAGTGTTGCCAGTGCACTCTCTGGACTAACTGCTGTGCATCACCTGTGGTGCCAGTGCATCCTCTGGACTCACTGCAGTGCATCACTAGTGGTGCCAGTGCACTCTCTGGACTCACTGAAGTGCATCCCCCGTGGTGCCAGTGCAATCTCTGGACTCACTGCACTGCATCCCCAGTGGTGCCTGTGCACTCTCTGGACTCACTGCACTGAATCCCCAGTGTTGCCAGTGCACTCTCTGGAATCACTGCACTGCATCCCCAGTGGTGCCCGTGCACTCTCTGGACTCACTGCACTGCATCCCCAGTGGTGCCAGAGCACTCTCTGGACTCACTGCACTGCATCCCCAGTGGTGCCAGTGCACTCTCTGGACTGACTGCAGTGCATCCCCAGTGGTGCCAGTGCACTCTCTGGACTCACTGTACTGCATCCCCAGTGGAGCCCGTGCACTCTCTGGACTCAATGAAGTGCATCCCCAGTGGTGCCAGTGCACTCTCTGGACTCACTGCACTGCATCCCCAGTGGTGCCAGTGCACTCTCTGGACTCACTGCAGTGCATCCCCAGTGGTGCCAGTGCACTCTCTGGACTCACTGCACTGCATCCCCACTGGTGCCAGTGCACTCTCTGGACTCACCGCACTGCACCCTGAGTGGTGCCAGTGCACTCTCTGGACTCACTGCACTGCATCCCCAGTGGTGCCAGTGCACTCTCTGGACTCACTACACTGCATCCCCAGTGTTGCCTGAGCACTCTCTGGACTCACCGCAGTGCATCCCCAGTGCTGCCAGTGCACTCTCTGGACTCACTGTACTGCATCCCCAGTGTAGCCAGTGCACTCTGGAGTAACTGCAGTGCATCCCAGTGGTGCCAGTGCACTCTCTGGACTCCCGGCACCGCATCCACAGTGGTGCCAGTGCACTCTCTGGACTCACTGCACTGCATCCCCAGTGGTGCCAGTGCACTCTCTGGACTCACTGCACTGCATTCCCAGTGGTGCCAGTGCACTCTCTGGACTCACTGCAGTGCATCCCCAGTGGTGCCAGTACACTCAGTGGGCTGACTGCACTGCATCCCCAGTGGTGCCAGTGCACTCTCTGGACTCACTGCACTGCATCCCCAGTGGTGCCAGTGCACTCTCTGGACTCACTGCAGGGCATCCCCAGTGGTGCCAGTGCACTCTCTGGACTCACTGCAGTGCATCCCCAGTGGTGCCAGTGCACTCTCTGGACTCGCTGCACTGCATCCCCAGTGGTGCCAGTGCTTTCTCTGGACTCACCGCACTGCACCCTGAGTGGTGCCAGTGCACTCTCTGGACTCACTGCACCGCATCCCCAGTGGTGCCATTGCACTCTCTGGAGTCACTGCGCTGCATCTCCAGTGGTGGCAGTGCACTCTCTGGACTCACTGCATGCATCCCCAGTGTTGCCTGTGCACTCTCTGCAGTAACTGCAGTGCATCTCCAGTGGTGCCAAAGCACTCTCTGGACTCCCGGCACCGCATCGCCAGTGGTGCCAGGGCACTCTCTGGGCTCACTGCAGTGCATCCCCAGTGGTGCCAGTGCACTCTCTGGACTCACTGCAGTGCATCCCCAGTGGTGCCAATGCACTCTCTGGACCTCCGGCACCGCATCCCCAGTGGTGCCAGTGCACTCTCTGGACTCGCGGCACTCCATCCCCAGTGGTGCCAGTGCACCCTCTGGACTCACTGATGTGCATCCCCAGTGGTGCCAGTGCACTCTCTGGACTCACTGCACTGCATCCCCAGTGGTGCCAGTGCACTCTCTGGACTCACTGCACTGCATCCCCAGTTGTGCCAGTGCACTCTCTGGACTCACTGCAGTGCATCCCCAGTGGTGCCAGTGCACTCTCTGGACTCACTGCAGTGCATCCCCAGTGGTGCCAATGCACTCTCTGAACTCACTGCACTGCATCACCAGTGGTGCCAGTGCACTCTCTGGACTCACTGCACTGCATCCCCAGTGGTGCCAGTGCACTCTCTGGACTCACTGCAATGCATCCCCAGTGGTGCCAGTGCACTCTCTCGAGTCACTGCACTATATCCCCAGTGGTGCCAGTGCACTCACTGGATTACTGTACTGCATCATCAGTGGTGCCAGTGCACTCTCTGAACTCACTGCAGTGCATCCCCAGTGGTGCCAGTGCACTCTCTTTACTCGCGTCACTGCATCCCCAGTGGTGCCAGTGCACTCACTGGACTCATTATACTGCATCACCAGTGGTGCCAGTGCACTCTCTGGACTCACTGCACTGCATCCCCAGTGCTGCCAGTGCATTCACTGGACTCACTGTACTGCATCTCCAGTGGTGCCAGTGCACTCTCTGGACTCCCGGCACCGCATCCCCAGCGGTGCCAGTGCACTCTCTGGACTCACTGCACTGCATTCCCAGCGGTGCCAGTGCACTCTCTGGACTCACTGCACTGCATACCCAGTGGTGCCAGTGCACTCTCTGGACTCACTGCACTGCATCCCCAGTGGTGCCAGTGCACTCTCTGGACTCACTGTACTGCATCACCAGTGGTGCCAGTGCACTCTCTGGACTCACTGCACTGCATCACATGTGGTGCCAGTGCACTCTCTGGACTCACTGCACTGCATCTCCAGTGGTGCCAGTGCACTCTCTGGACTCACTGCACTGCATCCCCCGTGGTGCCAGTGCACTCTCTGGACTCACTTCTCTGCATTCCCAGTGGTGCCAGTGAAGTCTCTGGACTCACTGCACTGCATCCCCAGTGGTGCCAGTGCACTCTCTGGACTCACTGCAGTGCATCCCCAGTGGTGCCAGTGCACTCTCTGGACTCACAGCACTGCATCCCCAGTGGTGCCAGTGCACTCTCTGGACTCACTGCAGTGCATCACCAGTGGAGCCAGAGCACTCTCTGGACTCACTGCACTGCATCCCCAGTGGTGCAAGTGCACTCTCTCGAGTCACTGCACTACATCCCCAGTGGTGCCAGTGCACTCACTGGACTCACTGTACTGCATCACCAGTGGTGCCAGTGCACTCTCTGGACTCACTGAAGTGCATCCCCAGTTGTGCCAGTGCACTCTCTGGACTCACTGAAGTGCATCCCCAGTGGTGCCAGTGCACTCTCTGGACTCACTGCACTGCATCACCAGTGGTGCTGGTGTACTCTCTGGACTCACTGCACTGCATCCCCAGTGGTGCCAGTGCACTCTCTCGAGTCACTGCACTACATCCCCAGTGGTGCCAGTGCACTCACTGTACTGCATCATCGTTGGTGCCAGTGCCCTCTCTGGACTTACTGCACTGCATCGCCAGTGGTGCCAGTGCACTCTCTGGACTCACTGCACTGCATCCCCAGTGGTGCCAGTGCACTCTCTGGACTCACTGCAGTGCATCACCAGTGGTGCCAGTGCACTCTCTGGACTCACTGCACTGCATCCCCAGTGGTGCAAGTGCACTCTCTCGAGTCACTGCACTACATCCCCAGTGGTGCCAGTGCACTCTCTGGACTCACTGAAGTGCATCCCCAGTGGTGCCAGTGCACTCTCTGGACTCACTTCACTGCATCCCCAGTGGTGCCAGTGCACTCTTTGGACTCACTATACTGCATCACCAATGGTGCCAGAGCACTCTCTGGACTCACTGCACTGCATCCCCAGTGCTACCAGTGCATTCACTGGACTCACTGGACCGCATCTCCAGTGGTGCCAGTGCACTCTCTGGGCTCACTGAAGTGCATCCCCAGTGGTGCCAGTGCACTCTCTGGACTCACTGCACTGCATCCCCAGTGGTGCCAGTGCACTCACTGGATTCACTGCACTGCATCCCCCGTGGTGCCAGTGCACTCTGTGGACCTACTGTACTGCATCCCCAGTGGTGACAGTGCACTCTCTGGACTCACTGCAGGGCATCCGCAGTGGTGCCAGTGCACTCTCTGGACTCACTGCAGTGCATCCCCAGTTGTGCCAAAGCACTCTCTGGACTCCCGGTACCGCATCCCCAGTGGTGCCAGTGCACTCTCTGGACACACTGCACCGCATCCCGTGTGGTGCCAGTGCACTCTCTGGAATGACTGCAGTGCATCCGCAGTTGTGCCAGTGCACTCTCTAGACTCGCGTCACTGCATCCCCAGTGGTGCCAGTGCACTCTCTGGACTCACTGCAGTGCATCCCCACATGTGCCAGTGCACTCTCTGGACTCACTGCAGTGCATCCCCAGTGGTGCCAGTGCACTCTCTGGACTCACTGCAGTGCATCCCCAGTGGTGCCAGTGCTCTCTCTGGACTCACTGCACTGCATCCCCAGTGGTGCCAGTGCACTCTCTGGACTCACTGCACTGCATCCCCAGTGGTGCCAGTGCTATCTCTGGACTCACTACACTGCAACCCCAGTGGTGCCAGGGCACTCTCTGCAGACACTGCAGTGCATCCCCACATGTGCCAGTGCACTCTCTGGACTCACTGCAGTGCATCCCCAGTGGTGCCAGTGCACTCTCTGGACTCACTGCACTGCATCCCCACTGGTGCCAGTGCACTCTCTGCACTCACTGCAGTGCATCCCCAGTTGTGCCAGTGCACTCACTGGACTCACTGCAGTGCATTCCCTCTGGTGCCAGTGCACTCCCTGGACTCACTGCAGTGCATCCCCAGTGGTGCCAGTGCACTCTCTGGACTCACTGCTGTGCATCACCTGTGGTGCCAGTGCATCCTCTGGACTCACTGCAGTGCATCACCAGTGGTGCCAGTGCACTCTCTGGACTCACTGAAGTGCATCCCCCGTGGTGCCAGTGCAATCTCTGGACTCACTGCACTGCATCCCCAGTGGTGCCAGTGCACTCTCTGGAATCACTGCACTGCATCCCCAGTGGTGCCCGTGCACTCTCTGGACTCACTGCACTGCATCCCCAGTGGTGCCAGAGCACTCTCTGGACTCACTGCAGTGCATCCCCAGTGGGGCCAGTGCACTCTCTGGACTCACTGCACTGCATCCCCAGTGGTGCCAGTGCACTCTCTGGACTCACTGTACTGCATCCCCAGTGGAGCCCGTGCACTCTCTGGACTCACTGAAGTGCATCCCCAGTGGTGCCAGTGCACCCTCTGGACTCACTGCACTGCATCCCCAGTGGTGCCAGTGCACTCTCTGGACTCACTGCACTGCATCCCCAGTGGTGCCAGTGCACTCTCTGGACAAACTGCACTGCATCCCCAGTGGTGCCAGTGCACTCTCTGGACTCACCGCACTGCACCCTGAGTGGTGCCAGTGCACTCTCTCCACTCACTGCACTGCATCCCCAGTGGTGCCAGTGCACTCTCTGGACTCACTGCACTGCATCCCCAGTGGTGCCTGAGCACTCTCTGGACTCACTGTACTGCATCCCCAGTGGTGCCAGTGCACTCTCTGCACTCACTGCACTGCATCCCCAGTGCTGCCAGTGCACTCTCTGGACTCACTGTACTGCATCCCCAGTGGTGCCAGTGCACTCTGGAGTAACTGCAGTGCATCCCAGTGGTGCCAGTGCACTCTCTGGACTCCCGGCACCGCACCCTGAGTGGTGCCAGTGCACTCTCTGGACTTACTGCACCGCATCCCCAGTGGTGCCATTGCACTCTCTGGAGTCACTGCGCTGCATCTCCAGTGGTGGCAGTGCACTCTCTGGACTCACTGCATGCATCCCCAGTGTTGCCTGTGCACTCTCTGCAGTAACTGCAGTGCATCCCCAGTGGTGCCAAAGCACTCTCTGGACTCCCGGCACCGCATCGCCAGTGGTGCCAGGGCACTCTCTGGGCTCACTGCAGTGCATCCCCAGTGGTGCCAGTGCACTCTCTGGACTCACTGCAGTGCATCCCCAGTGGTGCCAATGCACTCTCTGGACCTCCGGCACCGCATCCCCAGTGGTGCCAGTGCACTCTCTGGACTCGCGGCACTCCATCCCCAGTGGTGCCAGTGCACTCTCTGGACTAACTGCACTACATCCCCAGTGGTGCCAGTGCACTCTCTGGACTCACTGCACTGCATCCCCAGTGGTGCCAGTGCACTCTCTGGACTCACTGCACTGCATCCCCAGTGGTGCCAGTGCACTCTGGAGTAACTGCAGTGCATCCCAGTGGTGCCAGTGCACTCTCTGGACTCCCGGCACCGCATCCACAGTGGTGCCAGTGCACTCTCTGGACTCACTGTACTGCATCCCCAGTGGTGCCAGTGCTCTCTCTGGACTCACTTCACTGCATCCCCAGTGGTGCCAGTGCACTCTCTGGACTCACTGCACTGCATCCCAAGTGGTGCTAGTGCACTCTCTGGACTCACTGCACTGCATCCCCAGTGGTGCCAGTGCACTCTCTCGAGTCACTGCAATACATCCCCAGTGGTGCCAGTGCACTCACTGGACTTACTGTACTGCATCATCAGTGGTGCCAGTGCACTCTCTGAACTCACTGCAGTGCATCCCCAGTGGTGCCAGTGCACTCTCTGGACTCACTGCACTGCATCCCCAGTGGTGCCAGTGCACTCACTGGGCTCACTATACTGCATCACCAGTGGTTCCAGTGCACTCTCTGGACTCACTGCACTGCATCCCCAGTGGTGCCAGTGCACTCTCTGGACTCACTGCACTGCATCCCCAGTGGTGCCAGTGCACACTCTGGACTCACTGCACTGCATCCCCAGTGGTGCCAGTGCACTCTCTGGACTCACTGTACTGCATCCCCAGTGGTGCCAGTGCACTCTCTGGACTCACTGCACTGCATCCCCAGTGGTGCTGGTGTACTCTCTGGACTCACTGCACTGCATCCCCAGTGGTGCCAGTGCACTCTCTCGAGTCACTGCACTACATCCCCAGTGGTGCCAGTGCACTCACTGTACTGCATCATCGTTGGTGCCAGTGCACTCTCTGGACTTACTGCACTGCATCGCCAGTGGTGCCAGTGCACTCTCTGGACTCACTGCACTGCATCCCCAGTGGTGCCAGTGCACTCTCTGGACTCACTGCAGTGCATCACCAGTGGTGCCAGTGCACTCTCTGGACTCACTGCACTGCATCCCCAGTGGTGCAAGTGCACTCTCTCGAGTCACTGCACTACATCCCCAGTGGTGCCAGTGCACTCTCTGGACTCACTGAAGTGCATCCCCAGTGGTGCCAGTGCACTCTCTGGACTCACTTCACTGCATCCCCAGTGGTGCCAGTGCACTCTTTGGACTCACTATACTGCATCACCAATGGTGCCAGAGCACTCTCTGGACTCACTGCACTGCATCCCCAGTGCTACCAGTGCATTCACTGGACTCACTGGACCGCATCTCCAGTGGTGCCAGTGCACTCTCTGGGCTCACTGAAGTGCATCCCCAGTGGTGCCAGTGCACTCTCTGGACTCACTGCACTGCATCCCCAGTGGTGCCAGTGCACTCACTGGATTCACTGCACTGCATCCCCCGTGGTGCCAGTGCACTCTGTGGACCTACTGTACTGCATCCCCAGTGGTGACAGTGCACTCTCTGGACTCACTGCAGGGCATCCGCAGTGGTGCCAGTGCACTCTCTGGACTCACTGCAGTGCATCCCCAGTTGTGCCAAAGCACTCTCTGGACTCCCGGTACCGCATCCCCAGTGGTGCCAGTGCACTCTCTGGACACACTGCACCGCATCCCGTGTGGTGCCAGTGCACTCTCTGGAATGACTGCAGTGCATCCGCAGTTGTGCCAGTGCACTCTCTAGACTCGCGTCACTGCATCCCCAGTGGTGCCAGTGCACTCTCTGGACTCACTGCAGTGCATCCCCACATGTGCCAGTGCACTCTCTGGACTCACTGCAGTGCATCCCCAGTGGTGCCAGTGCACTCTCTGGACTCACTGCAGTGCACCCCCAGTGGTGCCAGTGCTCTCTCTGGACTCACTGCACTGCATCCCCAGTGGTGCCAGTGCACTCTCTGGACTCACTGCACTGCATCCCCAGTGGTGCCAGTGCTATCTCTGGACTCACTACACTGCAACCCCAGTGGTGCCAGGGCACTCTCTGCAGACACTGCAGTGCATCCCCACATGTGCCAGTGCACTCTCTGGACTCACTGCAGTGCATCCCCAGTGGTGCCAGTGCACTCTCTGGACTCACTGCACTGCATCCCCACTGGTGCCAGTGCACTCTCTGCACTCACTGCAGTGCATCCCCAGTTGTGCCAGTGCACTCACTGGACTCACTGCAGTGCATTCCCTCTGGTGCCAGTGCACTCCCTGGACTCACTGCAGTGCATCCCCAGTGGTGCCAGTGCACTCTCTGGACTCACTGCTGTGCATCACCTGTGGTGCCAGTGCATCCTCTGGACTCACAGCAGTGCATCACCAGTGGTGCCAGTGCACTCTCTGGACTCACTGAAGTGCATCCCCCGTGGTGCCAGTGCAATCTCTGGACTCACTGCACTGCATCCCCAGTGGTGCCAGTGCACTCTCTGGAATCACTGCACTGCATCCCCAGTGGTGCCCGTGCACTCTCTGGACTCACTGCACTGCATCCCCAGTGGTGCCAGAGCACTCTCTGGACTCACTGCAGTGCATCCCCAGTGGGGCCAGTGCACTCTCTGGACTCACTGCACTGCATCCCCAGTGGTGCCAGTGCACTCTCTGGACTCACTGTACTGCATCCCCAGTGGAGCCCGTGCACTCTCTGGACTCACTGAAGTGCATCCCCAGTGGTGCCAGTGCACCCTCTGGACTCACTGCACTGCATCCCCAGTGGTGCCAGTGCACTCTCTGGACTCACTGCACTGCATCCCCAGTGGTGCCAGTGCACTCTCTGGACAAACTGCACTGCATCCCCAGTGGTGCCAGTGCACTCTCTGGATTCACCGCACTGCACCCTGAGTGGTGCCAGTGCACTCTCTCCACTCACTGCACTGCATCCCCAGTGGTGCCAGTGCACTCTCTGGACTCACTGCACTGCATCCCCAGTGGTGCCTGAGCACTCTCTGGACTCACTGTACTGCATCCCCAGTGGTGCCAGTGCACTCTCTGCACTCACTGCACTGCATCCCCAGTGCTGCCAGTGCACTCTCTGGACTCACTGTACTGCATCCCCAGTGGTGCCAGTGCACTCTGGAGTAACTGCAGTGCATCCCAGTGGTGCCAGTGCACTCTCTGGACTCCCGGCACCGCACCCTGAGTGGTGCCAGTGCACTCTCTGGACTTACTGCACCGCATCCCCAGTGGTGCCATTGCACTCTCTGGAGTCACTGCGCTGCATCTCCAGTGGTGGCAGTGCACTCTCTGGACTCACTGCATGCATCCCCAGTGTTGCCTGTGCACTCTCTGCAGTAACTGCAGTGCATCCCCAGTGGTGCCAAAGCACTCTCTGGACTCCCGGCACCGCATCGCCAGTGGTGCCAGGGCACTCTCTGGGCTCACTGCAGTGCATCCCCAGTGGTGCCAGTGCACTCTCTGGACTCACTGCAGTGCATCCCCAGTGGTGCCAATGCACTCTCTGGACCTCCGGCACCGCATCCCCAGTGGTGCCAGTGCACTCTCTGGACTCGCGGCACTCCATCCCCAGTGGTGCCAGTGCACTCTCTGGACTAACTGCACTACATCCCCAGTGGTGCCAGTGCACTCTCTGGACTCACTGCACTGCATCCCCAGTGGTGCCAGTGCACTCTCTGGACTCACTGCACTGCATCCCCAGTGGTGCCAGTGCACTCTGGAGTAACTGCAGTGCATCCCAGTGGTGCCAGTGCACTCTCTGGACTCCCGGCACCGCATCCACAGTGGTGCCAGTGCACTCTCTGGACTCACTGTACTGCATCCCCAGTGGTGCCAGTGCTCTCTCTGGACTCACTTCACTGCATCCCCAGTGGTGCCAGTGCACTCTCTGGACTCACTGCACTGCATCCCAAGTGGTGCTAGTGCACTCTCTGGACTCACTGCACTGCATCCCCAGTGGTGCCAGTGCACTCTCTCGAGTCACTGCAATACATCCCCAGTGGTGCCAGTGCACTCACTGGACTTACTGTACTGCATCATCAGTGGTGCCAGTGCACTCTCTGAACTCACTGCAGTGCATCCCCAGTGGTGCCAGTGCACTCTCTGGACTCACTGCACTGCATCCCCAGTGGTGCCAGTGCACTCACTGGGCTCACTATACTGCATCACCAGTGGTTCCAGTGCACTCTCTGGACTCACTGCACTGCATCCCCAGTGGTGCCAGTGCACTCTCTGGACTCACTGCACTGCATCCCCAGTGGTGCCAGTGCACACTCTGGACTCACTGCACTGCATCCCCAGTGGTGCCAGTGCACTCTCTGGACTCACTGTACTGCATCCCCAGTGGTGCCAGTGCACTCTCTGGACTCACTGCACTGCATCCCCAGTGGTGCCAGTGCACTCTCTGGACTCACTGCACTGCATCCCCAGTGGTGCCAGTGCACTCTCTGGACTCACTGCACTGCATCCCCAGTGGTGCCAGTGCACTCTCTGGACTCACTGCACTGCATCCCCAGTGGTGCCATTGCACTCTCTGGACTCACTGTACTGCATCCCCAGTGGTGCCAATGCACTCTGTGGACTCACTGCAGTGCATCCCCAGTGGGGCCAGTGCACTCTCTGGACTCACTGCAGTGCATCCCCAGTGGTGCCAATGCACTCTCTGGACTCACTGCACTGCATCCCCAATGGTGCCAGTGCACTCTCTGGACTCACTGCACTGCATCCCCAGTGGTGCCAGTGCACTCTCTGGACTCACTGCACTGCATCCCCAGTGGTGCCAGTGCACTCTCTGGACTCACTGCACTGCATCCCCAGTGGTGCCAGTGCATTCTCTGGACTCACTGCACCGCATCCCCTGTGGTGCCATTGAACTCTCTGGAGTCACTGCGCTGCATCTCCAGTGGTGGCAGTGCACTCTCTGGACTCACTGCAGTGCTTCACCAGTGTTGCCTGTGCACTCTCTGGAATAACTGCAGTGCATCCCCAGTGGTGCCAAAGCACTCTCTGGACTCCCGGCACCGCATCGCCAGTGGTGCCAGGGCACTCTCTGGGCTCACTGCAGTGCATCCCCAGTGGTGCCAGTGCACTCTCTGGAGTCACTGCAGTGCATCCCCAGTGGTGCCAATGCACTCTCTGGACCTCCGGCACCGCATCCCCAGTGGTGCCAGTGCACTCTCTGGACTCGCGGAACTGCATCCCCAGTGGTGCCAGTACACTCTCTCGAGTCACTGCACTACATCCCCAGTGGTGCCAGTGCACTCACTGGACTCACTGTACTGCATCATCAGTGGTGCCAGTGCACTCTCTGGACTCACTGCACTGCATCCCCAGTGGTGCCAGTGCAATCTCTGGACTCACTGCACTGCATCCCCAGTGGTGCCAGTGCACTCACTGGACTCACTGTACTGCATCACCAGTGGTGCCAGTGCACTCTCTGGACTCAGTGCACTGCATCCCCAGTGGTTCCAGTGCATTCACTGCACTCACTGTACTGCATCTCCAGTGGTGCCAGTGCACTCTCTGGACTCACTGCACTGCATCCCCAGTGGTGCCAGTGCACTCACTGGATTCACTGCACTGCATACCCAGTGGTGCCAGTGCACTCTCTGGACTCACTGCAGGGCATCCCCAGTGGTGCCAGTGCACTCTCTGGACTCACTGAAGTGCATTCTCAGTGGTGCCAGTGCACTCTCTGGACTCACTGCACTGCATCCCCAGTGGTGCCAGTGCACTCACTGGACTCACTGCACTACATCCCCAGTGGTGCCAGTGCACTCTCTGGACTCACTGCACTGCATCCCCAGTGGTGCCAGTGCACTCTCTGGACTCACTGCACCGCATCCCCAGTGGTGCCATTGGACTCTCTGGAGTCACTGCGCTGCATCTCCAGTGGTGGCAGTGCACTCTCTGGACTCACTGCAGTGCATTCCCAGTGTTGCCTGTGCACTCTCTGGAGTAACTGCAGTGCATCCCCAGTGGTGCCAGTGCACTCTCTGGACTCACTGCACCGCATCCCCTGTGGTGCCATTGAACTCTCTGGAGTCACTGCGCTGCATCTCCAGTGGTGGCAGTGCACTCTCTGGACTCACTGCAGTGCTTCACCAGTGTTGCCTGTGCACTCTCTGGAATAACTGCAGTGCATCCCCAGTGGTGCCAAAGCACTCTCTGGACTCCCGGCACCGCATCGCCAGTGGTGCCAGGGCACTCTCTGGGCTCACTGCAGTGCATCCCCAGTGGTGCCAGCGCACTCTCTGGAGTCACTGCAGTGCATCCCCAGTGGTGCCAATGCACTCTCTGGACCTCCGGCACCGCATCCCGAGTGGTGCCAGTGCACTCTCTGGACTCGCGGCACTGCATCCCCAGTGGTGCCAGTACACTCTCTCGAGTCACTGCACTACATCCCCAGTGGTGCCAGTGCACTCACTGGACTCACTGTACTGCATCATCAGTGGTGCCAGTGCACTCTCTGGACTCACTGCACTGCATCCCCAGTGGTGCCAGTGCAATCTCTGGACTCACTGCACTGCATCCCCAGTGGTGCCAGTGCACTCTCTGGACTAACTGCACTACATCCCCAGTGGTGCCAGTGCACTCTCTGGACTCACAGCACTGCATCCCCAGTGGTGCCAGTGCACTCTCTGGACTCACTGCACTGCATCCCCAGTGGTGCCAGTGCACTCTGGAGTAACTGCAGTGCATCCCAGTGGTGCCAGTGCACTCTCTGGACTCCCGGCACCGCATCCACAGTGGTGCCAGTGCACTCTCTGGACTCACTGTACTGCATCCCCAGTGGTGCCAGTGCTCTCTCTGGACTCACTTCACTGCATCACCAGTGGTGCCAGTGCACTCTCTGGACTCACTGCACTGCATCCCAAGTGGTGCTAGTGCACTCTCTGGACTCACTGCACTGCATCCCCAGTGGTGCCAGTGCACTCTCTCGAGTCACTGCAATACATCCCCAGTGGTGCCAGTGCACTCACTGGACTTACTGTACTGCATCATCAGTGGTGCCAGTGCACTCTCTGAACTCACTGCAGTGCATCCCCAGTGGTGCCAGTGCACTCTCTGGACTCACTGCACTGCATCCCCAGTGGTGCCAGTGCACTCACTGGGCTCACTATACTGCATCACCAGTGGTTCCAGTGCACTCTCTGGACTCACTGCACTGCATCCCCAGTGGTGCCAGTGCACTCTCTGGACTCACTGCACTGCATCCCCAGTGGTGCCAGTGCACACTCTGGACTCACTGCACTGCATCCCCAGTGGTGCCAGTGCACTCTCTGGACTCACTGTACTGCATCCCCAGTGGTGCCAGTGCACTCTCTGGACTCACTGCACTGCATCCCCAGTGGTGCCAGTGCACTCTCTGGACTCACTGCACTGCATCCCCAGTGGTGCCAGTGCACTCTCTGGACTCACTGCACTGCATCCCCAGTGGTGCCAGTGCACTCTCTGGACTCACTGCACTGCATCCCCAGTGGTGCCAGTGCACTCTCTGGACTCACTGTACTGCATTCCCAGTGGTGCCAATGCACTCTGTGGACTCACTGCAGTGCATCCCCAGTGGGGCCAGTGCACTCTCTGGACTCACTGCAGTGCATCCCCAGTGGTGCCAATGCACTCTCTGGACTCACTGCACTGCATCCCCAATGGTGCCAGTGCACTCTCTGGACTCACTGCACTGCATCCCCAGTGGTGCCAGTGCACTCTCTGGACTCACTGCACTGCATCCCCAGTGGTGCCAGTGCACTCTCTGGACTCACTGCACTGCATCCCCAGTGGTGCCAGTGCATTCTCTGGACTCACTGCACCGCATCCCCTGTGGTGCCATTGAACTCTCTGGAGTCACTGCGCTGCATCTCCAGTGGTGGCAGTGCACTCTCTGGACTCACTGCAGTGCTTCACCAGTGTTGCCTGTGCACTCTCTGGAATAACTGCAGTGCATCCCCAGTGGTGCCAAAGCACTCTCTGGACTCCCGGCACCGCATCGCCAGTGGTGCCAGGGCACTCTCTGGGCTCACTGCAGTGCATCCCCAGTGGTGCCAGTGCACTCTCTGGAGTCACTGCAGTGCATCCCCAGTGGTGCCAATGCACTCTCTGGACCTCCGGCACCGCATCCCCAGTGGTGCCAGTGCACTCTCTGGACTCGCGGCACTGCATCCCCAGTGGTGCCAGTACACTCTCTCGAGTCACTGCACTACATCCCCAGTGGTGCCAGTGCACTCACTGGACTCACTGTACTGCATCATCAGTGGTGCCAGTGCACTCTCTGGACTCACTGCACTGCATCCCCAGTGGTGCCAGTGCAATCTCTGGACTCACTGCACTGCATCCCCAGTGGTGCCAGTGCACTCACTGGACTCACTGTACTGCATCACCAGTGGTGCCAGTGCACTCTCTGGACTCAGTGCACTGCATCCCCAGTGGTTCCAGTGCATTCACTGCACTCACTGTACTGCATCTCCAGTGGTGCCAGTGCACTCTCTGGACTCACTGCACTGCATCCCCAGTGGTGCCAGTGCACTCACTGGATTCACTGCACTGCATACCCAGTGGTGCCAGTGCACTCTCTGGACTCACTGCAGGGCATCCCCAGTGGTGCCAGTGCACTCTCTGGACTCACTGAAGTGCATTCTCAGTGGTGCCAGTGCACTCTCTGGACTCACTGCACTGCATCCCCAGTGGTGCCAGTGCACTCACTGGACTCACTGCACTACATCCCCAGTGGTGCCAGTGCACTCTCTGGACTCACTGCACTGCATCCCCAGTGGTGCCAGTGCACTCTCTGGACTCACTGCACCGCATCCCCAGTGGTGCCATTGGACTCTCTGGAGTCACTGCGCTGCATCTCCAGTGGTGGCAGTGCACTCTCTGGACTCACTGCAGTGCATTCCCAGTGTTGCCTGTGCACTCTCTGGAGTAACTGCAGTGCATCCCCAGTGGTGCCAGTGCACTCTCTGGACTCACTGCACCGCATCCCCTGTGGTGCCATTGAACTCTCTGGAGTCACTGCGCTGCATCTCCAGTGGTGGCAGTGCACTCTCTGGACTCACTGCAGTGCTTCACCAGTGTTGCCTGTGCACTCTCTGGAATAACTGCAGTGCATCCCCAGTGGTGCCAAAGCACTCTCTGGACTCCCGGCACCGCATCGCCAGTGGTGCCAGGGCACTCTCTGGGCTCACTGCAGTGCATCCCCAGTGGTGCCAGTGCACTCTCTGGAGTCACTGCAGTGCATCCCCAGTGGTGCCAATGCACTCTCTGGACCTCCGGCACCGCATCCCGAGTGGTGCCAGTGCACTCTCTGGACTCGCGGCACTGCATCCCCAGTGGTGCCAGTACACTCTCTCGAGTCACTGCACTACATCCCCAGTGGTGCCAGTGCACTCACTGGACTCACTGTACTGCATCATCAGTGGTGCCAGTGCACTCTCTGGACTCACTGCACTGCATCCCCAGTGGTGCCAGTGCAATCTCTGGACTCACTGCACTGCATCCCCAGTGGTGCCAGTGCACTCACTGGACTCACTGTACTGCATCACCAGTGGTGCCAGTGCACTCTCTGGACTCAGTGCACTGCATCCCCAGTGGTTCCAGTGCATTCACTGCACTCACTGTACTGCATCTCCAGTGGTGCCAGTGCACTCTCTGGACTCACTGCACTGCATCCCCAGTGGTGCCAGTGCACTCTCTGGATTCACTGCACTGCATACCCAGTGGTGCCAGTGCACTCTCTGGACTCACTGCAGGGCATCCCCAGTGGTGCCAGTGCACTCTCTGGACTCACTGAAGTGCATTCTCAGTGGTGCCAGTGCACTCTCTGGACTCACTGCACTGCATCCCCAGTGGTGCCAGTGCACTCACTGGACTCACTGCACTACATCCCCAGTGGTGCCAGTGCACTCTCTGGACTCACTGCACTGCATCCCCAGTGGTGCCAGTGCACTCTCTGGACTCACTGCACCGCATCCCCAGTGGTGCCATTGGACTCTCTGGAGTCACTGCGCTGCATCTCCAGTGGTGGCAGTGCACTCTCTGGACTCACTGCAGTGCATTCCCAGTGTTGCCTGTGCACTCTCTGGAGTAACTGCAGTGCATCCCCAGTGGGGCCAGTGCACTCTCTGGACTCACTGAAGTGCATCCCCAGTGGTGCCAGTGCACTCTGTGGACTCACTGCAGTGCATCCCCAGTGGTACCAGTGCGCTTTCTGGACTCACTGCAGTGCATCCCCAGTGGTGCCAGTGCACTCTCTGGACTCACTGCACTGCATCCCCAGTGGTGCCAGTGCACTCTCTGGACTCACTGCACTGCATCCCCAGTGGTGCCAGTGCACTCTCTGGACTCACTGCAGTGCATCCCCAGTGGTGCCAGAGCACTCTCTGGACTCACTGCACTGCATCCCCAGTGGTGCCAGTGCACTCTCTGGACTCACTGCACTGCATCCCCAGTGGTGCCAGTGCACTCTCTGGACTCACTGCAGTGCATTCCCAGTGTTGCCTGTGCACTCTCTGGAGTAACTGCAGTGCATCCCCAGTGGGGCCAGTGCACTCTCTGGACTCACTGAAGTGCATCCCCAGTGGTGCCAGTGCACTCTGTGGACTCACTGCAGTGCATCCCCAGTGGTACCAGTGCGCTCTCTGGACTCACTGCAGTGCATCCCCAGTGCTGCCAGTGCACTCTCTGGACTCACTGCAGTGCATCCCCAGTGGTGCCAGTGCACTCTCTGGACTCACTGCACTGCATCCCCAGTGGTGCCAGTGCACTCTCTGGACTCACTGCAGTGCATCCCCAGTGGTGCCAGAGCACTCTCCTGACTCACTGCACTGCATCCCCAGTGGTGCCAGTGCACTCTCAGGACTCACTGCAGTGCATCCCCAGTGGTGCCAGTGCACTCTCTGGACTCACTGCAGTGCATCCCCAGTGGTGCCAGTGCACTCTCTGGACTCACTGCACTGCATCCCCAGTGGTGCCAGTGCACTCTCTGGACTCACTGCAGTGCATCCCCAGTGGTACCAGTGCGCTCTCTGGACTCACTGCAGTGCATCCCCTGTGTTTCCAGAGCACTCTCTGGACTCACTGCACTGCATCCCCAGTGGTGCCAGTGCACTCTGTGGACTCACTGCAGTGCATCCCCAGTGGTGCCAGTGCACTCTCTGGACTCACTGCACTGCATCCCGAGTGGTGCCAATGCACTCTCTGGACTCACTGCACTGCATCCCCAGTGGTGCCAGAGCACTCTCTGGACTCACTGCACTGCATCCCCAGTGGTGCCAGTGCACTCACTGGACTCATTATACTGCATCCCCCGTGGTGCCAGTGCACTCTCTGTACTCACTGCACTGCATCCCCAGTGGTGCCAGTGCATTCACTGGACTCACTGTACTGCATCTCCAGTGGTGCCAGTGCACTCTCTGGGCTCACTGCAGTGCATCCCCAGTGGTGCCAGTGCACTCTCTGGACTCACTGCACTGCATCCCCAGTGGTGCCAGTGCACTCTCTGGACTCACTGCACTGCATCCCCAGTGGTGCCAGTGCACTCACTGGACTCATTATACTGCATCCCCAGTGGTGCCAGTGCACTCTCTGGACTCACTGCACTGCATCCCCAGTGCTGCCAGTGCATTCACTGGACTCACTGTACTGCATCTCCAGTGGTGCCAGTGCACTCTCTGGGCTCACTGCAGTGCATCCCCAGTGGTGCCAGTGCACTCTCTGGACTCACTGCACTGCATCACCAGTGGTGCCAGTGCACTCACTGGATTCACTGCACTGCATCCCCAGTGGTGCCAGTGCACTCTTTGGACTCACTGCAGGGCATCCCCAGTGGTGCCAGTGCACTCTCTGGACTCACTGAAGTGCATTCTCAGTGGTGCCAGTACACTCTCTGGACTCACTGCAGTGCATCCCCAGTGGTGCCAGTGCACTCACTGGACTCACTGCACTGCATCCCCAGTGGTGCCAGTGCACTCTCTGGACTCACTGCAGGGCATCCCCAGTGGTGCCAGTGCACTCTCTAGACTCACTGCACCGCATCCCCAGTGGTGATATTGCACTCTCTGGAGTCACTGCGCTCCATCTCCAGTGGTGGCAGTGCACTCTCTGGACTCACTGCACTGCATCCCCAGTGTTGCCTGTGCACTCTCTGGAGTAACTGCAGTGCATCACCAGTGGGGCCAGTGCACTCTCTGGACTCACTGAAGTGCATCCTGAGTGGTGCCACTGCACTCTGTGGACTCACTGCAGTGCATCCCCAGTGATACCAGTGCGCACTCTGGACTCACTGCAGTGCATCCCCAGTGCTGCCAGTGCACTCTCTGGACTCACTGCACTGCATCCCCAGTGGTGCCAGTGCACTCTCTGGACTCACTGCACTGCATCCCCAGTGGTGCCAGTGCACTCTCTGGACTCACTGCAGTGCATCCCCAGTGGTGCCAGTGCACTCTCTGGACTCACTGCACTGCATCCCCAGTGGTGCCAGTGCACTCTCTGGACTCACTGCAGTGCATCCCCAGTGGTGCCAGTGCACTCTCTGGACTCACTGCACTGCATCTCCAGTGGTGGCAGTGCACTCTCTGGACTCACTGCAGTGCTTCACCAGTGTTGCCTGTGCACTCTCTGGAATAACTGCAGTGCATCCCCAGTGGTGCCAAAGCACTCTCTGGACTCCCGGCACCGCATCGCCAGTGGTGCCAGGGCACTCTCTGGGCTCACTGCAGTGCATCCCCAGTGGTGCCAGTGCACTCTCTGGAGTCACTGCAGTGCATCCCCAGTGGTGCCAATGCACTCTCTGGACCTCCGGCACCGCATCCCCAGTGGTGCCAGTGCACTCTCTGGACTCGCGGCACTGCATCCCCAGTGGTGCCAGTGCACTCTCTCGAGTCACTGCACTACATCCCCAGTGGTGCCAGTGCACTCACTGGACTCACTGTACTGCATCATCAGTGGTGCCAGTGCACTCTCTGGACTCACTGCACTGCATCCCCAGTGGTGCCAGTGCAATCTCTGGACTCACTGCACTGCATCCCCAGTGGTGCCAGTGCACTCACTGGACTCACTGTACTGCATCACCAGTGGTGCCAGTGCACTCTCTGGACTCAGTGCACTGCATCCCCAGTGGTTCCAGTGCATTCACTGGACTCACTGTACTGCATCTCCAGTGGTGCCAGTGCACTCTCTGGACTCACTGCAGTGCATCCCCAGTGGTGCCAGTGCTCTCACTGGATTCACTGCACTGCATACCCAGTGGTGCCAGTGCACTCTCTGGACTCACTGCAGGGCATCCCCAGTGGTGCCAGTGCACTCTCTGGACTCACTGAAGTGCATTCTCAGTGGTGCCAGTGCACTCTCTGGACTCACTGCAGTGCATCCCCAGTGGTGCCAGTGCACTCACTGGACTCACTGCACTACATCCCCAGTGGTGCCAGTGCACTCTCTGGACTCACTGCAGGGCATCCCCAGTGGTGCCAGTGCACTCTCTGGACTCACTGCACCGCATCCCCAGTGGTGCCAGTGCACTCGCTGGACTCACTGCACTGCATCCCCAGTGGTGCCAATGCACTCTCTGGACTCACTGCACTGCATCCCCAGTGGTGCCAGTGCACTCTCTGGACTCACTGCACTGCATCCCCAGTGGTGCCAGTGCACTCTCTGGACTCACTGCACTGCATCCCCAGTGGTGCCAGTGCACTCACTGGACTCATTATACTGCATCCCCCGTGGTGCCAGTGCACTCTCTGTACTCACTGCACTGCATCCCCAGTGGTGCCAGTGCATTCACTGGACTCACTGTACTGCATCTCCAGTGGTGCCAGTGCACTCTCTGGGCTCACTGCAGTGCATCCCCAGTGGTGCCAGTGCACTCTCTGGACTCAATGCAGTGCATCCCCAGTGGTGCCAGTGCACTCTCTGGACTCACTGCACTGCATCCCCAGTGGTGCCAGTGCACTCACTGGACTCATTATACTGCATCACCAGTGGTGCCAGTGCACTCTCTGGACTCACTGCACTGCATCCCCAGTGCTGCCAGTGCATTCACTGGACTCACTGTACTGCATCTCCAGTGGTGCCAGTGCACTCTCTGGGCTCACTGCAGTGCATCCCCAGTGGTGCCAGTGCACTCTCTGGACTCACTGCACTGCATCACCAGTGGTGCCAGTGCACTCACTGGATTCACTGCACTGCATCCCCAGTGGTGCCAGTGCACTCTCTGGACTCACTGCAGGGCATCCCCAGTGGTGCCAGTGCACTCTCTGGACTCACTGAAGTGCATTCTCAGTGGTGCCAGTACACTTTCTGGACTCACTGCAGTGCATCCCCAGTGGTGCCAGTGCACTCACTGGACTCACTGCACTGCATCCCCAGTGGTGCCAGTGCACTCTCTGGACTCACTGCAGGGCATCCCCAGTGGTGCCAGTGCACTCTCTAGACTCACTGCACCGCATCCCCAGTGGTGATATTGCACTCTCTGGAGTCACTGCGCTCCATCTCCAGTGGTGGCAGTGCACTCTCTGGACTCACTGCACTGCATCCCCAGTGTTGCCTGTGCACTCTCTGGAGTAACTGCACTGCATCCCCAGTGGGGCCAGTGCACTCTCTGGACTCACTGAAATGCATCCCCAGTTGTGCCACTGCACTCTGTGGACTCACTGCAGTGCATCCCCAGTGGTACCAGTGCGCTCTCTGGACTCACTGCAGTGCATCCCCAGTGCTGCCAGTGCACTCTGTGGACTCACTGCAGTGCATCCCCAGTGGTGCCAGTGCACTCTCTGGACTGACTGCACTGCATCTCCAGTGGTGCCAATGCACTCTCTGGACTCACTGCACTACATCCCCAGTGGTGCCAGTGCACTCACTGGACTCACTGTACTGCATCATCAGTGGTGCCAGTGCACTCTCTGGACTCACTGCAGGGCATCCCCAGTGGTGCCAGTGCACTCTCTGGACCAACTGAAGTGCATTCTCAGTGGTGCCAGTGCACTCTCTGGACTCACTGCACCGCATCCCCAGTGGTGCCAGTGCACTCTCCGGAGTAACTGCAGTGCATCACCAGTGGTGCCAGTGCACTCTCTGGACTCACTGCACTGCATCCCCAGAGGTGCCAGTGCACTCTCTGGACTCACTGCAGTGCATCCCCAGTAGTGCCAGTGCACTCTCTGCACTCACTTCACTGCATCCCCAGTGGTGCCAGTGTACTCTCTGGACTCACTGCACTGCATCCCCAGTGGTGCCAGAGCACTCTCTGGACTCACTGCACTGCATCCCCACTGCTGCCTGTGCACTCTCTGGACTCACTGCACTGCATCCCCTGTGGTGCCAGTGCACTCTCTGGACTCACTGCACTGCATCCCCAGTGGTGCCAGTGCGCTCTCTGGACTCACTGCAGTGCATCCCCAGTGCTGCCAGTGCACTCTCTGGAGTCACGGCGCTGCATCTCCAGTGGTGGCAGTTCACTCTCTGGACTCACTGCAGTGCATCCCCAGTGGTGCCTGTGCACTCTCTGGAGTAACTGCAGTGCATCCCCAGTGGGGCCAGTGCACTCTCTGGACTCACTGAAGTGCATCCCCAGTGGTGCCAGTGCACTCTCTGGACTCACTGCAGTGCATCCCCAGTGGTACCAGTGCGCTCTCTGGACTCACTGCAGTGCATCCCCAGTGGTGCCAGTGCACTCTCTGGACTCACTGCACTGCATCCCCAGTGGTGCCAGTGCACTCTCTGGACTCACTGCACTGTATCCCCAGTGGTGCCAGTGCACTCTCTAGACTCACTGCAGGGCATCCCCAGTGGTGCCAGTGCACTCTCTGGACTCAGTGCACTGCATCCCCAGTGGTGCCAGTGCACTCTCTGGACTCACTGCACTTCATCCCCAGTGGTGCCAGTGCATTCTCTGGACTCACCGCACTGCACCCTGAGTGGTGCCAGTGCACTCTCTGGACTCACTGCACCGCATCCACAGTGGTGCCATTGCACTGTCTGGAGTCACTGCGCTGCATCTCCAGTGGTGGCAGTGCACTCTCTGGACTCACTGCAGTGCATCCCCATTGTTGCCTGTGCACTCTCTTTAGTAACTGCAGTGCATCCCCAGTGGTGCCAAAGCACTCTCTGGACTACCGGCACCGCATCGCCATAGGTGCCAGGGCACTCTCTGGGCTCACTGAAGTGCTTACCCGTGGTGCCAGTGCACTCTCTGGAGTCAGTGCAGTGCATCCCCAGTGGTGCCAATGCACTCTCTGGACCTCCGGCACCGCATCCCCAGTGGTGCCAGTGCACTCTCTGGACTCGCAGCACTGCATCCCCAGTGGTGCCAGTGCAGTCTCTCGAGTCACTGCACTACATCCCCAGTGGTGCCAGTGCACTCTCTGGACTCACTGTACTGCATCATCAGTGGCGCCATTGCACTCTCTGGACTCACTGCACTGCATCCCCAGTGGTGCCAGTGCACTCTCTGGACTCACTGCACTGCATCCCCAGTGGTGCCAGTGCACTCACTGGACTCACTGCAGGGCATCCCCAGTGGTGCCAGTGCACTCTCTGGACTCACTGCACTGCATCCCCAGTGGTTCCAGTGCATTCACTGGACTCACTGTACTGCATCTCCAGTGGTGCCAGTGCACTCTCTGCACTCACTGCACTGCATCCCCAGTGGTGCCAGTGCACTCACTGGATTCACTGCACTGCATCCCCAGTGGTGCCAGTGCACTCTCTGGACTCACTGCAGGGCATCCCCAGTGGTGCCAGTGCACTCTCTGGACTCACTGAAGTGCATCCCCAGTGGTGCCAGTGCACTCTCTGGACTCACTGCACTGCATCCCCAGTGGTGCCAGTGCTATCCCTGCACTCACTGTAGTGCATCCCCAGTGGTGCCAGTGCACTCTCTGGACTCACAGCAGCGCATCCCCACTGTTGCCAGTACACTCTCTGGACTCACTGCACTGCATCCCCAGTGGTGCCAGTGCACTCTCTGGACTCACTGCAGTGCATCCCCAGTAGTGCCAGTGCACTCTCTGCACTCACTTCACTGCATCCCCAGTGGTGCCAGTGCACTCTCTGGACTCACTGCAGTGCATCCCCAGTGGTGCCAGTGCACTCCCTGGACTCACTGCACTGCTCCAGCCGCGGCAGCCGCTCCAGCCGCGGTAGCCCTCCAGCCGTGGCAGCCGCTCCACTCGGTAGCGGCTGGAGCGGCTGCCGCGGCTGGAGCGGCTGGAGCTGCTGCCGCGGCTGGAGCGGCTGCCGCGGTTGGAGCGGCTGCCGCGGCTGGAGCGGCTGGAGCGGCTGCCGCGGCTGGAGCGGCTGGCGCGGCTGGAGGGGCTACCGCGCCTGGAGCGGTTAACGCGGCTGGAGCGCATGCCGAGGCTGGAGCGGATGCCGCGGCTGGTGCGGCTGGAGAGGCTGCCGCGGCTGGAGCAGTGCAGTGAGTCCAGAGAGTGCACTGGCACCATTGGGGATGCAGTGCAGTGAGTCCAGAGAGTGTACTGGCACCACTGGGGATGCAGTGCAGTGAGTCCAGAGAGTGCACTGGCACCACTGGGGATGCAGTGCAGTGAGTCCAGAGAGTGCACTGGCACCAATGGGGATGCAGTGCAGTGAGTCCAGAGAGTGCCCCGGCTACACTGCGAATGCACTACAGTGACTGCAGAGGGTGCACTGACACCACTGCAGATGCAGTGCCGCGAGTCCAGAGAGTGCACTGGCACCACTGGGGATGCGGTGCCGGGAGTCCAGAGAGTGCTTTGGCACCACTGGGGATGCACTGCAGTTAGTCCAGAGAGTGCACTGGCACCACTGGGGATGCGGTGCACTGAGTCCAGAGAGTGCACTGGCACCAATCAGGGTGCAGTGCCGTGACTACAGAGAATGCACTGGCACCACTGGGGATACGGTGTCGGGAGTCCAGAGAGTGCACTGACACCACTGGGGATGCGGTGCCTGGAGTGCAGAGAGTGCTTTGGCACCACTGGGGATGCACTGCTGTGAGTCCAGAGAGTGCACAGTCACCACTGGGGATGCACTGCAGTGAGTCCAGACAGTGCACATGCACCACTGGGGTTGCAGCGCAGTGACTCCAGAGAGTGCACTGACACCAGAGGGAATGCGGTGCAGTGAGTCCAGAGAGTGCAATGCCACCACTCAGCGTGCAGTGCGGTGAGTCCAGAGAGTGCACTGGCACCACTGGGGATGCACTGCGGTGAGTCCAGAAAGTGCACTGGCACCACTTGGGTTGCAGTGCAGTGAGTTCAGAGAGTGCACTGGCACCACTGAGAATGCACTTCAGTGTGTCCAGGGAGTGCACTGGCACCACTGGGGATGCAGTGCTGTGAGTCCAGAGAGTGCACTGGCACCACTGGGGATGCAGTGCAGTGAGTCCAGAGAGTGCCGCTCCAGCCTCGGCATCCGCTCCAGCCCAGTCAACCGCTGCAGCCGCGGTAGCCCCTCCAGCCGCGGCAGACACTCCTGCCGCGGCAGCCGCTCCAGCCGGTCCAGCCGCGGCAGCCGCTCCAGCCGCGCCAGCCGCTCCAGCCGCGGCAGCCGCTCCAGCCGCTCCAGCCGCGGCAGCCGCTCCAGCCGCGGCAGCCGCTCCAGCCGCGGCAGCCGCTCCAGCCGCTCCAGCCGCGGCAGCCGCTCCAGCCGCTACCGAGTGGAGCGGCTGCCACGGCTGGAGGGCTACCGCGGCTGGAGCGGCTGCCGCGGCTGGAGCAGTGCAGTGAGTCCAGGGAGTGCACTGGCACCACTGGGGATGCAGCGCAGTGAGTCCAGAGAGTGCACTGGCACCACTGGGGATGCAGTACAGTGAATCCAGAGAGTGCACTGGCACCACTGGGGATGCAGTGCAGTGAGTCCAGAGAGTGCACTGGCACCACTGGGGATGCAGTGCAGTGAGTCCAGAGAGTGCACTGGCACCACTGGGGATGGAGTGCAGTGAGTCCAGAGAGTGCACCGGCACCACTGGGGATGCACTGCAGTGAGTCCAGAGTGCACTAGCACCACTGGGGATGCACTGCAGTGAGTCCAGAGAGTGCACTGGCACCACTGGAGATGCAATTCAGTGAGTCCAGAGAGTGCACTGGCACCACTGGGGATGCAGTGCAGTGAGTCCAGAGAGTGCACTGGCACCACTGGGGATGAAGTGCAGTGAGTCCAGAGAGTGCACTGGCACCACTGGGGATGCAGTGCAGTGAGTCCAGAGAGTGCACTGGCACCACTGGGGATGGAGTGCAGTGAGTCCAGAGAGTGCACTGGCACCACTGGGGATGCACTGCAGTGAGTCCAGAGTGCACTAGCACCAATGGGGATGTACTGCAGTGAGTCCAGAGAGTGCACTGGCACCACTGGAGATGCACTTCAGTGAGTCCAGAGAGTGCACTGGCACCACTGGGGATGCAGTGCAGTGAGTTCAGAGAGTGCACTGGCACCACTGAGAATGCACTTCAGTGTTTCCAGAGAGTGCACTGGCACCACTGGGGATGCAGTGCAGTGAGTCCAGAAAGTGAACTAGCACCACTGGGGATGCAGTGCTGTGAGTCCAGAGAGTGCACTGGCACCACTGGGGATGCAGTGCAGTGAGTCCAGAGAGTGCACTGGCACCACTGGGGATGCAGTGCAGTGAGTCCAGAGAGTGCCGCTCCAGCCTCGGCATCCGCTCCAGCCCAGTCAACCGCTGCAGCCGCGGTAGCCCCTCCAGCCGCGACAGACACTCCTGCCGCGGCAGCCGCTCCAGCCGGTCCAGCCGCGGCAGCCGCTCCAGCCGCGCCAGCCGCTCCAGCCGCGGCAGCCGCTCCAGCCGCTCCAGCAGCGGCAGCCGCTCCAGCCGCGGCAGCCGCTCCAGCCGCGGCAGCCGCTCCAGCCGCTCCAGCCGCGGCAGCCGCTCCAGCCGCTACCGAGTGGACCGGCTGCCAGGATGGAGGGCTACCGCGGCTGGAGCGGCTGCCGCGGCTGGAGCAGTGCAGTGAGTCCAGGGAGTGCACTGGCACCACTGGGGATGCAGCGCAGTGACTCCAGAGAGTGCACTGACACCACTGGGGATGCGGTGCAGGGAATCCAGAGAGTGCACTGGCACCACTCAGGGTGCAGTGCGGTGAGTCCAAAGAGTGCACTGGCACCACTGGGGATGCAGTACAGTGAATGGAGAGAGTGCACTGGCACCAATGGGGATGCAGTGCAGTGAGTCCAGAGAGTGCACTGGCACCACTGGGGATGAAGTGCAGTGAGTCCAGAGAGTGCACTGGCACCACTGGGGATGCAGTGCAGTGAGTCCAGAGAGTGCACTGGCACCACTGGGGATGGAGTGCAGTGAGTCCAGAGAGTGCACTGGCACCACTGGGATGCACTGCAGTGAGTCCAGAGTGCACTAGCACCACTGGGGATGTACTGCAGTGAGTCCAGAGAGTGCACATGCACCACTGGAGATGCACTTCAGTGAGTCCAGAGAGTGCACTGGCACCACTGGGGATGCAGTGCAGTGAGTCCAGAGAGTGCCTCTCCAGCCTCGGCATCCGCTCCAGTCGCGTCAACCGCTCCAGCCGCGGTCGCCCCTCCAGCCGCGGCAGACGCTCTAGACGCTCCAACCGCGTCAGCCTCTCCAGCCGCGTTAGCCCCTCCAGCCGCGGCAGCCACTCCAGCCGCGGCAGTCGCTCCAGCCGCTACCGAGTGGAGCGGCTGCCACGGCTGGAGCGGTTGCCGCGGTTGGAGCGCCTGCCGCGGTCCGAGAGACTGCCGCGTATGCCGCGGACGGAGCGGCTGCCGCGGCTGGAGCGGCTGCCGCGGCTGCCGCGCCTGCCGAGGCTGGTAGGCTACCGCGGCTGGAGCGACTGCCGCGGCTGGAGCAGTGCAGTGAGTACAGAGAGTGCACTGGCACCTTTGGGGATGCACTGCAGTGTCTGCAGAGAGTGCCCTGGCACCACGGGGGATGCAGTGCAGTGAGTCCAGAGAGTGCACTGGCACCACTGGGGATGCATTGCAGTGAGTCCAGAGAGAGCACTGGCACCACTGGGGATGCAGTGCAGTGAGTCCAGAGAGAGCACTGGCACCACTGGGGATGCACTGCAGTGAGTCCAGAGAGTGCACTGGCACCACTGGGGATGCACTGCAGTGAGTCCACAGAGTGCACTGGCACATGTGGGGATGCACTGCAGTGAGTCCAGAGAGTGCACTGGCACCACTGGGGATGCACTGCAGTCATTCCAGAGAGTGCTTTGGCACCACTGGGGATGCAGTGCAGTGAGTCCAGAGAGTGCACTGGCACCACTGGGGATGCAGTGCAGTGAGTCCAGAGAGTGCACTGGCACCACTGGGGATGAGGTACCGGGAGTACAGAGAGTTCTTTGGCACCACTGGGGATGCACTGCAGTGAGTCCAGAGAGTGCACTGGCACCACTGGGGATGCAGTGCAGTCAGTCCACAGAGTGCACTGGCACCACTGGGGATGCAGTGCAGTGAGTCCAGAGAGTACACTGGCACCACTGGGGATGCAGTGCAGTGAGTCCAGAGAGTGCACTGGCACCACTGGGGATGCAGTGCAGTGAGTCCAGTGAGAGTACTGGCACCACTGGGCATGCACTGCAGTGAGTCCAGAGAGTTCACTGGCACCACTGGGGATGCACTTCAGTGAGTCCAGAGAGTGCACTGGAAACCACTGGGGATGCAGAGCAGTGAGTCCAGAGAGCTCACTGGCACCACTGGGGATGCACTGCAGTGAGTCCAGAGAGTGCACTGGCACCACCGGAGATGCAGTACAGTGAGTCCAGTGAATGCACTGGAACCACTGGGGATGCAGTGCAGTGAGTCCAGAGAGTGCACTGGCACCACTGGGGATGCAGTACTGTGAGTCCAGTGAGTGCACTGGCACCACAGGGGATGCAGTGCAGTGAGTCCAGAGAGTGCACTGGCACCACTGGGGATGCAGTGCAGTAAGTCCAGAGAGTGCACTGGCACCACTGGGGATGCAGTACAGTGAGTCCAGTGAGTGCACTGGCACCACTGGGGATGTAGTGCAGTGACTCGAGAGAGTGCACTGGCACCAATGGGGTGCAGTGCAGTGAGTCCAGAGAGTACACTGGCACCACTGGTGATGCAGTGCAGTGAGTCCAGAGAGTGCACTGGCACCACTGGGGATGCAGTGCAGTGAGTCCCGAGAGTGCACTGGCACCACCGGGGATGCAGTGCAGTGAGTCAAGAGAGTGCACTGGCACCACTGCGGATGCACTGCAGTGAGTCCAGAGAGTACACTGGCACTACTGGGGATGCAGTGCAGTGAGTCCAGAGAGTGCACTGGCACCACTGAGGATGCAGTGCAGTGAGTCCAGAGAGTTCACTGGCACCACTGGGGATGCAGTGCAGTGAGTCCACAGAGTGCACTGGCACCACTGGGGATGCAGTGCAGTGAGTCCAGAGACTTCACTGGCACCACTGGGAATGCAGAGAAGTGAGTCCAGAGAGTGCACTGGCACCACTGGGGATGCAGAGCGGTGAGTCCAGAGAGTGCACTGGCATCACTGGGGATGCACTACAGTGAGTCCAGATATTGCACTGGCACCAATGGGGATGCAGTGCAGTGAGTCCAGAGAGTGCACTGGCTCCACTGGGGATGCAGTGCAGTGAGTCCAGAGAGTGCACTGGCACCACTAAGGCTTCAGTGCAGTGAGTCCAGAGAGTGCACTGGCACCACTGGGGTTGCACTGCAGTGAGTCCAGAGAGTGCACTGGCACCACTGGGGATGCAGTGCAGTGAGTCCAGAGAGTGCACTGGACCAGTGGGCTAGCAGTACAGTGAGTCCAGAGAGTGCACTGGCACCACTGGGGATGCAGTGCAGTGAGTCCAGAGAGTGCACTGGCACCTCTGAGAATGCAGTACAGTGAGTCCAGAGAGTGCACTGGCACCAATGGGGATGCACATCAGTGAGTCCAGAGAGTGCACTGGCACCACTGGGGATGCAATGCAGTGAGTCCAGAGAGTGCACTGGCACCACTGGGGATGCAGTGCAGTGAGTCCAGAGAGTGCACTGGCACCACTGGGGATGCAGTGCAGTGAGTCCAGAGAGTGCACTGGCACCACTGGGGATGCACTGCAGTGAGTCCAGAGAGTGCACTGGCACCACTGGGGATGCAGTGCAGTGAGTCCAAAGACTTCACTGGCACCACTGGGGATGCAGTGCAGTGAGTCCAGAGAGTGCACTGGCACCACTGGGTATGCAGTGCAGTGAGTCCAGAGATTGCACTGGCACCACTGGGGATGCACTGCTGTGAGTCCAGAGAGTGCACAGTCACCACTGGGGATGCACTGCAGTGAGTCCAGACAGTGCACATGCACCACTGGGGTTGCAGCGCAGTGACTCCAGAGAGTGCACTGACACCAGAGGGAATGCGGTGCAGTGAGTCCAGAGAGTGCAATGCCACCACTCAGCGTGCAGTGCGGTGAGTCCAGAGAGTGCACTGGCACCACTGGGGATGCACTGCGGTGAGTCCAGAAAGTGCACTGGCACCACTTGGGTTGCAGTGCAGTGAGTTCAGAGAGTGCACTGGCACCACTGAGAATGCACTTCAGTGTGTCCAGGGAGTGCACTGGCACCACTGGGGATGCAGTGCTGTGAGTCCAGAGAGTGCACTGGCACCACTGGGGATGCAGTGCAGTGAGTCCAGAGAGTGCCGCTCCAGCCTCGGCATCCGCTCCAGCCCAGTCAACCGCTGCAGCCGCGGTAGCCCCTCCAGCCGCGGCAGACACTCCTGCCGCGGCAGCCGCTCCAGCCGGTCCAGCCGCGGCAGCCGCTCCAGCCGCGCCAGCCGCTCCAGCCGCGGCAGCCGCTCCAGCCGCTCCAGCCGCGGCAGCCGCTCCAGCCGCGGCAGCCGCTCCAGCCGCGGCAGCCGCTCCAGCCGCTCCAGCCGCGGCAGCCGCTCCAGCCGCTACCGAGTGGAGCGGCTGCCACGGCTGGAGGGCTACCGCGGCTGGAGCGGCTGCCGCGGCTGGAGCAGTGCAGTGAGTCCAGGGAGTGCACTGGCACCACTGGGGATGCAGCGCAGTGAGTCCAGAGAGTGCACTGGCACCACTGGGGATGCAGTACAGTGAATCCAGAGAGTGCACTGGCACCACTGGGGATGCAGTGCAGTGAGTCCAGAGAGTGCACTGGCACCACTGGGGATGCAGTGCAGTGAGTCCAGAGAGTGCACTGGCACCACTGGGGATGGAGTGCAGTGAGTCCAGAGAGTGCACCGGCACCACTGGGGATGCACTGCAGTGAGTCCAGAGTGCACTAGCACCACTGGGGATGCACTGCAGTGAGTCCAGAGAGTGCACTGGCACCACTGGAGATGCAATTCAGTGAGTCCAGAGAGTGCACTGGCACCACTGGGGATGCAGTGCAGTGAGTCCAGAGAGTGCACTGGCACCACTGGGGATGAAGTGCAGTGAGTCCAGAGAGTGCACTGGCACCACTGGGGATGCAGTGCAGTGAGTCCAGAGAGTGCACTGGCACCACTGGGGATGGAGTGCAGTGAGTCCAGAGAGTGCACTGGCACCACTGGGGATGCACTGCAGTGAGTCCAGAGTGCACTAGCACCAATGGGGATGTACTGCAGTGAGTCCAGAGAGTGCACTGGCACCACTGGAGATGCACTTCAGTGAGTCCAGAGAGTGCACTGGCACCACTGGGGATGCAGTGCAGTGAGTTCAGAGAGTGCACTGGCACCACTGAGAATGCACTTCAGTGTTTCCAGAGAGTGCACTGGCACCACTGGGGATGCAGTGCAGTGAGTCCAGAAAGTGAACTAGCACCACTGGGGATGCAGTGCTGTGAGTCCAGAGAGTGCACTGGCACCACTGGGGATGCAGTGCAGTGAGTCCAGAGAGTGCACTGGCACCACTGGGGATGCAGTGCAGTGAGTCCAGAGAGTGCCGCTCCAGCCTCGGCATCCGCTCCAGCCCAGTCAACCGCTGCAGCCGCGGTAGCCCCTCCAGCCGCGACAGACACTCCTGCCGCGGCAGCCGCTCCAGCCGGTCCAGCCGCGGCAGCCGCTCCAGCCGCGCCAGCCGCTCCAGCCGCGGCAGCCGCTCCAGCCGCTCCAGCAGCGGCAGCCGCTCCAGCCGCGGCAGCCGCTCCAGCCGCGGCAGCCGCTCCAGCCGCTCCAGCCGCGGCAGCCGCTCCAGCCGCTACCGAGTGGACCGGCTGCCAGGATGGAGGGCTACCGCGGCTGGAGCGGCTGCCGCGGCTGGAGCAGTGCAGTGAGTCCAGGGAGTGCACTGGCACCACTGGGGATGCAGCGCAGTGACTCCAGAGAGTGCACTGACACCACTGGGGATGCGGTGCAGGGAATCCAGAGAGTGCACTGGCACCACTCAGGGTGCAGTGCGGTGAGTCCAAAGAGTGCACTGGCACCACTGGGGATGCAGTACAGTGAATGGAGAGAGTGCACTGGCACCAATGGGGATGCAGTGCAGTGAGTCCAGAGAGTGCACTGGCACCACTGGGGATGAAGTGCAGTGAGTCCAGAGAGTGCACTGGCACCACTGGGGATGCAGTGCAGTGAGTCCAGAGAGTGCACTGGCACCACTGGGGATGGAGTGCAGTGAGTCCAGAGAGTGCACTGGCACCACTGGGATGCACTGCAGTGAGTCCAGAGTGCACTAGCACCACTGGGGATGTACTGCAGTGAGTCCAGAGAGTGCACATGCACCACTGGAGATGCACTTCAGTGAGTCCAGAGAGTGCACTGGCACCACTGGGGATGCAGTGCAGTGAGTCCAGAGAGTGCCTCTCCAGCCTCGGCATCCGCTCCAGTCGCGTCAACCGCTCCAGCCGCGGTCGCCCCTCCAGCCGCGGCAGACGCTCTAGACGCTCCAACCGCGTCAGCCTCTCCAGCCGCGTTAGCCCCTCCAGCCGCGGCAGCCACTCCAGCCGCGGCAGTCGCTCCAGCCGCTACCGAGTGGAGCGGCTGCCACGGCTGGAGCGGTTGCCGCGGTTGGAGCGCCTGCCGCGGTCCGAGAGACTGCCGCGTATGCCGCGGACGGAGCGGCTGCCGCGGCTGGAGCGGCTGCCGCGGCTGCCGCGCCTGCCGAGGCTGGTAGGCTACCGCGGCTGGAGCGACTGCCGCGGCTGGAGCAGTGCAGTGAGTACAGAGAGTGCACTGGCACCTTTGGGGATGCACTGCAGTGTCTGCAGAGAGTGCCCTGGCACCACGGGGGATGCAGTGCAGTGAGTCCAGAGAGTGCACTGGCACCACTGGGGATGCATTGCAGTGAGTCCAGAGAGAGCACTGGCACCACTGGGGATGCAGTGCAGTGAGTCCAGAGAGAGCACTGGCACCACTGGGGATGCACTGCAGTGAGTCCAGAGAGTGCACTGGCACCACTGGGGATGCACTGCAGTGAGTCCACAGAGTGCACTGGCACATGTGGGGATGCACTGCAGTGAGTCCAGAGAGTGCACTGGCACCACTGGGGATGCACTGCAGTCATTCCAGAGAGTGCTTTGGCACCACTGGGGATGCAGTGCAGTGAGTCCAGAGAGTGCACTGGCACCACTGGGGATGCAGTGCAGTGAGTCCAGAGAGTGCACTGGCACCACTGGGGATGAGGTACCGGGAGTACAGAGAGTTCTTTGGCACCACTGGGGATGCACTGCAGTGAGTCCAGAGAGTGCACTGGCACCACTGGGGATGCAGTGCAGTCAGTCCACAGAGTGCACTGGCACCACTGGGGATGCAGTGCAGTGAGTCCAGAGAGTACACTGGCACCACTGGGGATGCAGTGCAGTGAGTCCAGAGAGTGCACTGGCACCACTGGGGATGCAGTGCAGTGAGTCCAGTGAGAGTACTGGCACCACTGGGCATGCACTGCAGTGAGTCCAGAGAGTTCACTGGCACCACTGGGGATGCACTTCAGTGAGTCCAGAGAGTGCACTGGAAACCACTGGGGATGCAGAGCAGTGAGTCCAGAGAGCTCACTGGCACCACTGGGGATGCACTGCAGTGAGTCCAGAGAGTGCACTGGCACCACCGGAGATGCAGTACAGTGAGTCCAGTGAATGCACTGGAACCACTGGGGATGCAGTGCAGTGAGTCCAGAGAGTGCACTGGCACCACTGGGGATGCAGTACTGTGAGTCCAGTGAGTGCACTGGCACCACAGGGGATGCAGTGCAGTGAGTCCAGAGAGTGCACTGGCACCACTGGGGATGCAGTGCAGTAAGTCCAGAGAGTGCACTGGCACCACTGGGGATGCAGTACAGTGAGTCCAGTGAGTGCACTGGCACCACTGGGGATGTAGTGCAGTGACTCGAGAGAGTGCACTGGCACCAATGGGGTGCAGTGCAGTGAGTCCAGAGAGTACACTGGCACCACTGGTGATGCAGTGCAGTGAGTCCAGAGAGTGCACTGGCACCACTGGGGATGCAGTGCAGTGAGTCCCGAGAGTGCACTGGCACCACCGGGGATGCAGTGCAGTGAGTCAAGAGAGTGCACTGGCACCACTGCGGATGCACTGCAGTGAGTCCAGAGAGTACACTGGCACTACTGGGGATGCAGTGCAGTGAGTCCAGAGAGTGCACTGGCACCACTGAGGATGCAGTGCAGTGAGTCCAGAGAGTTCACTGGCACCACTGGGGATGCAGTGCAGTGAGTCCACAGAGTGCACTGGCACCACTGGGGATGCAGTGCAGTGAGTCCAGAGACTTCACTGGCACCACTGGGAATGCAGAGAAGTGAGTCCAGAGAGTGCACTGGCACCACTGGGGATGCAGAGCGGTGAGTCCAGAGAGTGCACTGGCATCACTGGGGATGCACTACAGTGAGTCCAGATATTGCACTGGCACCAATGGGGATGCAGTGCAGTGAGTCCAGAGAGTGCACTGGCTCCACTGGGGATGCAGTGCAGTGAGTCCAGAGAGTGCACTGGCACCACTAAGGCTTCAGTGCAGTGAGTCCAGAGAGTGCACTGGCACCACTGGGGTTGCACTGCAGTGAGTCCAGAGAGTGCACTGGCACCACTGGGGATGCAGTGCAGTGAGTCCAGAGAGTGCACTGGACCAGTGGGCTAGCAGTACAGTGAGTCCAGAGAGTGCACTGGCACCACTGGGGATGCAGTGCAGTGAGTCCAGAGAGTGCACTGGCACCTCTGAGAATGCAGTACAGTGAGTCCAGAGAGTGCACTGGCACCAATGGGGATGCACATCAGTGAGTCCAGAGAGTGCACTGGCACCACTGGGGATGCAATGCAGTGAGTCCAGAGAGTGCACTGGCACCACTGGGGATGCAGTGCAGTGAGTCCAGAGAGTGCACTGGCACCACTGGGGATGCAGTGCAGTGAGTCCAGAGAGTGCACTGGCACCACTGGGGATGCACTGCAGTGAGTCCAGAGAGTGCACTGGCACCACTGGGGATGCAGTGCAGTGAGTCCAAAGACTTCACTGGCACCACTGGGGATGCAGTGCAGTGAGTCCAGAGAGTGCACTGGCACCACTGGGTATGCAGTGCAGTGAGTCCAGAGATTGCACTGGCACCACTGGGGATGCACTGCAGTGAGTCCAGAGAGTGCACTGGCACCACTGGGGATGCAGTGCAGTGAGTCCAGAGAGTGCACTGGCACCACTGGGGATGCACTGCAGTGAGTCCAGAGAGTGCACTGGCACCACTGGGGATGCAGTGCAGTGAGTCCAGAGATTGCACAGGCACCACTGGGGATGCAGTGCAGTGAGTCCAGAGAGTGCCCTGGCACCACTGGGGATGCAGTGCAGTGAGTCCAGAGAGTGCACTGGCACCACTGGGGATGCAGTACAGTGAGTCCAGAGAGTGCACTGGCACCAATGGGGATGCAGTGCAGTGAGTCCAAAGACTTCACTGGCACCACTGGGGATGCAGTGCAGTGAGTCCAGAGAGTGCACTGGCGCCACTGGGGATGCAGTGCAGTGAGTCCACAGAGTGCACTGGCACCACTGGGGATGCAGTGCAGTGAGTCCAGAGAGTGCACTGGCACCACTGGGGATGCACTTCAGTGAGTCCAGAGAGTGCACTGGCACCACTGGGGATGCATTGCAGTGAGTCCAGAGAGTGCACTGGCACCATTGGGTATGCAGTACAGTGAGTCCAGAGAGTGCACTGGCACCACTGGGGATGCAGTGCAGTGAGTCCAGAGAGTGCACTGGCACCACTGGGGATGCAGTACAGTGAGTCCAGAGAGTTCACTGGCACCACTGGGGATGCACTGCAGTGAGTCCAGAGAGTGCACTGGCACCACTGGGGATGCAGTGCAGTGAGTCCAGAGAGTGCACTGGCACCACTGGTGATGCCCTGCAGTGAGTCCAGAGATTGCACTGGCACCACTGGTGATGCAGTACAGTGAGTCCACAGAGTGCACTGGCACCAATGGGGATGCACTGCAGTGAGTCCACAGAGTGCACTGGCACATGTGGGGATGCACTGCAGTGAGTGCAGAGAGTGCACTGGCACCACTGGGGATGCAGTGACGTGAGTCCAGAGAGTGCACTGGCACAACTGGGGATGCACTGCAGTCATTCCAGAGAGTGCACTGGAACCACAGGGGATGCGGTGCAGTGAGTCCAGAGAGTGCACTGGCACCACTGGGGATGCAGTGCAGTGAGTCCAGAGAGTGCACTGGCACCACTGGGGATGCGGTACCGGGAGTCCAGAGAGTGCTTTGGCACCACTGGGGATGCACTGCAGTGAGTCCAGAGAGTGCACTGGCACCAATGGGGATGCAGTGCAGTGAGTCCAGAGAGTGCACTGTCACCAGTGGGGATGCACTGCAGTGAGCCCAGAGAGTGCACTGGCACCAGTGGAGATGCGGTCCAGTGAGTCCAGTGAATGCACGGGCAGCACTGGGGATGCAGTGCAGTGAGTCCAGAGAGTGCACTGGCACCATTGGTGATGCAGTATAGTGAGTCCAGAGAGTGCACTGGCACCACTGGGGATGCAGTGCAGTGAGCCCAGAGAGTGCACTGGCACCACTGGGGATGCAGTACAGTGAGTCCACAGAGTGCACTGGACCAGTGGGGATGCAGTACAATGAGTCCAGAGAGTGCACTGGCACCACTGGGGATGCAGTGCAGTGAGTCCAGAGAGTGCACTGGCACCATTGGTGATGCAGTGCAGTGAGTCCACAGAGTGTACTGGCACCACTGGGGATGCAGTGCAGTGAGCACAGAGAGTGCACTGGCACCACTGGAGATGCAGTACAGTGAGTCCAGTGAATGCACTGGAACCACTGGGGATGCAGTGCAGTGAGTCCAGAGAGTGCACTGGCAGCACTGGTGATGCTGTACTGTGAGTCCAGTGAGTGCACTGGCTCCACTGGGCCTGCAGTGCAGTGAGTCCAGAGAGTGCACTGGCACCACTGGGGATACAGTGCAGTAAGTCCAGAGAGTGCACTGGCACCACCGATGATGCAGTACAGTGAGTCCAGTGAGTGCATTGGCACCACTGGGGATGCAGTGCAGTGAGTCCAGAGAGTGCACTGGCAGCACTGGGAATGCAGTGCAGTGAGTCCAGAGAGTACACTGGCACCACTGGTGATGCAGTGCAGTGAGTCCAGAGAGTGCACTGGCACCACTGGGGATGCAGTGCAGTCAGTCCCGAGAGTGAACTGGCACCACTGGGGATGCAGTGCAGTGAGTCCAGAGATTGCACTGGCACCACTGGGGATGCACTGCAGTGAGTCCAGAGAGTGCACTGGCACTACTGGGGATGCAGTGCAGTGAGTCCAGAGAGTGCACTGGCACCACTGGGGATGCAGTGAAGTGAGTCCAGAGAGTTCACTGGCACCACTGGCGATGCACTGCAGTGAGTCCAGAGAGTGCACTGGCACCACTGGGGATGCAGTGCAGTGAGTCCAGAGACTTCACTGGCACCACTGGGAATGCAGAGAAGTGAGTCCAGAGAGTGCACTGGCACCACTGGGGATGCAGTGCAGTCAGTCCAGTGAGTGTACTGGCACAACTGGGGATGCAGTGCAGTGAGTCCAGAGAGTGCACTGGCACCACTGGAGATGCGGTCCAGAGAGTCCAGTGAATGCACTGGCAGCACTGGGGATGCAGTGCAGTGAGTCCAGAGAGTGCACTGGCACCATTGGTGATGCAGTATAGTGAGTCCAGAGAGTGCACTGGCACCACTGGGGATGCAGTGCAGTGAGTCCAGAGAGTGCACTGGCACCACTGGGGATGCAGTACAGTGAGTCCACAGAGTGCACTGGACCAGTGGGGATGCAGTACAATGAGTCCAGAGAGTGCACTGGCACCACTGGGGATGCAGTGCAGTGAGTCCATAGAGTGCACTGGCACCACTGAGAATGCACTTCAGTGACTCCAGAGAGTGCACTGGCACCACTGGGGATGCACTGCAGTGAGTTCAAAGACTTCACTGGAACCACTGGGGATGCAGTGCAGTGAGTCCAGAGTGTGCACTGGCACCACTGGGGATGCAGTGAAGTGAGTGCAGAGAGTGCACTGGCACCACTGGGGATGCAGTGCAGTGAGTCCACAGAGTGTACTGGCACCACTGGGGATGCAGTGCATTGAGCACAGAGAGTGCACTGTCAGCACTGGAGATGCAGTACAGTGAGTCCAGTGAATGCACTGGAACCACAGGGGATGCAGTGCAGTGAGTCCAGAGAGTGCACTGGCACCACTGGGGATGCAGTGCAGTAAGTCCAGAGAGTGCACTGGCACCACCGATGATGCAGTACAGTGAGTCCAGTGAGTGCACTGGCACCACTGGGGATGTAGTGCAGTGACTCGAGAGAGTGCACTGGCACCACTGGGGATGCAGTGCAGTGAGTCCAGAGAGTACACTGGCACCACTGGTGATGCAGTGCAGTGAGTCCAGAGAGTGCACTGGCACCACTGGGGATGCAGTGCAGTGAGTCCCGAGAGTGCACTGGCACCACCGGGGATGCAGTGCAGTGAGTCCAGAGAGTGCACTGGCACTACTGGGGATGCAGGGCAGTGAGTCCAGAGAGTGCACTGGCACCACTGGGGATGCAGTGCAGTGAGTCGAGGCGACCGGCTCCGGGGCAGACGCGTGCTGCAGCGGAGCGCGGGATCGGGACAGGCAGGGCTATTTTTCGGGCATCGAGCCTACGTGAGGGAGCCGCCAGGCACCGGCAGCCCTCGTGAGGGAGGCTGACGAGGCGTAGGCGGGGCCAGCAGCGTCAGCGACAGCGTCAGCGACAGCGTCAGCGGCGGGCCTTTTAAATCGGGCACCACCGCCTTTTCAGAGCCACTTGCCGAGGCGACCGGCTCCGGGGCAGACGCGTGCTGCAGCGGAGCGCGGGATCGGGACAGGCAGGGCTATTTTTCGGGCATCGAGCCTACGTGAGGGAGCCGCCAGGCACCGGCAGCCCTCGTGAGGGAGGCTGACGAGGCGTAGGCGGGGCCAGCAGCGTCAGCGTCAGCGACAGCGTCAGCGACAGCGTCAGCGGCGGGCCTTTTAAATCGGGCACCACCGCCTTTTCAGAGCCACTTGCCGAGGCGACCGGCTCCGGGGCAGACGCGTGCTGCAGCGGAGCGCGGGATCGGGACAGGCAGGGCTATTTTTCGGGCATCGAGCCTACGTGAGGGAGCCGCCAGGCACCGGCAGCCCTCGTGAGGGAGGCTGACGAGGCGTAGGCGGGGCCAGCAGCGTCAGCGACAGCGTCAGCGACAGCGACAGCGTCAGCGGCGGGCCTTTTAAATCGGGCACCACCGCCTTTTCAGAGCCACTTGCCGAGGCGACCGGCTCCGGGGCAGACGCGTGCTGCAGCGGAGCGCGGGATCGGGACAGGCAGGGCTATTTTTCGGGCATCGAGCCTACGTGAGGGAGCCGCCAGGCACCGGCAGCCCTCGTGAGGGAGGCTGACGAGGCGTAGGCGGGGCCAGCAGCGTCAGCGTCAGCGACAGCGTCAGCGACAGCGTCAGCGGCGGGCCTTTTAAATCGGGCACCACCGCCTTTTCAGAGCCACTTGCCGAGGCGACCGGCTCCGGGGCAGACGCGTGCTGCAGCGGAGCGCGGGATCGGGACAGGCAGGGCTATTTTTCGGGCATCGAGCCTACGTGAGGGAGCCGCCAGGCACCGGCAGCCCTCGTGAGGGAGGCTGACGAGGCGTAGGCGGGGCCAGCAGCGTCAGCGTCAGCGACAGCGTCAGCGACAGCGTCAGCGGCGGGCCTTTTAAATCGGGCACCACCGCCTTTTCAGAGCCACTTGCCGAGGCGACCGGCTCCGGGGCAGACGCGTGCTGCAGCGGAGCGCGGGATCGGGACAGGCAGGGCTATTTTTCGGGCATCGAGCCTACGTGAGGGAGCCGCCAGGCACCGGCAGCCCTCGTGAGGGAGGCTGACGAGGCGTAGGCGGGGCCAGCAGCGTCAGCGTCAGCGACAGCGTCAGCGACAGCGTCAGCGGCGGGCCTTTTAAATCGGGCACCACCGCCTTTTCAGAGCCACTTGCCGAGGCGACCGGCTCCGGGGCAGACGCGTGCTGCAGCGGAGCGCGGGATCGGGACAGGCAGGGCTATTTTTCGGGCATCGAGCCTACGTGAGGGAGCCGCCAGGCACCGGCAGCCCTCGTGAGGGAGGCTGACGAGGCGTAGGCGGGGCCAGCAGCGTCAGCGTCAGCGACAGCGTCAGCGACAGCGTCAGCGGCGGGCCTTTTAAATCGGGCACCACCGCCTTTTCAGAGCCACTTGCCGAGGCGACCGGCTCCGGGGCAGACGCGTGCTGCAGCGGAGCGCGGGATCGGGACAGGCAGGGCTATTTTTCGGGCATCGAGCCTACGTGAGGGAGCCGCCAGGCACCGGCAGCCCTCGTGAGGGAGGCTGACGAGGCGTAGGCGGGGCCAGCAGCGTCAGCGTCAGCGACAGCGTCAGCGACAGCGTCAGCGGCGGGCCTTTTAAATCGGGCACCACCGCCTTTTCAGAGCCACTTGCCGAGGCGACCGGCTCCGGGGCAGACGCGTGCTGCAGCGGAGCGCGGGATCGGGACAGGCAGGGCTATTTTTCGGGCATCGAGCCTACGTGAGGGAGCCGCCAGGCACCGGCAGCCCTCGTGAGGGAGGCTGACGAGGCGTAGGCGGGGCCAGCAGCGTCAGCGTCAGCGACAGCGTCAGCGACAGCGTCAGCGGCGGGCCTTTTAAATCGGGCACCACCGCCTTTTCAGAGCCACTTGCCGAGGCGACCGGCTCCGGGGCAGACGCGTGCTGCAGCGGAGCGCGGGATCGGGACAGGCAGGGCTATTTTTCGGGCATCGAGCCTACGTGAGGGAGCCGCCAGGCACCGGCAGCCCTCGTGAGGGAGGCTGACGAGGCGTAGGCGGGGCCAGCAGCGTCAGCGTCAGCGACAGCGTCAGCGACAGCGTCAGCGGCGGGCCTTTTAAATCGGGCACCACCGCCTTTTCAGAGCCACTTGCCGAGGCGACCGGCTCCGGGGCAGACGCGTGCTGCAGCGGAGCGCGGGATCGGGACAGGCAGGGCTATTTTTCGGGCATCGAGCCTACGTGAGGGAGCCGCCAGGCACCGGCAGCCCTCGTGAGGGAGGCTGACGAGGCGTAGGCGGGGCCAGCAGCGTCAGCGACAGCTCCTCCCCCCGGCCGTTCAAAGGCAGCCCTTAGGGAGCGCGAGCGACCAGGAGCGCGGCGAACAGGGCCGGCAAACAGGGAGCGACGCGGTGGGAGCGACGCGGCAGTTAGCGAGGCAGTTGGCGCAGGCAGGGCGGGCAGGCAGGGCGGAGCGCTCACACCCGCCCATAGGGACAACTCCTCTAACGGCACTCTCCTGTCAGCTGGGCTGCGATGGTCTCCACCAGGCACGGTGCTTTCTCTAGGAAGTCAGTGCACACCCAGACCGACTGCCCGTCCAAACATGCGGCAGTTCAGGTCTCCGGATGCGGGGAGTGTCTGAGCCTCTTGCTGCCATCGGCGGGGGGCAGAGAGACTGCTTGCCTGAGGTGCGAGCAGGTGGACGACCTGGTCCGCATGGTGGCAGAGCTCAAGGAGGAGGTGCAGAGGCTGAGGGATATCAGGGAGTGCGAGCGGGAGATAGACTGGTGGAGCGACTCCCTGCAGGACCGGAGGGAGAGGGACCAGGGTGAGACGCCCCAAAGGGGGGTGGACCCCCTGCCCTGTTGCCATCGGGCAGAGGGAGGGGACCTGCGAGTTGAGGAGGAATGGAGACAGGTCCCTGCTCGACCTCGCAGGAGATGCCCTCCCCTTCCGGCGCCGCCTTCCCAGGTGCCCTTGAACAATAGGTTTGAGGCCCTGGGGCTCGAGAGACCCGTGGGTGAGGATGAGGTAGGAAGCCTACCCGGGAGGATGCCTGAGGTGAGGAAGTTGACTCCACGCCTCAGGACTGCCTCCACCAAGAAAGAAAGAAGGGTGATTGTTGTGGGCGACTCCCTCCTCAGGGGAACGGAGGGCCCTATTTGTCGGCCTGACCCCACACGTAGGGAAGTCTGCTGCCTCCCTGGGGCCAGGGTCAGAGACATTACCAGGAAGCTTCCAAACCTGGTTCGCCCCTCTGACTATTACCCGCTTTTGATAGTCCAGGCTGGCAGCGATGATGTTGAAAAGAGAAGCCTCAGGGCCATCAAACAGGACTATAGGGGGCTGGGACGATTGGTGGAGGGAGCGGGAGTGCAGGTGGTGTTTTCGTCCATCCCTACGGGGGAAGGGAGAGGCACGGAGAGGACATGGAAAGCTCATGTGGTTAATAGGTGGCTCAGAGGCTGGTGCCAGCATAGAAATTTTGGGTTTTTTCACCATGGGGAGCTTTACTCGGCACCCGGCCTGATGGCCCCAGATGGGTCTCTATCTCCAAGGGGAAAACGGATCCTAGGCCAGGAGCTGGCGGGGCTCATAGAGAGAGCTTTAAACTAGGTAAGAAGGGGGACGGGGCTCAAACAAGGCTTGTTGGAGCTGTGCCGGGGGAAACAATGGCTAGGCTGGGGAAGAAGGCGATGGCCCAGCTGAAGTGCATCTACACTAATGCACGCAGCATGGGTAACAAACAGGAGGAGCTGGAAGCCATTGTGCAGCAGGCAGGCTACGACTTGGTTGCCATCACGGAGACGTGGTGGGACCGCTCCCACGACTGGAGTGCTGCAATGCCTGGCTATCGGCTCTTCAGGAGGGACAGGCAGCACAGACGGGGTGGTGGCGTGGCTCTCTACATTAGAGAATCTTTTGATGTTGTGGAACTCCAGGCTGGGAATGATAAGGTTGAATCCCTGTGGGTTAGGATCCGCGGGAAGGCCGGCAAGGCTAGCATCCTGGTCGGGGTCTGTTATAGACCGCCGAACCAGGATGAGGAGACGGATGAGGAGTTTTATAGGCAACTGACAGAAGTTGCAAAATCGTCGGCGCTTGTCCTCGTGGGGGACTTCAACTTCCCGGACATATCCTGGAAACACAACACGGCACAGAGAAAGCAGTCTAGGAGGTTTCTGGAGAGCGTGGGAGATAGCTTCCTGACGCAGCTGGTCAGTGAACCTACCAGGGGTGGTGCCCCGCTAGACCTTCTCTTCACAAACAGAGAAGGACTGGTGGGAGATGTGGTGGTCGGAAGCTGTCTGGGGCAGAGTGACCACGAAATGGTAGAGTTCTCTATTCTTGGCGAGGCCAGGAAGGGGACCAGTAAAACTGCTGTCTTGGACTTCCGGAGGGCTGACTTTGAGCTGCTCAGGACACTGGTTGGCCGAGTCCCTTGGGAGGCGGTTCTGAAGGGCAGAGGAGTCCAGGAAGGCTGGGCGCTCCTCAAGAAGGAAATCGTGATGGCACAGGAGCGGTCCGTCCCCACGTGCCCAAAGATGAGCCGGCGTGGAAGAAGACCGGCCTGGCTCAACAGAGAGTTGCGGCTGGAGCTTAGCAGAAAAAAGAGGGTTTATAATCTTTGGAAAAAAGGGCAGGCCACTGAGGAGGACTACAAGGATGTAGCGAGGCTGTGCAGGGAGAAAATTAGAAAGGCCAAAGCTCATCTGGAGCTCAATCTGGCTACTGCCGTTAAAGACAACAAAAAATCCTTTTACAAATACATCAACGCGAAACGGAGGACTAGGGAGAATCTCCATCCTTTACTGGATGCGAGGGGAAACCTAGTTACTAAGGATGAGGAAAAGGCTGAGGTGCTTAATGCCGCCTTTGCCTCAGTCTTTAGCGGCAATACCGGTTGTACTCCGGACACCCAGTGCCCTGAGCTGGTGGAAGGGGATGGGGAGCTGGATGTGGCCTTGGCTATCCATGAGGAAATGGTTGGCGACCTGCTACGGAGCTTGGATGTGCGCAAGTCGATGGGGCCGGATGGGATCCACCCAAGGGTACTGAGAGAACTGGCGGAGGAGCTGGCTGAGCCGCTTTCCATCATTTATCGGCAGTCCTGGCTATCGGGGGAGGTCCCGGTTGACTGGCGGCTAGCCAATGTGACGCCTATCTATAAGAAGGGCCGCAGGGCAGACCCGGGGAACTATAGGCCTGTCAGTTTGACCTCAGTGCCGGGGAAGCTCATGGAGCAGATTATCTTGAGGGTCATCACGCGGCACTTGCAGGGCAAGCAGGCGATCAGGCCCAGTCAGCACGGGTTTATGAAGGGCAGGTCCTGCTTGACGAACCTGATCTCCTTCTATGACCAAGTGACGCGCTTGGTGGATGAGGGAAAGGCTGTGGACGTGGTCTACCTTGACCTCAGTAAGGCTTTTGACACCGTTCCCCACAACATCCTCCTCAAGAAACTGGCTGCTCGGGGCTTGGACTGGCGTACGCTTCGCTGGGTTAGAAACTGGCTGGATGGCAGGGCCCAGAGAGTTGTGGTGAATGGAGTCAAATCTGGTTGGAGGCCGGTCACTAGTGGAGTCCCCCAGGGCTCGGTACTGGGGCCGGTCCTCTTTAATATCTTTATTGATGATCTGGATGAGGGCGTCCAGTGCACCCTCAGTAAGTTTGCAGATGACACCAAGCTAAGTGCGTGTGTCGATCTGCTCGAGGGCAGGAAGGCTCTGCAGGAGGATCTGGATAGGCTGGAGCGATGGGCTGAGGCCAACTGCATGAAGTTCAACAAGGCCAAGTGCCGGGTCCTGCACCTGGGCTGCAACAACCCCAAGCAGAGCTACAGGCTGGGAGATGAGTGGCTGGAAAGCTGCCTGGCCGAGAAGGACCTGGGAGTATTGGTGGATAGTCGGCTGAATATGAGCCAGCAGTGTGCCCAGGTGGCCAAGAAGGCCAACGGCATCCTGGCCTGTATAAGAAGCAGTGTGGCCAGCAGGTCGAGGGAAGTGATTGTGCCCCTGTACTCGGCTCTGGTGAGGCCGCACCTCGAGTACTGTGTTCAGTTTTGGGCCCCTCGCTACAGGAAGGACATGGACGTGCTCGAGCGAGTCCAGAGAAGGGCGACCAAGCTTGTGAGGGGTCTGGAGAACAAGTCTTACGAGGAGCGGCTGAGGGAGCTGGGCTTGTTCAGCCTGGAGAAGAGGAGGCTCAGGGGCGACCTCATCGCTCTCTACAGTTACCTGAAAGGAGGCTGTAGAGAGGTGGGGGTTGGTCTATTCTCCCACGTGCCTGGTGACAGGACGAGGGGGAATGGGCTAAAGTTGCGACAGGGGAGTTTTAGGTTGGATGTTAGGAAGTATTTCTTTACCGAAAGGGTTATTAAGCATTGGAACGGGCTGCCCAGGGAGGTGGTGGAGTCACCATCCCTGGAGGTCTTTAAAAGACGTTTAGATGTAGAGCTTAGGGATATGGTTTAGTGGAGTACTTAGTGTTAGGTCGGAGGTTGGACTCGATGATCTTGAGGTCTCTTCCAACCTAGAGAAATCTGTGAATCTGTGAATCTGTGAGTCCAGAGAGTTCACTGGCACCACTGGGGATGCAGTGCAGTGAGTCCAGAGAGTGCACTGGCACCACTGGGGATGCAGTGCAGTGAGTCCAAAGACTTCACTGGCACCACTGGGAATGAAGTGCAGTGAGTCCAGAGAGTGCACTGGCACCACTGGGGATGCACTACAGTAAGTCCAGAGATTGCACTGGCACCACTGGGGATGCAGTGCAGTGAGTCCAGAGAGTGCACTGGCACCACTGGGGATGCACTGCAGTGAGTCCAGAGAGTGCACTGGCACCACTGGGGCTTCAGTGCAATGAGTCCAGAGAGTGCACTGGCACCACTGGGGATGCACTGCAGTGAGTCCAGAGAGTGCAGTGGCACCACTGGGGATGCAGTGCAGTGAGTCCAGAGAGTGCACTGGACCAGTGGGGATGCAGTATAGTGAGTCCACAGAGTGCACTGGCACCACTGGGGATGCACTGCAGTGAGTCCAGAGAGTGCACTGGCACCATTGGGGATGCACTTCAGTGACTCCAGAGACTGCACTGGCACCACTGGGGATGCACCTCAGTGAGTCCAGAGAGTGCACTGGCACCACTGGGGATGCACTGCAGTGAGTCCAGAGAGTGCACTGGCCCCATGGGGATGCAGTGCAGTGTGTCCAGAGAGTGCACTGGCACCACTGGGGATGCACTGCAGTGAGTCCAGAGAGTGCACTGGCACCCCTGGGGATGCACTTCAGTGAGTCCAGAGAGTGCAATGGCACCACTGGGGATGCACTGCAGTGAGTCCAGAGAGTGCACTGGAACCACTGGGGATGCAGTACAGTGAGTCCAGAGAGTGCACTGGCACCACTGGGGATGCAGTACAGTGAGTCCAGAGAGTGCACTGGCACCACTGGGGATGCACTGCAGTGAGTCCAGAGAGTGCACTGGCACCACTGGGGATGCAGTGCAGTGAGTCCAGAGATTGCACTGGCACCACTGGGGATGTAGTGCAGTGAGTCCAGAGAGTGCACTGGCACCACTGGGGATGCAGTGCAGTGAGTCCAGAGAGTGCACTGGCACCACTGGGGATGCAGTGCAGTGAGTCCAGAGAGTGCACTGGCAACACTGGGGATGCAGTACAGTTTGTCCAGAGAGTGCACTGGCACCACTGGGGATGCAGTGCAGTGAGTCCAGAGAGTGCACTGGCACCACTGGGGATGCACTTCAGTGACTCCAGAGAGTGCACTGGCACCACTGGGGATGCAGTGCAGTGAGTCCAAAGACTTCACTGGCACCACTGGGGATGCAGTGCAGTGAGTCCAGAGAGTGCACTGGCACCACTGGGGATGCAGTGAAGTGAGTGCAGAGAGTGCACTGGCACCACTGGGGATGCAGTGCAGTGAGTCCAGAGAGTGCACTGGCACCACTGGGGATGCAGTGCCGTGAGTCCAGAGAGTGCACTGGCACCACTGGGGATGCAGTGCAGTGAGTCCAGAGAGTGCACTGGCACCACTGTGGATGCAGTGCAGTGAGTCCAGTGAGTGTACTGGCACCACTGGGGATGCACTGCATTGAGCCCAGAGAGTGCACTGGCACCACTGAGAATGCACTTCAGTGAGTCCAGAGAGTGCACTGGCACCACTGGGGATGCAGTGCAGTGAGTCCAGAGAGTTCACTGGCACCACTGGCGATGCACTGCAGTGAGTCCAGAGAGTGCACTGGCACCACTGGGGATGCACTGCAGTGAGTCCAGAGAGTGCACTGGCACCACTGGGGTTGCAGTGCAGTGAGTCCAGAGACTTCACTGGCACCACTGGGAATGCAGAGAAGTGAGTCCAGAGAGTGCACTGGCACCACTGGGGATGCAGTGCAGTCAGTCCAGTGAGTGTACTGGCACAACTGGGGATGCAGTGCAGTGAGTCCAGAGAGTGCACTGGCACCACTGGAGATGCGGTCCAGAGAGTCCAGTGAATGCACTGGCAGCACTGGGGATGCAGTGCAGTGAGTCCAGAGAGTGCACTGGCACCATTGGTGATGCAGTATAGTGAGTCCAGAGAGTGCACTGGCACCACTGGGGATGCAGTGCAGTGAGTCCAGAGAGTGCACTGGCACCACTGGGGATGCAGTACAGTGAGTCCACAGAGTGCACTGGACCAGTGGGGATGCAGTACAATGAGTCCAGAGAGTGCACTGGCACCACTGGGGATGCAGTGCAGTGAGTCCAGAGAGTGCACTGGCACCACTGAGAATGCACTTCAGTGACTCCAGAGAGTGCACTGGCACCACTGGGGATGCACTGCAGTGAGTTCAAAGACTTCACTGGAACCACTGGGGATGCAGTGCAGTGAGTCCAGAGTGTGCACTGGCACCACTGGGGATGCAGTGAAGTGAGTGCAGAGAGTGCACTGGCACCACTGGGGATGCAGTGCAGTGAGTCCACAGAGTGTACTGGCACCACTGGGGATGCAGTGCATTGAGCACAGAGAGTGCACTGTCAGCACTGGAGATGCAGTACAGTGAGTCCAGTGAATGCACTGGAACCACAGGGGATGCAGTGCAGTGAGTCCAGAGAGTGCACTGGCACCACTGGGGATGCAGTGCAGTAAGTCCAGAGAGTGCACTGGCACCACCGATGATGCAGTACAGTGAGTCCAGTGAGTGCACTGGCACCACTGGGGATGTAGTGCAGTGACTCGAGAGAGTGCACTGGCACCACTGGGGATGCAGGGCAGTGAGTCCAGAGAGTGCACTGGCACCACTGGGGATGCAGTGCAGTGAGTCGAGGCGACCGGCTCCGGGGCAGACGCGTGCTGCAGCGGAGCGCGGGATCGGGACAGGCAGGGCTATTTTTCGGGCATCGAGCCTACGTGAGGGAGCCGCCAGGCACCGGCAGCCCTCGTGAGGGAGGCTGACGAGGCGTAGGCGGGGCCAGCAGCGTCAGCGTCAGCGACAGCGTCAGCGACAGCGTCAGCGGCGGGCCTTTTAAATCGGGCACCACCGCCTTTTCAGAGCCACTTGCCGAGGCGACCGGCTCCGGGGCAGACGCGTGCTGCAGCGGAGCGCGGGATCGGGACAGGCAGGGCTATTTTTCGGGCATCGAGCCTACGTGAGGGAGCCGCCAGGCACCGGCAGCCCTCGTGAGGGAGGCTGACGAGGCGTAGGCGGGGCCAGCAGCGTCAGCGTCAGCGACAGCGTCAGCGACAGCGTCAGCGGCGGGCCTTTTAAATCGGGCACCACCGCCTTTTCAGAGCCACTTGCCGAGGCGACCGGCTCCGGGGCAGACGCGTGCTGCAGCGGAGCGCGGGATCGGGACAGGCAGGGCTATTTTTCGGGCATCGAGCCTACGTGAGGGAGCCGCCAGGCACCGGCAGCCCTCGTGAGGGAGGCTGACGAGGCGTAGGCGGGGCCAGCAGCGTCAGCGTCAGCGACAGCGTCAGCGACAGCGTCAGCGGCGGGCCTTTTAAATCGGGCACCACCGCCTTTTCAGAGCCACTTGCCGAGGCGACCGGCTCCGGGGCAGACGCGTGCTGCAGCGGAGCGCGGGATCGGGACAGGCAGGGCTATTTTTCGGGCATCGAGCCTACGTGAGGGAGCCGCCAGGCACCGGCAGCCCTCGTGAGGGAGGCTGACGAGGCGTAGGCGGGGCCAGCAGCGTCAGCGTCAGCGACAGCGTCAGCGACAGCGTCAGCGGCGGGCCTTTTAAATCGGGCACCACCGCCTTTTCAGAGCCACTTGCCGAGGCGACCGGCTCCGGGGCAGACGCGTGCTGCAGCGGAGCGCGGGATCGGGACAGGCAGGGCTATTTTTCGGGCATCGAGCCTACGTGAGGGAGCCGCCAGGCACCGGCAGCCCTCGTGAGGGAGGCTGACGAGGCGTAGGCGGGGCCAGCAGCGTCAGCGTCAGCGACAGCGTCAGCGACAGCGTCAGCGGCGGGCCTTTTAAATCGGGCACCACCGCCTTTTCAGAGCCACTTGCCGAGGCGACCGGCTCCGGGGCAGACGCGTGCTGCAGCGGAGCGCGGGATCGGGACAGGCAGGGCTATTTTTCGGGCATCGAGCCTACGTGAGGGAGCCGCCAGGCACCGGCAGCCCTCGTGAGGGAGGCTGACGAGGCGTAGGCGGGGCCAGCAGCGTCAGCGTCAGCGACAGCGTCAGCGACAGCGTCAGCGGCGGGCCTTTTAAATCGGGCACCACCGCCTTTTCAGAGCCACTTGCCGAGGCGACCGGCTCCGGGGCAGACGCGTGCTGCAGCGGAGCGCGGGATCGGGACAGGCAGGGCTATTTTTCGGGCATCGAGCCTACGTGAGGGAGCCGCCAGGCACCGGCAGCCCTCGTGAGGGAGGCTGACGAGGCGTAGGCGGGGCCAGCAGCGTCAGCGTCAGCGACAGCGTCAGCGACAGCGTCAGCGGCGGGCCTTTTAAATCGGGCACCACCGCCTTTTCAGAGCCACTTGCCGAGGCGACCGGCTCCGGGGCAGACGCGTGCTGCAGCGGAGCGCGGGATCGGGACAGGCAGGGCTATTTTTCGGGCATCGAGCCTACGTGAGGGAGCCGCCAGGCACCGGCAGCCCTCGTGAGGGAGGCTGACGAGGCGTAGGCGGGGCCAGCAGCGTCAGCGTCAGCGACAGCGTCAGCGACAGCGTCAGCGGCGGGCCTTTTAAATCGGGCACCACCGCCTTTTCAGAGCCACTTGCCGAGGCGACCGGCTCCGGGGCAGACGCGTGCTGCAGCGGAGCGCGGGATCGGGACAGGCAGGGCTATTTTTCGGGCATCGAGCCTACGTGAGGGAGCCGCCAGGCACCGGCAGCCCTCGTGAGGGAGGCTGACGAGGCGTAGGCGGGGCCAGCAGCGTCAGCGTCAGCGACAGCGTCAGCGACAGCGTCAGCGGCGGGCCTTTTAAATCGGGCACCACCGCCTTTTCAGAGCCACTTGCCGAGGCGACCGGCTCCGGGGCAGACGCGTGCTGCAGCGGAGCGCGGGATCGGGACAGGCAGGGCTATTTTTCGGGCATCGAGCCTACGTGAGGGAGCCGCCAGGCACCGGCAGCCCTCGTGAGGGAGGCTGACGAGGCGTAGGCGGGGCCAGCAGCGTCAGCGACAGCTCCTCCCCCCGGCCGTTCAAAGGCAGCCCTTAGGGAGCGCGAGCGACCAGGAGCGCGGCGAACAGGGCCGGCAAACAGGGAGCGACGCGGTGGGAGCGACGCGGCAGTTAGCGAGGCAGTTGGCGCAGGCAGGGCGGGCAGGCAGGGCGGAGCGCTCACACCCGCCCATAGGGACAACTCCTCTAACGGCACTCTCCTGTCAGCTGGGCTGCGATGGTCTCCACCAGGCACGGTGCTTTCTCTAGGAAGTCAGTGCACACCCAGACCGACTGCCCGTCCAAACATGCGGCAGTTCAGGTCTCCGGATGCGGGGAGTGTCTGAGCCTCTTGCTGCCATCGGCGGGGGGCAGAGAGACTGCTTGCCTGAGGTGCGAGCAGGTGGACGACCTGGTCCGCATGGTGGCAGAGCTCAAGGAGGAGGTGCAGAGGCTGAGGGATATCAGGGAGTGCGAGCGGGAGATAGACTGGTGGAGCGACTCCCTGCAGGACCGGAGGGAGAGGGACCAGGGTGAGACGCCCCAAAGGGGGGTGGACCCCCTGCCCTGTTGCCATCGGGCAGAGGGAGGGGACCTGCGAGTTGAGGAGGAATGGAGACAGGTCCCTGCTCGACCTCGCAGGAGATGCCCTCCCCTTCCGGCGCCGCCTTCCCAGGTGCCCTTGAACAATAGGTTTGAGGCCCTGGGGCTCGAGAGACCCGTGGGTGAGGATGAGGTAGGAAGCCTACCCGGGAGGATGCCTGAGGTGAGGAAGTTGACTCCACGCCTCAGGACTGCCTCCACCAAGAAAGAAAGAAGGGTGATTGTTGTGGGCGACTCCCTCCTCAGGGGAACGGAGGGCCCTATTTGTCGGCCTGACCCCACACGTAGGGAAGTCTGCTGCCTCCCTGGGGCCAGGGTCAGAGACATTACCAGGAAGCTTCCAAACCTGGTTCGCCCCTCTGACTATTACCCGCTTTTGATAGTCCAGGCTGGCAGCGATGATGTTGAAAAGAGAAGCCTCAGGGCCATCAAACAGGACTATAGGGGGCTGGGACGATTGGTGGAGGGAGCGGGAGTGCAGGTGGTGTTTTCGTCCATCCCTACGGGGGAAGGGAGAGGCACGGAGAGGACATGGAAAGCTCATGTGGTTAATAGGTGGCTCAGAGGCTGGTGCCAGCATAGAAATTTTGGGTTTTTTCACCATGGGGAGCTTTACTCGGCACCCGGCCTGATGGCCCCAGATGGGTCTCTATCTCCAAGGGGAAAACGGATCCTAGGCCAGGAGCTGGCGGGGCTCATAGAGAGAGCTTTAAACTAGGTAAGAAGGGGGACGGGGCTCAAACAAGGCTTGTTGGAGCTGTGCCGGGGGAAACAATGGCTAGGCTGGGGAAGAAGGCGATGGCCCAGCTGAAGTGCATCTACACTAATGCACGCAGCATGGGTAACAAACAGGAGGAGCTGGAAGCCATTGTGCAGCAGGCAGGCTACGACTTGGTTGCCATCACGGAGACGTGGTGGGACCGCTCCCACGACTGGAGTGCTGCAATGCCTGGCTATCGGCTCTTCAGGAGGGACAGGCAGCACAGACGGGGTGGTGGCGTGGCTCTCTACATTAGAGAATCTTTTGATGTTGTGGAACTCCAGGCTGGGAATGATAAGGTTGAATCCCTGTGGGTTAGGATCCGCGGGAAGGCCGGCAAGGCTAGCATCCTGGTCGGGGTCTGTTATAGACCGCCGAACCAGGATGAGGAGACGGATGAGGAGTTTTATAGGCAACTGACAGAAGTTGCAAAATCGTCGGCGCTTGTCCTCGTGGGGGACTTCAACTTCCCGGACATATCCTGGAAACACAACACGGCACAGAGAAAGCAGTCTAGGAGGTTTCTGGAGAGCGTGGGAGATAGCTTCCTGACGCAGCTGGTCAGTGAACCTACCAGGGGTGGTGCCCCGCTAGACCTTCTCTTCACAAACAGAGAAGGACTGGTGGGAGATGTGGTGGTCGGAAGCTGTCTGGGGCAGAGTGACCACGAAATGGTAGAGTTCTCTATTCTTGGCGAGGCCAGGAAGGGGACCAGTAAAACTGCTGTCTTGGACTTCCGGAGGGCTGACTTTGAGCTGCTCAGGACACTGGTTGGCCGAGTCCCTTGGGAGGCGGTTCTGAAGGGCAGAGGAGTCCAGGAAGGCTGGGCGCTCCTCAAGAAGGAAATCGTGATGGCACAGGAGCGGTCCGTCCCCACGTGCCCAAAGATGAGCCGGCGTGGAAGAAGACCGGCCTGGCTCAACAGAGAGTTGCGGCTGGAGCTTAGCAGAAAAAAGAGGGTTTATAATCTTTGGAAAAAAGGGCAGGCCACTGAGGAGGACTACAAGGATGTAGCGAGGCTGTGCAGGGAGAAAATTAGAAAGGCCAAAGCTCATCTGGAGCTCAATCTGGCTACTGCCGTTAAAGACAACAAAAAATCCTTTTACAAATACATCAACGCGAAACGGAGGACTAGGGAGAATCTCCATCCTTTACTGGATGCGAGGGGAAACCTAGTTACTAAGGATGAGGAAAAGGCTGAGGTGCTTAATGCCGCCTTTGCCTCAGTCTTTAGCGGCAATACCGGTTGTACTCCGGACACCCAGTGCCCTGAGCTGGTGGAAGGGGATGGGGAGCTGGATGTGGCCTTGGCTATCCATGAGGAAATGGTTGGCGACCTGCTACGGAGCTTGGATGTGCGCAAGTCGATGGGGCCGGATGGGATCCACCCAAGGGTACTGAGAGAACTGGCGGAGGAGCTGGCTGAGCCGCTTTCCATCATTTATCGGCAGTCCTGGCTATCGGGGGAGGTCCCGGTTGACTGGCGGCTAGCCAATGTGACGCCTATCTATAAGAAGGGCCGCAGGGCAGACCCGGGGAACTATAGGCCTGTCAGTTTGACCTCAGTGCCGGGGAAGCTCATGGAGCAGATTATCTTGAGGGTCATCACGCGGCACTTGCAGGGCAAGCAGGCGATCAGGCCCAGTCAGCACGGGTTTATGAAGGGCAGGTCCTGCTTGACGAACCTGATCTCCTTCTATGACCAAGTGACGCGCTTGGTGGATGAGGGAAAGGCTGTGGACGTGGTCTACCTTGACCTCAGTAAGGCTTTTGACACCGTTCCCCACAACATCCTCCTCAAGAAACTGGCTGCTCGGGGCTTGGACTGGCGTACGCTTCGCTGGGTTAGAAACTGGCTGGATGGCAGGGCCCAGAGAGTTGTGGTGAATGGAGTCAAATCTGGTTGGAGGCCGGTCACTAGTGGAGTCCCCCAGGGCTCGGTACTGGGGCCGGTCCTCTTTAATATCTTTATTGATGATCTGGATGAGGGCGTCCAGTGCACCCTCAGTAAGTTTGCAGATGACACCAAGCTAAGTGCGTGTGTCGATCTGCTCGAGGGCAGGAAGGCTCTGCAGGAGGATCTGGATAGGCTGGAGCGATGGGCTGAGGCCAACTGCATGAAGTTCAACAAGGCCAAGTGCCGGGTCCTGCACCTGGGCTGCAACAACCCCAAGCAGAGCTACAGGCTGGGAGATGAGTGGCTGGAAAGCTGCCTGGCCGAGAAGGACCTGGGAGTATTGGTGGATAGTCGGCTGAATATGAGCCAGCAGTGTGCCCAGGTGGCCAAGAAGGCCAACGGCATCCTGGCCTGTATAAGAAGCAGTGTGGCCAGCAGGTCGAGGGAAGTGATTGTGCCCCTGTACTCGGCTCTGGTGAGGCCGCACCTCGAGTACTGTGTTCAGTTTTGGGCCCCTCGCTACAGGAAGGACATGGACGTGCTCGAGCGAGTCCAGAGAAGGGCGACCAAGCTTGTGAGGGGTCTGGAGAACAAGTCTTACGAGGAGCGGCTGAGGGAGCTGGGCTTGTTCAGCCTGGAGAAGAGGAGGCTCAGGGGCGACCTCATCGCTCTCTACAGTTACCTGAAAGGAGGCTGTAGAGAGGTGGGGGTTGGTCTATTCTCCCACGTGCCTGGTGACAGGACGAGGGGGAATGGGCTAAAGTTGCGACAGGGGAGTTTTAGGTTGGATGTTAGGAAGTATTTCTTTACCGAAAGGGTTATTAAGCATTGGAACGGGCTGCCCAGGGAGGTGGTGGAGTCACCATCCCTGGAGGTCTTTAAAAGACGTTTAGATGTAGAGCTTAGGGATATGGTTTAGTGGAGTACTTAGTGTTAGGTCGGAGGTTGGACTCGATGATCTTGAGGTCTCTTCCAACCTAGAGAAATCTGTGAATCTGTGAATCTGTGAGTCCAGAGAGTTCACTGGCACCACTGGGGATGCAGTGCAGTGAGTCCAGAGAGTGCACTGGCACCACTGGGGATGCAGTGCAGTGAGTCCAAAGACTTCACTGGCACCACTGGGAATGAAGTGCAGTGAGTCCAGAGAGTGCACTGGCACCACTGGGGATGCACTACAGTAAGTCCAGAGATTGCACTGGCACCACTGGGGATGCAGTGCAGTGAGTCCAGAGAGTGCACTGGCACCACTGGGGATGCACTGCAGTGAGTCCAGAGAGTGCACTGGCACCACTGGGGCTTCAGTGCAATGAGTCCAGAGAGTGCACTGGCACCACTGGGGATGCACTGCAGTGAGTCCAGAGAGTGCAGTGGCACCACTGGGGATGCAGTGCAGTGAGTCCAGAGAGTGCACTGGACCAGTGGGGATGCAGTATAGTGAGTCCACAGAGTGCACTGGCACCACTGGGGATGCACTGCAGTGAGTCCAGAGAGTGCACTGGCACCATTGGGGATGCACTTCAGTGACTCCAGAGACTGCACTGGCACCACTGGGGATGCACCTCAGTGAGTCCAGAGAGTGCACTGGCACCACTGGGGATGCACTGCAGTGAGTCCAGAGAGTGCACTGGCCCCATGGGGATGCAGTGCAGTGTGTCCAGAGAGTGCACTGGCACCACTGGGGATGCACTGCAGTGAGTCCAGAGAGTGCACTGGCACCCCTGGGGATGCACTTCAGTGAGTCCAGAGAGTGCAATGGCACCACTGGGGATGCACTGCAGTGAGTCCAGAGAGTGCACTGGAACCACTGGGGATGCAGTACAGTGAGTCCAGAGAGTGCACTGGCACCACTGGGGATGCAGTACAGTGAGTCCAGAGAGTGCACTGGCACCACTGGGGATGCACTGCAGTGAGTCCAGAGAGTGCACTGGCACCACTGGGGATGCAGTGCAGTGAGTCCAGAGATTGCACTGGCACCACTGGGGATGTAGTGCAGTGAGTCCAGAGAGTGCACTGGCACCACTGGGGATGCAGTGCAGTGAGTCCAGAGAGTGCACTGGCACCACTGGGGATGCAGTGCAGTGAGTCCAGAGAGTGCACTGGCAACACTGGGGATGCAGTACAGTTTGTCCAGAGAGTGCACTGGCACCACTGGGGATGCAGTGCAGTGAGTCCAGAGAGTGCACTGGCACCACTGGGGATGCACTTCAGTGACTCCAGAGAGTGCACTGGCACCACTGGGGATGCAGTGCAGTGAGTCCAAAGACTTCACTGGCACCACTGGGGATGCAGTGCAGTGAGTCCAGAGAGTGCACTGGCACCACTGGGGATGCAGTGAAGTGAGTGCAGAGAGTGCACTGGCACCACTGGGGATGCAGTGCAGTGAGTCCAGAGAGTGCACTGGCACCACTGGGGATGCAGTGCCGTGAGTCCAGAGAGTGCACTGGCACCACTGGGGATGCAGTGCAGTGAGTCCAGAGAGTGCACTGGCACCACTGTGGATGCAGTGCAGTGAGTCCAGTGAGTGTACTGGCACCACTGGGGATGCACTGCATTGAGCCCAGAGAGTGCACTGGCACCACTGAGAATGCACTTCAGTGAGTCCAGAGAGTGCACTGGCACCACTGGGGATGCAGTGCAGTGAGTCCAGAGAGTTCACTGGCACCACTGGCGATGCACTGCAGTGAGTCCAGAGAGTGCACTGGCACCACTGGGGATGCACTGCAGTGAGTCCAGAGAGTGCACTGGCACCACTGGGGTTGCAGTGCAGTGAGTCCAGAGACTTCACTGGCACCACTGGGAATGCAGAGAAGTGAGTCCAGAGAGTGCACTGGCACCACTGGGGATGCAGTGCAGTCAGTCCAGTGAGTGTACTGGCACAACTGGGGATGCAGTGCAGTGAGTCCAGAGAGTGCACTGGCACCACTGGAGATGCGGTCCAGAGAGTCCAGTGAATGCACTGGCAGCACTGGGGATGCAGTGCAGTGAGTCCAGAGAGTGCACTGGCACCATTGGTGATGCAGTATAGTGAGTCCAGAGAGTGCACTGGCACCACTGGGGATGCAGTGCAGTGAGTCCAGAGAGTGCACTGGCACCACTGGGGATGCAGTACAGTGAGTCCACAGAGTGCACTGGACCAGTGGGGATGCAGTACAATGAGTCCAGAGAGTGCACTGGCACCACTGGGGATGCAGTGCAGTGAGTCCAGAGAGTGCACTGGCACCACTGAGAATGCACTTCAGTGACTCCAGAGAGTGCACTGGCACCACTGGGGATGCACTGCAGTGAGTTCAAAGACTTCACTGGAACCACTGGGGATGCAGTGCAGTGAGTCCAGAGTGTGCACTGGCACCACTGGGGATGCAGTGAAGTGAGTGCAGAGAGTGCACTGGCACCACTGGGGATGCAGTGCAGTGAGTCCACAGAGTGTACTGGCACCACTGGGGATGCAGTGCATTGAGCACAGAGAGTGCACTGTCAGCACTGGAGATGCAGTACAGTGAGTCCAGTGAATGCACTGGAACCACAGGGGATGCAGTGCAGTGAGTCCAGAGAGTGCACTGGCACCACTGGGGATGCAGTGCAGTAAGTCCAGAGAGTGCACTGGCACCACCGATGATGCAGTACAGTGAGTCCAGTGAGTGCACTGGCACCACTGGGGATGTAGTGCAGTGACTCGAGAGAGTGCACTGGCACCACTGGGGATGCAGTGCAGTGAGTCCAGAGAGTACACTGGCACCACTGGTGATGCAGTGCAGTGAGTCCAGAGAGTGCACTGGCACCACTGGGGATGCAGTGCAGTGAGTCCCGAGAGTGCACTGGCACCACCGGGGATGCAGTGCAGTGAGTCCAGAGAGTGCACTGGCACTACTGGGGATGCAGGGCAGTGAGTCCAGAGAGTGCACTGGCACCACTGGGGATGCAGTGCAGTGAGTCCAGAGAGTTCACTGGCACCACTGGGGATGCAGTGCAGTGAGTCCAGAGAGTGCACTGGCACCACTGGGGATGCAGTGCAGTGAGTCCAAAGACTTCACTGGCACCACTGGGAATGCAGTGCAGTGAGTCCAGAGAGTGCACTGGCACCACTGGGGATGCACTACAGTAAGTCCAGAGATTGCACTGGCACCACTGGGGATGCAGTGCAGTGAGTCCAGAGAGTGCACTGGCACCACTGGGGATGCACTGCAGTGAGTCCAGAGAGTGCACTGGCACCACTGGGGCTTCAGTGCAATGAGTCCAGAGAGTGCACTGGCACCACTGGGGATGCACTGCAGTGAGTCCAGAGAGTGCAGTGGCACCACTGGGGATGCAGTGCAGTGAGTCCAGAGAGTGCACTGGACCAGTGGGGATGCAGTATAGTGAGTCCACAGAGTGCACTGGCACCACTGGGGATGCACTGCAGTGAGTCCAGAGAGTGCACTGGCACCATTGGGGATGCACTTCAGTGACTCCAGAGACTGCACTGGCACCACTGGGGATGCACCTCAGTGAGTCCAGAGAGTGCACTGGCACCACTGGGGATGCACTGCAGTGAGTCCAGAGAGTGCACTGGCCCCATGGGGATGCAGTGCAGTGTGTCCAGAGAGTGCACTGGCACCACTGGGGATGCACTGCAGTGAGTCCAGAGAGTGCACTGGCACCCCTGGGGATGCACTTCAGTGAGTCCAGAGAGTGCAATGGCACCACTGGGGATGCACTGCAGTGAGTCCAGAGAGTGCACTGGAACCACTGGGGATGCAGTACAGTGAGTCCAGAGAGTGCACTGGCACCACTGGGGATGCAGTACAGTGAGTCCAGAGAGTGCACTGGCACCACTGGGGATGCACTGCAGTGAGTCCAGAGAGTGCACTGGCACCACTGGGGATGCAGTGCAGTGAGTCCAGAGATTGCACTGGCACCACTGGGGATGTAGTGCAGTGAGTCCAGAGAGTGCACTGGCACCACTGGGGATGCAGTGCAGTGAGTCCAGAGAGTGCACTGGCACCACTGGGGATGCAGTGCAGTGAGTCCAGAGAGTGCACTGGCAACACTGGGGATGCAGTACAGTTTGTCCAGAGAGTGCACTGGCACCACTGGGGATGCAGTGCAGTGAGTCCAGAGAGTGCACTGGCACCACTGGGGATGCACTTCAGTGACTCCAGAGAGTGCACTGGCACCACTGGGGATGCAGTGCAGTGAGTCCAAAGACTTCACTGGCACCACTGGGGATGCAGTGCAGTGAGTCCAGAGAGTGCACTGGCACCACTGGGGATGCAGTGAAGTGAGTGCAGAGAGTGCACTGGCACCACTGGGGATGCAGTGCAGTGAGTCCAGAGAGTGCACTGGCACCACTGGGGATGCAGTGCCGTGAGTCCAGAGAGTGCACTGGCACCACTGGGGATGCAGTGCAGTGAGTCCAGAGAGTGCACTGGCACCACTGTGGATGCAGTGCAGTGAGTCCAGTGAGTGTACTGGCACCACTGGGGATGCACTGCATTGAGCCCAGAGAGTGCACTGGCACCACTGAGAATGCACTTCAGTGAGTCCAGAGAGTGCACTGGCACCACTGGGGATGCAGTGCAGTGAGTCCAGAGAGTTCACTGGCACCACTGGCGATGCACTGCAGTGAGTCCAGAGAGTGCACTGGCACCAATGGGGATGCAGTGCAGTGAGTCCAGAGAGTGCACTGGCACCACTGGTGATGCACTGCAGTGAGTCCAGAGATTGCACTGGCACCACTGGGGATGCAGTACAGTGAGTCCACAGAGTGCACTGGCACCACTGGGAATGCAGTACAGTGAGTCCAGAGAGTGCACTGGCACCACTGGGGATGCAGTGCAGTGAGTCCAGAGATTGCACTGGCACCACTGGGCATGCAGTGCAGTGAGTCCAGAGACTTCACTGGCACCACTGGGGATGCAGTGCAGTGAGTCCAGAGAGTGCACTGTCAGCACTGGAGATGCAGTGCAGTGAGTCCAGAGAGTGCACTGGCACCACTGGGGATGCACTGCAGTGAGTCCAGAGAGTACACTGGCACCACTGGGGATGCAGTACAGTGAGTCCAGAGAGTGCACTGGCACCACTGGGGATGCACTGCAGTGAGTCCAGAGAGTGCACTGGCACCACTGGGGATGCAGTGCAGTGAGTCCAGAGAGTGCACTGGCACCACTGGGGATGCAGTGCAGTGAGTCCAGAGAGTGCACTGGCACCACTGGGGATGCGGTACCGGGAGTCCAGAGAGTGCTTTGGCACCACTGGGGATGCACTGCAGTGAGTCCAGAGAGTGCACTGGCACCACTGGGGATGCAGTGCAGTGAGTCCAGAGAGTGCTCTGTCACCACTAGGGATACAGTACAGTAGGTCCACAGAGTGCACTGGCACCACTGGGGATGCAGTGCAGTGAGTCCAGAGAGTGCACTGGCACCACTGGGGATGCACTGCAGTGAGTCCAGAGAGTGCACTGGCACCACTGGAGATGCGGTCCAGTGAGTCCAGTGAATGCACTGGCAGCATTGGGGATGCAGTGCAGTGAGTCCAGAGAGTGCACTGGCACCATTGGTGATGCAGTATAGTGAGTCCAGAGAGTGCACTGGCACCACTGGGGATGCAGTGCAGTGAGTCCAGAGAGTGCACTGGCACCACTGGGGATGCAGTACAGTGAGTCCAGAGAGTGCACTGGCACCACTGGGGATGCAATGCAGTGAGTCCAGAGAGTGCACTGGCACCACTGGGGATGCAGTGCAGTGAGTCCAGAGAGTGCACTGGCACCACTGGGGATGCAGTGCAGTGAGTCCAGAGAGTGCACTGGCACCACTGAGAATGCACTTCAGTGAGTCCAGAGAGTGCACTGGCACCACTGGGGATGCAGTGCAGTGAGTCCAGAGAGTTCACTGGCACCACTGGCGATGCACTGCAGTGAGTCCAGAGAGTGCACTGGCACCACTGGGGATGCAGTGCAGTGAGTCCCGAGAGTGCACTGGCACCACCGGGGATGCAGTGCAGTGAGTCAAGAGAGTGCACTGGCACCACTGCGGATGCACTGCAGTGAGTCCAGAGAGTACACTGGCACTACTGGGGATGCAGTGCAGTGAGTCCAGAGAGTGCACTGGCACCACTGAGGATGCAGTGCAGTGAGTCCAGAGAGTTCACTGGCACCACTGGGGATGCAGTGCAGTGAGTCCACAGAGTGCACTGGCACCACTGGGGATGCAGTGCAGTGAGTCCAGAGACTTCACTGGCACCACTGGGAATGCAGAGAAGTGAGTCCAGAGAGTGCACTGGCACCACTGGGGATGCAGAGCGGTGAGTCCAGAGAGTGCACTGGCATCACTGGGGATGCACTACAGTGAGTCCAGATATTGCACTGGCACCAATGGGGATGCAGTGCAGTGAGTCCAGAGAGTGCACTGGCTCCACTGGGGATGCAGTGCAGTGAGTCCAGAGAGTGCACTGGCACCACTAAGGCTTCAGTGCAGTGAGTCCAGAGAGTGCACTGGCACCACTGGGGTTGCACTGCAGTGAGTCCAGAGAGTGCACTGGCACCACTGGGGATGCAGTGCAGTGAGTCCAGAGAGTGCACTGGACCAGTGGGCTAGCAGTACAGTGAGTCCAGAGAGTGCACTGGCACCACTGGGGATGCAGTGCAGTGAGTCCAGAGAGTGCACTGGCACCTCTGAGAATGCAGTACAGTGAGTCCAGAGAGTGCACTGGCACCAATGGGGATGCACATCAGTGAGTCCAGAGAGTGCACTGGCACCACTGGGGATGCAGTGCAGTGAGTCCAGAGAGTGCACTGGCACCACTGGGGATGCAGTGCAGTGAGTCCAGAGAGTGCACTGGCACCACTGGGGATGCACTGCAGTGAGTCCAGAGAGTGCACTGGCACCACTGGGGATGCAGTGCAGTGAGTCCAAAGACTTCACTGGCACCACTGGGGATGCAGTGCAGTGAGTCCAGAGAGTGCACTGGCACCACTGGGTATGCAGTGCAGTGAGTCCAGAGATTGCACTGGCACCACTGGGGATGCACTGCAGTGAGTCCAGAGAGTGCACTGGCACCACTGGGGATGCAGTGCAGTGAGTCCAGAGAGTGCACTGGCACCACTGGGGATGCACTGCAGTGAGTCCAGAGAGTGCACTGGCACCACTGGGGATGCAGTGCAGTGAGTCCAGAGATTGCACAGGCACCACTGGGGATGCAGTGCAGTGAGTCCAGAGAGTGCCCTGGCACCACTGGGGATGCAGTGCAGTGAGTCCAGAGAGTGCACTGGCACCACTGGGGATGCAGTACAGTGAGTCCAGAGAGTGCACTGGCACCAATGGGGATGCAGTGCAGTGAGTCCAAAGACTTCACTGGCACCACTGGGGATGCAGTGCAGTGAGTCCAGAGAGTGCACTGGCGCCACTGGGGATGCAGTGCAGTGAGTCCACAGAGTGCACTGGCACCACTGGGGATGCAGTGCAGTGAGTCCAGAGAGTGCACTGGCACCACTGGGGATGCACTTCAGTGAGTCCAGAGAGTGCACTGGCACCACTGGGGATGCATTGCAGTGAGTCCAGAGAGTGCACTGGCACCATTGGGTATGCAGTACAGTGAGTCCAGAGAGTGCACTGGCACCACTGGGGATGCAGTGCAGTGAGTCCAGAGAGTGCACTGGCACCACTGGGGATGCAGTACAGTGAGTCCAGAGAGTTCACTGGCACCACTGGGGATGCACTGCAGTGAGTCCAGAGAGTGCACTGGCACCACTGGGGATGCAGTGCAGTGAGTCCAGAGAGTGCACTGGCACCACTGGTGATGCCCTGCAGTGAGTCCAGAGATTGCACTGGCACCACTGGTGATGCAGTACAGTGAGTCCACAGAGTGCACTGGCACCAATGGGGATGCACTGCAGTGAGTCCACAGAGTGCACTGGCACATGTGGGGATGCACTGCAGTGAGTGCAGAGAGTGCACTGGCACCACTGGGGATGCAGTGACGTGAGTCCAGAGAGTGCACTGGCACAACTGGGGATGCACTGCAGTCATTCCAGAGAGTGCACTGGAACCACAGGGGATGCGGTGCAGTGAGTCCAGAGAGTGCACTGGCACCACTGGGGATGCAGTGCAGTGAGTCCAGAGAGTGCACTGGCACCACTGGGGATGCGGTACCGGGAGTCCAGAGAGTGCTTTGGCACCACTGGGGATGCACTGCAGTGAGTCCAGAGAGTGCACTGGCACCAATGGGGATGCAGTGCAGTGAGTCCAGAGAGTGCACTGTCACCAGTGGGGATGCACTGCAGTGAGCCCAGAGAGTGCACTGGCACCAGTGGAGATGCGGTCCAGTGAGTCCAGTGAATGCACGGGCAGCACTGGGGATGCAGTGCAGTGAGTCCAGAGAGTGCACTGGCACCATTGGTGATGCAGTATAGTGAGTCCAGAGAGTGCACTGGCACCACTGGGGATGCAGTGCAGTGAGCCCAGAGAGTGCACTGGCACCACTGGGGATGCAGTACAGTGAGTCCACAGAGTGCACTGGACCAGTGGGGATGCAGTACAATGAGTCCAGAGAGTGCACTGGCACCACTGGGGATGCAGTGCAGTGAGTCCAGAGAGTGCACTGGCACCATTGGTGATGCAGTGCAGTGAGTCCACAGAGTGTACTGGCACCACTGGGGATGCAGTGCAGTGAGCACAGAGAGTGCACTGGCACCACTGGAGATGCAGTACAGTGAGTCCAGTGAATGCACTGGAACCACTGGGGATGCAGTGCAGTGAGTCCAGAGAGTGCACTGGCAGCACTGGTGATGCTGTACTGTGAGTCCAGTGAGTGCACTGGCTCCACTGGGCCTGCAGTGCAGTGAGTCCAGAGAGTGCACTGGCACCACTGGGGATACAGTGCAGTAAGTCCAGAGAGTGCACTGGCACCACCGATGATGCAGTACAGTGAGTCCAGTGAGTGCATTGGCACCACTGGGGATGCAGTGCAGTGAGTCCAGAGAGTGCACTGGCAGCACTGGGAATGCAGTGCAGTGAGTCCAGAGAGTACACTGGCACCACTGGTGATGCAGTGCAGTGAGTCCAGAGAGTGCACTGGCACCACTGGGGATGCAGTGCAGTCAGTCCCGAGAGTGAACTGGCACCACTGGGGATGCAGTGCAGTGAGTCCAGAGATTGCACTGGCACCACTGGGGATGCACTGCAGTGAGTCCAGAGAGTGCACTGGCACTACTGGGGATGCAGTGCAGTGAGTCCAGAGAGTGCACTGGCACCACTGGGGATGCAGTGAAGTGAGTCCAGAGAGTTCACTGGCACCACTGGCGATGCACTGCAGTGAGTCCAGAGAGTGCACTGGCACCACTGGGGATGCAGTGCAGTGAGTCCAGAGACTTCACTGGCACCACTGGGAATGCAGAGAAGTGAGTCCAGAGAGTGCACTGGCACCACTGGGGATGCAGTGCAGTCAGTCCAGTGAGTGTACTGGCACAACTGGGGATGCAGTGCAGTGAGTCCAGAGAGTGCACTGGCACCACTGGAGATGCGGTCCAGAGAGTCCAGTGAATGCACTGGCAGCACTGGGGATGCAGTGCAGTGAGTCCAGAGAGTGCACTGGCACCATTGGTGATGCAGTATAGTGAGTCCAGAGAGTGCACTGGCACCACTGGGGATGCAGTGCAGTGAGTCCAGAGAGTGCACTGGCACCACTGGGGATGCAGTACAGTGAGTCCACAGAGTGCACTGGACCAGTGGGGATGCAGTACAATGAGTCCAGAGAGTGCACTGGCACCACTGGGGATGCAGTGCAGTGAGTCCATAGAGTGCACTGGCACCACTGAGAATGCACTTCAGTGACTCCAGAGAGTGCACTGGCACCACTGGGGATGCACTGCAGTGAGTTCAAAGACTTCACTGGAACCACTGGGGATGCAGTGCAGTGAGTCCAGAGTGTGCACTGGCACCACTGGGGATGCAGTGAAGTGAGTGCAGAGAGTGCACTGGCACCACTGGGGATGCAGTGCAGTGAGTCCACAGAGTGTACTGGCACCACTGGGGATGCAGTGCATTGAGCACAGAGAGTGCACTGTCAGCACTGGAGATGCAGTACAGTGAGTCCAGTGAATGCACTGGAACCACAGGGGATGCAGTGCAGTGAGTCCAGAGAGTGCACTGGCACCACTGGGGATGCAGTGCAGTAAGTCCAGAGAGTGCACTGGCACCACCGATGATGCAGTACAGTGAGTCCAGTGAGTGCACTGGCACCACTGGGGATGTAGTGCAGTGACTCGAGAGAGTGCACTGGCACCACTGGGGATGCAGTGCAGTGAGTCCAGAGAGTACACTGGCACCACTGGTGATGCAGTGCAGTGAGTCCAGAGAGTGCACTGGCACCACTGGGGATGCAGTGCAGTGAGTCCCGAGAGTGCACTGGCACCACCGGGGATGCAGTGCAGTGAGTCCAGAGAGTGCACTGGCACTACTGGGGATGCAGGGCAGTGAGTCCAGAGAGTGCACTGGCACCACTGGGGATGCAGTGCAGTGAGTCGAGGCGACCGGCTCCGGGGCAGACGCGTGCTGCAGCGGAGCGCGGGATCGGGACAGGCAGGGCTATTTTTCGGGCATCGAGCCTACGTGAGGGAGCCGCCAGGCACCGGCAGCCCTCGTGAGGGAGGCTGACGAGGCGTAGGCGGGGCCAGCAGCGTCAGCGACAGCGTCAGCGACAGCGTCAGCGGCGGGCCTTTTAAATCGGGCACCACCGCCTTTTCAGAGCCACTTGCCGAGGCGACCGGCTCCGGGGCAGACGCGTGCTGCAGCGGAGCGCGGGATCGGGACAGGCAGGGCTATTTTTCGGGCATCGAGCCTACGTGAGGGAGCCGCCAGGCACCGGCAGCCCTCGTGAGGGAGGCTGACGAGGCGTAGGCGGGGCCAGCAGCGTCAGCGTCAGCGACAGCGTCAGCGACAGCGTCAGCGGCGGGCCTTTTAAATCGGGCACCACCGCCTTTTCAGAGCCACTTGCCGAGGCGACCGGCTCCGGGGCAGACGCGTGCTGCAGCGGAGCGCGGGATCGGGACAGGCAGGGCTATTTTTCGGGCATCGAGCCTACGTGAGGGAGCCGCCAGGCACCGGCAGCCCTCGTGAGGGAGGCTGACGAGGCGTAGGCGGGGCCAGCAGCGTCAGCGTCAGCGACAGCGTCAGCGACAGCGTCAGCGGCGGGCCTTTTAAATCGGGCACCACCGCCTTTTCAGAGCCACTTGCCGAGGCGACCGGCTCCGGGGCAGACGCGTGCTGCAGCGGAGCGCGGGATCGGGACAGGCAGGGCTATTTTTCGGGCATCGAGCCTACGTGAGGGAGCCGCCAGGCACCGGCAGCCCTCGTGAGGGAGGCTGACGAGGCGTAGGCGGGGCCAGCAGCGTCAGCGTCAGCGACAGCGTCAGCGACAGCGTCAGCGGCGGGCCTTTTAAATCGGGCACCACCGCCTTTTCAGAGCCACTTGCCGAGGCGACCGGCTCCGGGGCAGACGCGTGCTGCAGCGGAGCGCGGGATCGGGACAGGCAGGGCTATTTTTCGGGCATCGAGCCTACGTGAGGGAGCCGCCAGGCACCGGCAGCCCTCGTGAGGGAGGCTGACGAGGCGTAGGCGGGGCCAGCAGCGTCAGCGTCAGCGACAGCGTCAGCGACAGCGTCAGCGGCGGGCCTTTTAAATCGGGCACCACCGCCTTTTCAGAGCCACTTGCCGAGGCGACCGGCTCCGGGGCAGACGCGTGCTGCAGCGGAGCGCGGGATCGGGACAGGCAGGGCTATTTTTCGGGCATCGAGCCTACGTGAGGGAGCCGCCAGGCACCGGCAGCCCTCGTGAGGGAGGCTGACGAGGCGTAGGCGGGGCCAGCAGCGTCAGCGTCAGCGACAGCGTCAGCGACAGCGTCAGCGGCGGGCCTTTTAAATCGGGCACCACCGCCTTTTCAGAGCCACTTGCCGAGGCGACCGGCTCCGGGGCAGACGCGTGCTGCAGCGGAGCGCGGGATCGGGACAGGCAGGGCTATTTTTCGGGCATCGAGCCTACGTGAGGGAGCCGCCAGGCACCGGCAGCCCTCGTGAGGGAGGCTGACGAGGCGTAGGCGGGGCCAGCAGCGTCAGCGTCAGCGACAGCGTCAGCGACAGCGTCAGCGGCGGGCCTTTTAAATCGGGCACCACCGCCTTTTCAGAGCCACTTGCCGAGGCGACCGGCTCCGGGGCAGACGCGTGCTGCAGCGGAGCGCGGGATCGGGACAGGCAGGGCTATTTTTCGGGCATCGAGCCTACGTGAGGGAGCCGCCAGGCACCGGCAGCCCTCGTGAGGGAGGCTGACGAGGCGTAGGCGGGGCCAGCAGCGTCAGCGTCAGCGACAGCGTCAGCGACAGCGTCAGCGGCGGGCCTTTTAAATCGGGCACCACCGCCTTTTCAGAGCCACTTGCCGAGGCGACCGGCTCCGGGGCAGACGCGTGCTGCAGCGGAGCGCGGGATCGGGACAGGCAGGGCTATTTTTCGGGCATCGAGCCTACGTGAGGGAGCCGCCAGGCACCGGCAGCCCTCGTGAGGGAGGCTGACGAGGCGTAGGCGGGGCCAGCAGCGTCAGCGACAGCTCCTCCCCCCGGCCGTTCAAAGGCAGCCCTTAGGGAGCGCGAGCGACCAGGAGCGCGGCGAACAGGGCCGGCAAACAGGGAGCGACGCGGTGGGAGCGACGCGGCAGTTAGCGAGGCAGTTGGCGCAGGCAGGGCGGGCAGGCAGGGCGGAGCGCTCACACCCGCCCATAGGGACAACTCCTCTAACGGCACTCTCCTGTCAGCTGGGCTGCGATGGTCTCCACCAGGCACGGTGCTTTCTCTAGGAAGTCAGTGCACACCCAGACCGACTGCCCGTCCAAACATGCGGCAGTTCAGGTCTCCGGATGCGGGGAGTGTCTGAGCCTCTTGCTGCCATCGGCGGGGGGCAGAGAGACTGCTTGCCTGAGGTGCGAGCAGGTGGACGACCTGGTCCGCATGGTGGCAGAGCTCAAGGAGGAGGTGCAGAGGCTGAGGGATATCAGGGAGTGCGAGCGGGAGATAGACTGGTGGAGCGACTCCCTGCAGGACCGGAGGGAGAGGGACCAGGGTGAGACGCCCCAAAGGGGGGTGGACCCCCTGCCCTGTTGCCATCGGGCAGAGGGAGGGGACCTGCGAGTTGAGGAGGAATGGAGACAGGTCCCTGCTCGACCTCGCAGGAGATGCCCTCCCCTTCCGGCGCCGCCTTCCCAGGTGCCCTTGAACAATAGGTTTGAGGCCCTGGGGCTCGAGAGACCCGTGGGTGAGGATGAGGTAGGAAGCCTACCCGGGAGGATGCCTGAGGTGAGGAAGTTGACTCCACGCCTCAGGACTGCCTCCACCAAGAAAGAAAGAAGGGTGATTGTTGTGGGCGACTCCCTCCTCAGGGGAACGGAGGGCCCTATTTGTCGGCCTGACCCCACACGTAGGGAAGTCTGCTGCCTCCCTGGGGCCAGGGTCAGAGACATTACCAGGAAGCTTCCAAACCTGGTTCGCCCCTCTGACTATTACCCGCTTTTGATAGTCCAGGCTGGCAGCGATGATGTTGAAAAGAGAAGCCTCAGGGCCATCAAACAGGACTATAGGGGGCTGGGACGATTGGTGGAGGGAGCGGGAGTGCAGGTGGTGTTTTCGTCCATCCCTACGGGGGAAGGGAGAGGCACGGAGAGGACATGGAAAGCTCATGTGGTTAATAGGTGGCTCAGAGGCTGGTGCCAGCATAGAAATTTTGGGTTTTTTCACCATGGGGAGCTTTACTCGGCACCCGGCCTGATGGCCCCAGATGGGTCTCTATCTCCAAGGGGAAAACGGATCCTAGGCCAGGAGCTGGCGGGGCTCATAGAGAGAGCTTTAAACTAGGTAAGAAGGGGGACGGGGCTCAAACAAGGCTTGTTGGAGCTGTGCCGGGGGAAACAATGGCTAGGCTGGGGAAGAAGGCGATGGCCCAGCTGAAGTGCATCTACACTAATGCACGCAGCATGGGTAACAAACAGGAGGAGCTGGAAGCCATTGTGCAGCAGGCAGGCTACGACTTGGTTGCCATCACGGAGACGTGGTGGGACCGCTCCCACGACTGGAGTGCTGCAATGCCTGGCTATCGGCTCTTCAGGAGGGACAGGCAGCACAGACGGGGTGGTGGCGTGGCTCTCTACATTAGAGAATCTTTTGATGTTGTGGAACTCCAGGCTGGGAATGATAAGGTTGAATCCCTGTGGGTTAGGATCCGCGGGAAGGCCGGCAAGGCTAGCATCCTGGTCGGGGTCTGTTATAGACCGCCGAACCAGGATGAGGAGACGGATGAGGAGTTTTATAGGCAACTGACAGAAGTTGCAAAATCGTCGGCGCTTGTCCTCGTGGGGGACTTCAACTTCCCGGACATATCCTGGAAACACAACACGGCACAGAGAAAGCAGTCTAGGAGGTTTCTGGAGAGCGTGGGAGATAGCTTCCTGACGCAGCTGGTCAGTGAACCTACCAGGGGTGGTGCCCCGCTAGACCTTCTCTTCACAAACAGAGAAGGACTGGTGGGAGATGTGGTGGTCGGAAGCTGTCTGGGGCAGAGTGACCACGAAATGGTAGAGTTCTCTATTCTTGGCGAGGCCAGGAAGGGGACCAGTAAAACTGCTGTCTTGGACTTCCGGAGGGCTGACTTTGAGCTGCTCAGGACACTGGTTGGCCGAGTCCCTTGGGAGGCGGTTCTGAAGGGCAGAGGAGTCCAGGAAGGCTGGGCGCTCCTCAAGAAGGAAATCGTGATGGCACAGGAGCGGTCCGTCCCCACGTGCCCAAAGATGAGCCGGCGTGGAAGAAGACCGGCCTGGCTCAACAGAGAGTTGCGGCTGGAGCTTAGCAGAAAAAAGAGGGTTTATAATCTTTGGAAAAAAGGGCAGGCCACTGAGGAGGACTACAAGGATGTAGCGAGGCTGTGCAGGGAGAAAATTAGAAAGGCCAAAGCTCATCTGGAGCTCAATCTGGCTACTGCCGTTAAAGACAACAAAAAATCCTTTTACAAATACATCAACGCGAAACGGAGGACTAGGGAGAATCTCCATCCTTTACTGGATGCGAGGGGAAACCTAGTTACTAAGGATGAGGAAAAGGCTGAGGTGCTTAATGCCGCCTTTGCCTCAGTCTTTAGCGGCAATACCGGTTGTACTCCGGACACCCAGTGCCCTGAGCTGGTGGAAGGGGATGGGGAGCTGGATGTGGCCTTGGCTATCCATGAGGAAATGGTTGGCGACCTGCTACGGAGCTTGGATGTGCGCAAGTCGATGGGGCCGGATGGGATCCACCCAAGGGTACTGAGAGAACTGGCGGAGGAGCTGGCTGAGCCGCTTTCCATCATTTATCGGCAGTCCTGGCTATCGGGGGAGGTCCCGGTTGACTGGCGGCTAGCCAATGTGACGCCTATCTATAAGAAGGGCCGCAGGGCAGACCCGGGGAACTATAGGCCTGTCAGTTTGACCTCAGTGCCGGGGAAGCTCATGGAGCAGATTATCTTGAGGGTCATCACGCGGCACTTGCAGGGCAAGCAGGCGATCAGGCCCAGTCAGCACGGGTTTATGAAGGGCAGGTCCTGCTTGACGAACCTGATCTCCTTCTATGACCAAGTGACGCGCTTGGTGGATGAGGGAAAGGCTGTGGACGTGGTCTACCTTGACCTCAGTAAGGCTTTTGACACCGTTCCCCACAACATCCTCCTCAAGAAACTGGCTGCTCGGGGCTTGGACTGGCGTACGCTTCGCTGGGTTAGAAACTGGCTGGATGGCAGGGCCCAGAGAGTTGTGGTGAATGGAGTCAAATCTGGTTGGAGGCCGGTCACTAGTGGAGTCCCCCAGGGCTCGGTACTGGGGCCGGTCCTCTTTAATATCTTTATTGATGATCTGGATGAGGGCGTCCAGTGCACCCTCAGTAAGTTTGCAGATGACACCAAGCTAAGTGCGTGTGTCGATCTGCTCGAGGGCAGGAAGGCTCTGCAGGAGGATCTGGATAGGCTGGAGCGATGGGCTGAGGCCAACTGCATGAAGTTCAACAAGGCCAAGTGCCGGGTCCTGCACCTGGGCTGCAACAACCCCAAGCAGAGCTACAGGCTGGGAGATGAGTGGCTGGAAAGCTGCCTGGCCGAGAAGGACCTGGGAGTATTGGTGGATAGTCGGCTGAATATGAGCCAGCAGTGTGCCCAGGTGGCCAAGAAGGCCAACGGCATCCTGGCCTGTATAAGAAGCAGTGTGGCCAGCAGGTCGAGGGAAGTGATTGTGCCCCTGTACTCGGCTCTGGTGAGGCCGCACCTCGAGTACTGTGTTCAGTTTTGGGCCCCTCGCTACAGGAAGGACATGGACGTGCTCGAGCGAGTCCAGAGAAGGGCGACCAAGCTTGTGAGGGGTCTGGAGAACAAGTCTTACGAGGAGCGGCTGAGGGAGCTGGGCTTGTTCAGCCTGGAGAAGAGGAGGCTCAGGGGCGACCTCATCGCTCTCTACAGTTACCTGAAAGGAGGCTGTAGAGAGGTGGGGGTTGGTCTATTCTCCCACGTGCCTGGTGACAGGACGAGGGGGAATGGGCTAAAGTTGCGACAGGGGAGTTTTAGGTTGGATGTTAGGAAGTATTTCTTTACCGAAAGGGTTATTAAGCATTGGAACGGGCTGCCCAGGGAGGTGGTGGAGTCACCATCCCTGGAGGTCTTTAAAAGACGTTTAGATGTAGAGCTTAGGGATATGGTTTAGTGGAGTACTTAGTGTTAGGTCGGAGGTTGGACTCGATGATCTTGAGGTCTCTTCCAACCTAGAGAAATCTGTGAATCTGTGAATCTGTGAGTCCAGAGAGTTCACTGGCACCACTGGGGATGCAGTGCAGTGAGTCCAGAGAGTGCACTGGCACCACTGGGGATGCAGTGCAGTGAGTCCAAAGACTTCACTGGCACCACTGGGAATGAAGTGCAGTGAGTCCAGAGAGTGCACTGGCACCACTGGGGATGCACTACAGTAAGTCCAGAGATTGCACTGGCACCACTGGGGATGCAGTGCAGTGAGTCCAGAGAGTGCACTGGCACCACTGGGGATGCACTGCAGTGAGTCCAGAGAGTGCACTGGCACCACTGGGGCTTCAGTGCAATGAGTCCAGAGAGTGCACTGGCACCACTGGGGATGCACTGCAGTGAGTCCAGAGAGTGCAGTGGCACCACTGGGGATGCAGTGCAGTGAGTCCAGAGAGTGCACTGGACCAGTGGGGATGCAGTATAGTGAGTCCACAGAGTGCACTGGCACCACTGGGGATGCACTGCAGTGAGTCCAGAGAGTGCACTGGCACCATTGGGGATGCACTTCAGTGACTCCAGAGACTGCACTGGCACCACTGGGGATGCACCTCAGTGAGTCCAGAGAGTGCACTGGCACCACTGGGGATGCACTGCAGTGAGTCCAGAGAGTGCACTGGCCCCATGGGGATGCAGTGCAGTGTGTCCAGAGAGTGCACTGGCACCACTGGGGATGCACTGCAGTGAGTCCAGAGAGTGCACTGGCACCCCTGGGGATGCACTTCAGTGAGTCCAGAGAGTGCAATGGCACCACTGGGGATGCACTGCAGTGAGTCCAGAGAGTGCACTGGAACCACTGGGGATGCAGTACAGTGAGTCCAGAGAGTGCACTGGCACCACTGGGGATGCAGTACAGTGAGTCCAGAGAGTGCACTGGCACCACTGGGGATGCACTGCAGTGAGTCCAGAGAGTGCACTGGCACCACTGGGGATGCAGTGCAGTGAGTCCAGAGATTGCACTGGCACCACTGGGGATGTAGTGCAGTGAGTCCAGAGAGTGCACTGGCACCACTGGGGATGCAGTGCAGTGAGTCCAGAGAGTGCACTGGCACCACTGGGGATGCAGTGCAGTGAGTCCAGAGAGTGCACTGGCAACACTGGGGATGCAGTACAGTTTGTCCAGAGAGTGCACTGGCACCACTGGGGATGCAGTGCAGTGAGTCCAGAGAGTGCACTGGCACCACTGGGGATGCACTTCAGTGACTCCAGAGAGTGCACTGGCACCACTGGGGATGCAGTGCAGTGAGTCCAAAGACTTCACTGGCACCACTGGGGATGCAGTGCAGTGAGTCCAGAGAGTGCACTGGCACCACTGGGGATGCAGTGAAGTGAGTGCAGAGAGTGCACTGGCACCACTGGGGATGCAGTGCAGTGAGTCCAGAGAGTGCACTGGCACCACTGGGGATGCAGTGCCGTGAGTCCAGAGAGTGCACTGGCACCACTGGGGATGCAGTGCAGTGAGTCCAGAGAGTGCACTGGCACCACTGTGGATGCAGTGCAGTGAGTCCAGTGAGTGTACTGGCACCACTGGGGATGCACTGCATTGAGCCCAGAGAGTGCACTGGCACCACTGAGAATGCACTTCAGTGAGTCCAGAGAGTGCACTGGCACCACTGGGGATGCAGTGCAGTGAGTCCAGAGAGTTCACTGGCACCACTGGCGATGCACTGCAGTGAGTCCAGAGAGTGCACTGGCACCACTGGGGATGCACTGCAGTGAGTCCAGAGAGTGCACTGGCACCACTGGGGTTGCAGTGCAGTGAGTCCAGAGACTTCACTGGCACCACTGGGAATGCAGAGAAGTGAGTCCAGAGAGTGCACTGGCACCACTGGGGATGCAGTGCAGTCAGTCCAGTGAGTGTACTGGCACAACTGGGGATGCAGTGCAGTGAGTCCAGAGAGTGCACTGGCACCACTGGAGATGCGGTCCAGAGAGTCCAGTGAATGCACTGGCAGCACTGGGGATGCAGTGCAGTGAGTCCAGAGAGTGCACTGGCACCATTGGTGATGCAGTATAGTGAGTCCAGAGAGTGCACTGGCACCACTGGGGATGCAGTGCAGTGAGTCCAGAGAGTGCACTGGCACCACTGGGGATGCAGTACAGTGAGTCCACAGAGTGCACTGGACCAGTGGGGATGCAGTACAATGAGTCCAGAGAGTGCACTGGCACCACTGGGGATGCAGTGCAGTGAGTCCAGAGAGTGCACTGGCACCACTGAGAATGCACTTCAGTGACTCCAGAGAGTGCACTGGCACCACTGGGGATGCACTGCAGTGAGTTCAAAGACTTCACTGGAACCACTGGGGATGCAGTGCAGTGAGTCCAGAGTGTGCACTGGCACCACTGGGGATGCAGTGAAGTGAGTGCAGAGAGTGCACTGGCACCACTGGGGATGCAGTGCAGTGAGTCCACAGAGTGTACTGGCACCACTGGGGATGCAGTGCATTGAGCACAGAGAGTGCACTGTCAGCACTGGAGATGCAGTACAGTGAGTCCAGTGAATGCACTGGAACCACAGGGGATGCAGTGCAGTGAGTCCAGAGAGTGCACTGGCACCACTGGGGATGCAGTGCAGTAAGTCCAGAGAGTGCACTGGCACCACCGATGATGCAGTACAGTGAGTCCAGTGAGTGCACTGGCACCACTGGGGATGTAGTGCAGTGACTCGAGAGAGTGCACTGGCACCACTGGGGATGCAGTGCAGTGAGTCCAGAGAGTACACTGGCACCACTGGTGATGCAGTGCAGTGAGTCCAGAGAGTGCACTGGCACCACTGGGGATGCAGTGCAGTGAGTCCCGAGAGTGCACTGGCACCACCGGGGATGCAGTGCAGTGAGTCCAGAGAGTGCACTGGCACTACTGGGGATGCAGGGCAGTGAGTCCAGAGAGTGCACTGGCACCACTGGGGATGCAGTGCAGTGAGTCCAGAGAGTTCACTGGCACCACTGGGGATGCAGTGCAGTGAGTCCAGAGAGTGCACTGGCACCACTGGGGATGCAGTGCAGTGAGTCCAAAGACTTCACTGGCACCACTGGGAATGCAGTGCAGTGAGTCCAGAGAGTGCACTGGCACCACTGGGGATGCACTACAGTAAGTCCAGAGATTGCACTGGCACCACTGGGGATGCAGTGCAGTGAGTCCAGAGAGTGCACTGGCACCACTGGGGATGCACTGCAGTGAGTCCAGAGAGTGCACTGGCACCACTGGGGCTTCAGTGCAATGAGTCCAGAGAGTGCACTGGCACCACTGGGGATGCACTGCAGTGAGTCCAGAGAGTGCAGTGGCACCACTGGGGATGCAGTGCAGTGAGTCCAGAGAGTGCACTGGACCAGTGGGGATGCAGTATAGTGAGTCCACAGAGTGCACTGGCACCACTGGGGATGCACTGCAGTGAGTCCAGAGAGTGCACTGGCACCATTGGGGATGCACTTCAGTGACTCCAGAGACTGCACTGGCACCACTGGGGATGCACCTCAGTGAGTCCAGAGAGTGCACTGGCACCACTGGGGATGCACTGCAGTGAGTCCAGAGAGTGCACTGGCCCCATGGGGATGCAGTGCAGTGTGTCCAGAGAGTGCACTGGCACCACTGGGGATGCACTGCAGTGAGTCCAGAGAGTGCACTGGCACCCCTGGGGATGCACTTCAGTGAGTCCAGAGAGTGCAATGGCACCACTGGGGATGCACTGCAGTGAGTCCAGAGAGTGCACTGGAACCACTGGGGATGCAGTACAGTGAGTCCAGAGAGTGCACTGGCACCACTGGGGATGCAGTACAGTGAGTCCAGAGAGTGCACTGGCACCACTGGGGATGCACTGCAGTGAGTCCAGAGAGTGCACTGGCACCACTGGGGATGCAGTGCAGTGAGTCCAGAGATTGCACTGGCACCACTGGGGATGTAGTGCAGTGAGTCCAGAGAGTGCACTGGCACCACTGGGGATGCAGTGCAGTGAGTCCAGAGAGTGCACTGGCACCACTGGGGATGCAGTGCAGTGAGTCCAGAGAGTGCACTGGCAACACTGGGGATGCAGTACAGTTTGTCCAGAGAGTGCACTGGCACCACTGGGGATGCAGTGCAGTGAGTCCAGAGAGTGCACTGGCACCACTGGGGATGCACTTCAGTGACTCCAGAGAGTGCACTGGCACCACTGGGGATGCAGTGCAGTGAGTCCAAAGACTTCACTGGCACCACTGGGGATGCAGTGCAGTGAGTCCAGAGAGTGCACTGGCACCACTGGGGATGCAGTGAAGTGAGTGCAGAGAGTGCACTGGCACCACTGGGGATGCAGTGCAGTGAGTCCAGAGAGTGCACTGGCACCACTGGGGATGCAGTGCCGTGAGTCCAGAGAGTGCACTGGCACCACTGGGGATGCAGTGCAGTGAGTCCAGAGAGTGCACTGGCACCACTGTGGATGCAGTGCAGTGAGTCCAGTGAGTGTACTGGCACCACTGGGGATGCACTGCATTGAGCCCAGAGAGTGCACTGGCACCACTGAGAATGCACTTCAGTGAGTCCAGAGAGTGCACTGGCACCACTGGGGATGCAGTGCAGTGAGTCCAGAGAGTTCACTGGCACCACTGGCGATGCACTGCAGTGAGTCCAGAGAGTGCACTGGCACCAATGGGGATGCAGTGCAGTGAGTCCAGAGAGTGCACTGGCACCACTGGTGATGCACTGCAGTGAGTCCAGAGATTGCACTGGCACCACTGGGGATGCAGTACAGTGAGTCCACAGAGTGCACTGGCACCACTGGGAATGCAGTACAGTGAGTCCAGAGAGTGCACTGGCACCACTGGGGATGCAGTGCAGTGAGTCCAGAGATTGCACTGGCACCACTGGGCATGCAGTGCAGTGAGTCCAGAGACTTCACTGGCACCACTGGGGATGCAGTGCAGTGAGTCCAGAGAGTGCACTGGCACCACTGGGGATGCAGTGCAGTGAGTCCAGAGAGTGCACTGGCACCACTGGGGATGCACTGCAGTGAGTCCAGAGACTACACTGGCACCACTGGGGATGCAGTACAGTGAGTCCAGAGAGTGCACTGGCACCACTGGGGATGCACTGCAGTGAGTCCAGAGAGTGCACTGGCACCACTGGGGATGCAGTGCAGTGAGTCCAGAGAGTGCACTGGCACCACTGGGGATGCAGTGCAGTGAGTCCAGAGAGTGCACTGGCACCACTGGGGATGCGGTACCGGGAGTCCAGAGAGTGCTTTGGCACCACTGGGGATGCACTGCAGTGAGTCCAGAGAGTGCACTGGCACCACTGGGGATGCAGTGCAGTGAGTCCAGAGAGTGCTCTGTCACCACTAGGGATACAGTACAGTAGGTCCACAGAGTGCACTGGCACCACTGGGGATGCAGTGCAGTGAGTCCAGAGAGTGCACTGGCACCACTGGGGATGCACTGCAGTGAGTCCAGAGAGTGCACTGGCACCACTGGAGATGCGGTCCAGTGAGTCCAGTGAATGCACTGGCAGCATTGGGGATGCAGTGCAGTGAGTCCAGAGAGTGCACTGGCACCATTGGTGATGCAGTATAGTGAGTCCAGAGAGTGCACTGGCACCACTGGGGATGCAGTGCAGTGAGTCCAGAGAGTGCACTGGCACCACTGGGGATGCAGTACAGTGAGTCCAGAGAGTGCAGTGGACCAGTGGGGATGCAGTACAATGAGTCCAGAGAGTGCACTGGCACCACTGGGGATGCAGTGCAGTGAGTCCAGAGACTGCACTGGCACCACTGGGGATGCAGTACAGTGAGTCCAGAGAGTGCACTGGACCAGTGGGGATGCAGTACAATGAGTCCAGAGAGTGCACTGGCACCACTGGGGATGCAGTGCAGTGAGTCCAGAGAGTGCACTGGCACCACTGAGAATGCACTTCAGTGACTCCAGAGAGTGCACTGGCACCACTGGGGATGCAGTGCAGTGAGTCCAAAGACTTCACTGGCACCACTGGGGATGCAGTGCAGTGAGTCCAGAGTGTGCACTGGCACCACTGGGGATGCAGTGAAGTGAGTGCAGAGAGTGCACTGGCACCACATCTGATGCAGTGCAGTGAGTCCACAGAGTGTACTGGCACCACTGGGCATGCAGTGCAGTTAGCACAGAGAGTGCACTGGCACCACTGGGGATGCAGTGCAGTGAGTCCCGAGAGTGCACTGGCACCACCGGGGATGCAGTGCAGTGAGTCCAGAGAGTGCACTGGCACCACTGGGGATGCACTGCAGTGAGTCCAGAGAGTGCACTGTCACCACTGGGGATGCAGTGCAGTGAGTCCAGAGACTTCACTGGCACCACTGGGAATGCAGAGAAGTGAGTCCAGAGAGTGCACTGGCACCACTGGGGATGCAGTGCAGTGAGTCCAGAGAGTGCACTGGCACCACTGGAGATGCACTACAGTGAGTCCAGAGATTGCACTGGCACCACTGGGGATGCAGTGCAGTGAGTCCACAGAGTGCACTGGCACCACTGGGGATGCAGTGCAGTGAGTCCAGAGAGTGCACTGGCACCACTGGGGATGCAGTGCAGTGAGTCCAGAGAGTGCACTGGCACCACTGGGGATGCACTGCAGTGAGTCCAGAGAGTGCACTGGCACCACTGGGGATGCAGTGCAGTGAGTCCAGAGAGTGCACTGGACCAGTGGGGATGCAGTACAGTGAGTCCAGAGAGTGCACTGGCACCACTGGGGATGCAGTGCAGTGAGTCCAGAGAGTGCACTGGCACCATTGGGGATGCACTTCAGTGACTCCAGAGACTGCACTGGCACCACTGGGGATGCACCTCAGTGAGTCCAGAGAGTGCACTGGCACCACTGGGGATGCAGTGCAGTGAGTCCAGAGAGTGCACTGGCACCACTGGGGATGCAGTGCAGTGTGTCCAGAGAGTGCACTGGCACCACTGGGGATGCAGTGCAGTGAGTCCAGAGAGTGCACTGGCACCACTGGGGATGCACTTCAGTGAGTCCAGAGAGTGCACTGGCACCACTGGGGATGCACTGCAGTGAGTCCAGAGAGTGCACTGGCACCACTGGGGATGCAGTACAGTGAGTCCAGAGAGTGCACTGGCACCACTGGGGATGCAGTGCAGTGAATCCAGAGTGTGCACTGGCACCACTGGGGATGCAGTACAGTGAGTCCAGAGAGTGCACTGGCACCACTGGGGATGCACTGCAGTGAGTCCAGAGAGTGCACTGGCACCACTGGGGATGCAGTGCAGTGAGTCCAGAGATTGCACTGGCACCACTGGGGATGCAGTGCAGTGAGTCCAGAGAGTGCACTGGCACCACTGGGGATGCGGTACCGGGAGTCCAGAGAGTGCTTTGGCACCACTGGGGATGCACTGCAGTGACTCCAGAGAGTGCACTGGCACCACTGGGGATGCAGTGCAGTGAGTCCAGAGAGTGCTCTGTCACCACTGGGGATGCAGTACAGTAGGTCCACAGAGTGCACTGGCACCACTGGGGATGCAGTGCAGTGAGTCCAGAGAGTGCACTGGCACCACTGGGGATGCACTGCAGTGAGTCCAGAGAGTGCACTGGCACCACTGGAGATGCGGTCCAGTGAGTCCAGTGAATGCACTGGCAGCATTGGGGATGCAGTGCAGTGAGTCCAGAGAGTGCACTGGCACCATTGGTGATGCAGTATAGTGAGTCCAGAGAGTGCACTGGCACCACTGGGGATGCAGTGCAGTGAGTCCAGAGAGTGCACTGGCACCACTGGGGATGCAGTACAGTGAGTCCAGAGAGTGCACTGGACCAGTGGGGATGCAGTACAATGAGTCCAGAGAGTGCACTGGCACCACTGGGGATGCAGTGCAGTGAGTCCAGAGAGTGCACTGGCACCACTGGGGATGCAGTACAGTGAGTCCAGAGAGGGCACTGGACCAGTGGGGATGCAGTACAATGAGTCCAGAGAGTGCACTGGCACCACTGGGGATGCAGTGCAGTGAGTCCAGAGAGTGCACTGGCACCACTGAGAATGCACTTCAGTGACTCCAGAGAGTGCACTGGCACCACTGGGGATGCAGTGCAGTGAGTCCAAAGACTTCACTGGCACCACTGGGGATGCAGTGCAGTGAGTCCAGAGTGTGCACTGGCACCACTGGGGATGCAGTGAAGTGAGTGCAGAGAGTGCACTGGCACCACTGGGGATGCAGTGCAGTGAGTCCACAGAGTGTACTGGCACCACTGGGCATGCAGTGCAGTGAGCACAGAGAGTGCACTGGCACCACTGGAGATGCAGTACAGTGAGTCCAGTGAATGCACTGGAACCACTGGGGATGCAGTGCAGTGAGTCCAGAGAGTGCACTGGCACCACTGGGGATGCAGTGCAGTAAGTCCAAAGAGTGCACTGGCACCACCGATGATGCAGTACAGTGAGTCCAGTGAGTGCACTGGCACCACTGGGGATGTAGTGCAGTGACTCGAGAGAGTGCAATGGCACCACTGGGGATGCACTGCAGTGAGTCCAGAGAGTACACTGGCACCACTGGTGATGCAGTGCAGTGAGTCCAGAGAGTGCACTGGCACCACTGGGGATGCAGTGCAGTGAGTCCCGAGAGTGCACTGGCACCACCGGGGATGCAGTGCAGTGAGTCCAGAGAGTGCACTGGCACCACTGGGGATGCACTGCAGTGAGTCCAGAGAGTGCACTGTCACCACTGGGGATGCAGTGCAGTGAGTCCAGAGACTTCACTGGCACCACTGGGAATGCAGAGAAGTGAGTCCAGAGAGTGCACTGGCACCACTGGGGATGCAGTGCAGTGAGTCCAGAGAGTGCACTGGCACCACTGGAGATGCACTACAGTGAGTCCAGAGATTGCACTGGCACCACTGGGGATGCAGTGCAGTGAGTCCACAGAGTGCACTGGCACCACTGGGGATGCAGTGCAGTGAGTCCAGAGAGTGCACTGGCACCACTGGGGCTTCAGTGCAGTGAGTCCAGAGAGTGCACTGGCACCACTGGGGATGCACTGCAGTGAGTCCAGAGAGTGCACTGGCACCACTGGGGATGCAGTGCAGTGAGTCCAGAGAGTGCACTGGACCAGTGGGGATGCAGTACAGTGAGTCCAGTGAGTGCACTGGCACCACTGGGGATGCAGTGCAGTGAGTCCAGAGAGTGCACTGGCACCATTGGGGATGCACTTCAGTGACTCCAGAGACTGCACTGGCACCACTGGGGTTGCAGTGCAGTGAGTCCAGAGACTGCACTGGCACCACTGGGGATGCAGTGCAGTGAGTCCAGAGAGTGCACTGGCACCACTGGGGATGCAGTGCAGTGTGTCCAGAGAGTGCACTGGCACCACTGGGGATGCAGTGCAGTGAGTCCAGAGAGTGCACTGGCACCACTGGGGATGCACTTCAGTGAGTCCAGAGAGTGCACTGGCACCACTGGGGATGCACTGCAGTGAGTCCAGAGAGTGCACTGGCACCACTGCGGATGCAGTACAGTGAGTCCAGAGAGTGCACTGGCACCACTGGGGATGCAGTGCAGTGAGTCCAGAGAGTGCACTGGCACCACTGGGGATGCGGTACCGGGAGTCCAGAGAGTGCTTTGGCACCACTGGGGATGCACTGCAGTGACTCCAGAGAGTGCACTGGCACCACTGGGGATGCAGTGCAGTGAGTCCAGAGAGTGCTCTGTCACCACTGGGGATGCAGTACAGTAGGTCCACAGAGTGCACTGGCACCACTGGGGATGCAGTGCAGTGAGTCCAGAGAGTGCACTGGCACCACTGGGGATGCACTGCAGTGAGTCCAGAGAGTGCACTGGCACCACTGGAGATGCGGTCCAGTGAGTCCAGTGAATGCACTGGCAGCATTGGGGATGCAGTGCAGTGAGTCCAGAGAGTGCACTGGCACCATTGGTGATGCAGTATAGTGAGTCCAGAGAGTGCACTGGCACCACTGGGGATGCAGTGCAGTGAGTCCAGAGAGTGCACTGGCACCACTGGGGATGCAGTACAGTGAGTCCAGAGAGTGCACTGGACCAGTGGGGATGCAGTACAATGAGTCCAGAGAGTGCACTGGCACCACTGGGGATGCAGTGCAGTGAGTCCAGAGAGTGCACTGGCACCACTGGGGATGCAGTACAGTGAGTCCAGAGAGGGCACTGGACCAGTGGGGATGCAGTACAATGAGTCCAGAGAGTGCACTGGCACCACTGGGGATGCAGTGCAGTGAGTCCAGAGAGTGCACTGGCACCACTGAGAATGCACTTCAGTGACTCCAGAGAGTGCACTGGCACCACTGGGGATGCAGTGCAGTGAGTCCAAAGACTTCACTGGCACCACTGGGGATGCAGTGCAGTGAGTCCAGAGTGTGCACTGGCACCACTGGGGATGCAGTGAAGTGAGTGCAGAGAGTGCACTGGCACCACTGGGGATGCAGTGCAGTGAGTCCACAGAGTGTACTGGCACCACTGGGCATGCAGTGCAGTGAGCACAGAGAGTGCACTGGCACCACTGGAGATGCAGTACAGTGAGTCCAGTGAATGCACTGGAACCACTGGGGATGCAGTGCAGTGAGTCCAGAGAGTGCACTGGCACCACTGGGGATGCAGTGCAGTAAGTCCAAAGAGTGCACTGGCACCACCGATGATGCAGTACAGTGAGTCCAGTGAGTGCACTGGCACCACTGGGGATGTAGTGCAGTGACTCGAGAGAGTGCAATGGCACCACTGGGGATGCACTGCAGTGAGTCCAGAGAGTACACTGGCACCACTGGTGATGCAGTGCAGTGAGTCCAGAGAGTGCACTGGCACCACTGGGGATGCAGTGCAGTGAGTCCCGAGAGTGCACTGGCACCACCGGGGATGCAGTGCAGTGAGTCCAGAGAGTGCACTGGCACCACTGGGGATGCACTGCAGTGAGTCCAGAGAGTGCACTGTCACCACTGGGGATGCAGTGCAGTGAGTCCAGAGACTTCACTGGCACCACTGGGAATGCAGAGAAGTGAGTCCAGAGAGTGCACTGGCACCACTGGGGATGCAGTGCAGTGAGTCCAGAGAGTGCACTGGCACCACTGGAGATGCACTACAGTGAGTCCAGAGATTGCACTGGCACCACTGGGGATGCAGTGCAGTGAGTCCACAGAGTGCACTGGCACCACTGGGGATGCAGTGCAGTGAGTCCAGAGAGTGCACTGGCACCACTGGGGCTTCAGTGCAGTGAGTCCAGAGAGTGCACTGGCACCACTGGGGATGCACTGCAGTGAGTCCAGAGAGTGCACTGGCACCACTGGGGATGCAGTGCAGTGAGTCCAGAGAGTGCACTGGACCAGTGGGGATGCAGTACAGTGAGTCCAGTGAGTGCACTGGCACCACTGGGGATGCAGTGCAGTGAGTCCAGAGAGTGCACTGGCACCATTGGGGATGCACTTCAGTGACTCCAGAGACTGCACTGGCACCACTGGGGTTGCAGTGCAGTGAGTCCAGAGACTGCACTGGCACCACTGGGGATGCAGTGCAGTGAGTCCAGAGAGTGCACTGGCACCACTGGGGATGCAGTGCAGTGTGTCCAGAGAGTGCACTGGCACCACTGGGGATGCAGTGCAGTGAGTCCAGAGAGTGCACTGGCACCACTGGGGATGCACTTCAGTGAGTCCAGAGAGTGCACTGGCACCACTGGGGATGCACTGCAGTGAGTCCAGAGAGTGCACTGGCACCACTGCGGATGCAGTACAGTGAGTCCAGAGAGTGCACTGGCACCACTGGGGATGCAGTGCAGTGAGTCCAGAGTGTGCACTGGCACCACTGGGGATGCAGTACAGTGAGTCCAGAGAGTGCACTGGCACCACTGGGGATGCACTGCAGTGAGTCCAGAGAGTGCACTGGCACCACTGGGGATGCAGTGCAGTGAGTCCAGAGATTGCACTGGCACCACTGGGGATGCAGTGCAGTGAGTCCAGAGAGTGCACTGGCACCACTGGGGATGCAGTGCAGTGAGTCCAGAGAGTGCACTGGCACCACTGGGGATGCAGTGCAGTGAGTCCAGAGAGTGCACTGGCACCACTGGGGATGCAGTGCAGTGAGTCCAGAGAGTGCACTGGCACCACTGGGGATGCAGTACAGTGAGTCCAGAGAGTGCACTGGCACCACTGGGGATGCGGTGCAGTGAGTCCAGAGAGTGCACTGGCACCACTGGGGATGCACTTCAGTGACTCCAGAGAGTGCACTGGCACCACTGGGGATGCAGTGCAGTGAGTCCAAAGACTTCACTGGCACCACTGGGGATGCAGTGCAGTGAGTCCAGAGAGTACACTGGCACCACTGGGCATGCAGTGCAGTGAGTCCAGAGACTTCACTGGCACCACTGGGAATGCAGTGCAGTGAGTCCAGAGCGTGCACTGGCACCACTGGCGATGCAGTGCAGTGAGTCCAGAGAGTGCACTGGCAGCACTGGGGATGCAGTGCAGTGAGTCCACAGAGTGCACTGGCACCACTGGGGATGCAGTGCAGTGAGTCCAGAGAGTACACTGGCACCACTGGGGATGCAGTACAGTGAGTCCGGAGAGTGCACTGGCACCACTGGGGATGCACTGCAGTGAGTCCAGAGAGTGCACTGGCACCACTGGGGATGCACTACAGTGAGTCCAGAGATTGCACTGGCACCACTGGGGATACAGTGCAGTGAGTCCAGAGAGTGCACTGGCACCACTGGGGATGCAGTGCAGTGAGTCCAGAGAGTGCACTGGCAGCACTGGAGTTGCAGTCCAGTGAGTCCAGTGAATGCACTGGCACCACTGGGGATGCTGTGCAGTGAGTGCAGAGAGTGCACTGGCACCACCTGTGATGCAGTACAGTGTGTCCAGTGAGTGCACTCGCACCACTGGGGATGCAGTGCTGTGACTCCGGAGAGCGCACTGGCACCACTGGGGATGCCATGCAGTGAGTCCAGAGAGTGCACTGGCACCACTGGGGATGTAGTGCAGTGAGTCCAGAGAGTGCACTGGCACCACTGGGGATGCAGTGCTGTGACTCCAGAGAGTGCACTGGCACCACTGGGGATGCACTGCAATGAGTCCAGAGAGTGCACTGGCACCACTGGGGATGCACTGCAGTGAGTCCAGAGAGTGCACTGTCACCACTGGGGATGCAGTACAGTGAGTCCAGAGAGTGCACTGGCACCACTGGGGATGTAGTGCAGTGAGTCCAGAGAGTGCACTGGCACCACTGGGGATGCAGTGCAGTGAGTCCAAAGACTTCACTGGCACCACTGGGGATGCAGTGCAGTGAGTCCAGAGAGTGCACTGGCACCACTGGGGATGCAGTGCAGTGAGTCCAGAGAGTGCACTGGCACCACTGGGGATGCACTTCAGTGAGTCCAGAGAGTGCACTGGCACTACTAGGGATGCAGTGCTGTGAGTCCAGAGAGTGCACTGGCACCACTGGGGATGCAGTGCAGTGAGTCCACAGAGTGCACTGGCACCACTGGGGATGCACTGCAGTGAGTCCAGAGAGTGCACTGGCACCACTGCGGATGTACTGCAGTGAGTCCAGAGATTGCACTGGCACCACTGGGGATGCAGTGCAGTGAGTCCACAGAGTGCACTGGCACCACTGGGGATGCAGTACAGTGAGTCCAGAGAGTGCACTGGCACCACTGGGGATGCAGTGCAGTGAGTCCAGAGATTGCACTGGCACCACTGGGGATGCAGTGCAGTGAGTCCAGAGACTTCACTGGCACCACTGTTAATGCAGTGCAGTGAGTGCAGAGAGTGCGCTGGCACCACTGGGGATGCAGTGCAGTGAGTCCAGAGAGTGCACTGGCACCACTGGGGATGCAGTGCAGTGAGTCCAGAGAGTGCACTGGCACCGCTGGGGATGCACTGCAGTGAGTCCAGAGAGTGCACTGGCACCACTGGGGATGCAGTGCAGTGAGTCCAGAGAGTGCACTGGCACCACTGGGGATGCACTTCAGTGACTCCAGAGAGTGCACTGGCACCACTGGGGATGCACTACAGTGAGTCCAGAGATTGCACTGGCACCACTGTGGATGCAGTGCAGTGAGTCCAGAGAGTGCACTGGCACCACTGGGGATGCTGTGCAGTGAGTGCAGAGAGTGCACTGGCACCACATGTGATGCAGTACAGTGTGTCCAGTGAGTGCACTGACACCACTGGGGATGCAGTGCAGTGAGTCCAGAGAGTGCACTGGCACCACTGGGGATGCACTGCAGTGAGTCCAGAGAGTGCACTGGCACCACTGGGGATGCAGTGCAGTGTGTCCAGAGAGTGCACTGGCACCACTGGGGATGCACTGCAGTGAGTCCAGAGAGTGCACTGGCACCACTGGGGATGCAGTGCAGTGAGTCCAGAGAGAGCACTGGCACCACTGGGGATGCACTACAGTGAGTCCACAAAGTGCACTGGCACCACTGGGGATGCTCTGCAGTGAGTCCAGAGATTGCACTGGCACCACTGGGGATGCAGTGCAGTGAGTCCAGAGAGTGCACTGGCACCACTGGGGATGCAGTGCTGTGACTCCAGAGAGCGCACTGGCACCACTGGGGATGCAGTGCAGTGAGTGCGGAGAGTGCACTGGCACCACTGGGGATGGGTTTCAAGCCAACTGCATTAACCGTTCATGCTTCTTTCTTATGAGACGTTAGTAAACCAATTACATAGCCTTGTCAAGACTAAATCACAGGTAAAAATCCTGTACATCTCATGTGGCCAACCACTCCCAACTAGGATTCCAAGAACCAGGAGGTTCGGTGAAAATAGGGCTAGTGCTATTAGAGGGGTGATTATTAGGGTAAGCCCTAAGCTGTCTTTAATGGAGAAGTATGGGTGGAATGGGATTTTGTCGCAGTCTGATACGATTCCTAGTGGGTTATTTGAGCCTGATTCGTGTAGGAAGGTTAGGTGGACTAGGGTGATTCCTGCAATTAGGAAGGGCAGTAGGAAGTGGATGGCGAAGAATCGGGTTAAGGTTGGATTGTCTACTGAGAATCCTCCTCAGGCTCATTCTACTAGAGTTTGCCCAATGTACGGGATGGCTGAGAATAGGTTGGTGATTACGGTGGCCCCTCAGAATGACATTTGTCCTCATGGGAGGACATACCCTACGAAGGCAGTTGCTATTAGGGTGAGTAGGAGGATTACTCCTGTGTTTCAGGTTTCTTTGTATAGGTAGGAGCCGTAGTAGAGGCCTCGTCCGATGTGTAAGTAGATGCAGATAAAGAAGAGCGAAGCACCGTTGGCGTGGAGGTTGCGGATGAGCCATCCGTACTGGACGTCTCGGCATGTGTGAGCTACTGAGGAGAAGGCGAGTGAAGTGTCTGCGGTGTAGTGTATGGCTAGTAGCAGGCCTGTTAGGATTTGTGTGGCTAAGCAGATGGCTAGAAGGGAGCCGAAGTTTCATCAGGCAGAGATGTTGGAGGGGGCGGGTAGGTCGATTAGGGAGTTGTTGATTATTTTTAGTAGGGGATGGGATTTGCGGATGTTAGGGGCCATTAGTGAGTCTGTGTGTTATTAGGATTATTACCAGGATGGAGAGGGCGAAGGATCCTAGGTAGGCCTTAATTAGCCCTGTGTGTATTGAGGTTGCGGCTTTGCTTGCGGCTACTTGTAGTTCAGCAAGGCCCTCTGGCCCTATTTTTTTGAGTCAGGAGAGGTCGATCAAGTGTAGGGCAATGTTTTGTCCCTTTTCTAGTAGGTTTTTGGAGAAGAATCGGTGTACTAGGGGGTTGAAGTACCCTAATGCAGAGGAGAAGTTTATGAGGGGGTTTGGTTTGGGGTGAGTGAGGGTGTGTGTTATGTTCGATAGTTCTAGGGCTAGGATGATTCCTAGGATTGTTATGAGGATGGCAGCGGTTTTGGTGATAAGGGGTATGGTTATTGGGGGGGTTTTGGTTGGTGTGATGAAAGAGGTAATGATTAATCCTGCTGTAATGCTGCCTAGGGCGAGTCGGGTTAGGGGGGCGGTGATTAGTGGGTTGTTTTCGTTTATTGATACTATTGGGGGGATTCGGGTTTGTCCAGCTTGGACTAGGATGGTTATGCGGATGCTGTAGGTTGCGGTGAATGCTGTGGCTATAAGGGTTAGGAGTAGGGCTCAAGTATTTAGGTATGATGTGTTTAAGCTTTCGATGATGAGGTCTTTTGAGTAGAATCCGGCTAGGAATGGGGTTCCTATCAGCGCCAGGTTTCCGATGGTTAGGCAGGAAGTAGTGACTGGGAGTATTTTCTGTAGGCCTCCTATCTTTCGGATATCTTGTTCTCCGTTTAGGTTGTGGATGATAGACCCTGAGCATAGGAATAGTATGGCTTTAAAGAAGGCATGGGTTGAGATGTGTAGGAAGGCTAGTTGTGGGAGGTTTAGTCCGATAGTGACTATTATTAGTCCTAGTTGGCTGGATGTTGAGAAAGCAATGATTTTTTTGATGTCATTTTGGGTTAGGGCGCATGTGGCAGCGAATAGGGTTGATAGAGCACCTAGGCATAGGCAGGCAGTTAGGGCTGTGTGGTTGGTGGCTAGCAGGGGGTGCATGCGGATGAGCAGGAAGATTCCGGCTACTACTATGGTACTGGAGTGCAGTAGGGCTGATACTGGGGTGGGGCCTTCTATTGCTGCGGGCAGTCATGGGTGGAGTCCAAATTGGGCGGATTTTCCTGCGGCTGCGAGGATTAATCCTATGAGGGGGAGGATTGGGGTTTGGTGGGGGTGTACGGCTTGTTGGATCTCTCAGGTGTTGAATGTTGAAGCTAGTCATGCTATGCTCAGGATCAGTCCGATGTCTCCGATTCGGTTGTAGATTACGGCTTGTAGGGCGGCGGTGTTGGCATCTGCTCGGCCTTGTCATCAGCCGATGAGAAGGAAGGACATGATTCCTACTCCTTCCCAGCCTACGAATAGGAGGAATATGTTGTTTGCGGTTGTTAGGAGGAGTATGGCGACTAGGAATGTCAGTAGGTAGGTGAAAAATTTTGTTACGTATGGCTCTGAGGCCATGTATCATATGGCGAATTGTAGGATTGATCATGTTACAAATAGGGCGATTGGAAGAAATGTTATTGAGTATTGGTCTATTTTTAGGCTCAGGGGGATTTTAAAGTTTATAATGAATTTTCACTCCCAGTGGCAGGTGACAGATTCTACTCCCGAGTAGATGAATGCGGTTGTAGGGGCTAGGCTAATTAGGAATGCGGTTTTAACAGCGCGGGTGGTGGCTTGTGGGGTGTTTTTAAAGTTTTTAAATAGAAATGGCAGGATGATTGGGGTTAGGAGGATTGTCAGCGTGAGTAGTGTGAGGGAGTTGATTAGTAGTGTGGGGTTCACTCCTTTTACTTGGATTTGCACCAAGATGGGTGGTTCCTAAGACCAGTGGATTGCTGTTATCCTTTAAAAGTAAGGGGGCTGAGGTTTTAGGCTCAGATGTAAGAGTTAGCAGCTCTTGTTGGTTAAACCCTCCCCTCGGCAGGTAAGAAGGTTTGAACTTCTATTCTTAGAATCACAGTCTAATGTTTGGTTTAAACTATACTTGCATGAGGGGATTCCGGAGATCAGTTCGGGTTTGAGGATTAGGAGGAATATTGGGATAATGTGGAGTGTTATGAGCAGGTGTTCTCGCGTGGTTGAGTTTTGCATAGATGTGATGTGGGAGGGGATTGAGCCTCGTTGGGTCATTAGTAGTATGAATAAGGTGTAGGAGGCGGTTAGTAGGGTTGCGATTCCTGTTAGGATGATCGTGAAGGCAGATCAGTTGAATAAGGTGATTATAATGGTTAGCTCTGCTATGAGGTTTGTTGTTGGGGGTAAGGCTATGTTTGTTAGATTGGCCAGCAATCATCAGGTAGCTATGAGTGGTAGGAGAGGTTGTAGGCCTCGTGTGAGTAGTAGAATTCAGCTGTGCGTACGTTCATAGTTTGTGTTGGCTAGGCAGAATAGTATGGAGGAAGTTAGTCCATGGGAAATTATTAGGATCATTGCCCCTGAGAATGATCAGTGGGTTTGGATTATTCCTGCGGCGATAACTAGGCCTATGTGGCTAACGGATGAATAAGCGATTAGTGATTTTAGGTCTGTCTGTCGTAGGCAGATTGAGCTAGTCATTAGGGCGCCTCATAGGGCCAGGGTTAGGAAGGGGTAGTGCAGGAGGTTGGACAGTGGGCCCATAAATAGAGTGACTCGTATAATTCCGTATCCTCCTAGCTTTAGTAGTAGGGCGGCGAGGAGTATTGAGCCTGCGATGGGTGCTTCTACGTGGGCTTTTGGCAGTCAGAGGTGTAGGCCGTATAGTGGGGCTTTTACTATGAATGCTACGAGCAGTGCTAGACCTGATAGTATTCCTGTCCATGAGGTGGATAGGGTTGGGTGGGTTAGTTGTAGGGTTGGCAGGTGCAGGGTGCCAATTTTCACGTATAGGTGTATGATTGTGATTAGCAGGGGTAGAGAGCTTACTGGCGTGTAGAATAGCAGGTAGATGCCAGCGCTTAGGCGTTCTGGTTGGTTCCCCCATCGGGTGATTAAGATTAGGGTGGGAATGAGGGTTGCTTCAAATGAGATGTAAAATAGTGCTAGTTCTGTGGTGGAAAAGGCTAGTAGGATGAATGGCTGGACTGCGACTAAGGTTGAGATAAAGATTCGTTTGCGTTGTAGGGGTTCTTGTTGCAGGTGGTTTTGGCTTGCTATGATTATGAGTGGGAGTAGTCAGCAGGATAGTACTAGGAGGGGGGATGAGATTTGGTCAATTCCTGTTCAGTTGGATAAAAATTTGTAGGGGTAGTAGGTTGGGATTAATCACTGTAGGCTTAGGGCAGCGATTAGGAGGCTGTATAAGGTGGTGTTAGTCCATAGAAATTTTGGTGGAGACAGCAGGGCTGTTGGAAGAAGTATGATTGTGGGTAGGATGATTTTTAGCATTGCAGGAGGTTTAGGTTGTGTAGATGGTCGGAGCCATGTGTGCGGGTGGAGGCTACTAGGATGGCCAGGCCTGTGCCCGCCTCACACGCTGAGAAGGTTAGCATGAGAATTGGTACCATGGTGAATGAGGAGACTTGGTTTTCGATGGATCATATTGATAGGCCTACGAATATCGATAATATTATGCTTTCAAGGCATAGTAGGGCGGATACTAGGTGGGTTCGGTGGAAGGCTAGTCCTAGTCCGCTGAAAATGAAGGCTGAGTAGAAGCTTAAATGTAGGGGCGACATAAGAAAGTTACAGGGTTGGCTGTAATCTGCTGGGTCGAAACCAGCTATCTTTTTGGTTAGACTAACTTTCTGTTATTCTGCTCATTCTAGGCCCCCTTGAATTCACTCGTAGGCCAGTCCGAGTGTTAGGAGAAGGAGGATCACTACAGTTCAGGTGAGGGTCATTAGGGGGGATTGGAGTTGGACGGCTCATGGCAGGGGGAGTAGGAGGGCGATTTCTAGGTCGAATAGGACGAACAGGATGGCTACTGAGGAAGAATCGGACTGAGAATGGTAATCGAGCAGATCCAAGTGGGTCGAATCCACATTCGTACGGTGAGAGTTTCTCTGAGTCGGGGTTTATTTGGGCGAGTCAGAAGTTTAATGCGGTTAGGGCGGCGCTTAGGATTGATGATAGGGCGAATATGAACATGAGTGCGTTCATTGCTCTCCTCTGGGTTTATACCAGATTCCAGAGATTGGAAGTCAATTGTAATTAATATACTAGAAGAGCAAGATCCTCATCAGTAGATGGTTATGTAGAGGAATAGTCAGATGACGTCTACGAAGTGTCAGTATCAGGCTGCTGCCTCGAATCCGAAGTGGTGGTCTGATGTAAAGTGGAACTTGATCAGTCGGAAGAGGCAGACGGTCAGGAAGGAGGATCCGATGATTACGTGGAGTCCGTGGAATCCAGTGGCAACGAAGAAGGTAGATCCGTAGACGCTATCGGCGATTGAGAATGGGGCTTCGTGGTATTCTATTGCTTGTAGGGCTGTGAAGTAGAATCCCAGGAGGATCGTTAGGGTTAGGGCGTGGATGGCGTGTTTTCGGTTTCCTTCTGTGATGCTGTGATGGGCTCACGTTACGGTAACGCCTGAGGCTAGTAGGATGGCTGTGTTTAGTAGGGGGACTTCTATCGGGTTGAGTGGTTTAATTCCTGTTGGGGGTCATTGGCCTCCTAGTTCTGGGGTTGGGGCCAGGCTCGAGTGGAAGAACGCTCAGAAGAACCCTAAGAAGAAGAATGCTTCGGATGTGATGAAAAGGATTATGCCGTATCGTAGGCCTTTTTGGACTGTGGGAGTGTGATGGCCTTGGAAGGTGCTTTCTCGTACAATGTCTCGTCATCATTGGAGTATTACTAGGAGTATTGAGATGAGGCCTAGGGTTAGTAGTATGGATGAGTTGTAGTGGAATCGCATGATTAATCCTGAGGTTGTGAGTAGGGCGGCGGCTGCCCCGAAGATTGGTCAAGGGCTTGGGTCAACTATGTGGTATGAGTGTGCTTGGTGTGCCATTAGATGTTTTCTTGTAAGTATAGGCTTAGAAGGAGCACGAAGACGTAGGCCTGGATTATGGCTACTGCTACTTCTAGGATGGTTAGGAGTAGTAGGATGATTATTGTTAGGATGGATACTGCGGGAAGGGTGGGTATTAATGCAATGGAGGCTGTAGAGATGAGTTGGATGAGTAAGTGTCCTGCTGTAAGGTTGGCTGTAAGGCGGACTCCGAGGGCTAGGGGGCGGATTAGTAGGCTGGTTGTTTCGATCAGGATTAGTGCGGGGATTAGGGGTGTAGGGGTACCTTCGGGTAATAGGTGGGCTAAAGAGGCTGATGGTTGGTTTCGTAGGCCTGTTAGTAGTGTGGCGAGCCATAGTGGGAAGGCTAGGGCTATGTTCATAGATAGTTGGGTGGTTGGGGTGAATGTATATGGAAGGAGGCCTAGAAGGTTGATTGTAAGAAGTATGATTATTAGGGATGTAAATATTATGGCTCATTTGTGGCCATTTTTGTTGAGTGGGACTATTAGTTGTTTTGTGATTAGGTGAAGGAGTCATGTTTGGATAGTAGAAAGGCGGTTGTTGATTCATCGGTTGTTTGGGGACGGGAATAGTAGGGCTGGGAAGAGTAGGGATAGTAGGATTAAGGGGATGCCGAATAGATTGGGGCTGGAAAATTGGTCAAAGAAGCTTAGGTTCATGGTCAGGATCATGGTGTGGGTTTGGTAGTGAGGGAGGTCTTATTTGATGGGGGGTTGGTTGTGGTGAAGGCTAGTAGTTTTGGTTGGATGAGGAGTGCTAGGGTTAATCAGGTTATAATTATGATTGAAAATCATGGTGCGGGGTTAAGCTGTGGCATATCATTAAGGAGGGGGAAGTCCCTCTTTGGCTAGCTTAAAAGGCTAGTGCTGTTGCATAGCTTCTTAATGATTAGGATGATGATAGAAGGGACGATCAGGCCTCGAAATGTGGGAGTGGGGTTGATTCTACTACAATGGGTATGTAGCTGTGATTAGCCCCGCAAATTTCTGAGCATTGTCCGTAAAAAATCCCAGGCCGGGTGGTAATGAATGAAGTTTGGTTTAGTCGGCCTGGGATTGCGTCTGTTTTAACTCCGAGCGTTGGGACTGCTCAGGAGTGGAGTACGTCTCCTGCAGTAATGATTACGCGGATGGGGGATTCTATTGGGATAACTACGCGGTGGTCAACTTCTAGCAGTCGGAAGTGGCCGTTGGGTAAGTCTGGGGTGGGCACTATGTAGGAGTCGAATGATAGGTCTTTGAAGTCTGTGTATTCGTAGCTTCAGTATCATTGGTGGCCGATGGCTTTTAGGGTGAGGTCTGGTTCATCGATTTCGTCCATTATGTAGAGGATTTGTAGGGATGGGAGGGCGAGGAGTACCAGGACGATAGCAGGTAGGATTGTCCAGATCAGCTCTACTTCTTGGGCGTCTACAGCATTGGACGAGAGTTTTTCTGTTAGTATGTGGGCTAAAAGGTAGAGAACTAGGCTGCAGATAGCTAGGGCAACGATTAGGGCGTGGTCGTGGAATTCAACGAGTTCTTCTATGATGGGTGATGAGGCGTCTTGGAATCCTAGTTGGGAGTGGTTGGCCACATGAGATGTACAGGATTTTTACCTGTGATTTAGTCTTGACAAGGCTATGTAATTGGTTTACTAACGTCTCATAAGAAAGAAGCATGAGCGGTGAATGCAGTTGGCTTGAAACCAGCATGTGAGGGTTCGATTCCTTCCTTTCTTGTACTTGGACGAAGGCCGGTTCCTCGAAAGTATGGTATGGGGGAGGGCAGCCGTGGATTCATTCAACGTTTGTGGTAGTTAGTTCTGGTTGTAGGACTTTTCGTTTGGCCGAAAAGGCTTCTCAGATGATGAATATTAGTATGATTACGGCTACTATTGAGATTAGGGAGCCGATGGAGGAAATGGTGTTTCATAGTGTGTAGGCGTCGGGATAGTCCGAGTATCGTCGGGGTATTCCTGCTAGGCCTAGGAAGTGCTGGGGGAAGAACGTTAGGTTTACTCCTGTAAATATTACCCCGAAGTGGGCTTTTGCTCATGTTTGGTGTAGGGTAAACCCAGTGAGTAGTGGGAATCAGTGAGTAAATCCTGCTAGAATGGCAAAGACGGCGCCTATGGATAGGACGTAGTGGAAGTGGGCAACTACGTAGTACGTGTCGTGCAGGGCGATGTCTAGGGAAGAGTTTGCAAGAACGATTCCTGTTAATCCTCCGATGGTAAATAGGAAGATAAATCCTAGAGCTCATAGTATTGGGGGGGTCTCATTTGATTGTTCCTCCGTGCAGGGTGGCTAGTCAGCTAAATACTTTGATTCCGGTAGGGATGGCAATGATTATAGTGGCTGATGTAAAGTAGGCTCGGGTATCAACGTCTATTCCTACTGTAAACATGTGGTGAGCTCAGACGATGAATCCTAGGAAGCCGATGGATAGTATGGCTCAGACTATTCCCATGTAGCCGAAGGGCTCCTTTTTGCCTGAGTAGTACGTGACTACGTGTGAGATGATTCCGAACCCCGGTAGGATCAGAATATAGACTTCTGGGTGTCCGAAGAATCAGAATAGGTGTTGGTACAGGATTGGGTCTCCTCCTCCAGCGGGGTCGAAGAATGTGGTGTTTAGGTTTCGATCAGTTAGTAATATTGTAATACCGGCGGCGAGTACGGGGAGTGATAGAAGGAGTAGGATGGCGGTAATTAGTACGGATCAGACAAATAGTGGGGTTTGGTATTGTGAGAGTGCGGGGGGTTTTATGTTGATGGCTGTGGTGATAAAGTTGATGGCCCCAAGGATGGAGGAGATACCGGCTAAGTGGAGTGAGAAGATAGCCAGGTCTACTGAAGCTCCGGCATGGGCAAGGTTACCTGCTAGGGGAGGGTAGACAGTTCAGCCTGTGCCGGCGCCAGCTTCTACAGTGGATGAGGCTAGTAGGAGGAGGAATGATGGGGGGAGGAGTCAAAAGCTTATGTTGTTTATTCGCGGGAATGCTATGTCGGGGGCACCGATTATGAGGGGGACTAATCAGTTGCCGAATCCTCCGATCATGATGGGTATGACTATAAAGAAGCTTATTACAAAGGCGTGAGCGGTAACGATTACATTGTAAATTTGGTCGTCGCCTAGGAGAGTTCCTGGTTGTCCTAGTTCTGCGCGGATTAATAGGCTGAGTGCGGTGCCGACTATTCCTGCTCATGCCCCGAAGATGAGGTACAGGGTGCCAATATCCTTATGGTTAGTGGAAAATAGTCATCGGTTGATGAAGGTGACGGGTAAGATGGCTGAGTGTTGAAGCGTTAGGCTGTAGTCCTTTTTACAGAGGTTTAATTCGTCTTCTTATCGGCTCTGTAGTGAAATTCATGTTGAGTTGCAAGCTCATCGATGCGCACTAGGGTGCGTCAGGGTCTTTGTAGGCAGAAGCCAATTGGTTTAGGCATTTAGCTGTTAACTAGAGTTTTGTGGGATCGAAGCCCATCTGTCTAGGGAGGCTTTAGCTTAATTAAAGCGTCTGACTTGCATTCAGAAGATACAGGTTAATATTCTGTAAGTCTTAATGTGCAGAAACTAAGAGGGTTTAACTCTTATTTAAGGCTTTGAAGGCCTTCGGTTTGGGGTGTTATCCTAAGTTTCTAGACAATGGCATGTATTATTGGGGACAGGGGAAGTAAGAGGATTGATAGTGAGGCAAGGACCGCAGTAGGTGTGCTTGGGGCTTTGCTAGTGTATCATTGTTTTATGTGGTTAGAGGAGTTGGGGGGAAGGGTAATTGTTGAGTGGTATGCGAGGCGTAGGTAGAAGAAGAGGCTGAGCAGTGATAGCATGGCAATTGCCATGGCTGCTGGTGTTATTTCCTGTTTAGTTAGTTCTTGGATGATAAGTCACTTTGGTATAAAGCCTGTTAATGGGGGGAGGCCTGCTAGGGATAAAAGTACTAGTATTAGGGTGGCGTTTAGCACTGGGGTTTTTGTTCATGAGGTTGTGATCATGGATAGGTTAAGGGCTTTGATTTTGTTAAGGGCTAGGAATACGGCTGATGTTATGATTGTGTATAGGTAGAAGGTAAGTAAGGCCAATTTGGGGCTGTAAACTAGGATGATGGCGATTCAGCCTAAGTGGGAGATGGACGAGAAGGCTAGGATTTCGCGTGTTTGTGTTTGGTTCAGTCCTATTCAGCCTCCTAGTGCTGTTGAGGCTAGGGCCATGGCGGTGAGTAGAGCTGGGTCGAGGGATTTGGATGTTAGTAGGAGCAGGGTTAGTGGGGGGAATTTTATGAGGGTCGAGAGTAGCAGGGCTGTTATTAGTGGCGATCCTTGTAGTACTTCTGGGAATCAGAAGTGAAATGGCACTAGGCCCAGTTTAATAGCGATTGCTGCTGTCAGTAGTAGACAGGAGGTTGGGTGGTTTCTTTGTGTGATGTCTCATTGGCCGGTGACTCAGGCATTGGTTATGCTAGAGAATAGGACCAGGGCGGAAGCAGCTGCTTGGGTTAGGAAGTCTCTGGACTCACTGAAGTGCATCCCCAGTGGGGCCAGTGCACTCTCTGGACTCACTGCACTGCATCCCCAGTGGTGCCAGTGCACTCTCTGGACTCACTGCACTGCATCCCCAGTGGTGCCAGTGCACTCTCTGGACTCACTGGACTGCATCCCCAGTGGTGCCAGTGCACTCCCTGGACTCACTGCACTGCATCCCCAGTGGTTCCAGTGCATTCACTGGACTCACAGTACTGCATCTCCAGTGGTGCCAGTGCACTCTCTGGACTCACTGCAGTGCATCCCCAGTGGTGCCAGTGCACTCACTGGATTCACTGCACTGCATCCCCAGTGGTGCTAGTGCACTCTCTGGAGTCACTGCGCTGCATCCCCAGTGGTGCCAGTGCACTCTCTGGACACACTGCACTGCATCCCCAGTGGTGCCAGTGCACTGTCTGGACTCACTGCACTGCATCCCCAGTGGTGCCATTGCACTCTCTGGACTCACTGCACTGCATCCCCAGTGGTGCCAGTACACTCTCTGGACTCACTGCACTGCATCCCCAGTGGTGCCAGTGCACTCTCTGGACTCACTGCACTGCATCCCCAGTGGTGCCAGTGCAATCCCTGGACTCACTGTAGTGCATTCCCAGTGGTGCCAGTGCACTCTCTGGACTCACTGCAGGGCATCCCCAGTGGTGCCAGTGCACTCACTGGACTGACTGCACTGCATACCCAGTGGAGCCAGTGCGCTCTCCGGAGTCACAGCACTGCATCCCCAGTGGTGCCAGTGCGCTCATTGGACTCACTGTACTGCATCACAGGTGGTGCCAGTGCACTCTCTGGACTCACTGTACTGCATCATCAGTGGTGCCAGTGCACTCTCTGGACTAACTGCACTGCATCCCCAGTGGTGCCAGTGCACTCTCTGGACTCACTGCAGTGCATCCCCAGTGGTGCCAGTGCACTCTCTGGACTCACTGCACTGCATCCCCAGTGGTTCCAGTGCATTCACTGGACTCACTGTACTGCATCTCCAGTGGTGCCAGTGCACTCTCTAGAGTCACTGCAGTGCATCCCCAGTGGTGCCAGTGCACTCTCTGGAGTCACTGCAGTGCAACCCCAGTGGTGCCAGTGCACTCTCTGGGCTCACTGCAGTGCATCCCCAGTGGTGCCAGTGCACTCACTGGACTCACTGCACTGCATCCCCAGTGGTGCCAGTGCACTCTCTGGACTCACTGCACTGCATCCCCAGTGGTGCCAGTGCACTCACTGGACTCACTGTACTGCATCACCAGTGGTGCCAGTGCACTCTCTGGACTCACTGCACTGCATCCCCAGTGGTTCCAGTGCATTCACTGGACTCACTGTACTGCATCTCCAGTGGTGCCAGTGCACTCTCTGGGCTCACTGCAGTGCCTCCCCAGTGGTGCCAGTGCACTCTCTGGACTCACTGCACTGCATCCCCAGTGGTGCCAGTGCACTCACTGGATTCACTGCACTGCATCCCCAGTGAGCTAGTGCACTCTCTGCACTCACTGCAGTGCATCCCCAGTGGTGCCAGTACACTCTCTGGACTCACTGCAGTGCATCCCCAGTGGTGCCAGTGCACTCTCTGGACTCACTGCACTGCATCCCCAGTGGTGCCAGTGCAATCCCTGGACTCACTGTAGTGCATCCCCAGTGGTGCCAGTGCACTCTCAAGACTCACTGCAGGGCATCCCCAGTGGTGCCAGTGCACTCTCTGGACTCACTGCACTGCATCGCCAGTGGTGCCAGTGCACTCTCTGGACTCACTGCACTGCATCCCCAGTGGTGCCAGTGCACTCTCTGCACTCACTTCACTGCATCCCCAGTGGTGCCAGTGCGCTCTCTGGAGTCACAGCACTGCATCCCCAGTGGTGCCAGTGCAATCTCTGGACTCACTGCACTGCATCCCCAGTGGTGCCAGTGCACTCTCTGGACTCACTGAAGTGCATCCCCAGTGGTGCCAGTGCACTCTCTGGACTCACTGCACTGCATCCCCAGTGGTGCCAGTGCACTCTCTGGACTCACTGCACTGCATCCCCAGTGGTGCCAGTGCACTCTGTGGACTCACTGTACTGCATCTCCAGTGGTGCCAGTGCACTCTCTGGACTCACTGCACTGCATCCCCAGTGGTGCCAGTGCACTCTCTGGTCTCACTGCAGTGCATCACCAGTGGTGCCAGTGCACTCTCTGGACTCACTGAGGTGCATCCCCACTGGTGCCAGTGCAATTTCTGGACTCACTGCACTGCATCCCCAGTGGTGCCAGTGCACACTCTGGACTCACTGCACTGCATCCCCAGTGGTGCCAGTGCACTCTCTGGACTCACTGCACTGCAACCCCAGTGTTGCCAGTGCACTCTCTGCACTCACTGCACTGCATCCCCAGTGGTGCCAGTGCACTCTCTGGACTCACTGCACTGCATCCCCAGTGGTGCCAGTGCAATCTCTGGACTCACTGCAGTGCATCCCCAGTGGTGCCAGTGCACTCTCTGGACTCACTGCACTGCAACCCCACTGCTGCCAGTGCACTCTCTGGACTCACTGCAGTGCATCCCCAGTGGTGCCAGTGCACTCTCTGGACTCACTGCACTGCATCACCAGTGGTGCCAGTGTACTCTCTGGACTCACTGCACTGCATCCCCAGTGGTGCCAGTGCACTCTCTCGAGTCACTGCACTACATCCCCAGTGGTTCCAGTGCACTCACTGGACTCACTGTACTGCATCATCAGTGGTGCCAGTGCACTCTCTGGACTCACTGCACTGCATCCACAGTGGTGCCAGTGCAATCTCTGGACTCACTGCACTGAAGCCCCTGTGTTGCCAGTGCACTCTCTGGACTCACTGCACTGTATCCCCAGTGGTGCCAGTGCACTCTCTGGACTCACTGTACTGCATCCCCAGTGGTGCCAGTGCACTCTCTGGACTCACTGCAGTGCATCCCCAGTGGTGCCAGTGCACTCTCTGGACTCACTGCACTGCATCCCAAGTGGTGCCAGCGCAATCTCTGGACTCACTGCAGTACATCCCCAGTGGTGCCAGTGCACTCTCTGGACTCACTGCACTGCATCCCCAGTGGTGCCAGTGCACTCTGTGGACTCACTGCACTGCATCCCCAGTGGTGCCAGTGCACTCTCTGGACTCACAGCACTGCATCCCCAGTGGTGCCAGTGCACTCTCTGGACTCACTGCAGTGCATCCCCAGTGGTGCCAGTGCTCTCTCTGGACTCACTGCACTGCATCCCCAGTGGTGCCAGTGCACTCTCTGGACTCACTGCACTGCATCCCCAGTGGTGCCAGTGCTATCTCTGGACTCACTACACTGCAACCCCAGTGGTGCCAGGGCACTCTCTGCAGACACTGCAGTGCATCCCCACATGTGCCAGTGCACTCTCTGGACTCACTGCAGTGCATCCCCAGTGGTGCCAGTGCACTCTCTGGACTCACTGCACTGCATCCCCAGTGGTGCCAGTGCACTCTCTGCACTCACTGCAGTGCATCCCCAGTTGTGCCAGTGCACTCACTGGACTCACTGCAGTGCATTCCCTCTGGTGCCAGTGCACTCCCTGGACACACTGCAGTGCATCCCCAGTGGTGCCAGTGCACTCTCTGGACTCACTGCTGTGCATCACCTGTGGTGCCAGTGCATCCTCTGGACTCACTGCAGTGCATCCCCAGTGGTGCCAGTGCAATCTCTGGACTCACTGCACTGCATCCCCAGTGGTGCCAGTGCACTCTCTGGACTCACTGCACTGAATCCCCAGTGTTGCCAGTGCACTCTCTGGAATCACTGCACTGCATCCCCAGTGGTGCCCGTGCACTCTCTGGACTCACTGCACTGCATCCCCAGTGGTGCCAGAGCACTCTCTGGACTCACTGCAGTGCATCCCCAGTGGTGCCAGTGCACTCTCTGGACTCACTGCACTGCATCCCCAGTGGTGCCAGTGCACTCTCTGGACTCACTGTACTGCATCCCCAGTGGAGCCCGTGCACTCTCTGGACTTACTGAAGTGCATCCCCAGTGGTGCCAGTGCACTCTCTGGACTCACTGCACTGCATCCCCAGTGGTGCCAGTGCACTCTCTGGACTCACTGCAGTGCATCCCCAGTGGTGCCAGTGCACTCTCTGGACTCACTGCACTGCATCCCCAGTGGTGCCAGTGCACTCTCTGGACTCACCGCACTGCACCCTGAGTGGTGCCAGTGCACTCTCTGGACTCACTGCACTGCATCCCCAGTGGTGCCAGTGCACTCTCTGGACTCACTGCACTGCATCCCCAGTGTTGCCTGAGCACTCTCTGGACTCACCGCAGTGCATCCCCAGTGCTGCCAGTGCACTCTCTGGACTCACTGCACTGCATTCCCAGTGGTGCCAGTGCACTCTCTGGACTCACTGCAGTGCATCCCCAGTGGTGCCAGTACACTCAGTGGGCTGACTGCACTGCATCCCCAGTGGTGCCAGTGCACTCTCTGGACTCACTGCACTGCATCCCCAGTGGTGCCAGTGCACTCTCTGGACTCACTGCAGGGCATCCCCAGTGGTGCCAGTGCACTATCTGGACTCACTGCAGTGCATCCCCAGTGGTGCCAGTGCACTCTCTGGACTCGCTGCACTGCATCCCCAGTGGTGCCAGTGCTTTCTCTGGACTCACCGCACTGCACCCTGAGTGGTGCCAGTGCACTCTCTGGACTCACTGCACCGCATCCCCAGTGGTGCCATTGCACTCTCTGGAGTCACTGCGCTGCATCTCCAGTGGTGGCAGTGCACTCTCTGGATTCACTGCATGCATCCCCAGTGTTGCCTGTGCACTCTCTGCAGTAACTGCAGTGCATCCCCAGTGGTGCCAAAGCACTCTCTGGACTCCCGGCACCGCATCGCCAGTGGTGCCAGGGCACTCTCTGGGCTCACTGCAGTGCATCCCCAGTGGTGCCAGTGCACTCTCTGGACTCACTGCAGTGCATCCCCAGTGGTGCCAATGCACTCTCTGGACCTCCGGCACCGCATCCCCAGTGGTGCCAGTGCACTCTCTGGACTCGCGGCACTCCATCCCCAGTGGTGCCAGTGCACTCTCTGGACTCACTGCACTACATCCCCAGTGGTGCCAGTGCACTCTCTGGACTCACTGCACTGCATCCCCAGTGGTGCCAGTGCACTCTCTGGACTCACTGCACTGCATCCCCAGTTGTGCCAGTGCACTCTGTGGACTCACTGCAGTGCATCCCCAGTGGTGCCAGTGCACTCTCTGGACTCACTGCAGTGCATCCCCAGTGGTGCCAATGCACTCTCTGGACTCACTGCAGTGCATCCCCAGTGCTGCCAGTGCACTCTCTGGACTCACTGCACTGCATCCCCAGTGGTGCCAGTGCACTCTCTGGACTCACTGCAATGCATCCCCAGTGGTGCCAGTGCACTCTCTCGAGTCACTGCACTATATCCCCAGTGGTGCCAGTGCACTCACTGGACTTACTGTACTGCATCATCAGTGGTGCCAGTGCACTCTCTGAACTCACTGCAGTGCATCCCCAGTGGTGCCAGTGCACTCTCTGGACTCACTGCACTGCATCCCCAGTGGTGCCAGTGCACTCACTGGACTCATTATACTGCATCACCAGTGGTGCCAGTGCACTCTCTGGACTCACTGCACTGCATCCCCAGTGCTGCCAGTGCATTCACTGGACTCACTGTACTGCATCTCCAGTGGTGCCAGTGCACTCTCTGGACTCCCGGCACCGCATCCCCAGCGGTGCCAGTGCACTCTCTGGACTCACTGCACCGCATTCCTAGCGGTGCCAGTGCACTCTCTGGACTCACTGCACTGCATACCCAGTGGTGCCAGTGCACTCTCTGGACTCACTGCACTGCATCCCCAGTGGTGCCAGTGCACTCTCTGGACTCACTGTACTGCATCACCAGTGGTGCCAGTGCACTCTCTGGACTCACTGCACTGCATCACATGTGGTGCCAGTGCACTCTCTGGACTCACTGCACTGCATCCCCAGTGGTGCCAGTACACTCTCTGGACTCACTGCAGTGCATCCCCCGTGGTGCCAGTGCACTCTCTGGACTCACTTCTCTGCATTCCCAGTGGTGCCAGTGAAGTCTCTGGACTCACTGCACTGCATCCCCAGTGGTGCCAGTGCACTCTCTGGACTCACTGCAGTGCATCCCTAGTGGTGCCAGTGCACTCTCTGGACTCACAGCACTGCATCCCCAGTGGTGCCAGTGCACTCTCTGGACTCACTGCAGTGCATCACCAGTGGTGCCAGTGCACTCTCTGGACTCACTGCACTGCATCCCCAGTGGTGCAAGTGCACTCTCTCGAGTCACTGCACTACATCCCCAGTGGTGCCAGTGCACTCACTGGACTCACTGTACTGCATCACCAGTGGTGCCAGTGCACTCTCTGGACTCACTGAAGTGCATCCCCAGTGGTGCCAGTGCACTCTCTGGACTCACTTCACTGCATCCCCAGTGGTGCCAGTGCACTCTTTGGACTCACTATACTGCATCACCAATGGTGCCAGAGCACTCTCTGGACTCACTGCACTGCATCCCCAGTGGTGCCAGTGCACTCACTGGATTCACTGCACTGCATCCCCCGTGGTGCCAGTGCACTCTGTGGACCTACTGTACTGCATCCCCAGTGGTGACAGTGCACTCTCTGGACTCACTGCAGGGCATCCGCAGTGGTGCCAGTGCACTCTCTGGACTCACTGCAGTGCATCCCCAGTTGTGCCAAAGCACTCTCTGGACTCCCGGTACCGCATCCCCAGTGGTGCCAGTGCACTCTCTGGACTCACTGCACCGCATCCCGTGTGGTGCCAGTGCACTCTCTGGAATGACTGCAGTGCATCCGCAGTTGTGCCAGTGCACTCTCTGGACTCGCGTCACTGCATCCCCAGTGGTGCCAGTGCACTCTCTGGACTCACTGCAGTGCATCCCCACATGTGCCAGTGCACTCTCTGGACTCACTGCACTGCATCCCCAGTGGTGCCAGTGCACTCTCTGGACTCAAAGCACTGCATCCCCAGTGGTGCCAGTGTTCTCTCTGGACTCACTGCACTGCATTCCCAATGGTGCCAGTGCACTCTCTGGACTCACTGCACTGCATCCCCAGTGGTGCCAGTGCTATCTCTGGACTCACTACACTGCAACCCCAGTGGTGCCAGGGCACTCTCTGCAGACACTGCAGTGCATCCCCACATGTGCCAGTGCACTCTCTGGACTCACTGCAGTGCATCCCCAGTGGTGCCAGTGCACTCTGTGGACTCACTGCACTGCATCCCCAGTGGTGCCAGTGCACTCTCTGCACTCACTGCAGTGCATCCCCAGTTGTGCCAGTGCACTCACTGGACTCACTGCAGTGCATTCCCTCTGGTGCCAGTGCACTCCCTGGACTCACTGCAGTGCATCCCCAGTGGTGCCAGTGCACTCTCTGGACTCACTGCTGTGCATCACCTGTGGTGCCAGTGCATCCTCTGGACTCACTGCAGTGCATCACCAGTGGTGCCAGTGCACTCTCTGGACTCACTGAAGTGCATCCCCCGTGGTGCCAGTGCAATCTCTGGACTCACTGCACTGCATCCCCAGTGGTGCCAGTGCACTCTCTGGACTCACTGCACTGAATCCCCAGTGTTGCCAGTGCACTCTCTGGAATCACTGCACTGCATCCCCAGTGGTGCCCGTGCACTCTCTGGACTCACTGCACTGCATCCCCAGTGGTGCCAGAGCACTCTCTGGACTCACTGCACTGCATCCCCAGTGGTGCCAGTGCACTCTCTGGACTCACTGCACTGCATCCCCAGTGGTGCCAGTGCACTCTCTGGACTCACTGTACTGCATCCCCAGTGGAGCCCGTGCACTCTCTGGACTCACTGAAGTGCATCCCCAGTGGTGCCAGTGCACTCTCTGGACTCACTGCACTGCATCCCCAGTGGTGCCAGTGCACTCTCTGGACTCACTGCAGTGCATCCCCAGTGGTGCCAGTGCACTCTCTGGACTCACTGCACTGCATCCCCAGTGGTGCCAGTGCACTCTCTGGACTCACTGCAGTGCATCCCCAGTGGTGCCAGTGCACTCTCTGGACTCACTGCAGTGCATCCCCAGTGGTGCCAATGCACTCTCTGGACTCACTGCACTGCATCACCAGTGGTGCCAGTGCACTCTCTGGACTCACTGCACTGCATCCCTAGTGGTGCCAGTGCACTCTCTGGACTCACTGCAATGCATCCCCAGTGGTGCCAGTGCACTCTCTCGAGTCACTGCACTATATCCCCAGTGGTGCCAGTGCACTCACTGGACTTACTGTACTGCATCATCAGTGGTGCCAGTGCACTCTCTGAACTCACTGCAGTGCATCACCAGTGGTGCCAGTGCACTCTCTGGACTCACTGCACTGCATCCCCAGTGCTGCCAGTGCATTCACTGGACTCACTGTACTGCATCTCCAGTGGTGCCAGTGCACTCTCTGGACTCCCGGCACCGCATCCCCAGCGGTGCCAGTGCACTCTCTGGACTCACTTCTCTGCATTCCCAGTGGTGCCAGTGAAGTCTCTGGACTCACTGCACTGCATCCCCAGTGGTGCCAGTGCACTCTCTGGACTCACTGCAGTGCATCCCCAGTGGTGCCAGTGCACTCTCTGGACTCACAGCACTGCATCCCCAGTGGTGCCAGTGCACTCTCTGGACTCACTGCAGTGCATCACCAGTGGTGCCAGTGCACTCTCTGGACTCACTGCACTGCATCCCCAGTGGTGCAAGTGCACTCTCTCGAGTCACTGCACTACATCCCCAGTGGTGCCAGTGCACTCTCTGGACTCACTGCACCGCATCCCGTGTGGTGCCAGTGCACTCTCTGGAATGACTGCAGTGCATCCGCAGTTGTGCCAGTGCACTCTCTGGACTCGCGTCACTGCATCCCCAGTGGTGCCAGTGCACTCTCTGGACTCACTGCAGTGCATCCCCACATGTGCCAGTGCACTCTCTGGACTCACTGCACTGCATCCCCAGTGGTGCCAGTGCACTCTCTGGACTCACTGCACTGCATCCCCAGTGGTGCCAGTGCTCTCTCTGGACTCACTGCACTGCATCCCCAGTGGTGCCAGTGCACTCTCTGGACTCACTGCAGTGCATCCCCAGTGGTGCCAGTGCTCTCTCTGGACTCACTGCACTGCATCCCCAGTGGTGCCAGTGCACTCTCTGGACTCACTGCACTGCATCCCCACTGGTGCCAGTGCACTCTCTGCACTCACTGCAGTGCATCCCCAGTTGTGCCAGTGCACTCACTGGACTCACTGCAGTGCATTCCCTCTGGTGCCAGTGCACTCCCTGGACTCACTGCACTGCATCCCCAGTGGTGCCAGTGCACTCTCTGGACTCACTGCTGTGCATCACCTGTGGTGCCAGTGCATCCTCTGGACTCACTGCAGTGCATCACCAGTGGTGCCAGTGCACTCTCTGGACTCACTGAAGTGCATCCCCCGTGGTGCCAGTGCAATCTCTGGACTCACTGCACTGCATCCCCAGTGGTGCCAGTGCACTCTCTGGACTCACTGCACTGAATCCCCAGTGTTGCCAGTGCACTCTCTGGAATCACTGCACTGCATCCCCAGTGGTGCCCGTGCACTCTCTGGACTCACTGCACTGCATCCCCAGTGGTGCCAGAGCACTCTCTGGACTCACTGCACTGCATCCCCAGTGGTGCCAGTGCACTCTCTGGACTCACTGCACTGCATCCCCAGTGGTGCCAGTGCACTCTCTGGACTCACTGTACTGCATCCCCAGTGGAGCCCGTGCACTCTCTGGACTCACTGAAGTGCATCCCCAGTGGTGCCAGTGCACTCTCTGGACTCACTGCACTGCATCCCCAGTGGTGCCAGTGCACTCTCTGGACTCACTGCAGTGCATCCCCAGTGGTGCCAGTGCACTCTCTGGACTCACTGCACTGCATCCCCAGTGGTGCCAGTGCACTCTCTGGCCTCACCGCACTGCACCCTGAGTGGTGCCAGTGCACTCTCTGGACTCACTGCACTGCATCCCCAGTGGTGCCAGTGCACTCTCTGGACTCAGTGCACTGCATCCCCAGTGGTGCCTGAGCACTCTCTGGACTCACTGCAGTGCATCCCCAGTGCTGCCAGTGCACTCTCTGGACTCACTGTACTGCATCCCCAGTGGTGCCAGTGCACTCTGGAGTAACTGCAGTGCATCCCAGTGGTGCCAGTGCACTCTCTGGACTCCCGGCACCGCACCCTGAGTGGTGCCAGTGCACTCTCTGGACTCACTGCACCGCATCCCCAGTGGTGCCATTGCACTCTCTGGAGTCACTGCGCTGCATCTCCAGTGGTGGCAGTGCACTCTCTGGACTCACTGCATGCATCCCCAGTGTTGCCTGTGCACTCTCTGCAGTAAAAGCAGTGCATCCCCAGTGGTGCCAAAGCACTCTCTGGACTCCCGGCACCGCATCGCCAGTGGTGCCAGGGCACTCTCTGGGCTCACTGCAGTGCATCCCCAGTGGTGCCAGTGCACTCTCTGGACTCACTGCAGTGCATCCCCAGTGGTGCCAATGCACTCTCTGGACCTCCGGCACCGCATCCTCAGTGGTGCCAGTGCACTCTCTGGACTCGCGGCACTCCATCCCCAGTGGTGCCAGTGCACTCTCTGGACTCACTGCACTACATCCCCAGTGGTGCCAGTGCACTCTCTGGACTCACTGCACTGCATCCCCAGTGGTGCCAGTGCACTCTCTGGACTCACTGCACTGCATCCCCAGTGGTGCCAGTGCACTCTGGAGTAACTGCAGTGCATCCCAGTGGTGCCAGTGCACTCTCTGGACTCCCGGCACCGCATCCACAGTGGTGCCAGTGCACTCTCTGGACTCACTGTACTGCATCCCCAGTGGTGCCAGTGCTCTCTCTGGACTCACTTCACTGCATTCCCAGTGGTGCCAGTGCACTCTCTGGACTCACTGCAGTGCATCCCCAGTGGTGCCAGTACACTCAGTGGGCTGACTGCACTGCATCCCCAGTGGTGCCAGTGCACTCTCTGGACTCACTGCACTGCATCCCCAGTGGTGCCAGTGCACTCTCTGGACTCACTGCACTGCATCCCAAGTGGTGCTAGTGCACTCTCTGGACTCACTGCACTGCATCCCCAGTGGTGCCAGTGCACTCTCTCGAGTCACTGCAATACATCCCCAGTGGTGCCAGTGCACTCACTGGACTTACTGTACTGCATCATCAGTGGTGCCAGTGCACTCTATGAACTCACTGCAGTGCATCCCCAGTGGTGCCAGTGCACTCTCTGGACTCACTGCACTGCATCCCCAGTGGTGCCAGTGCACTCACTGGGCTCACTATACTGCATCACCAGTGGTTCCAGTGCACTCTCTGGACTCACTGCACTGCATCCCCAGTGGTGCCAGTGCACTCTCTGGACTCACTGCACTGCATCACAAGTGGTGCCAGTGCACACTCTGGACTCACTGCACTGCATCCCCAGTGGTGCCAGTGCACTCTCTGGACTCACTGTACTGCATCCCCAGTGGTGCCAGTGCACTCTCTGGACTCACTGCACTGCATCCCCAGTGGTGCCAGTGCACTCTCTGGACTCACTGCACTGCATCCCCAGTGGTGCCAGTGCACCCTCTGGACTCACTGCACTGCATCCCCAGTGGTGCCAGTGCACTCTCTGGACTCACTGCACTGCATCCCCAGTGGTGCCAGTGCACTCTCTGGACTCACTGTACTGCATCCCCAGTGGTGCCAGTGCACTCTGTGGACTCACTGCAGTGCATCACCAGTGGGGCCAGTGCACTCTCTGGACTCACTGCAGTGCATCCCCAGTGGTGCCAATGCACTCTCTGGACTCACTGCACTGCATCCCCAGTGGTGCCAGTGCACTCTCTGGACTCACTGCACTGCATCCCCAGTGGTGCCAGTGCACTCTCTGGACTCACTGCACTGCATCCCCAGTGGTGCCAGTGCATTCTCTGGACTCACCGCACTGCACCCTGAGTGGTGCCAGTGCACTCTCTGGACTCACTGCACCGCATCCCCAGTGGTGCCATTGAACTCTCTGGAGTCACTGCGCTGCATCTCCAGTGGTGGCAGTGCACTCTCTGGACTCACTGCAGTGCTTCACCAGTGTTGCCTGTGCACTCTCTGGAATAACTGCAGTGCATCCCCAGTGGTGCCAAAGCACTCTCTGGACTCCCGGCACCGCATCGCCAGTGGTGCCAGGGCACTCTCTGGACTCACTGCAGTGCATCCCCAGTGGTGCCAGTGCACTCTCTGGACTCACTGCAGTGCATCCCCAGTGGTGCCAATGCACTCTCTGGACCTCCGGCACCGCATCCCCAGTGGTGCCAGTGCACTCTCTGGACTCGCGGCACTCCATCCCCAGTGGTGCCAGTGCACTCTCTGGACTCACTGCACTACATCCCCAGTGGTGCCAGTGCACTCTCTGGACTCACTGCACTGCATCCCCAGTGGTGCCAGTGCACTCTCTGGACTCACTGCACTGCATCCCCAGTGGTGCCAGTGCACTCTCTGGACTCACTGCAGTGCATCCCCAGTGGTGCCAGTGCACTCTCTGGACTCACTGCAGTGCATCCCCAGTGGTGCCAATGCACTCTCTGGACTCACTGCACTGCATCACCAGTGGTGCCAGTGCACTCTCTGGACTCACTGCACTGCATCCCCAGTGGTGCCAGTGCACTCTCTGGACTCACTGCAATGCATCCCCAGTGGTGCCAGTGCACTCTCTCGAGTCACTGCACTATATCCCCCGTGGTGCCAGTGCACTCACTGGACTTACTGTACTGCATCATCAGTGGTGCCAGTGCACTCTCTGAACTCACTGCAGTGCATCCCCAGTGGTGCCAGTGCACTCTCTGGACTCACTGCACTGCATCCCCAGTGGTGCCAGTGCACTCACTGGACTCATTATACTGCATCCCCAGTGGTGCCAGTGCACTCTCTGGACTCACTGCACTGCATCCCCAGTGCTGCCAGTGCATTCACTGGACTCACTGTACTGCATCTCCAGTGGTGCCAGTGCACTCTCTGGACTCCCGGCACCGCATCCCCAGCGGTGCCAGTGCACTCTCTGGACTCACTGCACCGCATTCCCAGCGGTGCCAGTGCACTCTCTGGACTCACTGCACTGCATACCCAGTGGTGCCCGTGCACTCTCTGGACTCACTGCACTGCATCCCCAGTGGTGCCAGTGCACTCTCTGGACTCACTGTACTGCATCACCAGTGGTGCCAGTGCACTCTCTGGACTCACTGCACTGCATCACATGTGGTGCCAGTGCACTCTCTGGACTCACTGCACTGCATCCCCAGTGGTGCCAGTGCACTCTCTGGACTCACTGCACTGCATCCCCCGTGGTGCCAGTGCACTCTCTGGACTCACTTCTCTGCATCCCCAGTGGTGCCAGTGCACTCTCTGGACTCACTGCACTGCATCCCCAGTGGTGCCAGTGCACTCTCTGGACTCACTGCAGTGCATCCCCAGTGGTGCCTGTGCACTCTCTGGACTCACAGCACTGCACCCCAGTGGTGCCAGTGCACTCTCTGGACTCACTGCAGTGCATCACCAGTGGTGCCAGTGCACTCTCTGGACTCACTGCACTGCATCCCCAGTGGTGCAAGTGCACTCTCTCGAGTCACTGCACTACATCCCCAGTGGTGCCAGTGCACTCACTGGACTCACTGTACTGCATCACCAGTGGTGCCAGTGCACTCTCTGGACTCACTGTACTGCATCCCCAGTGGTGCCAGTGCACTCTCTGGACTCACTGCACTGCATCACCAGTGGTGCTGGTGTACTCTCTGGACTCACTGCACTGCATCCCCAGTGGTGCCAGTGCACTCTCTCGAGTCACTGCACTACATCCCCAGTGGTGCCAGTGCACTCACTGTACTGCATCATCGTTGGTGCCAGTGCACTCTCTGGACTTACTGCACTGCATCGCCAGTGGTGCCAGTGCACTCTCTGGACTCACTGCACTGCATCCCCAGTGATGCCAGTGCACTCTCTGGACTCACTGCAGTGCATCACCAGTGGTGCCAGTGCACTCTCTGGACTCACTGCACTGCATCCCCAGTGGTGCAAGTGCACTCTCTCGAGTCACTGCACTACATCCCCAGTGGTGCCAGTGCACTCACTGGACTCACTGTACTGCATCACCAGTGGTGCCAGTGCACTCTCTGGACTCACTGAAGTGCATCCCCAGTGGTGCCAGTGCACTCTCTGGACTCACTTCACTGCATCCCCAGTGGTGCCAGTGCACTCTTTGGACTCACTATACTGCATCACCAATGGTGCCAGAACACTCTCTGGACTCACTGCACTGCATCCCCAGTGCTACCAGTGCATTCACTGGACTCACTGGACCGCATCTCCAGTGGTGCCAGTGCACTCTCTGGGCTCACTGAAGTGCATCCCCAGTGGTGCCAGTGCACTCTCTGGACTCACTGCACTGCATCCCCAGTGGTGCCAGTGCACTCACTGGATTCACTGCACTGCATCCCCCGTGGTGCCAGTGCACTCTGTGGACCTACTGTACTGCATCCCCAGTGGTGACAGTGCACTCTCTGGACTCACTGCAGGGCATCCACAGTGGTGCCAGTGCACTCTCTGGACTCACTGCAGTGCATCCCCAGTTGTGCCAGTGCACTCTCTGGACTCCCGGTACCGCATCACCAGAGGTGCCAGTGCACTCTCTGGACTCACTGCACCGCATCCCGTGTGGTGCCAGTGCACTCTCTGGAATGACTGCAGTGCATCCGCAGTTGTGCCAGTGCACTCTCTGGACTCGCGTCACTGCATCCCCAGTGGTGCCAGTGCACTCTCTGGACTCACTGCAGTGCATCCCCAGTAGTGCCAGTGCACTCTCTGGACTCACTGCAGTGCATCCCCAGTGGTGCCAGTGCACTCTCTGGACTCACTGCAGTGCATCCCCAGTGGTGCCAGTTCTCTCTCTGGACTCACTGCACTGCATACCCAGTGGTGCCAGTGCACTCTCTGGACTCACTGCACTGCATCCCCAGTGGTGCCAGTGCTATCTCTGGACTCACTACACTGCAACCCCAGTGGTGCCAGGGCACTCTCTGCAGACACTGCAGTGCATCCCCACATGTGCCAGTGCACTCTCTGGACTCACTGCAGTGCATCCCCAGTGGTGCCAGTGCACTCTCTGGACTCACTGCACTGCATCCCCAGTGGTGCCAGTGCACTCTCTGCACTCACTGCAGTGCATCCCCAGTTGTGCCAGTGCACTCACTGGACTCACTGCAGTGCATTCCCTCTGGTGCCAGTGCACTCCCTGTACTCACTGCAGTGCATCCCCAGTGGTGCCAGTGCACTCTCTGGACTCACTGCTGTGCATCACCTGTGGTGCCAGTGCATCCTCTGGACTCACTGCAGTGCATCACCAGTGGTGCCAGTGCACTCTCTGGACTCACTGAAGTGCATCTCCAGTGGTGCCAGTGCAATCTCTGGACTCACTGCACTGCATCCCCAGTGGTGCCAGTGCACTCTCTGGACTCACTGCACTGAATCCCCAGTGTTGCCAGTGCACTCTCTGGAATCACTGCACTGCATCCCCAGTGGTGCCCGTGCACTCTCTGGACTCACTGCACTGCATTCCCAGTGGTGCCAGAGCACTCTCTGGACTCACTGCACTGCATCCCCAGTGGTGCCAGTGCACTCTCTGGACTCACTGCACTGCATCCCCAGTGGTGCCAGTGCACTCTCTGGACTCACTGTACTGCATCCCCAGTGGAGCCCGTGCACTCTCTGGACTCACTGAAGTGCATCCCCAATGGTGCCAGTGCACTCTCTGGACTCACTGCACTGCATCCCCAGTGGTGCCAGTGCACTCTCTGGACTCACTGCAGTGCATCCCCAGTGGTGCCAGTGCACTCTCTGGACTCACTGCACTGCATCCCCAGTGGTGCCAGTGCACTCTCTGGACTCACCGCACTGCACCCTGAGTGGTGCCAGTGCACTCTCTGGACTCACTGCACTGCATCCCCAGTGGTGCCAGTGCACTCTCTGGACTCACTGCACTGCATCCCCAGTGGTGCCTGAGCACTCTCTGGACTCACTGCAGTGCATCCCCAGTGCTGCCAGTGCACTCTCTGGACTCACTGTACTGCATCCCCAGTGGTGCCAGTGCACTCTGGAGTAACTGCAGTGCATCCCAGTGGTGCCAGTACACTCTCTGGACTCCCGGCACCGCACCCTGAGTGGTGCCAGTGCACTCTCTGGACTCACTGCACCGCATCCCCAGTGGTGCCATTGCACTCTCTGGAGTCACTGCGCTGCATCTCCAGTGGTGGCAGTGCACTCTCTGGACTCACTGCATGCATCACCAGTGTTGCCTGTGCACTCTCTGCAGTAACTGCAGTGCATCCCCAGTGGTGCCAAAGCATTCTCTGGACTCCCGGCACCGCATCGCCAGTGGTGCCAGGGCACTCTCTGGGCTCACTGCAGTGCATCCCCAGTGGTGCCAGTGCACTCTCTGGACTCACTGCACTGCATCCCCAGTGGTGCCAATGCACTCTCTGGACCTCCGGCACCGCATCCCCAGTGGTGCCAGTGCACTCTCTGGACTCGCGGCACTCCATACCCAGTGGTGCCAGTGCACTCTCTGGACTCACTGCACTGCATCCCCAGTGGTGCCAGTGCACTCTCTGGACTCACTGCACTGCATCCCCAGTGGTGCCAGTGCACTCTGGAGTAACTGCAGTGCATCCCAGTGGTGCCAGTGCACTCTCTGGACTCCCGGCACCGCATCCACAGTGGTGCCAGTGCACTCTCTGGACTCACTGTACTGCATCCCCAGTGGTGCCAGTGCTCTCTCTGGACTCACTTCACTGCATTCCCAGTGGTGCCAGTGCACTCTCTGGACTCACTGCAGTGCATCCCCAGTGGTGCCAGTACACTCAGTGGGCTGACTGCACTGCATCCCCAGTGGTGCCAGTGCACTCTCTGGACTCACTGCACTGCATCCCCAGTGGTGCCAGTGCACTCTCTGGACTCACTGCACTGCATCCCAAGTGGTGCTAGTGCACTCTCTGGACTCACTGCACTGCATCCCCAGTGGTGCCAGTGCACTCTCTCGAGTCACTGCAATACATCCCCAGTGGTGCCAGTGCACTCACTGGACTTACTGTACTGCATCATCAGTGGTGCCAGTGCACTCTCTGAACTCACTCCAGTGCATCCCCAGTGGTGCCAGTGCACTCTATGGACTCACTGCACTGCATCCCCAGTGGTGCCAGTGCACTCACTGGGCTCACTGCACTGCATCACCAGTGGTTCCAGTGCACTCTCTGGACTCACTGCACTGCATCCCCAGTGGTGCCAGTGCACTCTCTGGACTCACTGCACTGCATCCCCAGTGGTGCCAGTGCACACTCTGGACTCACTGCACTGCATCCCCAGTGGTGCCAGTGCACTCTCTGGACTCACTGTACTGCATCCCCAGTGGTGCCAGTGCACTCTCTGAACTCACTGCACTGCATCCCCAGTGGTGCCAGTGCACTCTCTGGACTCACTGCACTGCATCCCCAGTGGTGCCAGTGCACTCTCTGGACTCACTGCAGTGCATCCCCAGTGCTGCCAGTGCACTCTCTGGACTCACTGTACTGCATCCCCAGTGGTGCCAGTGCACTCTCTGGACTCACTGTACTGCATCCCCAGTGGTGCCAGTGCACTCTGTGGACTCACTGCAGTGCATCCCCAGTGGGGCCAGTGCACTCTCTGGACTCACTGCAGTGCATCCCCAGTGGTGCCAATGCACTCTCTGGACTCACTGCACTGCATCCCCAGTGGTGCCAGTGCACTCTCTGGACTCACTGCACTGCATCCCCAGTGGTGCCAGTGCACTCTCTGGACTCACTGCACTGCATCCCCAGTGGTGCCAGTGCACTCTCTGGACTCACTGCACTGCATCCCCAGTGGTGCCAGTGCATTCTCTGGACTCACCGCACTGCACCCTGAGTGGTGCCAGTGCACTCTCTGGACTCACTGCACCGCATCCCCAGTGGTGCCATTGAACTCTCTGGAGTCACTGCGCTGCATCTCCAGTGGTGGCAGTGCACTCTCTGGACTCACTGCAGTGCTTCACCAGTGTTGCCTGTGCACTCTCTGGAATAACTGCAGTGCATCCCCAGTGGTGCCAAAGCACTCTCTGGACTCCCGGCACCGCATCGCCAGTGGTGCCAGGGCACTCTCTGGACTCACTGCAGTGCATCCCCAGTGGTGCCAGTGCACTCTCTGGACTCACTGCAGTGCATCCCCAGTGGTGCCAATGCACTCTCTGGACCTCCGGCACCGCATCCCCAGTGGTGCCAGTGCACTCTCTGGACTCGCGGCACTGCATCCCCAGTGGTGCCAGTGCACTCTCTCGAGTCACTGCACTACATCCCCAGTGGTGCCAGTGCACTCACTGGACTCACTGTACTGCATCATCAGTGGTGCCAGTGCACTCTCTGGACTCACTGCACTGCATCCCCAGTGGTGCCAGTGCAATCTCTGGACTCACTGCACTGCATCCCCAGTGGTGCCAGTGCACTCACTGGACTCACTGTACTGCATCACCAGTGGTGCCAGTGCACTCTCTGGACTCACTGCACTGCATCCCCAGTGGTTCCAGTGCATTCACTGCACTCACTGTACTGCATCTCCAGTGGTGCCAGTGCACTCTCTGGACTCACTGCACTGCATCCCCAGTGGTGCCAGTGCACTCACTGGATTCACTGCACTGCATACCCAGTGGTGCCAGTGCACTCTCTGGACTCACTGCAGGGCATCCCCAGTGGTGCCAGTGCACTCTCTGGACTAACTGAAGTGCATTCTCAGTGGTGCCAGTGCACTCTCTGGACTCACTGCACTGCATCCCCAGTGGTGCCAGTGCACTCACTGGACTCACTGCACTACATCCCCAGTGGTGCCAGTGCACTCTCTGGACTCACTGCAGGGCATCCCCAGTGGTGCCAGTGCACTCTCTGGACTCACTGAAGTGCATCCCCAGTGGTGCCATTGCACTCTCTGGAGTCACTGCGCTGCATCTCCAGTGGTGGCAGTGCACTCTCTGGACTCACTGCAGTGCATTCCCAGTGTTGCCTGTGCACTCTCTGGAGTAACTGCAGTGCATCCCCAGTGGGGCCAGTGCACTCTCTGGACTCACTGAAGTGCATCCCCAGTGGTGCCAGTGCACTCTGTGGACTCACTGCAGTGCATCCCCAGTGGTACCAGTGCGCTCTCTGGACTCACTGCAGTGCATCCCCAGTGCTGCCAGTGCACTCTCTGGACTCACTGCACTGCATCCCCAGTGGTGCCAGTGCACTCTCTGGACTCACTGCACTGCATCCCCAGTGGTGCCAGTGCACTCTCTGGACTCACTGCAGTACATCCCCAGTGGTGCCAGAGCACTCTCTGGACTCACTGCAGTGCATCCCCAGTGGTGCCAGTGCACTCTCAGGACTCACTGCAGTGCATCCCCAGTGGTGCCAGTGCACTCACTGGACTCATTATACTGCATCCCCCGTGGTGCCAGTGCACTCTCTGTACTCACTGCACTGCATCCCCAGTGGTGCCAGTGCATTCACTGGACTCACTGTACTGCATCTCCAGTGGTGCCAGTGCACTCTCTGGGCTCACTGCAGTGCATCCCCAGTGGTGCCAGTGCACTCTCTGGACTCACTGCACTGCATCCCCAGTGGTGCCAGTGCACTCTCTGGACTCACTGCACTGCAACCCCAGTGGTGCCAGTGCACTCACTGGACTCATTATACTGCATCACCAGTGGTGCCAGTGCACTCTCTGGACTCACTGCACTGCATCCCCAGTGCTGCCAGTGCATTCACTGGACTCACTGTACTGCATCTCCCGTGGTGCCAGTGCACTCTCTGGGCTCACTGCAGTGCATCCCCAGTGGTGCCAGTGCACTCTCTGGACTCACTGCACTGCATCACCAGTGGTGCCAGTGCACTCACTGGATTCACTGCACTGCATCCCCAGTGGTGCCAGTGCACTCTCTGGACTCACTGCAGGGCATCCCCAGTGGTGCCAGTGCACTCTCTGGACTCACTGAAGTGCATTCTCAGTGGTGCCAGTACACTCTCTGGACTCACTGCAGTGCATCCCCAGTGGTGCCAGTGCACTCACTGGACTCACTGCACTGCATCCCCAGTGGTGCCAGTGCACTCTCTGGACTCACTGTAGGGCATCCCCAGTGGTGTCAGTGCACTCTCTAGACTCACTGCACCGCATCCCCAGTGGTGATATTGCACTCTCTGGAGTCACTGCGCTCCATCTCCAGTGGTGGCAGTGCACTCTCTGGACTCATTGCACTGCATCCCCAGTGTTGCCTGTGCACTCTCTGGAGTAACTGCAGTGCATCCCCAGTGGGGCCAGTGCACTCTCTGGACTCACTGAAGTGCATCCTGAGTGGTGCCACTGCACTCTGTGGACTCACTGCAGTGCATCCCCAGTGGTACCAGTGCGCTCTCTGGACTCACTGCAGTGTATCCCCAGTGCTGCCAGTGCACTCTCTGGACTCACTGAAGTGCATTCTCAGTGGTGCCAGTGCACTCTCTGGACTCACTGCACTGCATCCCCAGTGGTGCCAGTGCACTCACTGGACTCACTGCACTACATCCCCAGTGGTGCCAGTGCACTCTCTGGACTCACTGCAGGCATTCCCAGTGGTGCCAGTGCACTCTCTGGACTCACTGCACCGCATCCCCAGTGGTGCCATTGCACTCTCTGGAGTCACTGCGCTGCATCTCCAGTGGTGGCAGTGCACTCTCTGGACTCACTGCAGTGCATTCCCAGTGTTGCCTGTGCACTCTCTGGAGTAACTGCAGTGCATCCCCAGTGGGGCCAGTGCACTCTCTGGACTCACTGAAGTGCATCCCCAGTGGTGCCAGTGCACTCTGTGGACTCACTGCAGTGCATCCCCAGTGGTACCAGTGCGCTCTCTGGACTCACTGCAGTGCATCCCCAGTGCTGCCAGTGCACTCTCTGGACTCACTGCACTGCATCCCCAGTGTTGCCTGTGCACTCTCTGGAGTAACTGCAGTGCATCCCCAGTGGGGCCAGTGCACTCTCTGGACTCACTGAAGTGCATCCTGAGTGGTGCCACTGCACTCTGTGGACTCACTGCAGTGCATCCCCAGTGGTACCAGTGCGCTCTCTGGACTCACTGCAGTGCATCCCCAGTGCTGCCAGTGCACTCTCTGGACTCACTGCAGTGCATCCCCAGTGGTGCCAGTGCACTCTCTGGACTCACTGCACTGCATCCCCAGTGGTGCCAGTGCACTCTCTGGACTCACTGCAGGCATCCCCAGTGGTGCCAGTGCACTCTCTGGACTCACTGCACCGCATCCCCAGTGGTGCCAGTGCACTCTCTGGACTCACTGCAGTGCATCCCCAGTGGTGCCAGTGCACTCTCTGGACTCACTGCACTGCATCCCCAGTGGTGCCAATGCACTCTCTGGACTCACTGCACTGCATCCCCAGTGGTGCCAGTGCACTCTCTGAACTCACTGCACTGCATCCCCAGTGGTGCCAGTGCACTCTCTGGACTCACTGCAGTGCATCCCCAGTGGTGCCAGTGCACTCACTGGACTCATTATACTGCATCCCCCGTGGTGCCAGTGCACTCTCTGTACTCACTGCACTGCATCCCCAGTGGTGCCAGTGCATTCACTGGACTCACTGTACTGCATCTCCAGTGGTGCCAGTGCACTCTCTGGGCTCACTGCAGTGCATCCCCAGTGGTGCCAGTGCACTCTCTGGACTCACTGCACTGCATCACCAGTGGTGCCAGTGCACTCTCTGGACTCACTGCACTGCATCCCCAGTGGTGCCAGTGCACTCACTGGACTCATTATACTGCATCACCAGTGGTGCCAGTGCACTCTCTGGACTCACTGCACTGCATCCCCCGTGCTGCCAGTGCATTCACTGGACTCACTGTACTGCATCTCCATTGGTGCCAGTGCACTCTCTGGGCTCACTGCAGTGCATCCCCAGTGGTGCCAGTGCACTCTCTGGACTCACTGCACTGCATCACCAGTGGTGCCAGTGCACTCACTGGATTCACTGCACTGCATCCCCAGTGGTGCCAGTGCACTCTCTGGACTCACTGCACTGCATCCCCAGTGGTGCCAGTGCACTCTCTGGACTCACTGAAGTGCATTCTCAGTGGTGCCAGTACACTCTCTGGACTCACTGCAGTGCATCCCCAGTGGTGCCAGTGCACTCACTGGACTCACTGCACTGCATCCCCAGTGGTGCCAGTGCACTCTCTGGACTCACTGCAGTGCATCCCCAGTGGTGCCAGTGCACTCACTGGACTCACTGTACTGCATCTCCAGTGGTGCCAGTGCACTCTCTGGACTCACTGCAGTTCATCCCCAGTGCTGCCAGTGCACTCTCTGGACTCACTGCACTGCATCCCCAGTGGTGCCAGTGCACTCTCTGGACTCACTGCACTGCATCCCCGGTGGTGCCAGTGCACTCTCTGGACTCACTGCAGTGCATCCCCAGTGGTGCCAGTGCACTCTCTGGACTCACTGCAGTGCATCCCCAGTGGTGCCAGTGCACTCTGTGGACTCACTGCAGTGCATCCCCAGTGGTGCCAGTGCACTCTCTGGACTCACTGCACTGCATCTCCAGTGGTGCCAATGCACTCTCTGGACTCACTGCACTACATCCCCAGTGGTGCCAGTGCACTCACTGGACTCACTGTACTGCATCATCAGTGGTGCCAGTGCACTCTCTGGACTCACTGCACTGCATCCCCAGTGGTGCCAGTGCACTCTCTGGACTCACTGCAGGGCATCCCCAGTGGTGCCAGTGCACTCTCTGGACCTACTGAAGTGCATTCTCAGTGGTGCCAGTGCACTGTCTGGACTCACTGCACCGCATCCCCAGTGGTGCCAGTGCACTCTCTGGAGTAACTGCAGTGCATCACCAGTGGTGCCAGTGCACTCTCTGGACTCACTGCACTGCATCCCCAGTGGTGCCAGTGCACTCTCTGGACTCACTGCAGTGCATCCCCAGTAGTGCCAGTGCACTCTCTGCACTCACTTCACTGCATCCCCAGTGGTGCCAGTGCACTCTCTGGACTCACTGCACTGCATCCCCAGTGGTGCCAGAGCACTCTCTGGACTCACTGCACTGCATCCCCACTGCTGCATGTGCACTCTCTGGACTCACTGCACTGCATCCCCTGTGGTGCCAGTGCACTCTCTGGACTCACTGCAGTGCATCCCCAGTGGTGCCAGTGCGCTCTCTGGACTCACTGCAGTGCATCCCCAGTGCTGCCATTGCACTCTCTGGAGTCACTGCGCTGCATTTCCAGTGGTGGCAGTTCACTCTCTGGACTCACTGCAGTGCATCCCCAGTGGTGCCTGTGCACTCTCTGGAGTAACTGCAGTGCATCCCCAGTGGGGCCAGTGCACTCTCTGGACTCACTGAAGTGCATCCCCAGTGGTGCCAGTGCACTCTCTGGACTCACTGCAGTGCATCCCCAGTGGTACCAGTGCGCTCTCTGGACTCACTGCAGTGCATCCCCAGTGGTGCCAGTGCACTCTCTGGACTCACTGCACTGCATCCCCAGTGGTGCCAGTGCACTCTCTGGACTCACTGCACTGCATCCCCAGTGGTGCCAGTGCACTCTCTGGACTCAAAGCACTGCATCCCCAGTGGTGCCAGTGCACTCTCTCGAGTCACTGCACTACATCCCCAGTGGTGCCAGTGCACTCACTGGACTTACTGTACTGCATCATCAGTGGTGCCAGTGCACTCTCTGAACTCACTGCAGTGCATCCCCAGTGGTGCCAGTGCACTCTCTGGACTCACTGCACTGCATCCCCAGTTGTGCCAGTGCACTCACTGGACTCATTATACTGCATCACCAGTGGTGCCAGTGCACTCTCTGGACTCACTGCACTGCATCCCCAGTGCTGCCAGTGCATTCACTGGACTCACTGTACTACATCTCCAGGGGTGCCAGTGCACTCTCTGGGCTCACTGCAGTGCATCCCCAGTGGTGCCAGTGCACTCTCTGGACTCACTGCACTGCATCCCCAGTGGAGCCCGTGCACTCTCTGGACTCACTGCACTGCAT